>NC_043748.1:16512845-17159845 GCF_902148845.1 Salarias fasciatus | reverse complement strand
CTTCCCAGTGCCTTCAGCTGAATCAGGCTCTGGTGGTGGGCATTCCGTCTTTCCGTTTTTCAGAGACCTATTCACACACCCTTCTACCTGAAGCGTCGCTCTCAGAACCACGGAAAGCTTTTCTCATAGCGTTAGCATCTGTAGGCGTTTTTTCTGTGCTCTCCAATAAGAACGAGGCTCTGCTACACCAGATCTCCTGGCGGCTTGGCAGTAGTTTGATGACTCTGCTGCGTTGATCACCATCAGTTTAAAGTTGGCATCATAACTTCGCCTCTGCTGTTTGCTCAGTTGTCCAGCGTTCAGCCCCTTTGTTCCAGATGATCCGCCATTTTTCATCAGATCATTTGATCTCATCTCTCCACTCGCTCTCTGGTCAGTGATACGTTGGCTCCATCTAGCGGCACGGATGCGTATTGACCATCTACCGTAAGTCCGCGATTATAACACGACCCCACTTTTGAGGATGCAATTTCTGGAAAAAAACATTGTCTTATATTCGGGCCAATACGGTATTATATATATATATATATATATATATATATATATATATATATATATATATATATATATATATATATATATGTGTGTGTGTGTGTGTATCAGTGGCGGCTGCTGGTCTTCCAAAGAGGGGAAGCTCATTTTCAGCATACATTGTAATATGTGTAATCTGTTTTTTGTATGTAAATTCTATTAGCTTTCATGCCTTTTGTATGCCCTGTCAAAGTTAGACAGATCCTCAAAGCCCACTTGTGACCAGACAACACCTCCCTGAGATAGTTTCATCCAGAGGCATGGCCAGCAGTACATTTTATTGGTGACAGCGCTTCCAGTCAGCAGCTCACCTTGTCAGACCAGGACAGCTGAAAGGACCTGTTACTTTTCCCCACCTTTTGGCACCAGCTCAGTCTTAGGAGTTGATCTGTTATGCAGTTTAACACCAATTTTCTCTTCGTAAGGAAGACTATCAAATGGCTTCACCAAAATCCGGTCCACAACATTCACATTGTCTGCCGTTGTGTGCAGCTTGCGAGCAGCTGGAGCGCTGTGTGAGAGAAGGGGAGAAGCTCCACAGCTGCTAGTCGAGGACAGAAACCACAGAGTGACCGAAACGAGTCTCCAAACACAACGCTAGTCGTTTTTCACAAACACAAAGTCTCCAGGGATCAGCAAAGCCTCCGAATCAACTCAGAACAACAGAATGAAAAACTTCAGAAGCACTTTGGTGCATTTTTTTTTTACTTCAAGATCGCTGATTTGCTCATTTCGCTGTCAATCAAGCTTCAGACAGATCATCCAATCACCACGCAGAAGCTCAGCGTCCAGGCCAGCCCACTGCCCCATAGACCCCCAGAGACGCTGAGCGTCCGTGGGCGGGACCAGCCCAGTATTTTATCCAATGAGCGTCCAGTTTCACTGCAGCAGAACAACCCACCCTAGCTTCCGCATGGACGCTCAGCATCCGGCTGTTTAAAGCGCCGTGCCGCTGCGAGGAGGAGTGAGAAAAAAGCCAAGTCAATGACTTGAGATAAGTAGCCGATTCTGAACAAAAGATGAACGTGTTCGCATATTTAGTCAATGAAATGTTCACACAACAGTAAATATTGGACCACTTATTTTTTGACATTTTAGGGGAAGTTGAGCTTCCCTTGCAGTCTTAGAGCAATCGCCACTGATATATATATATATATATATATATTTACACACGCGCACACACACACACACACACACACACACACATACACACATATATATATATATATATATATATATATATATATATATATATATATATATAGGGGGTACCGGAAAGAAACCGGACTGTGTTTATAAAATTAAAACAAGGATGATTTCAGATTTCTGGTTGTTAAATCTCGCTACAGCATGTTCTTGTGCAGATCTCTGCAAAGTATCGTCTCACAAAGTTACACAGGGAAAGCACAAATAGCGCTAACGTCAACACAGCGGGACCCGCTTCTTCGGAAAAGCACAAAATGACAGAACACATCACTAAATGCGATCAGTGCGCAAGCATCAGATTTTTTTATTTTTTTTGCTGGGAAAAACAGCGTCAGAAACACTCACCATGGTCCAGGAGGCATATAAAGATGATGTCCTGGGGAGAACGCAGGTTTTCGAGTGGTATGGGCTAGGGCTGAACGATATGGGCAAAATTTCATATCTCGATATCCATGCCAGATATCTCAATATCGATACGATATATTACAATGGATTCACTGAAAGTTAAGTATTTTTCAGAAAAATAAAACATAATAATACAAAAAAGATGTAAAAAAAAAATGCAGTTTTATTCATGAGAACTCACTGCCACGACCACCAAACTCGTTGGTGCAGATTCTGCAGCTGCCCTCCTGTTGTTTTGCTTACTCTCCGCTGCGTGTAGCACATGCGAGTGTGCATCTCCGTCTCCCTCCTGCCCCTCCCTCTGATGTTTCTCATTGGCTGCCATCAGCTCCACAATGGTCAGTTGTCATGGAGAATAATCCCCCGGTTTCTTGCAGGGGGGCATTAGCATCTCACACCTTGGGCCTTATTCTTACATCTGATTGGTTGTTTTGCCCTCACTGGCCCTACCACCATTGGTCAAATATGTAGGGGGATTTGTTTGATTTGCATATATTAACTTTATTTCAGTTTAATTCATCATAAATTATTTAATGTAGTTATAATTCATGTAATCTTACACACTATATCATAAATAAGAATGACACACTATTAGAGCATAAATGTTTATTTTGTGGTAAAAAAACAAAAAAAAACCTCACTGTATACAAATGTGCATCATTACAGTCCAATGCATAAAAACACAATGAAAAAAAAAACAATATAAAAACAATTTACTGTTTACTGACTGTGCTGCGGTGAACAAAAAAAAATAAAATACAAAGTATGCACAATTTGTCCCATAGCACAGAGCCACAAACAGGTCAGTCCTGTGCTGCTCTGCAGGCAACTCTCTTGTGATGGTAGGCCACTTATTTTGTATCTGCCTCCAGTCTATTTTGCAGCACAGCACACAGCGCTGACAACTTTGCTTCGAGGTGGAAGCCAGACTCATACAGGCTTGTCATCCAAGATGGCGTCCTCCTCCTCTGACATGAGGTCAATGTATGCCATTTCCCATACGCCCTCTTCATCGCCATGGATGACGCCACCTCTGGCTTTGAAAAGCTGCCAAAGCACAGAGAAAACAGACATTTTAGCACTGACCAAATTAGATTGGGGAGAGTCAAAGTAAAGCATGGAGAGATGCAGTCTTCACTTACTCTTCTCCTCTTGTTTAGTTGCTGCAGCAACCCTGCGGCTCCCCTTCTCCTCAGGAGTATCATCTTGGCTCCTGAAAGTTAGCCGGAGTGTTTCAAAATAGGTTTTGCAGCAGGCTAAAGAGGAAAGGGTTCAATTAATAATGAAATTGGTCACATATAGTCGAACAGCTCAGTAGATAAGGAAGAAAACTTATGTTCCTTCCAAGTTTAGTTATAGTGGCATCAGACAATTTCACTCACCAACTCAGGTTCCACATTTGGGAGGGCCAATGAAACGTCCTGTGCCAGAAAGGTGGTCACCTTAGAATTGTGGGGTGAAGACACACTGGAAAACAAATGGAGTCTGTGATTAGGAGGAGGGAATGGCCTGCTGACTGGCTCAGGCTGAAACAACACTTTCAGAATTTAATATTACCCAAACACAAAATTGTAATCACACCTTAAATGTGCATCATAACATTTGCTGGCATCATGTTGGGCCTTGTGGAGCCTCCTCACGGTTTGCTGAGAAGGAAGAATGAGGAAATGTTAAATACTGAACATGTAGTAAAGTTGCTCAAATAATAAAAGAATCACTGTATATCTCTCAAAGGCCACTTACAGAAATGGTGCCAGTGTGGAACCACACTGCAGTTTGGGAGGTATGTTCAGTTGAATTCCTTTTCTTGGTTCCGGCTCGCCTTTGGGTTCCTTGGGTCCATCAATTCAGCGTTTTCTGAAAAGTCGCCTGGTATTCAGCACTGGTATCCTCTCACATCGACTTCTGGTGTTGCCGATGCCCTCTCTCTCTCTCGGCATCAAGCATCACTGAATCAAATCTTCTCTATCACTGAAAAAAAAAAACAAACAAAAAAAAAACCTGACCTGTAGGACAGGCCACATTCATTCATTTTAGTTAAATTCACCACAGGCCATAAATCCTTTGTTAAAATAAATAAAACATGAACCGTACAAAAATTCCAATAAAGGTACAAAATAATACTTTCCACTTAAACACATCAAATAAACTTACAAAATAAAATATTTCTTATGAAAGATAACTTTATCAGTATAAATCAAATAACAATTATCTGAAATTCAACCTGTAAGCATCAATTCCTTGGATAGAATGATGAATAAGTGAGCTTTTTTTCGTTCCTTCACACACACACACACACACACACACACACACACAAAATTACATTAACAGTTAGCGGCTAAGTTACCTCTGCGGCTAGCACGTGTTAACTCGACGCACTACGGCTCAAAATGAACAATAAACTCACCGTCGAGCGGGTCGCTTCAGCTCAAGACTCTGGGGAGTCGGTCTGCATTGTGTTCCGAGTATTTCACTCTGTTTCCTGCTCTTTTGAAGATAATTTCAGGAGGAACTCTACATGAAGCCAGCGTAGTCTCCTCTCTGTTGTCTCTGCAGCGTGCGTGCAGCTGCAGCCCGTGACGTCATCACGCACTGCTCCGTGGTGTAGTTAACCCCAGAAATGCCAGCTCTCACTTTCACACGCAGATATAGAACAAATAAGACTTTTTCTCTTCTTTTCCTTTAAAATCTTCCTACACTTATTAAACCTGGGTTACACTTGCATTGTTTACTGCAAAATGATCATATATGATCAATAGATTGCAGATGACCTGCAATAAATAATGGGTTTTTGGGGACAATGGTTCTGTCTGGCAGCCTCTTGTACTCTCCATTGACCTCTTTCAGAGAAATTCGTGTGACTCCCCCACCACACCTCCCATTCCAGAGCATTTGCAAAACAAAGTGTGCTGCCTGCATCTCCAAGCCCCCCTTTCCCTCCCCTTCTCTAAGTCAATTTACTGATAGCCCTCTTTAGTTTTAATATAGATATTTATATCTAACATAAGGTTGAGGGCTAGTATGTGTAGAGCATGTGAATATAAAGTTACAATAGGAAAACATTGTCATATTCTGGAATACTCCCTTGGAACAGAACTCAAACCGGGCTATAACTGGCTGTAACCCTTACATAAAATCATAAAACAAGTTCGAATTAAATTTTAGGAGACATCTTCAAATACAACTAAGTATGTATGGATTCTAGACAGTGTAATGATCCTGAAACATACCACGTTTAAGCCATTTTACTCCAAAGTCCAATAAAATTAAGTGATATTGCTCTTTTAAAGTTTTGGGAGAGTGTATGAAGTATTGAACTCAGTGATCAACACAGAGTGAGAAATTGGACCCAATGGCAATTTTAATTTTGTAGAACTGAAAAAAAAAATGTATATATTGATTTAAATTTTTAAGGATATTTACAATGTTGAAATGCTTGTAAATCTTGGAGACCCCCCCCCCCCCCCAAAAAAAAAAAAAAGAAAAAAAAAAAGAAAAATGCATATATCTTCAAGTGAGTTAAACTATCTCTGCTTTGGTGCTTGTTTTTGTAAATGAAATGGACCTGTTGATGAGACAAAGAGAGGAAGGATCCATCATGCAGCCCCCTGCTGACATTGATCAGCATAAGAAAGACCAAGTCACACCGAGTAAGGCAGACTCCTGAAACTGGCTGTCTGCAGCCTTTTGCTGGCACAGGAGCTGTATACCAGCCGTATCCTCTTCCTGGGTACTCCTGAATACAGCCCTTTTTTTGCTGTGAGTGAGGCAGAAGCGTCCGGAGCCTTTGCATGATGCCGAGTGGTGGCTGCACCACGATAGCGCGCCGGCGCACCGGGCCCTGCACATAATGCAGTTCCTGGTGAAAAATGGGATGATCCTGCTGCCTCACCCACCCCACACTGGACTTAGCCCCCTGTGACTTTTTTCTCTTCCCAAGAATGAAGAAAGAGCTGACGGGGCGGAGATTTGAGGACGTCGAGGAGGTTAAACAAAAATTGAAGGACGCACTGCACAGGATCATTATGCACAAGTTTTCAAACGTCTTTGAAAGCTGGAAAACACGGATGCAACGGTGTATTCAAACCAGCGGGGATTACTTTGAAGGCGACAGCTTTGAAAAATTGTTACAATTAAACACATTAAAAGTTATAACCACTGTCCGGTTTTTTTTCCGGTCCGCCCTCGTATATAAAACTGTGTTCTCACCACCCGGTGGTATTGTGTCTGTCTCCTTCAAGCTCGGGTCCTCTACCAGAGGCCTGGGAGCTTGAGGGTTCTGCACAGGATCTTAGCTGTTCCTAGGATTGCGCTCTTTTGAACAGAGATCTCAGATGTTGTTCCTGGTATCTGCTGTAGCCATCCTCCCAGCTTGGGGGTTACTTCTCCCAGTGTCCCAACCACTACTGGTTGTCCACTGTTGTCTTCACGCCCCACACTCTCCCTATCTCTTCCCTCAGCCCTTGTGTAACCCAGTAGTTAATTTGATTTATTTGTCTTGTTGTTTTATTTCTATATTGTTCTATTTGATTTGTATCTGGTGCATTTGATTCTTGTGAGCAACCAGTATGCACGCATGTGATTGGTTAGAGGAGCGCATGTCCCGCCCCTTCGCGGAAGTGCTGGAGTGTCGGCAGGAGCTCACATGTGCGTTGCGGTGCTGAAAGCTATTAACATCTGTGAAAAGAAATAAGTTAAACTGCTTGTTATCCCTCGGGTGGCTCTAGGAAGACCTCTACCTGAGTGAATGGTGATTCTTGGACCTGTGCATCAGGAGTTGTTTTGTTTCGTTGAGCATGAGTCTTGGAGATGGCGAGCCCCAGCGAGTGACCAGAACCCTCCTTAATCCAAGAAGCAGATCAAGAATTCCTACTGCTGAGGGTGGGAATCCTTCATCACCCATCGAGCAAAGGATGTGTGGTAGGAGCGTCCAACCACATCTGACTATTCCGACTGAACTTAAGAGCTCTTAGACTTGACTTTGATTTGACTGAAACTGAACTTAAAACTCGAACCAGGATCTAAAGGAACACTGAACTGAACATTTGGAAGGATATTTGCATCCCTTTTTGAGAACATTTCATTTTTGAGGAACTGATTTTGATATGGCGATACAGTGATTGTTTTTGTTGATGAGATGATTATGTTTTTGTTGAGGAATTGAAGTCATGCATTGAATCTATATTTTCTACTTCACATAATGTTCATTGTTATTCAAATTCAATCATTTTGTGGCTCCATTTATTCATAGTGGATATTCACTTCTCTTTTAAACCCTCCTCTGAACCTAGTTTCTGGTCCTTGTGAATAAGTTAACCCAGGTGGGTTACACTTGGTATTTCTCCAGCTTCTCGTGCTCCTTTTTCCTGATGTTGCCATCGCTTGGGATTGCTACATCTATCACCACAGGTGTCTTCTGCTGTTTATCCACCACCACTATGTCAGGTTGATTGGCCATCACCTGCTTGTCAGTCTGGATAACAATAATAATAATAATAATAATAATAATAATAATAATAATAATAATAATAATAATACATTTTATTTCAAAGCGCCTTTCAGGGAACTCAAGGACACTTTACAAGATTAAAACAACAATGATAAGAACAATAATAATAATAAATAAAGTAAAATCATAGGTAGCAACACAGCAGATAATGACGGTAAGGAGATGAGAATAATAGGTAAGAGCTAAGTGGAGTATACAGATCTGAACAGATGGGTTTTGAGTCTGGACTTGAAGAGGGACAGAGAGTTCAAATTGCGGAGGTCCGGGGGGAGAGAGTTCCAGCGATGGGGAGCAGAGCGGCAGAAGGCCCTGAGCAAAGATTCTGGTGGATATTTGTTGATTTTGCGATTGAAAAATTGCATTATGGAGTTACAGGAGTCAGTGGAATACAGACGTGGTAGGAGGGAGGGGGGGGGGGGGGAGTGGTCAGTGACAGGGAGCTCATTGGCAGCCAGGAGGGTGTTGAGTTCCCCCAGGACGTCATGATCTTCTCTCTCAGGTCAGCTGCTCTCGTGTTCAGCCAAGATGGCGGCGCGCACAGTCGCAGCGGCTCGAGGCTCCAAGCGACTCTTGCACCTTTTTATATCGTGTTTTTTGTTAACTCTTTTTGGGACACAGCCGTGTCACAGCGACCACTTATACAGCCGCCAAGACCTGATAGACATCGGCCTTTGGGCTAAAACGGATATTACAAGTGCCTTCTCACGGACACACAACATCCCACTGGAGATAGCAAGACCACCGAGCACCCCGTGGATTGTTGTCGGGACCAGCAGGCGTCGGAGACGGCGCAGGGAGAGGAAGCAGAAACGCGGACGCCGGGCAGGCCTGCAAACCCAGCTCAGGAGACGACCGCACAGACCACCGCTTCCTTCCATATTCCTGACAAACGCAAGATCCCTCGTAAATAAGATGGATGAACTACAATCACAGATCGCATACAACTGCTACATCTGTGAGTGCTGTCTTCTGATTGTCAGCGAATCCTGGCTGCGCCCGCACATCCCTGATGCTACTGTCCAGCTAGCAGGCCGCACCATCCACCGCCACGACCAGACAAAAGCCTCCGGTAAGAGCATAGGTGGAGGGCTCTGTGTTTATGTGCTTGAGGACTGGTGCTCGGACAGCAGAGTGATAGAAACCTCCTGCTCACCGGATCTAGAGGCCATGTCCGTGCAGTGTCGTCCCTTCCAGTTGCCACGAGAGATAACGGTAGCCACCATCACCGCGGTATATATACCCCCCGATGCTAACGTTAGCACGGCACTCGGCAAGCTTCAGCTCATGATCTCCGAACAACAGAGGGCTCATCCAGATGGTGTACATATCGTTGCTGGGGATTTCAATAAAGCACAGCTGAAGACTGTACTCCCCAAATTCCACCAGCACGTCAAGTGTGCAACTAGAGGAGAAAACACTCTGGATCATGTTTATTCGAACATTAAGCATGCTTACAGGGCGAACCCCCTCCCCCACCTCGGACAATCTGACCACCTCTCTCTGCTTCTCTTCCCTGCCTACACCCCCCTCAGAAGGCAAACTCAACCATCCACGGTGACCATTAAAGCCTGGCCTGGAAATGCTCTAGACCAACTGAAGGACTGCTTTGAACACACAGACTGGAATATGCGCAGATGTGAGGGGCAGGGCAGCGCTAGCTATAGCGAGGTAGCGGCAGGGCTCGCAGCCCGTTCCCGCAGTGAGAGGAGTGTTAGCAAGCCGAGCCCCGCAGCGTGTCCCGAGCAGCCGGGACAAGACCAGGACCGGTTTGTGACAGTCCGGAGGAAGGCTAGTGCTAAGCACCGCCACGTAGCACTCCAAGAACCGCTTCACGTCTGCAATAGGTTCTCTCCCCTCAGCGACGACACGCCGGCTGAACTGGACACGCTGGTGATTGGCAGCTCTATAGTTAGAGACGTGAAGCTGCCAGCGGTGAAGGTTAGGTGTTACCCGGGGGCCAGAGTGGGGGACATCGAGGGGAACCTTAGGCTTTTAAAACAGGAAGGTAGGAGATTCCGTCGAGTCGTGATTCACGCAGGCGGTAATGATGCCCGGCGGAGACAATCAGAGGTGCTCAAATTACAAGTAGCCTCGGTGTGTGAATTGGCTAAGTCGATGTCTGATGCCGTAATATTCTCTGGTCCCCTGCCCAATTTGGTCAATGATGAAATGTATAGCCGACTTTCATCATTCAATCGCTGGTTGTCTAGATGGAGTGAGGAAAACGGAGTTATTTTTCTAAACAACTGGTGCACCTTCTGGGGAAAGCCTGGGCTCATCCGCAGGGACGGCATCCACCCAACTTTGGATGGTGCAGCCCTTTTAGCTCACAATATGGCTGATCGGCTTCGAACTCTAAATTGACAATCCAGCTATGAGCCCCGGGCGCAGAGCAGTCGTGTAGAACACTCCTCTGTTGATCTTGTTGATCCCGTCACTAATCCTGCTCCCGGATTTTTACAAGTCAAGCATGGAGGTTTACCTAGGCTAACAGAGACTGAGTCTGTCCAAAGTGCTCAAAGCATTAAAAAAAAGTCAATGGGTAAAAAGCTTAACATCTGTACAAGACAGAATAACTTTTCCAGTAGGAAATACATAAAATGTGGTCTACTAAACATTAGAGCAATCTCCACTAAATCTCTGTTAGTTAATGACCTTATCGGTGACAATAACATTGATATCCTTGCTCTAACAGAAACTTGGCTCCAGCAAGATGATTATGTGAGGCTCAATGAATGTACCCCTCCAACCTATGTTAATTTCCAAACAGCTAGATCAACAGGTCGAGGTGGAGGTGTGGCAGTGATTTCCCACTCCAGTCTTCTTCTTAAACCCAAAACTAATGTTAAATCCAACTCTTTTGAAAGCTTAATACTAACGCTTACTTGTCCAAATTGGAAGAATCAAAAAGCTGTGCTATTAATTATTGTGTATCGACCTCCTGGTCCTTACTCTGACTTTTTAACTGAGTTCTCAGAGTTTTTAAGCAATATAGTATTGACTCATAACAAGATCCTTATAATAGGTGACTTTAACATCCATGTGGATGATTCTGGTGATAGTTTGAGTAATGCGTTTATTGCAGTATTAGATAGTATCGGTTTCACTCAAAATGTTGATGAATCCACTCATAGTCACAAGCACACCCTGGATCTGGTCTTAACATATGGGATAGAAGTCAGTGACCTAAATGTTCTCCCTCAGAACCCCATACTGTCAGACCATTTTTTAATTACTTTTCAGGTTTTGATTGAAGACTACTGTGCTCAAAAAGATAAAATTCAGCTGATACGAACATTATCTGAAAAATCTGTGGCTCGGTACAAAGAATTGATCCAGCCTGCATTTGCTGCATTATCTTGTGAACTCACAGAAATGAGCTTATTGACCAGTGGTGATAATAGTGATCAGTTTGTTGACAGTGCTATGCACTCACTAAAATCTGCCCTTGACGTAGTGGCCCCGTTGCAGCTGAAAACCAATCGACCCAGGCGCGTTGCTCCATGGTTTAATTCTGAAACCCGTGTTCTCAAACAAAAAACTCGGCAATTAGAAAGACTGTGGCGTAAATCTAAATCAGAACAATCTCTGAAGGCCTGGAAATGTAGCTTGCTAAGCTATAAACAAATTCTTTTTAAAGCCAAGACATTATATTACTCTCGTTTAATAGAAATAAACAAAAATAACCCTCGGTTTCTATTCAACACTGTAGCCAGACTGACAACCAGTCATACTGTAGTGGAACCAGTAATCCCAGAATCTTTAAACTGCCATGACTTTCTTAAATTCTTTAATGATAAAATCATAACCATTAGAGGTAAAATCAGTGAAGCGCTTTCCTCAGATCAAGCTCAGGGAATCCAGCCACTGCCTCCACCTGAAATACCTGAAATACTAGATAGTTTCTCATTAGTAAATGGGGCTGAGATTACTTCAATTGTAATGTCTTCTAAAACCTCAACCTGTCTCCTAGATCCAATTCCAACTAAGCTTTTCAAAGATATCCTTCCAGTTATCTTAAATACGATCATAACTATAATAAATACCTCTCTAGAAAATGGCTATGTGCCACAGTCATTTAAATTCGCAGTAATCAAACCACTGCTGAAAAAACCTAATCTCGATCCTGATATTCTAGCTAACTACAGACCGATATCAAATCTGCCTTTTATTTCAAAAGTCCTGGAAAAAGTTGTGGTTAAACAGCTTTACCGCCACCTACAGGACAATAGTTTATTTGAGAAATTTCAGTCAGGATATAGAGCTTATCACAGCACTGAGACTGCGTTAGTTAAAGTCACTAATGACTTGCTATTGGCGGCTGACGCAGGTCTAGTCTCAATCCTGGTTCTCCTAGACCTCAGTGCAGCTTTTGATACAATCGACCACAATATTCTCCTGCAGAGGTTAGAATGTGAGGTTGGCATCAGAGGAAAAGCCCTCTGCTGGTTCAAATCCTATTTATCTAATAGGTACCAATTTGTTCACGTTAACCAACAGTCCTCACCGTGCTCCCAGGTCAGTTATGGGGTTCCTCAAGGGTCCGTGCTCGGGCCAATTTTATTTCTGTTATATATGCTTCCTTTAGGGAACATAATTAGAAGTCACGATATCAATTTTCATTGCTATGCAGATGACACACAACTGTATTTATCTATGAAACCTGATCAAACTAATCAAATAGACAGACTCAGTGACTGTATCAGAGAAATTAAAACCTGGATGACTACGAACTATCTCCGTCTGAATCCTGGCAAAACAGAGGTCATTATACTAGGCCCCCATAAACTGAGAGAGTGTCTATCCAAACAGATTATTACCTTAGATAACGTCAGTGTATCCTCCTCCTCTACTGTGAGGAACCTCGGGGTCTTATTTGATCAGGATATCTCATTTAAAGCACACATCAACCTGGCTTGTAAAACAGCTTATTTCCACTTGCGCAACATAGCTAAAATAAGAAACATTCTACCTAGAAGCGATGCAGAAAAACTCATCCATGCATTTGTTTCTGCGAGATTGGACTACTGCAACTCCCTTCTCGCAGCCTGCCCAAAAAGTGTATTAAAAAACTTTCAGTTGGTTCAAAATGCAGCCGCCAGATTATTAACTGGAACTAGAAGACGTGAACACATTACTCCCGTTCTAAAATCTCTTCACTGGCTTCCAGTCGAGTTTAGAGTTAGATTTAAAATCCTTCTCCTCACTTACAAAATCCTAAATGGGATGGCTCCAACCTATCTCCAAGATGCTTTAACGCCTTATCAACCAATCAGAGCACTTCGCTCTCAAAATGCAGGGTTACTGGTGACTCCTAGAGTCTCTAAATGGACACTAGGTGGAAGAGCCTTTAGCTATCAGGCACCATTTTTATGGAACCAGCTTCCAAATGGTGTCAAAGAGGCAGACACAGTCTCCACATTTAAGGTTAGGCTCAAGACGTTTCTCTTCGATGCAGCCTATGATCAGGTCAGCTAGGGATTCTAAACTAAACTAAACTAAACTAAACTAAAACAAACCAAACCAAACTACAGTAAACCAAACTAAACTAAACTAAACTAAACTAAACTAAACTAAACTAAAACAAACCAAACTAAAATAAACCAAACCAAACTACAGTAAACCAAACTACAGTAAACCAAACTAAACCAAACTAAACTAAACTAAACTAAACTAAACTAAACTAAACTAAACTAAATTAAATTAAATTAAATTAAATTAAATTAAACTAAACCAAACCAAATTACACTAAACAAAATTAAACTAAACCAAACTAAATTAAACTAAACTATACTAACTAAATACTAGTTTAAACAGTTAAGTATCCACAAAGCTGCCCCAGGAGCTAGAATGCTGTGGGAAGTACGGTGCACTGAGCCCTGTCCTCTAATGTCTGAATGTTATTCCCTTTAGTCCGTTCATTGCTTTTCACCTGCTGTCCCCCCCTTCGAGGGGGAGTCTTCTCCAGTTTCAGTTGCTGACTCCACTATTACGAAGGCCTATGAACAAGCTCCGTCCGGACCGGGAGGACACCCCTGTCGGTCCTGCCTGTGGACTGGCTTCGGTTCTACTGCTGGGATCCGTGGTTCTTGTGCTGGACCGACCAACGGACTGTCCTCAACATTGTCCTAGGCTTTACTTCTTATTGTCTCATGCTAGCTGTTGCCAAAGCTGTCCGTCCCTGGGAGAGGGATCCCTCCATACTGTGGTTCTCCCCAAGATTTCTTCTTTTCCCACTGGGTTTTTGGAGTTTTTTCTTGCCGGATGTGAGGGTCGAAGGCGGTGGTTGCTTCGTTCTGTCTCGTTACTGTAAATATTGACATATTACCATTATGCTTATTCACTGTTTTTACTTTTACCGACAAATGTAACATCTTGAAGCCCTCTGAGGCAACTGTTGTTGTGATACTGGGCTATACAAAAATAAATTGATTGATTGATTGATTGATTGAATATTTTTGAAGATCAGGACTTGGACACATATACCGAGTCTGTTCTCTTCTACATCAGGTGTTGTGAGAGAACGTCACAGAGGACAGATGCATCCGGGTCTTTCCAAACAGAAAACCCTGGATGACAACGGAAGTCCAGACCCTGATCAGAGCTCGTGACTCAGCCTACAGGGCGGGGGACAGAGCTCTCTACAGCATCGCAAGAGCCGATCTGAGGCGGGGCATCAAACAGGCCAAGGAGTCCTACAGGAGGAAAATGGAGAGTTATCTGACGGACAACAACCCGCGTCAGATGTGGAGGGGCATCCAGGCCCTAACCAACTACAAAGGTAACCCCCCTTCTACATCCTCCAGCAGCAACAGCAGCACACTGGCTGAGGAGCTAAACAGTTTCTTTGCTCGGTTCGAGACCACCAACTCCTCCCATCAGCAGTCACTGACCCCTCTCCCCCCCGGTTCCAGCAATCCTCCTCTCTCTCTCCAGGAGCATGAGGTGAGGAATAACCTGAGAGCGGTGAACCCCAGAAAAGCTGCTGGTCCTGATGGGATCCCTGGGGCAGTGATCAAGGCATGCGCAGACCGACTGACAGAGGTACTCACCAGACTTTTCAATCTCTCTCTGACATATGCCACTGTCCCCACATGTCTGAAGGCCTCCACTATCGTCCCCATCCCCAAAAAACCGGTCATAGTCAACCTAAATGATTACAGACCCATCGCTCCGGCATCTGTAGTCATGAAGTGCTTCGAACGATCAGTCTCCAAGCATATCAGAGACTGCCTCCCTCCCTCGCTCGACCCTCACCAGTTTGCCTACAGGCCAAACAGGTCTACAGAGGATGCCATCGCCATCACACTCCACACAGCGCTGAGCCGCCACCTGGAGAACAAGAACAGCTACGTGAGGATGCTCTTCGTGGACTATAGCTCAGCATTTAACACCATCATCCCAGACATCCTCGCCACCAAACTGCTCAAACTACAAATCCCCCTCCTCACCTGTCACTGGATTAAAAACTTCCTGACTGGACACCCACAGTTTGTGAGACTCGGTCCCCACCACTCATCCACAATCACACTCAGCACTGGTTCCCCCCAAGGCTGTGTTCTGAGCCCTTTTCTATACGCCCTGTACACCCACGACTGCTCTCTCACCCACCCAACCAACCGCATCATCAAGTATGCGGATGACACCACTGTGGTCGGACTCATCCGAGGCGAGGACGAGACAGCGTACAGGGCCGAGGTGGAGGAGCTCTCACGCTGGTTCTCAGTAAATAACCTGACCCTGAATGTCCTAAAAACTAAAGAACTGATCATGGACTTCAGGAGGACGAGACAGGTCCACACACCCCTCCTCATAAATGGAGAACAGGTGGAGACTGTCACCACCTTCAGGTTTCTGAGCACCCACATCTCCACAGACCACTCCTGGTCTGACAACATCAGAGCCATGGTCAAAAAGGCACAGCAGCGGCTACATTTCCTCCGTGTGCTCAGGAAGAACAACCTGAGCACAAAGCTGCTGCTGGCCTTCTATCACTCCTCTGTGGAGAGCGTACTAACGTACTGTCTGAGTATGTGGTATGCAGGCTCCATAGTTGAGGACAGGAAGGCGGTGCAGAGGGTCATAAACACTGCTCAAAAGATCATCGGCTGCACCCTGCCCTGTCTGGAGCACATCTCCACATCCTGCTGCCTCAGGAGGACCAAAGCTATCACGGAAGACCCTGCACACCCTGCTCACTCCCTGTTTGATCTTCTGCCCTCTGGTAGACGCTACAGGTCAATAAAATCACACACCAGCAGACTGACAAACAGCTTCTTCCCCTGGGGCATACGCATTGCAAACACCCACGGATACAGGAACACACACTCACTTATGAACAGTCTCCCATAACCCCCCCTCCATGGACTAAATCACCCAACTACCTCCTCGCACTTTAAGAGTTTGTGCCTCATGTAGCATGATCACCACTCTGTTACACTGTTATTTATTACTCTTGCATCTTGTGGATGTGCTTATGCAAATTATACTTGCCCTTGTATTTTTTCTGTTGTTACCAATGCCTGTGTAGTTTTCTGTTTTGTCCCTGATGTTTTTCCTAAGTTTTCTTGTCCTTGACATTTTGATCGAGGTGAATTGTAGCTTTATATGAGCTCCCATGTAATTTCGTTGTACCCCCCCCCCCCCCCCCCCCCCCCCCGTGCAATGACAGTAAAGTCTATTGTATTCTATTCTATTCTCTGTTATTGGGGCTTGGTAAACAATATCGTATGACCGATCGTTCTGGCTCCCCATTGATGCATCTTGTACTGTCGGTGAGGTGCTGGGGCTTGGTACCCATTCTTGTTGCACCTCATCAATCTCCAACTGTGACAGTAAGTTCCTCTTGCGGATATTCGAGCACTGACTTAGTAGCTGTTTCTTAGTCAGCTTGGATGTTGAGTTTCGAAGTAACCATTGTTCCCACATTATCTGCATATATCCCCTTTTCGCTGGGATTACTGCAGTAGTAGCATTCCATTAACACTCTATTCTCTGACCTGCTCCACGAGTGTCTTGTTCCAGTAGTCAATTTGTCACCAGTATGCCCTGGTTCCACAACAACTGACTCTTTCATTTATGGTTTGCAGTTTATTCAAGAAACTGGAAGCATACAAGTCATTTTCACACACACTGTTGAATAATTATATTGTATTCTTCATATTATGTATTCTTCATATTATGTATTCCTCATATAATGTTTATCTAGTCGTCATTATCTTATGTTATTTAGTATTATTCATAAAATGCATGTTTTTGGTTGTGTGTGTACTCATGGGTGGACAAAACAATGAATTCTTTCAGGTTTGTCTGTCATGTTTCATTTTTACGGCAGCCTCTTGGCAGCTGGACAGTTTGTTTTTCTAAAGTTAAGACTACAGGTCAATTCTCCCTCTGTCTCCCTCTGGTGTAAATGAGGCTCATTGGACAAGAAATGTAACACCATGATTTGTTGCACAACACCTGGCATTTGGGAAGACTTGATGGAGACTTGATGGAGACTTGATGGAGACTTGATGGAGGCTGAGAGGGCCTCCCAAGGGGTCACGGACCATGACCTTTGTAGGAAGGGGGGAGCAATTGTGTCTTGACGAAGAGTCCATGGAGAGTTGACGAACACCCAAGAAATAGTATAAATAGATGGATCGGAGAGCGATCGGAGCGTCAGTTCTTTTGGTCGGTCTGGCTGCCGGAGGGTTTTTTTGGGAATAAAGTCCTTCTTTTTGCATTCTGACTCTGACTCTGCCTGATTTTTTCGAGGAGAACTACGGTTGAAGATTTCAAGAACCAGGAGTGGATATAATTGAGGATTTTACGTTTTTTCTGGAATATATGTTTGTGGGGTTTTTTGCACCGTGACTGGCCTAGGATACTTTTTAAATAAAATTCCACGACATATTATTGGCGAGCCAGCCAGGAGGAGTAACCGGAGATTGATTTTTATCTGTGGAGGAGGACTGGCTCAGCACACTGTGGCCACAACAATTGGAGGTAAGCAGATTAATTTATTCTGCGTCTAAATTTTTTGTGTGCTTATGTCGGGTCTCTGCCCAGGTGAAATCTAAAACCGGATTAAATTAATCCAAAAGAACCTAGTTAAAGTTAAAAAGTGATTTTTAAAGATAAAAAAAGAAAAATTTGATTTAAAAGAAATTCAGAGGGGGAGTTCGGAGTCAGAATGCAAAAAAGACCACACTGCATGAGTAATAACAATGGTTTAGGAGTAATCGTGATTTAGAAAGGGTAAAAGGGGTCTGCTTGCATGCGCTGGCTGTCTTCTGCCTGCCTGCTATGTGTCTTAACTTCTGAGGAGGAAGCGACACCGCGGCTAGAGAAGGGCCAGCTAAGTATAAGGGCAGGATCCGCTTAAGGATAATTCTCCTAAGACGGGAGTAGGCGCCAGTGTGGAGATGCGGATACCGCTAAGGGTTTGTTAGACAGGAACAACTGTAAATCAATACTTTAGATAATGTTCTAAATTTGACATGGAGTAAAATGCATGCTAATTTGCTCGGTTGAATAACACACATTATTTACTCAACTAAATTAAAGAAAAAATTTAGGCAATTTTAGAAAAGATTAAGTACTTTAAAAGGTTAGTGATCTTTATTAAAACAAAAAAGAGAATTATGCAGTTAAGTGATGTTTATTTGGAAATAACTAAGGTAACGATTACTCATAGTTTTTATGTGTGGATGGTTGTTGCGGTTGTTCTAAGCAAATAGCGCTCCATACTATTTCGGATGCGAGTGTGTTGTTTCTGTGTAATTTAACCTTAGGGCTGAATGGGTAATCTCTGCCATAAATAAAGCCTTCTAGGAGGGAGAGGGTATAAAACAGGAGACCCAGAAGTGGGTCCTTTACGGACGGCCGGTCCAACCTATGAGAGGTTAATGTGTTGACCCAGCGGAGAGACTGGGATGTCAAAGCGAACTCTGGGTCTGAAGCGTAGGCCAGTAAACCAGTAAGCCTTCTAACAGGAGAAGGTAATTACGGTAAAGGAGTAGAAACTTTGGTTGGAAAAGTACTTATGTAAATAAAATGCGCATGTAATTATCGGGTATCTTAGCATAATCATATAAATAGTGTAAATAGACAATAAAGGAAGACTGACTAATTGTGAAGGTGGAAAATTTACAGCAGATTCGCCTTCAAACGAAACGAGGTAACAGTATTTTATATGCTGTTGCTTGTGTGGCGTTAATACTTTTGGTAATAGGACTGATATGGATAATTATAGATAAACAACTGTATTTAGGACGGGGGAAGAAACTAATTAATCAAATTTAGAACTTTAATACAGGGCTGCTTGACTGAGTATACTAAGAATGGACTCAGCCTGAGTGCGTGAAATACGCGGGGAGCTTGACGGAGTGATTGCTTGTGAGAGGAAGAAGTTGAGATAAGAGTATTACTCTTCGGAGAACATATATGAAATTGGGAGATATTGGGATATATGGAAAAGACCTTACCTTTGGACTTTGGGACAGAGCGTCCATGTTTAATGGACAAGAAAAGAAGTTGAGGTTGAACTGTGGCAAGGTCTGCAGAACCTGTGGCATTTGTTGAGATTGTTAATTTAATAGAATTACTGGGGGATTCCCTGACGCGCCTGGACATTGGTGAGACTAGGCTGCTGGAATACAAAAGGGGCTTGTAGGTTTTAGTGCAGCTGAGTGAAGAGTCGTCACGGCAAGACTCTTATCTGCTAAGTAATTTATTACGGCACGGAGTGGCAGTAAAATTCTCGGCTGGATGGTCTGGTCGGTTCACTGAAAGGAAAGTGAGAGTTAGGTAAATCTTCCCGACTGGTAAGAAAGCCAGAAGGATACGGGGAGTAAAGTGTTATTGAATGATTATATTATAGAACTAGTATTGAGAACGGTAGTTTTAAGAGAAGAAAAATAAATCACTAATATAAAATACCCATATAGATACTGAAGTGGAGCTGACAGAAGAGCCAGCTGTGTGGAAAGAATTATGGGAGCAAAAATGGGTAAGGCAGACAACAGGAGGAGTCCGGTACAGGTAATAATAAGACAGCACCCAAAATTTGAAAAGGAAATTCTAAAATGTATGAAAAAATGGAATAACAGAACTCCCGAAGGGGCAAAGTGGCCCATACAAGGAGCTTTTGATGACAAATGTTGTGAGGAAATGAATATGAACATTAAGTATTATAAAGCCAATGACCTCAGTAATAGTAGGAGAGGTAAACGGTTACGGGAACAGGAAATTTTGCAATGGTTTTGGTTGGAAGGACGGAGACAAAGAGAGCTGAAACCAGCCAGGCCCACGGCTTCCAGCAGCCCCTCCCGCCTGTCATCCCCCGACAAGGGGGATGTCAAGGGGGGCTTTACGGCTAGTGGCCAGGCAAAGGGGAACGGCTCTGATGCTTCGGCACCACCATGGATCGGGGAGCAGCCTCCACCCTATAAATATCCCAGAGACTTGAATCCATTCAAAGACAATCCAAGTCAAAGCCCTTCATCAAACGTCAATCCATTTGTGGGACAGTATCCACTGTTTCACTCGGAGGAGGGAGAATGCAGCGGGCAGCTGGAAGGAAAGGTCAAAGTCTCCTGGGATCACGTGGGGGGAGCAAGAAAGGAGGGAGGACCTGTTGAAGCGGCTGATGTAATAGATCATCCTAATGAGTTAGAAGGGGATGATGAAGATAGATACAGCCTCTTGGAGGAACACCTGTCTGAGGGCAGTGCGGACAGAAAGGCCTATGAGAACATAAAGAAGAGACATCACCCAGAAGAATTTAACCCCCAACGCACCCAAGCTGGAAGTAGGTCGCGAGCGCCATCTGGAGGAAACTACATTGAAAGGAGGAGCCGAGACTCAAAGAGGGGAGAAGAGGGTGGATTGTCAAGAGCTGAAAGGAATGCAGCCACACAGATAAGAAGAACTCATAGTTCAGAGGAGGTGTATAAAATAAAGTTTGAAGTGGAAGGAACAATGAGCGAAGAGCCCCCAGGCAAAATAAAGCAGAAAGAGAAGAAACTCCAGCTCAGACCAGTGGTGGATGAGATGAAAAACATCTTGAGCAAAACACAGAACAGCTGGGAACGGATGAAACAGGAATTACATGAGAAAGACATGGGGGGAGAAATGCCACAAGCAGCAGAGACACCGAGGCAGAGAAAGCAAAAGCTGTATCCTCCACAAGGGGGAGAAGAAGAGGGCCCAATGCTCTTATTGGACACACCTGTGCCTGATGCAATGGCATCAAGGCCCCCACTGGATCATTGGATGCCTCCATATATGACCAGAAGCAGAGTATTGGAGCTAAAACAACAAGGACGCGACCCACCGACTACAATGAATCCACTTATGATAAAAGCCGGTGGACATATCCAGTATGTGCCCTGGTCCTTCATGGACATGGTTGGATTGGCATCGCGTTTACCTGATCTCACGGAAGGAGCGAACAAGTGGATCACTAAGATGGAGGAAAGTACAGCAGGAGTGAGATTGGCACTTGGAGATGTCAAAGCCTTGCTGATGCATGTAGCAGGAAAGCAAGTGACAGAAGAAATCTTCGAAGCCACTCAACTGCCTCTAGTGGTAAGAGGAAATACAGCAGATCATATAAGCTTCAGTGGACACCGTAATGTGGTGTGGGCAGAATTAAGAAAACATTTTCCCGAAAAACTGGACCCATCCAAGCTGGAGGGAGAGATGTTGTCGGATACAGAATGCCCTGCCAAATTCTTACGGAATTTTCAAAGAAAATGGAAGGAGGAGACGGGGAGTGCCTGGAATGTCAATGAAACTACTCAGTGCCTCTTCAAAGTAATGGTGAAGAAAGCCATGCCACAAGACGTTCAGAAAAGACTGGAAGGAGTCGTTGGACTCATGAAGATGGAGTGGCCATTATTTTCTGAACATGTGGTGCATTTTGTGGAACAATGCAGAAAAGACAAACAAAGAGAAGAGGATCGGAGTAAAGAACTGACAAA
Organism: Salarias fasciatus; assembly: GCF_902148845.1. NCBI lineage: Eukaryota > Metazoa > Chordata > Actinopteri > Blenniiformes > Blenniidae > Salarias > Salarias fasciatus. The sequence goes on along the minus strand of NC_043748.1, from coordinate 17,138,224 downwards.
CAAATTGACACAACTGCAGCTTGGAGAGCTGTGTAAGCAGAAGAAGGAAAAAGCCAAAATACAGGCTCCCGTTGTGACAGTCAATCGAGAGCTAGGATCAAACCAGGTGGTGGTGCAACAGCCTAATGAAAGAACGCCTCCGGCTCTGAAAATGACACAACCACAGCAAGATCCGGCTGTTGATGCAGTGATGTCAAAATTACCACCAATACATGTGTATGTCAACACCAGAGAGGAAGCGTATAGACCGGCACAAGGGAGAGGTTGGCCGAGACTGAGGGGGAACATGATACGTCGAGGTGGAGGAAGAAATGTGGAAAGAATTAACAGAGACCAGCCTCGCCCTCCATCTAATAACATTCAAGATGAGATTTGCTGGGGATGCAATCAACTAGGTCACAGGAAGAGGGACTGCCCAAGTAATCCTTGGCCAGGTCCCGATCCACAGTGGCAATAGAGGTGCCCAGAGGAGCCAAGGGGGGACACCATGGCACCAGTTCTTACTGTAAGACCTCAGGAAGAGCCCATAATCACGGTAGTTATTCAAAATCAAGAACACCCGTTTATGGTCGACACAGGTGCCACTTACTCTTGCATTGGAAAAACCGGCTCATTACTCCCCCTATCGTGTACCTCAGTCAGGACTGTAGGCTTCTCTGGGAAACCTCAAATAATACCAGTAACTCAGCCGGTTCCTATGTTAATTGGAGGAAAAGCTATCACAACATCACTGCTCTACTCAGCCGACACACCTGTCAATTTATTAGGAAGAGACGTTTTATGTCAACTACAAGCCAACATAATGTGCACACCGGATGGAGTGTATGTTGATTTCCCTGATAAGGAAATGGCAGAATCAAGCACTATAATGTGCCAACAACCAGATGACGTGAAAAACCAACCTTTGGTTTACTGGATTCGACTGATGGAGAATTCAAGTCTACTTTGTAAATGGAAAGAATGGGAAAAATGGATAAAGAGTTACATAGGTACTGTAAAAGATTTAGCACTGCCACTGCATTGCACCCTGATGTTTACAGAAGAACCACATGAGGATTATGACGTGTGCTGGGAGGAAATGATTAACAAGAAACCATATTACATAACCAGTCAAGACATCTATGTGGGACCTCAAGGAGCTGCAGTAGCAGTGACCCTTCCGGAAAGTCTACAAGAATGGTTTCAGGTATCATCCTCCACTCCTCATGTCGTGCTCACTGTAGCTGAAGGACATGAAAGCCAGGAGTTGGGACCTATGGTAACAGTAGCGCAACGAGAAACGAATTGGCAACCTACGGAAAATAAGTACATACATGTCTCATCAGATAACCAATTCCTGAGGATATCAACACAACGATTAGTGGATGAAGGCACGGCAGAAAAAGTAGTATTGGAACCCAGACCTAGTAAACAGATGCTGCTTGATGAAGAAGAAGCACTTATTCTTGAACAAGTACCACCAGAAGTATGGTCAAGACATAAGACTGATGTCGGAAGAGTCAAATCAGCACAACCCATCAGCATAAAAGTAAAGCCTAATGCTCGACTGCCATACAGAAATCAGTATCCATTGAAGCAACATGCAATCAAAGGCATTGAACCAACCATAAATGGATTACTGGAAGCGGGAGTGTTAGTTAAAACAAACAGTCAATGTAACACACCAATTTTTCCAATCAAAAAACCTAATTCAACAGATTACAGGTTGGTTCATGATTTAAGAGCTGTCAATGCCATTGTCGATGCTGAGACTCCTGTTGTCCCTGATCCGCATACGTTGTTATCAAATGTTCCACCAGATACTAAATGGTATACGGTGATAGACCTTTGTTCTGCATTTTTCAGTGTGCCAATAGATAAGGGGTCACAGTATCTTTTTGCTTTTACATATCAGAAACAACAATATACGTATACTCGACTTCCACAAGGTTATGTAGAAAGTCCATCAGTATTTAACAGGATATTAGCACAGGATTTACTGCATTTGGATGTTGCAAGCACAGTAATACAGTATGTAGATGACATATTAATATGCAGTCCTACTAAGGAACAATGTATAAAAGATTCGGTAGCTGTATTGACAGCATTGGCTGATGGAGGTCATAAAGTCAGTAGGGAAAAGCTACAATTTTGTAAGGAGAAGGTAGAATATTTGGGGCGGCAATTGAGTGGAGGAAAACGAAACATAGCGCCATCACAAATAGAGGCTATAACTCAAGCTCCACAGCCACAAACGGTAGGACAAATGCTTTCCTTTCTGGGCATGACTGGATTTAGCCGTCCATGGATAACTGACTATGCTGAAAAAGCCGCTCCATTACGTGCTTTGATAAAAGCTGCAGGTCAATCGAACGTCACCACTGTGCTACAATGGAATGAAGAGGCAGAGGTTGCATTCCAAATGTTGAAAAAAGACCTGCAGTCTGCACCAGCTCTAGGTAATCCTGATTACACTAAACCTTTTCATTTGTACATAGCAGAAAAATCGGGCTATGCTAATGCAGTGCTAATGCAAGATACGTCTACAGGTAAGCAACCATTGGCTTATTATAGCACTAAATTAGATAACATTGAGAATGGCATGCCACCCTGTTATCGGGGACTAGCTGCTGCAGTATTTGCTTTTAAGAAGGCTTCGAGTGTGACCATGGGACATCCGGTGACATTATATACGTCCCATCAATTGCACGCATTACTAACAAGCCCTAGGTTTGTTTTGACTCAAGCTAGGCGTACAGGATATGAGGTTATTCTTGCTGCTCCTGAGCTCACTATCCAGCGGTGCGCCACGGTAAATCCTGCCACTAAAATGGTAACTCCGGAAGATGGAACCCCTCATGACTGTGAACTAGAAACAGATAACTTTATGAGGATACGTGATGACTTACATAACCAACCAATAATGGCTGATTTTACCTTGTTTGTGGATGGATCTTGTTTTAGGGACGCCACAGGAAGTCATGCAGGTTTTGCCATAGTTGAACTACAACCAGATGGCACCTTTTTAGAATTACAAGTCACTAAACTGACTCAGCCGTGCTCTGCCCAATTGGCAGAGATACAGGCCCTTACGGCAGCATGTGAATATGCAAAAGGAAAGCACTTGAATGTATATACTGATTCGGCTTATGCATACGGTGTGTGCCATTTACACGGCAATACATGGAGACAACGAGGATTTATGAGAGCGGATGGTACTCCTGTTACCCATGCAGAGGATATTGCCAAACTCTTACAAGCAATGTTACTCCCAACAGCAGTTGCAATAATTAAATGTCCTGCCCACCAGAAGCCGAACAATTTAATAGCTAAAGGTAATCAGTTAGCTGATGAAGCAGCAAAAAAGGCGGCTGGGGTAAGTCTGTGCCCCTTAAGGCCCGTCCATGCTTCACATGTCCGCGTGGGTGCGCGTTGCGCGTTGGTCCGCGTGACGTAAAAATCGTCATGAATTCCTGTCCGCTAGGGTCCGCGCGGACCGGTCCGCGGACGTCCGCGCAGCAGCCAGAATTTGAGACCGCGTTGCGCATTGCGCGCAGGTCGCGGAAGTGTACGCATGCGCCAGAGCGCCATAGCAAACAAAACATGACGGTAAAAGTGAAAGTAGACGGAGCTCCAGCCTGATGGCTCCACTTAAAGACACGGAAAGAGTGAAAAACTGGTGGAAAGAGAGAGAGACTGTCTGGAGGGAGGAGAAGGTCTGCAGACAGAAGTAAAAAAGTAACTAATCGCTCCGGCGCCGCCCCCGCGATTCAGAAACAGAAAAAAAGGGCTAAATAAACTTTAATACTTAAAGATAATGTACTGACAATGTATGTGCTAAATTTTCTCTATATTATCCGTACTAAAGGAGCAGATAAACAGTCTGTAGAGCCGGAAAAGCTTGTCGAGGCTGCGTGGATCACCGCGCCTGCACGAGACGCGTACAGCTGAGCTCAAAATGTAGCATGGGAGAAAGCGCGTCCGCATCGGTGGTGCGCGGACCTTCCAAAGCGGACGCGGAAACGCGTACATGTGAAGCATGGTCGGGCCTATACTGTTTGCAGCTGATTGTGAACCCTTAACTACTCTGTCTTCTCTTATAGCAGCACAGGACAAGGCAGTCCCACAGGAAAAAACGGTGTGGCTTAAACGGGGTGCGGCCATGAACACCCTGGATGGGCCGCAGCGGGGTTTGTGGAGGAGTTGTACTGGACATTTTGTCTTGCCACTGTCTCTGCTACGCTGTGCTATTCGGAATGCGCATGGTCAGGACCATTGCGCAAGGGGGGAAGTGTTAAGACGCTTAAGAGATGTTTGGTGGTCACCATTTTTGGCACCCACAGTCGATCGAGTGCTGCATGAATGTGAAGTATGTGCTCAGTATAATACAAGGAAATCTTTTTCGGCACCTATTGCGCATATTCCTCCACCAGACGGTCCATTTCGTCATCTGATGATAGATTTTGTAGATATGACTCAAAGAATTGGATACGTGCGATATATTCTTGTGGTAATATGTCGTTTCAGCAGATGGGTGGAAGCAGTACCAACCCGTGCACCAGACAGTGGATCTGTAGCAAAGTTTTTGTGTCGAGAGGTTTTCCCCAGGTTTGGTTTTCCTGACACAATTAGTTCAGACAATGGATCCCACTTTGTGGCTGAGGTAATAAAACGTATTATGAAAATGCTTGGAGTCAAGCAAAAGTTTGGATGCGTATATAACCCACAGTCACAGGGAGCAGTTGAACGAGCAAATGGAATTTTGAAATCAAAACTAGCCAAGATCATAGCAGACAGTGAGAACAAACTAAACTGGGTGGATGCTTTGCCGTTAGCACTAATGGCTATGCGTTGTCAAACTAATAGAGTGACTCATCTAACACCGCATGAAATGTGCACAGGAAGGCCCATGCCGGTGCCGTTTCTGAGGGGGCCATACAAAGGTCCATCTCTTGAACAATTGGACCGGGAGCTGAGTGGTTATGTTCAACAATTGTCCAGTATTCATAAGGTGATCTTTCAACAGGTCAAAGGGGCCACAGAAGACCGGGAAGCTGAAATCTCACCATCTCTAGAACAAGTGCGACCTGGAGAGTGGGTATACGTAAAAGTGTTTAAAAGAAAGTGGAACCAACCGAGACGGGAAGGCCCATTCAAAGTCATCCTAACCACACCCACTGCACTGAAAGTTGAGGGTAAGACTGTTTGGTTCCATTTAAACCACTGCTGCAGGGCTGATAGGCCGCCCGTGGAGTATCAGCAGACACCACCTGAGCCGGAAGGGGAAGGTAATGCCTCCCCGCAGGGTTTAGGCCGGCCACAGGAGGGGGAAGACGACGTCTCCCCTGCACATACGGCGCAACCGGAGATCAGAAGATCCCAAAGACTGATTGCTAAATAAACCAGCAAAGAAACGAGGAAAAGAGGGCTGTTGCCGGGCAGACAAGGGAGTGATTCAGACAGTAATACAGCATAAAAGTCAAGCACAAACTTTGAGATCTGGAGTCAATAGAGGAACTACTGAGATCCCAGTATATATAAGCAATGTTACTATTAATATTATCTCTGTTAGTAGGAGGAGGAATACATCAGGACATAGGGACTAGTTCGAAGTTGCAACTTAAGAAATGTGCAACCGCAGCTGGGGTATTAGCTGCAAAACAGGGAGTAATACCAGTGAACACAGTGTAACATTAACATACATTAAGTCCTTGGAACATAATGTGATGCTCACCATAGACGACGTAGAGAAAGCTGAGATAAGTTATAGCGCCCAAACGATTGAATGTAGCTTGGATGGAGTAATCACTGTAAACATTAAATGTACACCAAATAATTGTATTGAAGAAGAATCTGCGAGTCGGGTGTATTATGAATATGCAAACAGAATAATGCGTATGGGAACAACCAGAGTCAAAAGAAGCTCCAGATCTGTAATGGGTGTTAAAACCCCAACAGAAAGTATGTTTTATCAGTGGATGGAATACTCGGCCAAACAGGTGAGCTCACGCTCTTGTATAACTTGCTACAATGCTAAAAGGAGACCTCAAGTTTATCCGTTGCCTGGGATAGATGACCCAGAGTGCACAATTACGAAGAATTGTTTCGCCTACTGTACTTTAGTTATGGCAGCAGGATTCAGAGGATGGAACGTGCCTAGGGGTATATGTCCTATTGCGGTATTGGATGAATCCAGTATTGTGATTCCCCCTGTTGTGGACAGAGACAGAAGTATGGTATATCCTTTGTGTATAACAGCGAATCCAATCATACTGGAAGCAATGAGGGGAAATGGGACTGATGATAGGATTAGATGTGAATACAAGGAGGTTACAAAGAATGGAGAAATCATTACTATTCGTCTATGTAATACCACTCACAAATCTGCCCTGCAATGTAGTCAAGTAATACCAAGTAGGGGTACTATATATGTTATAAAGGGGTCTCAATGGGTGGCGCAGCACTTTCTGCCTAATCTATATCGGGGCTTAAGGCCCCTGGCAGATATTTTTTGGTTATGTGAAACAGATATGGAAATTAAAATTAAAGTGTATCTGTCAGATTTAGACCTCTGCACACCAGTTATGTTAACTAGTAAAATAACGGTGTTGAATATACCATCATCCACACTGGAGAGGACGAAAAGGAATGCTGAATGGAGTGAAGATGCTCGAGTATACATTGCATGGAATCAGGAACCCTATGGAGTCCCTAGTGAACATAAAGCCATAGGGGAGGAATGGATCATTAGTGGCCAATTAGCAGGATTGATACCAATATGGGGACAGGCAATAAATGCACAATACATAGCACGTAACAGCAGATGGGTAAATGCATTATGGTATAATCAACAACGATTCATGAATTGGACAGTTGCAGCGATAGATGCTATACGAGACCAGCTACATGCTACTTCTCGTATGGTGTTACAGAATAGGTTGGTGTTGGATACCATACTAGCAGGGGAACAGGGAGTGTGTGGTTACATAGGAGATGAATGCTGCACCCTAATCAATATGCACACAGGTGATGAAGGTAATTTAACTATGGCTCTTCGTAAGCTAAAAGAATTGCGTGATGAACATGTTGTAAACTCAAATTGGAACACCAAAACAACAAATTTGATGGATTGGCTCAGTAAACTCTCATGGCAAAAAATTCTTCAGATAATAGGGATGGCCCTGGGAGGATTTCTCCTTATTGTGGCTATACTGTTGTGTTGTGTATTCCCTCTGATAAAACTGCTGATTAAACGTACGCTTGGAGCAATAACGGGACAATTCCCTTTACAAGTACGTAATGAGATTGAGATTAATATGGATAGAGGAGGAAGTAGATGTATTTACGAAAATGAAGATGAAATTGAGCTAGAACCTCCCGGCTACTATGAGCTTGAATAGGAAAGCATGCTGGTTTATAAGCTCTACGACATCAAGGACTGAACGATAAAAAGAAGGGGTAAGTTGACTTTTAGATTATAAAAATGTTACATACAACCAATAGGTTGTTGCGACCGTAAGGTTGCTACGCTACCTCACCCCACGATAGGTGGAGTGCTAGCTAGGTCCGGACGAATTCCGGATAGGGGTAGTACGGAAAACAATGAAAAAAAAAAAAAAACAAAAGAAAAAAATTAATGAAAAGGATAACAATGTGCCGATGGTGGATACCATTAGAAAATGCTTAATGGGTTATTTGTCTTTATAGGAAAATCATGGCGGAGAGCAATATTGACTGGAATGCACTCCTGTTGGACAACATGCCATCGATGACTCGAGACCAAACATGGGCGAGGACGTCGGACAGTGTCTTCCAGCCGGAGCCTGTCCCATGGCAACTGACGGTGGGGGATCTACAACCAGGACCCAGCAGACCTCGTCCGCAGGAGTCCACAGGCATATATTGGGCTCCACCTCCACGCCGCTATCAGCCGCCAGTGACTAGCTACCAGCATCCCTTGCCAATTAATGTCACCAGTTCCCGAGACCCTCTCCACACCTCCCCTCCCGTCATGCCGATGCAGGAATGCGCTCCATCGCAGGAGCAAAGGGCGCCAGCAACACACACGGGTCCTCGAACCCCTGAGGAGCCCAGGGAGACACCTTTCTCCCCGACATATGAACCAATATCATCTGAGAGCAGCGACGGCAGCGACAGCGACACCAACACTCGTGTAGGATCCTGGTATTTGAAAGGTCGTGTTTATACTCGGGAGGACCTTGCCATCATGCCTTTGAATGATGTATGAGAGATGGTGAAAGATGTACCACGCCACCTGCGTGCTTCGATGCTTGCCGCTCGTAAACAATGTTTACGAAGGCAGTATAATCGACGTTGGCATAGCCAACGCCGTGCAGCTTACCGCACCCTGATGTCAGACAACCGTATCATGAAGCTCCAGATAGAGTCCCTCGAAACAAGAGTGGAGATGTATCAATTTGCTCTTCAGCACTTCCGCTCCCAAAAGGATGCGGTTCCTGCTGCACCCAATAATACCCCTAACCCCGCTGTAGGAGCCAAAGCATGAGCCAAGGCTTACAACGGACTTTTGGACATTTGTTGATTTAATCTATCTTATTAAGACTTCAGAGTTTCAGACTTTCAGAGTCTATATTTAAAGACGTAAGATCGGTATGCTGTTATTTCATTGTTTGGATTGTTTATTTACATTGCATACTGCAGAGGGTTTGGATAAGATATTAGGAAGGTTTTGGTTTGATGAGTTACGTGGAGAAAAGTTTTGTTTACTTCAGATAATTTTGATCGGAATTTTATTATGACGTTTGATGGAACCTCCCCCTGAGAGGCGCACAGCTGGGTTATATTAGCAGCCTAATGGCCAGGGACGGGTTGGCGTGTGCCGGCGTAAGCGGGGACGGAGGCTTCATAGTTTTTCTTACCGCAGCTGTAGCGTGAACTAAGTTTTCTGTTGGTGATTGCTTACCTAATAGCTCCTGTATGAAGATCGTCTTGTGGATCCGGAATAAATTCCTTTTGATTTCTTCATTACATCGGAGTACCGTGGAGGTTTCATTGCCACTGGAAGCAGCCATGACAGCGCGAGTAAAGTAAACATTGCCCTGCGGACCGTCGGCGCTCACATTTGTAAGAAAAACTCCGCCCCAAGTGGAAAAAGTGGACCAAGGATTCCTGGATTAATGGGAAAAAAGGAAAAAGGTAAAGACTCCAGCAGTGAGTGATGAAGATCGATAACGTGGGCGCTGTTTAAGCCTTTTCTCCAAGTGGATGCGCTGTGCTGCGGACTCATTTTGCCCTCGTCATTGACTGACAGGCTCCTGAGGTGTGTAACGGAAAGCTCGGTTTGCCCTCATTTTGGACTGACAGGCTCGCTGTGGAGAACTGCGTGACAGCCGTTACAGTGACTTTCAATAGCTGCAACATACAGTCAACATGAGCCAAGTGGAAGAATCTGCGTCAGTGTCACAGCGTGCTGAATCTAGAAGGATTAAAATGACTGAGAAAGCCCTCGGGGAGAAGATCCGTCATGCTATTAACAATAGAAAGGCTAAGCTCGGTCGGCTGACAAGTAAAATGAATCAGATTAATCAGCTCATGGAGGCTGGTGATGACAATAATCTGCCAGTTGTACAGACAACATTGATGGTTGAATTCAACAAGCTATTTGGAGAGTTTTGTGAACTTAATATCTCAGTCAAAGCGTTATTGAGTGAGATATCAGAAGATGAGATGAAGGCAGATCAGGACGGATGGTTCACACCCAAGGCGGACCTGTTCTATAGTTTCACCTTGAAAGCTGAGGCATGGATTAAGGAGGTGCAACAGCGTTTAACTGATGCAGAGAAGACAGATATCGAGGTTGCACCTGAAGATAGTGCATCTGTCACAGGCTTTAGGAGAAAGAGAGGATCTAAGACGCCTTCAGCAACACTATCCAGATCATCATCATCTGCTTCATCAGCGCGTGTGAAAGCTGAATTGGAGAAGGCTGAGTTACTAGCCCAAGCTGCAGCCTTAAAACAGAAGAGACTGCTCGATGAACAGGAGGCGAAGCTAAAAGCAGACAGAGAAGAACTGCAAATTCAGACTGCTTTAGCTGCCTCAGAAGCGAAGTGTAGAGTGCTGGAGGAGTTGGCAAGCCAGGCAGGTGCATCTTGTATGAGCCAAGAAGACGGAATGAACTCGTATCTTCAGATTGCACAAGCTCGCAAAGAAGCCATGCCTACTCACCCTGCTGCTGACAGAACAGAGCCGACCAGCAACATCAACCACAGTATTCCTGCTAGAGTTACACAGAGGGAGCAGGAAGCTCCACATCAAGAATCCACACAAGGCATCATGGGCTTCTTAGTCAAACAGCAGAATCTAACTGCTCTGCCTCCTCAGAAGATTCCAATATTCAAGGGGGACCCTCTGGAGTACAGGTTATTCATTAGGGCCTTTGAACATGGAGTGGAGGACAAAACAGAAAGCCACAAAGACCGGCTGTACTTCATGGAGCAGTACACAGAAGGACAACCCAGAGAGCTGATCAGAAGTTGCTTTCACATGGAACCAGAACATGGCTACTGCACAGCAAAGAAGCTCTTAAAGGAGCACTTTGGAGACGGATACAAGATTTCAATGGCCTACATTGACAAGGCACTGAACTGGCCTGCCATCAAGTCAGATGATGGAGAAGCGCTTCACTCCTTTGGACTGTACCTCACTGGATGTCTCAACGCCATGAGGGACATGGAATATATGGAAGAGCTCGACAGCGTGTCCCATATGCGAGCCATTATTGCCAAGCTTCCGTACAAGCAGAGGGAAAGGTGGAGAAGCAAAGCCTACAATCTCCAAGAAGAAGAACAACGTAGAGCTAGGTTCAGCGACCTTGTAGACTTTGTTAACCGACAAGCCAAAGAAGCCTTGCACCCTCTCTTCGGTCACATCGTTGATGGAAACAAAGGCCGAGATAAAGCTCACAACATGGATGAGAGATCAATCAGAAGGAGCGCTACTCGGAGGGTTTTTACTATGGCGACTACTACAGTCAACAGCCCACTGGAAACAAAGGTCCAAGCCAAGGGGGATACTTTTTGTGCCTTCTCCACCCCTTGCCTCTTCTGCCAAGGACAACACGCCATGGAGAACTGTAAAAGGATGAAGAGGTCACTCCACACTGAGAAAATAGACTTCCTCAAAAGGCACGGTTTGTGCTTCGGTTGCTTGAAGCGGGGACATATGGCGAATGCCTGCAATGAAAAGGTGAGCTGTCAAGTCTGCCAGCTCAGCCATCCAACAGTTCTTCACATAAAGAACAGAAATCAAGGGACATCTGGTGAGGGAAAGCCGAAGAAGGAGAACTTCAACGACGCATCCAAAGAGTCAAAACAGGGCGAGTCATCAGAAAGAAGCAAGGCCACTTCAGTGGTCAGTGGATGCATCTGCGCAGAGAGTAGGCCTTGCAGAGCTACTGGGGCCGGCAACATGGACAACATCCTGGCTATTGTTCCAGTCCACGTCAAAGCCAAAAGGGGCAACAAGGTGGTGGCGACCTATGCGTTCCTCGACCCAGGCAGCAACGTCACTTTCTGCACCGAGAAGCTGATGACCTCACTTAACATTTCCGGCAGAAGAACTAGTATCTTGCTGAAGACCATGGGAGGCGAGCGGCTTGTGAGCAGCCAGGTGGTGTCTGGCCTCGAGGTCAGCTGCATGAACAGTGATGACTACCTGGAACTGCCCGACATCTACTGTCAGAAGGAGATCCCTGCTCGCAAACAGAACATCCCACTGCAAGAGGAAGTGAACAAGTGGCCTCATCTCAGTCGGGTGAAGATCCCTAAGATCCAGGCAGAGGTTGGCCTTCTCATCGGCACGGATGTGCCCAAGGCTATGGAGCCGTGGCAAGTGGTGCCCAGCGTGGAAAATGGGCCATACGCGGTCAAAACCCGACTGGGCTGGATCATCAATGGCCCCCTCAGAGGAGACAACGGCCATGGAACTACAAGTGGACTCATTCAGGTTACCTCCAACCGCACAACAGTGGTCACGCTGAACGAGCTGTGGCATCAGCAGTTCAAGAATGACTTCCCAGAGTGTCGAGATGACCAACAGGAGATGTCAAGAGAGGATGTCCAGTTCCTGGAGATGGTGTCAAAGTCTGCTAAGCTGACAGAGGGTCACTACAGCATTGGTCTACCACTGAGGGACACAGCCATCAAAATGCCAAACAATAGAAGAGTGGCTGAACAACGAGCTCTCAACCTAAGAAGGAAGTTCATGAAAAATCCTCACTTCCATACTGACTACTCAGCTTTTGTGGAAGACTGGATTACAAAGGGGTATGCAGTCAAGGTTCCTGAGAGGGACCTCAGCCGCAATGATGGAAAGATTTGGTACTTGCCACACCATGGCGTGTATCATGCCAAGAAGAAGAAGATCCGAGTGGTTTTCGATTGTGGGGCGTCTTACCAAGGATACACATTGAATGAGCAGCTGCTTCAAGGGCCGGATCTGACAAGCACGCTGCTCGGTGTCATCACTAGATTCAGACAAGAGGAGGTTGCTGTCATGGCAGATGTGGAGGCCATGTTCCACCAAGTCAGGGTGCCAGACGAGGATGCAGATCTTCTCCGATTTCTCTGGTGGCCATCTGGTGACATCAGCCAAAACCTCATGGAGTACAGAATGAGAGTGCACATATTCGGTGCCACTTCTTCCCCAAGTTGTGCCACCTTTGCCCTACAGAAGTGTGCACGAGACCACAAAGAACAGTTCAGCACTGGAGGGGTCAACACTGTGCTTCAAAACTTCTACGTCGATGACTGTCTTAAATCGGTTAGTTCTGAAGAGGAAGCAGTGTCCTTGTGTTATGAGTTGAGAGACATTCTTGCCTCTGGAGGATTTCGGCTCGCCAAGTGGGTTAGCAACAGCCGTGTCGTGTTGTCAGCTATCCCTGCAAAGGAAAGAGCAGAGGAGCTAAGGGACCTGGATCTTGACTTGGACATACTCCCTGTCGAGCGAGCTTTAGGAGTCCGGTGGTGCACAGAGAATGACAGCTTCAAGTTCAAGATCGTCTTGCAAGCAAAACCACCCACGAGAAGAGGCATTCTCTCTGTAGTTGGCTCAATCTATGATCCGCTGGGCATTCTAGCACCGGTGGTCCTGAATGCAAAAAGAATCCTCCAAGAGCTCTGTCGCCTCAAGTTGGGATGGGACAATGACATCCCCGAACACTTTGCTCAACTATGGAACAGCTGGATGGAGGACCTTCTGCGGCTGGAGGATTTTGAAGTGTCTCGCTGTTTGAAGCCAAAAGGCTTTGGCAATGCAACATTTAATCAGTTGCACCACTTCGCGGATGCTAGCCAAGAAGGCTACGGAACTGTGAGCTATCTGCTGCAGAAGAATGAGAATAATCAGCTTCACGTTGCCTTTGTTATGGCAAAGGCCAGAGTGGCTCCGCTCAAGCCCCTGACGATCCCACGTATGGAACTAGTGGCGGCAACTCTGGCAGCGCGCATGGACAGTACCTTGAGATCAGAAATGAAGCTTCATCTACAAGAATCGGTGTTTTGGTCGGACAGCACCACAGTGCTCAAATACATCAGAAACAGAACTAGCAGGTTTCGCACTTTTGTTGCAAATCGAATTGAGACCATTCTGAAGCTGTCAGAAGAAGGACAATGGCGGTATGTAAGGACGACACAGAATCCTGCTGACTTCGCATCCAGAGGACTCAGTGCGGAGTCTTTTCTCCGCAACGAGACTTGGATACAGGGGCCGGATTTCCTCACCAAGCCTGAGGAGGAATGGCCTCAAAACACTGACAACTTTGGAAATCTAACGATGGAGGACCCAGAGATAAAAAAGGCAGTGGTTAGCACTACTGTGGCCGAAGAGCAGTTGGACACAGTTCAGCGATTCCTGGAGTACTACTCCACCTGGGAGCGCCTGAAAAAGGGAGTCGCTTGGATGTTAAGGCTGAAAGGCATACTGCTGATCCTGTGTCGCAAGAGAAAGGAAATGGGTGCCATGTTCACTCCGCCCAAGGTGCAGGCTGAGATGAGGAGCTTCAAGGCAGGTCTACAGAAGACTAACCTCACAGTGGAGAACATGAAGGAAGCTGAGATGGAGATAATTCATTTCTGTCAGCTGCGGAAGTACTCCGGTGAGATCTCTGCACTTCTGAAGGGTTACGGCATTAAAAGGAGCAGCCACATCTACAGGCTCAAACCTGTACTTCTGGATGGAATCCTCAGGGTAGGAGGAAGGCTCAGCAGATCAGCGATGCCAGAAGAGGCAATGCACCCTGTCATCCTACCTAAGGACTGTCCAGTAACAGAGCTTATTATCAGAAATATCCATGAAAATGTGGGTCACAGTGGTCGTAACCATGTGTTGTCGAAGCTCAGAACCAGGTACTGGATCCCTGGTGCTCACGCAGCAATAAGAAGAGTCCTTTCAAGGTGTGTCACATGTCGCCGCTCGCATGGTGCCGCTGGGCAGCAACAGATGGCAGACTTGCCCCAGGACAGGGTACTCCCAGATGAACCCCCTTTCACCAACACCGGTGTTGACTACTTCGATCCGTTTGAGGTTAAGCGGGGCAGAAGCTTGGTGAAGAGGTGGGGAGTTATCTTTACCTGCCTGGCTATCCGTGCCATCCACATTGAGGTGGCATCATCCTTGGACACAGACTCATTTATCCATGCTCTACGACGCTTTCTTGCGAGAAGAGGCCAGGTGAAGATCCTCAGGTCTGATAATGGGACGAACTTCATTGGAGCGGAGAAAGAGCTAAAGAGAGCTATGGAACAATGGAACAATCTCAAGATCGACAGCAGTCTGCGACAGAAAGGCATCCAGTGGATCTTCAACCCCCCTACTGGTTCTCACCAGGGCGGGGTCTGGGAGCGGATGATCCGGTCCATCCGAAAGATCCTCAGCACTACTTTAAGGCTCCAGACCCTGGATGAAGAAGGCCTACACACCCTCTTGTGTGAGGCAGAAGCCATAATAAACAGTCGTCCAATAACCAAAGCTTCGAACGACCCTTTGGACCTGGAAGCGCTCACCCCTAATCATCTCTTGCTCCTCCAGTCAAAGCCTTCTCTTCCACCTGGTCTCTTTGTGAAGGAGGAGCTCTATTCACGCAGGAGATGGAAACAAGTCCAGTACATGGTGGACATATTCTGGAAACGGTGGACAAGGGAGTACTTACCTCAGCTACAAGAGCGCCAAAGGTGGAGGCGTGTGACTCGCAACTTCGCGGAGGGGGACGTCGTCCTGGTCGTCGATGATTCTGCGCCACGAAACTCCTGGATCCTGGGCAAGGTCATTGAGGCAATTCCTGACAAGAGCGGACTTGTGCGTCGGGTTCGCATCAAGACGAAGACAACCATCTTAGACAGACCCGTTACTAAGGTCTGTCTTCTCCAGGAAGCTGCATGAGGCAGTGTTGAGGAGCGTCCTCCCACGGTGCGCCACGTGCTAGTAACCTCTGGCGCCAGGTATTGGTTACCCAGCAACAGACACTTTCGTTAAGTTAAGCTTTGGCTCCCTCTTTTCGTTAATTAGTTTTGGTAATTGTCTCTATTTAAAAGAGAAATTAGGGGCCGGTATGTAGGAGCCAAAGCATGAGCCAAGGCTTACAACGGACTTTTGGACATTTGTTGATTTAATCTATCTTATTAAGACTTCAGAGTTTCAGACTTTCAGAGTCTATATTTAAAGACGTAAGATCGGTATGCTGTTATTTCATTGTTTGGATTGTTTATTTACATTGCATACTGCAGAGGGTTTGGATAAGATATTAGGAAGGTTTTGGTTTGATGAGTTACGTGGAGAAAAGTTTTGTTTACTTCAGATAATTTTGATCGGAATTTTATTATGACGTTTGATGGAACCTCCCCCTGAGAGGCGCACAGCTGGGTTATATTAGCAGCCTAATGGCCAGGGACGGGTTGGCGTGTGCCGGCGTAAGCGGGGACGGAGGCTTCATAGTTTTTCTTACCGCAGCTGTAGCGTGAACTAAGTTTTCTGTTGGTGATTGCTTACCTAATAGCTCCTGTATGAAGATCGTCTTGTGGATCCGGAATAAATTCCTTTTGATTTCTTCATTACATCGGAGTACCGTGGAGGTTTCATTGCCACTGGAAGCAGCCATGACAGCGCGAGTAAAGTAAACATTGCCCTGCGGACCGTCGGCGCTCACACCCGCTGAGTAGTGTATCGCTGCTCATATCCTTCTGTTTGGTGGTTTCAGTCAGGAGGTTGATTGATAGTGGATGGTTAACCATTAATATTATAATCTCTGCATGAAGTTAGTATTATAATCGTAGTATTGATCATTTATCGGAGTGTGTATCATGTTATTAATCATTTTATGTAGATGATTTAGTATATTCATTCATGTGTGCTGAAACCACATAACCTTTTTGAAAAGGTGCAAGATGTGCCGCAGTTAAATACTGCCGTTACACGCTTACAGACAAATGCTTGTGTTTGCTATTAAGAAATTGTTGTTGATTAATTGTAGTGGTGTAATATGAGACTTGTTAGTCTCAAAGGGGGGAAATATGTTGAATAATTATATTGTATTCTTCATATTATGTATTCTTCATATTATGTATTCCTCATATAATGTTTATCTAGTCGTCATTATCTTATGTTATTTAGTATTATTCATAAAATGCATGTTTTTGGTTGTGTGTGTACTCATGGGTGGACAAAACAATGAATTCTTTCAGGTTTGTCTGTCTGTCATGTTTCATTTTTACGGCAGCCTCTTGGCAGCTGGACAGTTTGTTTTTCTAAAGTTAAGACTACAGGTCAATTCTACCTCTGTCTCCCTCTGGTGTAAATGAGGCTCATTGGACAAGAAATGTAACACCATGATTTGTTGCACAACACCTGGCATTTGGGAAGACTTGATGGAGACTTGATGGAGACTTGATGGAGACTTGATGGAGGCTGAGAGGGCCTCCCAAGGGGTCACGGACCATGACCTTTGTAGGAAGGGGGGAGCAATTGTGTCTTGACGAAGAGTCCATGGAGAGTTGACGAACACCCAAGAAATAGTATAAATAGATGGATCGGAGAGCGATTGGAGCGTCAGTTCTTTTGGTCGGTCTGGCTGCCGGAGGGTTTTTTTGGGAATAAAGTCCTTCTTTTTGCATTCTGACTCTGACTCTGCCTGATTTTTTTCGAGGAGAACTACGGTTGAAGATTTCAAGAACCAGGAGTGGATATAATTGAGGATTTTACGTTTTTTCTGGAATATATGTTTGTGGGGTTTTTTGCACCGTGACTGGCCTAGGATACTTTTTAAATAAAATTCCACGACAACACACACACACACACACACACACACACACACACACACACACACACACACACACATATATATATATATAAATGTAACAAAGCAACATATGCATATATTTGCAAACATCTGTCAAAAAACATTAACATAGCAATATGCGAAACAAAGAAGAATTATTGTCTTGTTGAATGAAATGACTGTGTTGGGCTATTTCAAAGATATTTCAATTTCCACCAAAAAATGTTTATTTATTCAGAAAAAAATGATCAAGGAAATGATGTTGATCTGTTTTGACTTTTCACAGATTGGACAGAACATTTGCTGTAACTGGCAGTTGTGGCTTAACATTGTCACTGTTAAAAGACTAAACACTCACGAGATTCATGATTAAAATTCACATGTCACACTACATCCATTAAGTTGAGGTTCTCTAAAAAAAGCAGAAATTAATTAAAATGTATGTGTTATATCTGTGTTGTCTTTGATGAGGCTTGTCTTCATGGGTCCTGATCCTGGTGTCTCTGATCCTGTGTCTTGTCGCAGCCCTCAGTGACTGATGGCTCATCGTTCTGCAGGAAGATATCATCATAATAATTTGTTAACAATGTTTTTTTTGACTGCTGTAGATTAAATACTGTGTATGCTCAGACAATGAAAGTCAGTCTGTCTGTCATTGCTTGAGATTATGTTTTTTTTTTTTTTTTATTAGAAATTCACCGCTGATCTGTCTTTTCTGCAAGAGCATGTCAACCATCTTATGTACTCCTCTCGCACCTGGAAGACAGTTTTTATACATGTAAATAACACATTATTAGGAAAAAAATGGCATGACTCAACATGAATGGCACAGGGTAAAACAAGAGCTCAATGGCAACTTAACATTGCAATATTGATTTCTTTGTATTATCATTACTGGGCTAGTGTCAGTGGTTAATCGAAATGCTTCAAAGAATCAAACTTAATCAAAAAACATACAGAAACATCAAGAGAAGACTACCTCCTTATTGAGCAGACAGTGCACAATGAAAAGGAAGGTGCCCTGCTGGGAGTTGAGGATGATGAAGAGAACCTGGAAGAAAAGGTTTGTCTGGTACAGACCCAGAATCCACGTACAGCCCAGGATGACAAACTGGGCCAGGATTTTAAATATGATCAACCTATAAAAACACACAAAGTTACAGACTGTTTTCTTTTGTTTTGTTTCAATCTCAAAGCAATTACTAGCATAAAATCTGCCCTGAATAAATTACATTCCCAAACCCTTTCTCAGAGTCACGATAAGTAAACAAAACAAAACATGTCAAACATAACATCTTTATATTTTACTTTGCTCATGGTCTATATATTTACAAGAGCCCCTGATAGATTCAAAGTAATATTTTGAAGGTAAGTGAATGATTGTCACATGTCTATTCTCAGTGAATAATGAAGGAACTTTAATAAAATTAATATACAAGTGGAATAACAATAAGTACTCATACCTCGTGTCTTTGGATTGAGAAACGTCACTTTTCATGTTGGCCAAAGTGGGTCTCAGGCTCCACAGAGTGGCACAGAATATTATCCAGTTCAGCTAATCAACAAAAAACAAACAAGCACATGCAGAATGGTGCACTTCATCATTTACATGGGATATCATTTACAGGACTAGACCTTTGCTCTGGCCTGTGCATCCTTCTATTTACTGAATAATCTTTGCTATTGCAGGCGATTCGATTTATCTTTCCTGCAGACTAATTAAAGCCACTTCAACAACAAATCAGAAAAGATCAAATAATTGTTGGCCTCACACCATGTAATAACTGTTGATCAGATGTTGGTTACACAGTGTTTTACAGATGTGTTTTGAAATAACAATGTAGATTTCAAAGGTCAATAAAATACATTTTCGCAGGAGGCTTTTTGTGGTCAGATCAAAAACTCATGAGTGTCTCTGTGTATCAAGCTGCTTCAACTTTTTACACAGTTATTCTTTTAAACCTGGGTACCCTGGGTAACCTTACAATACGAGATGAGTGTTTCAAAAATATTCAAAACTGTCTCAGCAGTCTGATGCCAAATCAATCTTGCTACAAGTTAGACATGTAATCATATTGGATTTTTTTGCTAATATGAAGCAGACTCACTCCAAGGATGGTGATCACAGGCCCTGTTAAAGCCCAGTTGAAGTTGCGCTGTCTTGAGAGCCAGCACCTACAACAACAAAGAACAAATCTTTAATCAGACATGATAAACATCAAGACATGACTGAAATACAGATATCGATGTTTGTCCGACTTACGCTTCTGCCTCAGTAGCTCCATATCCATCAGAATATACCAGTGCAGAAACACCCACGATCACAAAGGGAACCCCATAACCAATCAGGTACAGAAGCAGCTTGGGCAGGCCATCTCTCTGGATAACCTGCACTTTGGAGAGTCTTCGGACAAGCAAGTAGAGCTGCAAGGCCTCCAACTGCATCCACACAAAACTGGCAACAACCAAGAAGTGAAGGAGTCCTGCCATGACACTGCAGACCAGCTGGGGAGACACAGAAGCAGTATATTGAAACTGAGCATCTGCCTAGTGAATTTAAATTTTAACTGCGAAATCACGAAGCAGTACGATGGTTTTTCTGCACCTCATCCTCAAGGTATCTGTCATTCCAGAGCAGTAGTAGATGAGACAGGCCCAGGTTGAGACAAAGGTGAAGACGGGCTGTGTTGTTGATTTTGGGGTTCCAGCTGCACAGGAGGAAGGTGAACACAGCCAAAGCGAAGAAGAACAGTCCCACAATTACACATATTCTGTTCAACCACTCCAAGAAATCACTCTCTGGAGGAGGCTGGAAAAAAAGGGGAGAGAAACCGAGATTCTGGGCATACTTGATGAATTTATATTTCACGACAACAAAAAAATTAATTATAAAATGATGGCCTGACTTATTTGCAAATAACATTGTGCAAAATGAGTGATCTACCTGGCTTTAACATGGATGTGAGTTTATTTGAAGACTTAACCAGGAGGTTTTTATATTCACTTTGTAATATTGGTAAATTCAAGGTTCTGTTCTCAAAGTTTTTGTGTTTTGTTTTGTTTTGTTTAATTTTGTTGTCATTTTATGAATATGAATGAAATCTATAGGGCTTGAAAGGATGACGTCAGCAGTGGAAAAAACCGCAATGCATTGTGGTCAATGCAGGCGGTATGCGGTAACGTCTGTTTACGCCAGCTACAGGCAAGACGCTGAGCTCGTGTTGCTCTTTTAATTTTATTTGGCGAGTTTCTACAAATACAAACATGATGCAGTCGTGCCGTGTCATTAACTGCCACAGTCATTCTCACAATCGCTCCAGTAAAAAAAAGAACGAAGGGATGACGTCTGTCTCATTCTCAACCTGGAAGCAGCGGCGGACCTCGGATATGTGAGCTAACAGAGACGCTGACTGGCCCGGAGAGCAGCTGTCAGACGACCAAACATGACCTGACAGAAGTAAACACGAGGAAAAATGGACCGAAACCGAAAGACGACGTACCATACTGAGACAAGTTGAACCCCGTCAGAACCCGGTTGGGCTCACTTACCGTTCCTGCTGTGGAAAAGGCTGCCTGGAAGTGAAACGTCCATCAAAGCATCGCAGAGAAAACAAACAAACAAAAAAAAAAAAACCATCGCAGCAGCACGGCGCTATAGGTTGTCAGGGCACAAACTTCAGTCTGGACTTCAGTGATGGGCATTTTGTCATGAAGAAGACACAGAAATACTACAGCCAGACAGACTCAAATCTTTGTGACAGCTGCAAAGTTTTGTGACTGAGTTGTGTGGACTCCGGTGGACAGCATGGTGCACATTGTTTTCCTTCATTTTATTTGCAGTGATATTTATTTATGCACAATCTAACTTTATACAGTTGCAGTGATATTTGTTTGCACAAAGACTTGCACCTTATTTTAACTGTAACTAACTTTAACAGTGTCGTTGCACTACACAAGAAGGTTGGTAATAAAGAGAAAAGACTTTGAAATAAGGAATGGTCTGACATTATTGCATGGGTAAATGGCACAGTCTCACAGAGGATTTCCCATTAAAATGAAGTTTCATAAATAGCTACTGAACTACAACATTTAATTTCACCGCAGCATTATTAACTTATTAGAGTAGAGGCTGGGTTTTGTCACCATATGAGCAGTAACAGCTGAGGAGATTTACCTGTCCTGGACATTATGAAATGTTCAGGATAAATACTAGAATTAAACAGAGGAAGACTGTTAGCCATCAACTTTATTTACAAAAAAACAGAAGTTGGTCACATATAATCCAGATAAACAAAAGCGATTCATCTCACCATGGACCTAATTTCACCATTCATATGTTTACAACGGGCACACTGCTCATTCTCCACCATGTCGTTCTGTTGTGGAGCTTGATACACATCTGGTGTGTGAGGAGCAGGTGCAGCAGTTGTCTCCTTTTTCTCCGTTGGAATCTTTCCGCAGCTTTCACCTCCGTGTGTTGAGATGTGATGACAGGTGAGCAGTCTGGATGAGTTTCATTCACTTCATCAGCAGCTCTCCTGAAAAACACACACACGCCCATTATGACTTTTAAAATGAGGTCAGTTGCAATGTACTGTCAAAGTCAATCCCCTATGAGTGAGGACAGTTATGATATAAATTCAAAAGTAATCGATATGGAAGTGGAGGAAAGAGACAGTGTTTGCTTTAACTGCCCTGAGGCTGTGTTCGTGGCTAACGCTAGCAACCAGCTAAAGGCCTCAGTATACTCCCCCGTCACCGCTATGTCATTCCTACGACGTAGACGTCGTAGCCCTACAACGGGCTACGTCGGGGCTTGACGTGCGCCTCCCGAAAATTGTGACTTCACGTCGTTTCGACGTGAACGTCGAGGGCTGTGATTGGTCCGCTTTCGCATTGTTTATAGAATAAAGTAGAACTCACCCGGAATGCTTTTCTGATCCGAACAGTGCTTCGGGAGAAATTGAGATCCAAAATTGAACGGCGCACATCCCTATACTGTTAGCAGTGTTAGCACTGTTAGCAGACGGGGCTATGTGTATAGCCGCTCTTCAAACGGCTTTAATCGTCCAAAAGCTCATTAGTTTCACCAATATTTCATCATGGTCCGCTCAGCCTCTCCTCCACCACAGCCCGGTGTCACCAGATATGTCATATATGCAGATATATGTTCCGTAAATGCACGCGTGTCTAGATACGTATGTCTAGAAATCTATGTCTATAAATCTATGTCTAGGTAAAGCCGGAGCTACGGAAGCTGCATTGTTGTTGTGACTGCTAGCGGCTTGGCAGAGGAGGGCGTTCCCTTGACGCAGGAGCAAGATATGTTCAGTAGCGGCGTAGAGTTGCCGGCGTAGGAACGCCGTGGCGGCGACGGGGGAGTATACTGAAGCCTTAACACTGCTAACACTGCAACACGCCAGTAATATAACAGAACTCACCATCTGAAGATGCCGTGAACAGTCCAACATGTGTCGGTGGTGGTGTTGAATGTGATGTTTGGTTGTCTGACAGCTGCTCTCCGGGCCTTTCAGCGTCTCTGTTAGCTCACATATCCGAGGTCCGCCGCTGCTTCCAGGTTGAGAATGAGACAGACGTCATCCCTTCGTTCTTTTTTTTACTGGAGCGATCGTGGGAATGACTGTGGCAGTTAATGACACAGCACGACTGCATCATGTTTGTATTTGTAGAAACTCGCCTAATAAAATTAAAAGAGCAACACGAGCTCAGCGTCTTGCCTGTAGCTGGCGTAAACAGATGTTACCGCACAGCGCCGGCATTGACCACAATGCATTGCGAGATATCACGTGTCCTTTCGAGCCCGATAGCCTTCTCTCTGAACTGTCACCTTATCATGGTGATAGAGTTTGAGTGCCTGTATCATCCCAGTAGCTATGTTGTCGGGGGCTTCATGCCCCTGGTAAGGTCTCCCATTGGAAAAAAGGTTCTGAGTGATGGGCCAGACCAAAGGCAGTTGAAAGGCCCCAGAAGAAAACCAGAACAAGGACAGTAATGTTGCCCAGTATGGTCCTGCCAGGGCCCCACCCTGGAGGCATGTCTGTGGTTGGGGCTTGCATGGGAGTCCCTGGTGGCTGGGCTATTGCCAACGGATCTGACCTCCAGTGGGCCCACCACCCCACTGAGGGAACCATAGAAGCCGGGTGTGGATTGGGTGGCAGCCGACGACAGGTTGCCCGGCGACCTGATCCACAGACACAGAGACTGGCCCTTGGGACATGGTATGTCACCTTGAGGAAGGAGCCTGAGCTTGTGAAGGCAGTTGAGAGGTACCAGCCAAGTATGGTTCTGTTCACCTCCACACACAGCCTGGACTCTGGAACCCAACCCCTCAACAGGGGCTGCACTTTCCACTTCTCTGGCATTGCTTGCGGTGAGAGGCAACAGGTCAGTGTGGGTGTGCTTATAGCCACACACCTCAGGTAATATGTGCTGGAAATCACCCCAGTGAATGAGAGGGTTGTGTCGATGTGCCTTCAGGTCGGGGACAGGTGCCTCACTGTTGTGAGTGGTGCAGTGCAGAGCATCTGGCCTTCTTGAGGTCCCTGGGAGGGGTGCTGGACAGTGCTCCAATGAGGGACTACATTGTTCAACTGGGGGATGTCAGTGCCCAAATGGCCAGCAACAGTGAGACCTGAAGGGGAGTGATTGGATGTATGGCCCTCCCAGTCTGACCCCAACTTTTTATCTGTTGGTGGACTGTTATGCTCATCACAGCTTATCCATAACAAACACCATGTTCAAGCACAGGGGTGTCCAAAAATGCACTTGGCACCAAGAAACCCAAGGCCAGAGGTCAATGATGGAATTTGTTGTGTCATCTGACCTCTGGCCACATGTTCTGGACATTGGGGTGAAGAGAGGAGTACAGCTGTCAACCACCTGGTGGTGAGTTGGATCCACTGTTGGAAGAGGAAGGCAGACATATTTGACAGACTCAAATGTTTTGTGAGGGTCTGTTGGGAAAGTCTGGCAGAACAATCTGTCAGCATGGTTTTATACTCCCACCTCCGAGAGAGTTCCACCAGTTCCAGAGGGAGGCTGTGGACATCGGGTCTGAGTGGGCCATGTTCCCAACTTCTATTGCTGAACCACAGCTCAAAAAAGCTCTCCATTGTCTGTCATGGCAGCAAAACCTGAACCCAGTGGTGGACACCAGAAGTAGGGGATGCCGTCAAGCTTAAGAAGGAGTCCAATCAAGTCTTGTTGGACTCCCGAAGCAGCTGACGGGTACCGGCAGGTCATGTGGGCTGAACCCTGAGTAGTTTTGGAGGCAAAATCTCAGATCTGGGATATTGGGGAGGCCATGGAGGAGAACTATTGGACAGCCTTGAACAAATTCACAAAAACCATGTGCCACCTCAGGAGGAAAAAGAAGGTCTCCTTCCACACCATTTATAGTGGAGGTGGGAAGGTGCTGAACTGACCCGGGGAATGTTATCGGAGGCTTAAAGTAATACTCTTCCGACTTCCAATCCTGCTGCCACATCTTTCGTGGAGAAGGCCAAGTGTGAGGTCTCAGATGTGGACCCATCCATCACCTAAGTTGAAGTCACTGTGGTGGTTGGTAAGCTCCTCGGTGGCAAAGCACCGGGGGTGGATGACATTCGTCCTTGGTACCTTAAGTCTCTGGATGTGCAGGGAGTCTCTTGGTTAACACGTCTCTGCAACATTGCGTGGCACATGGGGACAGTGCATCTGGATGAAAGACTGGGGTGATGTTTCCCCTTTATAAAAAGTGGGACCATAGGGTGTGGTCCAGCAACAGTGGGATCACACTCCTCAGTCTATTGCAGGGTACTGAAGAGGAGGATTTGCCCTTTGTCAATGGGTCAGTTCATAATTTTTGAGGACAGAATTTCTCGGTGCAGGCAGCGGCTGGAGGCAGTCTCGTTTGGGGACCACAGGATTTCATGTCTGCATTTTGCAAATGACGTGGGCCTGTTGGCTTCATCCAGCCTGGACCTACAGCATACATTGAGATGGTTTGCAGCCAAGTGTCAAGTGATGGGGGTGAGGATCAGCACCTCCAAGAGAGGAGAGTGAAGAAGAGCCATTACTCCTCCACAACGAGAGGATCCAGCTGGGAAAGCTTGGGCACTGTTACGGATGCCACCAGGATACCTCCCAGGGGAGTTGATTCTTTCATGACCCACTGGGAGGAGGCCCCAGGGAAACCCGGGGCACACTGGAGAGATTATTTCTCTTGGCTGGCATAGACAGCTGCCCCTGCGACCCAGTCTTGGATAAGCGGTTGATAATGGATGGGTAGATATTTAAAGTCTATCTAAAGCAGAAATAAATTTGTGTTATGAGTTTGTCACACTGCATAAACATGTGTCATTAACCACTGAGCCAAATTTGAATGATTAAAAAAATTGCTAAGTACATAAAATAAGGTCTCAAAATCACGGAAAAACAAGCACTTCTCTCTGCTGTGAAATGCTGGGGGCGTGTGAGCCCCGCGCGCAACGCGCCTCCCCCGGGGAGCGGAGAACCGGGACCTCTCGCTGAGGAGAGGGCTCCAGGAGCCCGTGCGGCGGGTCCCCGCGTGCTCCGCGGCCGGCATGGAGTGCGTCTCCACCCTGAAGCTGAGATCTGGAGCTCTCCCGCTGACGGGAGAGCTCCAGCAGCCGTGCCACAGCCGCGCGCAAGCCCCTCGGCCCGCGAGCAGCCGGCTTGGAGACCTCCGGAGTCTCCCGCTGATGGCATCATTACCCTGCACACTGTGGCACCCAGGAAAGATGCACGAGCGACGTGGAGGTGACATGCCTGGTTAGTTGACTTGTTCACTGGTTAGCTAGCTGCAAACTGTCATACGAGATGCTATCCGAGACTCGGAAGCGAGCGGGAAAACCACGGATGCCAATGTGCTAGATGTATTTATATCGCTTAAGCATCCGGGGCGGTTTTATGCTAATGAGGTCCCCATTATGTAACGCGGCCCTGATTTCTGACACGCCCATTAAATCCTGAACACAGAAGCGCTGAAAAAAGTCTGTGAAGTCTACCTCCAAAATTAAATCATCAATGAAGGAATGACTTTTATATGTTGTAAAGAAAGACATTTATGACCTATTTGAGGTGTTCATAAGAAAATGGCTAATTTTGCTTTACACGGACTTTCACACATAGAAAAGCCATTATACCTGTCGATCACCATTGTCAAATTACTGAAATGTGTCTTCAGCCTAAGATACACAAGGTTACCCTGTATATTGAAATTGCATTTACCTCCCCAATCTGCATGATGAGGGCAAAGGTAGAAAGGTGAGAGCAGCTGCACACTGTGCAGTTTTCATCAGAGTACAAAACCCAGCAGCCCTCGACAGACCAACGCATTGCTTTCTCCTCTTTTTCTTCAAAGTCCTGCTGTTCTTCAGAGTTCTTACTTTTTTCAACCCAGTATACACATGTTACCATTCCAGATTCAGGTACCTTCTGCAAACACAATAAATACATTATTTATTTTTAATTCATTATTATTTTTTCATTGTTCAAGTCTTCGATCCTTTTGCAACAGGTGTACCTTCTTATGTTGGATGGTGAAGTTGACGGGCTCTGTGAGGTTAGTGTTGTTGATGGGTAACATGGCAGTGAAAACATTGGAATACATCTCTGTTCTGTTTTCTGTTCGGAGGTATTTGTGACTTAAAAGACTCTCCATTCCATTCAGTGTCATGAAAGCAACTGCTGCAGATCCTGGGAGAGATCACGTCACAAAGTACATATAGCAATGAAGGTGTTCAAAAGCTTTTGATGTTCGTGAAATTCTGGCAGTTATTGACTTTAACTCTCTTACCATTGTTGGCACTAGCGAGGGCCTGAAGGTTGATTTCCATCATTTGGGCTTTGGTAGAGAGTGTTGTGCTTCTGTTTTCATGACTTCCTGGACCGACTGCCAGTAGGCTCAGATCTTGCACATGGATAGAATCTGTAAGTGTGATGTTTACCGAACATTATGGGCTCTAACTTCGCAGACTGCGCCGAATCCGCCCGCTGTCAGCGGAGCGCAAAGTGCGCCGTCGGCGGATAAAGTCAACGGGGCGTGTCCAGAAAATTGTCCTAATTTCGTGAACCAGGCGCAGTCACGCCTCCATCCCGCCCACCGGCGCAGGTGGCGCAAGAGAGAGGAGAGAAAGTGGGTTTAACCCAGCTGAGCGCAATTTGACCAATCAAATGAACACCTCTCCTTTTTTTCAAAGAAGGACACTGCTACATTAACATGATGAAATACATTTTATTTCCTGGCCTCAATACTAAACCATAGTGAAGCAACAATGTATATGACTGCATTTTGAAATAAATAATCTCTTGTAGAGCTTGGGGAGCCAGACAAATGAAATAAAAATGCAGACACCCTGCATTTAGTGGCTACATACAGACTTTGTAGGGAAAGGGAAAATCTGTTTTTATTTGTGTGCATCATAACTCTTAAAGATACATTTGGGAAAGCACAAAGAATTACAGGTGCCAATCACTCAGCGCAGCTGCACAGCGGAGCTGGGTGAGTCTACTTAGGACTGCTGGTTCAGTTGTCATCAGATCGATGTCCTCTGAAATGATTCCCTGTAATTCCTATCACACACATGGCATTCCGGCCATCCCAGACGAAGGATAATCATTTATGAGAGAATGGTGGCGACATCTGCTATCTGCTCCGTCCTCCGCTCTGCTTCACTTGTTGCCAGCATTCTTACCCCCCTCCAAAGGCCGCTATGGTCAGCCAGGCTGTCATATGCAGTGTTTTTGCGCAGGAGCACACCAACAGGTTGCTTTTCTGTAATCTAATGCATTAGAAATTAAGGTAAAGAAACAAAATATTAAATCAAGTGGATCAGCAAAACGTCTGCCTCATATCTGCTTTATTAATGCCTAAAATCAGGTTTTAAAATGTATTGAACTTTTTACAGTGCGCATTTGCGCAGCGTACCTCTCATTCACACTCCGCGCACTCGTTTCACTGATACACACGCACACACACGCCAACACACACAAAATAGTTGTATTATTAACTGTCAATAATAATCAAGAACATATTAAAATTAGTAAAATAAGTCTCCCCGGTTGCGCACCAGGACGGACACCTTCCCACACCGACCCGTCCTCACCCTGCTCATTTTATTCTGGGACTGCAGGCTCAACAGGACAAAGGTATTTATTCAGAAAATATGTTCGTTCTAAAATTAATTTTTGGAAACGAAAAATACATGGTTTGCTGTACTTTAATGGAGGATATAATATTTTACCTGAATCTGTAACTGGCACATCTGGAGACGCTGCAGTGCCCCTGCTGTCAATACCGTGTTCACTGTTGTGCTCAGATTTATTACATTAGTTTAAATAATAATAATAATAATAATAATTTTACACCATTTTATGTTATTATTATTTAGTTGTAAACTGACAGCAGCCTACAGTAATTCTCTACCTGGAGGTGACGCGTGAGCGCTTCCATGCGCCACTGCAGGTTCTACGCTGGACTGTACAGCAGCTGGAGGTCTGTCGGGTATTTTTGGGGCAGCAGCATTATATTTGTTTCGCTGTTTGTCCCGCGACTGTTCTGACTCTGATTCAGAACATTCCTCCTCTTCACTCCAGTCAAGATCGCTGATGTCCGACACGTCTCCGCCATCCGATTCCCCCTCACTGACCTCCTGTATCATTGCTAAAGCTTCTTCCACCTTATATCTCTTATTTATGCCTGTTTTTACTATCTTTCTTTTGGGATTTGCTTGATATTTTTGGTCATCTGTCTGATTGTCTGCTGTCAGAGCTAGCCCCCTGTTCAGATGCGCGCATGAACCAAAACAAATCAATCACAGAAGAAAAAAAAGCCCCGTGAAGTGCATCTTTTTAATCAGTCTAATAATAATAATAATAATAATAATAATAAATAAATAAATAAATAAATAAATAAATAAATAAATAATAAGTCTCACAGACCACTGTTGGCCTTTGGAGGTATAAATGCTTTGTAATATTATCTGTGTTATTGTTAGGACCTTATTTGCTTCAGAAAAACATACAAGACACATATTTAGGAAAAGTCAAAGAATTAGAGGACAGGGGAATTATTTTTAACAGATTTATTTGAATTCTAAAAACCCAAATGGTCTGTCAGATTGTCTTGGATGTTCTAGTGCTAAAGAAGATAATAAAAACAATTATGTGGTTCATGAGTGATTGTGTGTATCTTTCATGACACTGACAAGCTGTCAGTGTCATTAGATCCTCCGCTCCCCAGCCTGCTCACACCTTCTGCACAAAACTATCACTGCGCCCAGCTGATTCTGTCGACCCCTCCCCCTGGTGCGCCGCCACGCCCATCTCGGCGCAAGTGCAGCGGACCTGCCAGACACCCTCTTCTGCGCCTGTCGAAA
The DNA here is from genome assembly GCF_902148845.1 of Salarias fasciatus. NCBI lineage: Eukaryota > Metazoa > Chordata > Actinopteri > Blenniiformes > Blenniidae > Salarias > Salarias fasciatus. Next base: position 17,108,533 of record NC_043748.1, on the reverse strand, counting down.
ATAGGAATGCGCTGTCTCCGCCGCTGATCATCGCCAAGTTGCGCCGTCAAATTAGAGCCCTTTATCTTATCCAACTCCCTGTGAAACGTCTCTTACCCACTGTTGAAGTCTGCATAGCTGTTTCAGTTTTGTTTTCAGTCGGTGAAACCATTGCAGCGATTAGAAGGTCTGAGAGGCCGAGAATCACAGAGCCAGTTTCCCCATCTCCATCACTACTCACAGTTGCTGTCGTGTCACCTGACCCCACACCTGACACTCCCTACAGATAAAGGTTGTCATTAATAAACAAGCAAACACACAAGTAGAAGCAGAAGTGTAGGATCAACATCTCATTTTGTAGAATGTTGTTTACCATCGAGGCTGAAAAACAGTTTGCTACAGTCTGCAACAACATAAAGAACAATGAGGTGAAACAGGGTGAAAAAAAATAAAAGTTATGTGCTCACTGCATTATATGTTTCTGTCTAGAACTGTCATCTGTTTACCTACTACAACACAGTTCTCTATGATTTGGCTCTGTGTCAAAAGAGGTTTATGACTACATACCCCTGGTGGCAAGACGAGGCCTTTGTTGTCCTTAAGCTGTTGTCCCATTGTGTCAAGGAAAGCTCTTTCTTTAGTCACACCCTGCAATCAGTGTGTGTCCAGAGTACATTTTTATCACACCTCACATGTCATTATTGAAACCTTTGAATTTATTCAAGAAAAGTGTTTTCTTCCAAAGGCAGTTGTGTCCTACCTCAGGTGGAGTGATCCCATCGAGAATGACAGTCAGACCTGACAGGAGTTCAGAAGAATTTTGCACATGAGGATTTTATACTTTCAGAAATATGAAAATAATATTATGTATTAGTTCAACATGACTTTTCTGACTTTTACAAATTGAGATGCCCGTTTCCCACAAGATTCCAGTGGAGGGGTAGAATCCATCAGTGCACGAACAGTAGAATGTGCTCTCTGCATTTGTGCACACAGACTTTTTTCCACACACATCAGGATCCTCACTGCACTCGTCTATGTCTGTAGAAGGGAGTACACACACACATACATGCACGCATGCAATCACACACACACACACACACACACACACACACACACACACACACACACACACACACACACACACACACACACACACACACACTTTTGTGAAACATGCCATCCACATACTGCACTTAACTGCAGTATAACCAATATATACTCCAAACAAAGTTGTGCACCTGTGCATGGGTTGGTAGCGCTGGCTATGACTCCTTGCTTACTCTCTCGGAAACCAGGAAAGCAGATACATAAGAAGGAGCCATCTAAATTTTCACAATTTGAATTAGGCCCACAGAGTGTCGCATTTTCAGCACATTCATCAACATCTGAAAAACACAAAAAAATCAAAATACATTGGCAGGGATACATGTTTTTCCAACAAATATGACATGGAATATATTTCACTGCAGATAAGAAAACTTTTATAACCTCCCACAGCTGTACCATTTTATAGTTACTATTTTCTTTTGAAGCAGGCTGTGTACATGAACTGGGGATCCCTTTTTTGACTTTCATGGGGATTTGAAATCATTTCTTTTTGAAAATGAATAGTCTTACCCTGTGTTTCCACCGGCCATGGTGAACGCGACTGCATTCGTGCGACAAATGACATTGCACCGTGCGAGTACTGGATGTACGAATTTTATCGCTGTTGTGTTTCCACCACAAGCGGTGAACTCAAATTCATTTGCACAATTAACACGAGTTTTATCGCTGGTACAAAAATGCAAAACAAAACATCCTTCATAAACATCATAACCCTCCTCATCACCGTCTCCTGCACAGCAGCAGTGGGCAGGAGGCTTCTGATGTTTGTCCCACAGTCCTCTGCATCAACTCATCTATCGTTGAGATCCACTCAACATCTCCAGCACTCCCCTTTTCATCCAGGAACCCACATTTATCAATTGCAAAAAACACAAAAAAACAAAGAAGAGTTCTGCAGCTTCGGCACCTCATCTCTAAAATAAAGATCCAATCATGATGACAAATCCTTTAATATTACATAATTTTAACAAGCACTGCAGAGGTGCAAGATAAATGAACAGTATAACATGGAGGGTCTGCAATACAGTTTTTGCACATATATCTCTCGTCTGATAATTGTCTGAAGAGATATGAAAAAAGACAGCAAAGGTAATGCAATTTTAAGAAATGTATTACAATTTCAAATGTAAAAAAAATAAAAAATATATACATAAAATTATTGAATAATATATATAATATAAAATAGACAATATCATAAAAAATGTAAATATTGTAGTACTGTCAAATTTAATCGCGATTAATCCATTGAGGTCTGCCAATTGGGTCAAAGAAAAGAACTAGAGGATTTTTTTCCTGACATTGGGACTGATTTATGAGGATTAGATTTTTCATTGCAATTAATCTTAACTTTAAAAAAGTTAATTGTTGACAGTTCTCCATGAATTAATCACGATTAATTGCAATCAATGCGATTAAATTGCGATCAATGCGATTAAAACTGACAGCACTAAAATATTGCAATAATTAAAATTATAAAACTACAATGAAAAAATGGAAGAACCTCAGGGACACACACTTGAGGTCAGTATTCCTAAATAGCCTGCCTGTTCCTTGCAGAGACTGGTTCCCCACGAGCAAATAAGCTACTCGGCTGGTTCCAAATTAAGCACAATGGTGCTGACTTCATAAATAATTTGTGTATTTGAAATTTCACATGTGCCTTCACTTGGGAGTCCAATCTCTCCAGAGAAGGGGCTATACTATCGAGGAATAACTGACATCATAGAGCGCTGGGTGAGCAGTCACAGTGACAATCAGCCTCTCCTCCATCTTCGTGCTCTCTCAACAAGTGCGCCAACAGGTGTTTTGCATGGTCGGAGCCCTGCGTGCCCTACGCCAGCACGTCCATGACGACCTTCACGCTGATAGGCTGTCCTGGCGTGTCGACAAGCGATTTCGCTTGAAAAGTTCAATTATTTCAACTCGAGCATCAAGCGATGAAGCGGCGGGCGGCGGGCAGCACGTGTCGACCAGCACGTGAATTTTTGCTGGAAACGCTCGCCACTCGACGTGTGCCGCTCAAGATTGAGTGACAACCGCGTCATTACATTGACTTTGTATGTAATCTCATCGCGCGAAAAATTCGCATCCGGTGGAAACACGGAGTTAGATCATGCAGTAATTCGCAGGTTGAAACTAAACCTATTGAGTATAAGTTGCCCTCAGGATTTTGACTTCACACAATACCAATATCAATATATCAATACCAATGCAGATGTTGCTCTCGGAGAAATCTTTTTAGAGAAATCTGTCACCTTTCCTGACCTCAAAGACAATTCTCATTCATCAATTATGACAGCATTACATTACATGAAGCTACTGCCTCTTAAGAAATCACCAATACATAATAGAAATGAGCAATGAAAATGATTTTGACTTCAAACGAACAGATCAATACCAATGCAGATGTTGCTCTCCGAGAAATCTTCATTTGGGTTCATTAGAACATAGCCCACTTCACAGGCACAGCTGTAAGTTCCAGGTGTGTTGGTGCAGACAGAATCAGGGCCACAAACAGTTGATTCCAGACACTCGTCAACATCTGAAAAAAAAAGTTTGCGGTGAATAAATTTGAAAATTACCGAGTGAAAGCCTAATCCATTGGCATCCATAATAAAGAATGCAAAATGGCACAATCACGCAAACTGATACTTTTCAAATGTGTTCAATACAAATGCAAAACAAAACGATCGCTGTGGCTTCTGGTTCGTAGATCAGCTGCCACATTACAGCTCACTGTTTTCATGAATCTGTGGGTGGGTTCATGATGAAAAGACAGCACCCACAGTTGGCTTCACATGAAATCTCAGTGGTTATTTATTCATTAGTTTTCCTAGCCGATTGTCATTTTTAGGTTTCTGTATCCAATCCCAGCTTCATATGGGTGAGGGCAGGGTACACCCTGGACAGTTCGCCAACACAGAAAAACCAACAACCTTGCACTCTCATATTCACAACTGGGGGCAATTTTAAGGTTGCCAGTTGGCCTGACATGCATGTTGTTGGACTGTGAGAGGTAGGCGGAGTACCCAGAGGGATTATCGCCATTTTCTTGGTGAAGGTCAACAACATGTTTAGCGATGCTCTTTTCTAGTACGTTGTGATATTGTAGTTCATGATGCTTCCCAGGGTGGCGGTCCAGAACTTTGAGTTGGAGAATTGAAGAATGACTGTAAATATCAGACATCTCCACCTGCCCAGAGTGTTAACTGTCTCCACAACAGTCCTTTCAAAGAAAAGGAATATTTCTTCTGGTGACTGGTGACCTCTAATTTGAGGTTTGTGAGCCACAGGAAACTTGGCTCAACCAGTGCCTCAAGTTATCCACAGATGAGCAGGAGAGTGTTACAGTGAACAAGGATTTGATGGAATGAGTCATTACAGCTTGACATTAAAGCCCCCATTTTTTAAGTATCTCCTTCCTTCTTGTTACACTTTATGCTACCAAAGAATATGACCTGGATATTCATACTGACCTTGACAAATTGGTGTTGCTGAAGGTTCATTTAGGTAGCCTGAATGACAGTCACATGTAAAACTTCCTGGGTTGTTTGAGCATGTCCCTCCATCTCCACAAACATCGGTAACACATTCATCAATATCTGTTGAAAAACACATTGACAACAGACACAATGGAAATATGACACATTTGAACACAGACATCTGGGAAGCAAAATTAAGTTTTGACAGAAAAATAGACAAATGTGAAGAATTTTCTCAATGATACCTGAGCATGTCCCGGAACCATCAGGTGGTAATTCATTAACTGTTGATTCATATCCATCCTCACAGGCACATATGTATGACTCAATGATGTTGATACAGATGGCATTAGAGCCACAAATTCCTTCAGTCCTCTCACACTCGTCAATATCTAGGACATCCAGGACGATACACAAATGAAAATAATATTCTTTCATAATACATGTGACCTTCATTAAAATACCATCAATACAATTAAAAATTTACAACATCAGGCATTTCTAAACTCAGAAACACTCATGTGTCTGTATTGCTATGATAGAAAACTTCCCCACAGTTTATTTTTACACTTTTTTAAAAATACTTTGAAGATTCAAACATCTTCCTCCTCTGAGCATCCAGACATAATTTCATCAATATTCATCACCGAGAAAACAAAATGAACATACCAACACAACCAAATGAATCCCCTGAAGGTAGATGTGTTGGAGGGATTTCCCGTCCATCAACACAAACACAGCCCCCTTCTCCACTGCACTGAGCAAACGGTCCACAGGAGCCTGGTTGGCAGTCTGGGTGATCTAAGCAGATAAAACCAAAACAATTATTATGTCATGATGTGGCAATTTACAAACAAAATATATTTTATTTATTTTTATAATTCGACTTTTTTTCAGTCAACTGATCTAAATATGGTTATGATGCTCATTTGCATATTGGATAGGGATGTGCGAGTACCGATACCAGGTATCGGTATCGGGCCGATACTGGCCTTATTTCAAGGTATCGGGTACTCGTGAAGGCTACCGATACCAGCCGCCGATACTCACGGCAAGAAAACCCCGCGCGTAGTAAGCCCTCCTCACCAGCAGTTGGCGGTAGTGCAACCGAATGGGATGCAAGCTGCCGACAAACATGAAAGAGGAAGAAGCTCCTCTCTGGGAGTTGCTGACAGGCGCAGGGCTACACTGCAGCGGGCTGACTTCTCCATGAGTCTCATCCAGAGCAGACACAACAGGAATGAATCCAGAACGGCTGCTCGTCTCACCAGAACCGCCGGTGTGGAAATTCTGTTATATAAGTGAAAACGAGCCGAGCTTTGCAGAATGCTAACTCTGCAATACTAAAATTGCTAAAGGAGGTGCGCAATGTTGTTCATTTACCACTAGTAATTTGTTTAAACACCTCAGGGCGAAGCTTGTGGACGAGAGTCTGACACTGTTGTGCTGGAAAAAAAGAAAACTCCGGCAGCAACTCGACGGCAAACTCTGCAGAAGACCGAGAAACTGAAGAGCAGAGATCCGAGAGCAGCACAAATAACACGAGCAACTCTTTAAACTCAGGGGTTTTTCTATCTTTGACTTTAGTTCATAAAAAAAAATCATTCAAATTAGTACATTTAAAAACCTTAGTTTATGTAAAGTGTAAAACTCAGAGAAATTGTTTTATCTTGCACTTAATTTCATTTAAATAAGTGCAAACTCCATTGCTTGTTTTATTTTTCAGACTATTATTTTGGACTTAAACATAATGGCTGGGCTGCCTTTTTATTGGAAATAAAATTCATTTTCAAAAATAATCTCATTGCATTATTTTAAATTTTATGTGTATAAAGTATCGGTATGCAAGTATCGGTATCGGTGAGTACTGAAGATGAAGTACTCGTACTTGGTATCGGTCTGAAAAAAAGTGGTATCGCACATCCCTAATATTGGATGTAAAATTTGACAGCATTTCAAGCAAAGTAAAAAGGATTCAAATGACAACAATGAAACAAAATGTTTGCTTAAAATTGAAAGAAAGAAAGAAAAATAAATAAATAAAAAGGACCAATGAGACCATGAAAGTCACTGTCATATTTTTTCTTTTTTTCGTTTTCAAAGCTTATTTTGTATTTCATTGCTTGTGCTTCAGTTCAGGTGTGTTTTCAAATTGAAAATATTGGTTGCATTGCAACTCAGACCCCATTGAACCATGTTGTTGTAGCACCTCAGGAGTGGAAATCAGATCTCCACCAGCACTGTTTACAGTAGAGAAGTGGAGCTGCTGACCACGACTGGACAAGTTATTGGGGCAGGGGAAGGAAGACTTCAAGGATCTCCACAATCACTTCCTCTGTGAAGGAATCAGATATTGGGGCCTCAGAGGTGAACTCATTTACCATCCAAGCTAAAGTCGCCCTCCATTGGCTTCATCAAACCTGGACTGAGAGCGTGCATTGGGGTGGTTTGCAGCCAAGTGAGAAACAGCGGTGATGAAGATCAGCACCTCCAAAATGGGGCCATTGTCTGAGATTGGAAGAAGGTGGTCGGGTTAGAGCCACTACTCCTCCACATCAAGAAGAGACAACTTTGGTGACTTGAGCATCTGTTTCGGATGCCTTCTGGACGCATCCCTGGGGAGGTGTTCCAGGCTTGTCCCACTTGGAGAAGTTAATTTTGCATCACTGAAGCATAATAGAGCATGTTCATCAACCTCCGAGAAGCCTGTCTGAATATGTGTCTCGAGGCCCCGCTGATTGTCCTCTTTTTTGGAAATCAAAATGTGCTCACCCTAACAAATTACTGGACAAAAAAAAAAAAAGCATCACTGTGAATGTTGTCCAGTATCTTGCAATAAGCTCCCATTTACAGAAATTACAATAATTGTCATCAAACTTTTAACCCAAGTTCAATTTTTCCAGAGTACTCTGTTACACTGACAACATGAGAGAGGAATTTGACTGTATATATCCAAATTCAATGACACAAAGACTTGTCATTCTAATGGCGGTGACATATTCATTGACACGGATATTTCTTTTTAAAGATGAACTGTGTTTATGTTATTATATTGGAATGTTTGTTTTGTTTTGCAGTGTTAATCGCCTGAAATGAATGAAAATTAAAAAAAAAAAAAAAAAACCTAAGTATTTTGAGAAAGGGACTGACTTTTCAGGTAATCCATGACGTGTTACTATTTGTTTTGAGAAACTGTTGAAAAACTGTTTTACAAATGTTACGGATGATTAGAGAAATGTACCAAAGGGACTGAGATGAACTGTACAACTTTTATCTGAAACTCGACAATCTAAAATTTAGAGTAGTTCGATGTGCTACTTAGCCTGTTACAAATGTCATTCCTTAAAAAAAGAGAGAGATGACTGATAGATAGATAGATAGATAGATAGATAGATAGATAGATAGATAGATAGATAGATATGGTGAGATTGCAAGAATGAGTTTCAACTCACAAGTCAGATATCCCATGCCTGGACGATTGTGCTCCAGCGGTTTGTATAAGTAAAATCCTCCAGGACAGAGGACGATCTCAATTTGTACAATTGCACCACCACATCCGAAATACAATCCCCATGCAGTTGTAGCAAGTGGGGTCTCCGACTCAGCAGTTGGATGAGAGGTTGTTATTGCAAGAGTTATCTCTGTTCCACCCGCATAGTGTCCTAAACAATTTCCCTCAACAACTCTGTCTCCACCAACTCCTGTGAAACGCCACCATTTGTTCAAAAGGCCGGCATCATCCATTGGATACCCAGGGAATGTCATAGATGTAAAAGCTCTGTTACGCCTTGGTTCCGTAATGTTGGTATATCCATCACAAGAGCCTGCAGGAAGTCAAAAACAATTATATTAAATAAATCTATTGACAGTATTTTTCACTGAATTGCTTTATTGGTGGCTAGTCATTTTTTACTTTCTTCATACCAGGAGGGAATGCAGCAGTAACATGTTCACCAAGTGACCCTAAAACAGATAAAGACAATGTGGTGATGGAAAGCAAGAAGTAAAGCTTTATCTAGTTGAAAGCCATTCACAGGTGTTAACATACACATACTTCTTCAGTGTGAAAACAAATTTTAGATGAAAATGAAAAGTATATATGAAATTACTGATATTTTAAAACTAATTTTACTCACTAAGGATAAGTGACAAAGTGAAGTAGTTCATTGTGAAAAGAAATCTGTGGCTTGACCCCGATCCTTCCAGGTTTACATGTTAACATTTGCACTGCACCAAAACCAACACGGCCAACTGCTCATGAACCTCTTTCCTCCTTTGCACATGCAAACAAACAATGCAAATCCACATCAGAGATTAGTGATGTATCTGATCTCAAATGCCTTACGATTGAAATCTTCACGGAAAATATACAGTCAACATCGTGAATCTTTTCCTATTGTAATCACAAAAAGCTGCTTGGTGTAATTTTCATTTGGGTATCCAGGATGGTTTAGAATGACTTATTTATCATGAGTCTCATGCACTAAGATTAAGTTGACCTCAACAGTAAAGTAATGTCTAGGGGATAATATATTGAAATGAAGGAGACATTTCTCCCTTCTTCAGTACTACTTATTTCAACACCATCAGTCCATGTCCTCCGAGACCGATTCCACATCATTCTGTCAGCATGGATGAGGGGTTTGTTTTTCTGGTTTTGGGATAAAATCACAGTTTAAACATATTTTCTTTTATGTTACTGACAACATTTTTTGCAAATCTACAGGTTAATGAGTAACATCAGGTTAGCATCTGTTGGTACTTTGACATAATAACATCTGAAGTTAAACATTTAGTCTGCAAATAATGAATCACCCAAGAAATGGCACTCCTTTACAGGAGACGAAAAATCCTCCTTTTAAAGTTATTGTTACCTGCTGTCATCCCAACAAACTTGACCTTGATTTGAGGGAGGACAATACTATTGGAGACCCGAAATTGCCCCTACATGGGAATATGAATGTATCGAGAACAAGGAGGAGACTATGGAAAGAGAGGCGACCTTGAGATGTCATTTTTGCAAAGGGAGTTTGTAGTACTCATGTTGTGCTGATCGATACATCATTTAATACTATTGCTGAGTTATCTGATGCAGGACGCAGCAGGAGTCACGATTGCCCAAAGTTTCTGACACTTTCAGAATTTGATGGCAGGTTGTCTTTGGTCAGAAGACTATTAAGATGACTGTTCTTCAACTTGTCTCACAGTGAGCCATAGGATTATCTCTCTCTTTTAGCTTTCTTTTGGAGATGGTCAAAAATCATGCAGTCTGAAGCAGGCATAAGGAATAAAATACCTTTAAAAAATCACAAAGTGAAGAGTTTTTTCATGAAAATATAGACAGAAGTCCTTTAAAATGTTTCAGGATATATATTGTAAATCAATTGTACTTCAAAATTATGAATTAACCTCCAAAAAGAAAAAACATAGTGAAGTAGTTCATCTTATCAGACTTGTTGGAGAGTCTCCACTTCAGGCCTGACTATAAATGAGTTACTCTGTATAAATTAGACAACATCAACACCTTTAATCCTTCTTTGCACATGCAAACAAACAATGCAAATCCACTGACAAGATCTGTGTTGAGAATTGTGAGTAAAAGTTTGGTGAAAATGTCTTCCAGGTCTGATTCATTGATTAAAAGTTAGGCTGCACTTGATGTTTTGTGATTGAGACTTGTGTATCAAAAAAGCTTTTCAGCATAATTTAACCGATTATGATTTTACATCGAAGAAACTTGAGAACGACTTTCCTATGTGCACTGTACTCTTGTAGATATTAAATTTAAAGTTGAAACGTAGTTTTCTGATGCAACTTGGCACATTTTGTCTTCCTCTTGCACTGTACCTTTCCAGATTTATTTGGTTATTTGGGTGCTGCTATAGTCATCTTTTTTTTAATGTACTTATAATAATAATAATAATAATAATAATACATTTTATTTATAATGCACTTTACATTTCAATGAAATCTCAAAGTGCTACAAAAGTACAGAGTTAAAACAACAACAACAAATAACAGAGTTTAAAATGCAATACAAGAAAAATCAAAACCTCAAAACAATGTCAACGATGTCAATGAAAGACTTCAATAGGCCTTTTTGAATAAGAAGGTCTTAAGGCCTTTTTTAAAGACCTCAACCCTTTGTGGAGCCCTCAGGGTCTCTGGGAGGGCATTCCAGAGCCGTGGGGCCACTGCCTGAAAGGCCCTGTCTCCCATGGTGTAGAGTTTCGTTCTTGGTTGGTGAAGGCAGTAGGTGGAGGAGGAGGAGTGCAGGCTTCGCGTGGTGGTGTGGATGGTGAGTAATTCGCTGAGGTAGGCAGGGGCAGTTCCATGGATGCACTGGTGGGTGAGGAGACAGAGTTTATATTGTATTCTGTATTGTATGGGTAACCAGTGGAGTGATTTGAGGACGGGAGTGATGTGATCGTATTTGCGCCTCCTCGTCAGGATCCGGGCAGCACAGTTCTGAATGTACTGGAGTTTTTGGAGGCTCTTGCCAGGGATCCCGACGAGGAGGGCATTGCAGTAGTCCAACCTGGAGGAGACAAAGGCATGGACCAACCTCTCAGCATCCGGTTTGGAGAGGGAGGCACGGAGTTTGGAGATGTTTTTGAGATGGAAGAAAGAGACCTTGCAGAGGTGGCGGACATGGGCGTCAAATGAGAGATGAGAGTCCAACCTAATTCCTAGGTTGGTAACAGAGGTGGACAGGGGAATGTTGTGATCTAAAATGGGGATGCTATTGAGGGAGAAAGACTGGGTCTGATGTGGAGTGCCTGTGGGCTTCAGTTTTATTGCTGTTGAATTGGAGAAAGTTGGTTGCCATCCATGCCTTAATCTCCTCCAGGCAGGCTTGAAATGTAGCTGGCAGAGCTGATGGGAGTGTGGAGTCCATTTTCATATATAACTGTGTGTCATCAGCGTAGCAGTGAAAAGAAACCTTGTGTTTGTTAATTATCTGACCTAGGGGGAGCATGTAGATGGTGAACAGGGTTGGACCAAGGACAGACCCTTGTGGTACTCCACAGGTGACAGTGTGTGGTGATGATGTTGATTGTCCAAGGGCAACATGCTCTGTTCTATCCATGAGAGATGACTTGAACCAGCTTAGTGCTGTACCAGAGAGTCCAACCGTGGTCCGGAGCCGATGGAGCAGGATGGTGTGATCAACAGTGTCAAAAGCGGCCGACAAATCTAACAGGAGGAGGAGGGATGGTGAGCTCCGATCACCAGTCACCAGTAAATCATTGATGACGCGGACCAGGGCCATCTCTGTACTGTGAAATGGGCGGAATCCAGACTGAAATTTTTCATACAGATTATGGGAGTGAAGATGACTATGGAGTTGGGTATGAACAACTTTTTCCAGGACCTTCGATATAAACGGGAGAGTTGATACCGGTCTATAATGGACTAAATTGCTTGGGTCGAGAGTTGGCTTTTTGGTAACACTTTACTTGAAGCCCCCCTGCATAACACATTATAAGTACATTCATAAAGCATTATAATGCCATTATAACATGTGTAGCTATAGTTATAAACATTCATAGATGATCACAATGCCAGGACCAAACCCTAACCCTAACCCTAACCTTAATCCTATGCTGTATACTGCTGTATAGTGAGTTATAAAGCATTGTGATCATGTATTAGTGTTTATAACTACTTATAATGTGTTATAAAGAGGGGCTTCAAGTAAAGTGTTACCGGCTTTTTTAAATGGGGGCGTATAATTGCAGTTTTGAGAGGTGGGGGAACATGACCGGATTGAAGTGACTGATTGATGATGGCAGTGCTTAATGGACTGATGGCAGAGATGTTTGATTTAAGTAACTGTGTTGGGAGAGGATCCAGTGGGCATGTCGAGGTCCTCATGCTTTTCAGAACCCTCTCAACCTCCGACTTGGTGACATCTGAGAATAGACAGAGAGTGTTCCATAGCTCAGGGAGAGAAGTGTCCAAGAGAGGTGTGGTTGAGGGCGAGAGGGCAGACCGAATTGAAGATATTTTGTTGATAAAGAAGTCCATAAATTTATTACACTGATCTGTGCTGTAGTCAGCTTGCGAGTACGTGGGAGGTTTGAGTAACTTGTTTATTGCTGAGAAGAGCTGTTTAGAATTACCAGTGTTACGTGATATTTTATGAGAGAAATATTGGGACCTGATAGTAGTGAGTGCCTTTGAAAATGATTTTTGATGGTCACGGTAGGCTTGCTTGTGAACAAGGAGGCCAGTGGAGACATACCGCCGCTCAAGAGCGCGACCAGCTCTCTTCATGCTCCGGAGCTCTGGTGTATACCAATGAGCAGACCGAGAGAATGTTGCAGTTCTTGTTTTGACTGGTGCGTGTGCTTCAAGAATATTGCAAAGGCTGGTGTTATAGTAGTCAACAGATCCATTTACTGATGTGAACTGTGTGACTTGTGAAATGTTGTGAATATCCTGATTGAAGAGGGCGGTGTCTATTTCTTTCAGGTTTCTAAATTGGATCTGACATTTTGTTTTAATGTATGGGCCAGTTAACAGTAGTTTTAAGGATATGATTTTATGATCTGATACACCAAAGTCACGGACTTGTAAGTTTGTAATTGGGGCAGAGTCGGTTATGACTAAATCAAGAATGTGACCTTTGGTGTGTGTGGGTTCTGTAACATGTTGTGTGAGTTGTAGGCAGTCCAGGACCTCAAGAAATTCTGCAGCAGAGCGATTTGCGGGGGAGTCAACATGCAAATTAAAATCTCCCAGAATGATTGTTCTATCAGAGGTTATACAGAGTGATGTCAGCAAATCTTGCAATTCAGAAATAAATCCAGGGTGTGGTTTGGGGGGGGGCGATAAATGAGGAGGAATGTTGTGGATTCTTTTGGTGATAGATACTTGAACAGAAGACCTTCAAATGTTGTCAACTCTGGCAGTGGGACGGGGGTTATGTTTAAATTATTGTCGTAAATGACAGCCAGGCCACCACCACGACCAGTGGTCCTTGCCTTCTCAAGGTAGGTGTATCCTGGTGGGCAGGCTTCATTCAAAGCAAGATATGATTGTGGTTTATGCCAAGTCTCTGTGAGGCACAATATTTGTGTGTGCTCATCAAGGATATGTTGAAATATGAAGCCGGATTTATTGGTTAAAGACTGGGAGTTAAAAAGTTCTACTTACAGAGTTCTTTCAGCTGATCACCTTGTGCTCAAGCTTCCTGATTTGGTTCTTCTATATAAACACAGGACTGTACTTTTATCACATTTATTTCATACCAGATAATAAATTCTAGCTGTTTCCTGTAGAAACTCAACAACTTGAATTTATTCCCATTTACCAATTTTGCAGTTTATTCAAGAAACTGGAAGCATACAAGTTATACAAGTTATTTGTATATATATATATATATATATATATATATATATATATATATATATATATATATATATATATATATATATATATATTTACACACATATATAAATAAATGTAAAAGCTCAGTTTAAGACAGCAATGCAGGCATATATTTGCAAACATCTGTTGAAAACCATCAACATAACAATATGCGAAACAAAGAAAAATTGTCTTGTCCAATAAAATGACTGTGTTGGGCTATTTCAAAGACTCCAATTTCCACCCAAAAAATGTTTATTCAGAAAAAAAATGATCAGGGAAATGATGTTGATCTGTTTTGACTTTTCACAGATTGGACAGAACATTTGCTGTAACTTGCAGTTGTGGCTTAACATTGTCACTGTCAAAAGACGAAACACTCATGATTCATGATTCACATATCACACTACATCCATTAAGTTGAGATTCTCAAAAAAAGCAGAAAGGAATTAAAATGTATGTGTTATATCTGTGTTGTCTTTGATGAGGCTTGTCTTCATGGGTCCTGATCCTGGTGTCTCTGATCCTCTGTCTTGTCGCAGCCCTCAGTGACTGATGGCTCATCGGTCTGCAGGAATAAATAATCATGATACTTTGTTAACAATGTTTGTTTGACTGCTGTAGATTAAATGTTGTGTATGCTGAGACAATGAAAGTCAGTCTGTCTGTCACCGCTTGAGATGATGTTTTTTTTTTTTTTTTATTAGAAACTCACCGCTGATCTGTCTTTTCTGCAAGACCATGTCAACCATCTCATGTACTCCTCTCGCACCTGGAAGACAGTTTTTATACATGTAAGTAACATATTACTTGGAAAAAATAGCGTGACTCAACATGAATGGCACAGGGTAAAACAAGAGCACAATGGCAACTTAACAGTGCAGTATTGATTTCTTTGTATTATCATTACTGGGCTAGTGTCAGTGGTTAATCGAAATGCTTCAAAGGATCAAACTTAATCAAAAAACATACAGAAACATCAAGAGAAGACTACCTCTTTATTGAGCAGACAGTGCACAATGAAAAGGAAGGTGCCCTGCTGGGAGTTGAGGATGATGAAGAGAACCTGGAAGAAAAGGTTTGTCTGGTACAGACCCAGAATCCACGTACAGCCCAGGATGACAAACTGGGCCAGGATTTTAAATATGATCAACCTGTAAATACACACGAAGTTACAGACTGTTTTCTTTTGTTTTGTTTCAGTCTCAAAGCAATTACTAAAGCATAAAATCTACTCTGAATAAAATACATTCCCAAACCCTTTCTCAGAGTCACGATAACTAAACAAAACAAAACATGTCAAACATAACATCTTTATATTTTACTTTGCTCATGGTCGATATATTTACAGGAGCCCCTGATAGATTCAAAGTAATATTTTGAAAGTAAGTAAATGATTGTCACAAGTCTATTCTCAGTGAATAATGAAGGAACTTTAATGAAATTAATATACAAGTGGAAAAATAATAAGTACTCGTACCTCGTGTCTTTGGATTGAGAAACGTCACTTTTCATGTTGGCCAAAGTAGGTCTCAGGCTCCACAGAGTGGCACAGAATATTATCCAGTTCAGCTAATCAACAAAAAACAAACAAGCACATTCAGAATAACACATTTCATCATTTACATGGGATATCAGTTACAGGAATAGACCTTTGCTCTGACCGATGTGTTCTTCTATCTACTGAATAATCTTTGCTATTGTAGGCGATTAGATTTATCTTTCCTGCAGACTAATTAAAGCCACTTCAACAACAAATCAGAAAAGATCAAATAATTGTTTGCCTCACACCAAGTAGTAACTGTTGGTCAGATGTTGGTTACACAGTGTTTTACAGATGTGTTTTAAAGTAACAATGTAGATTACAAAGGTCAATAAAATGCATTTTCGCAGGAGGCTTTTTGTGACCGGATCAAAAACTCATGAGTGTCTCTGTGTATCAAGCTGCTTCAACTTTTTACACAGTTATCCTTTTAAACCTGGGGACCCTGGGTAACCTTACAATACGAGATGAGTGTATCAAAGACATTCAAAACTGTCTCAGCAGTCTGATGCCAAATCAATCTTGCTACAAGTTAGACTTTTCAACATATTGGATGTTTTTGTTAATATGAAGCAGACTCACTCCAAGGATTGCGATCACAGGGCCTGTTAAAGCCCAGTTGAAGTTGTGCTGTCTTGAGAGCCAGCACCTACAACAACAAAGAACAAATCTTTAATCAGACATGATAAATATCATAAATATGTGCTCCAACTATAGGGGGATTACACTCCTCAGCCTCCCCGGGAAAGTCTATTCCAGGGTACTGGAGAGGAGGATCCGACCGATAGTCGAACCTCGGATCCAGGAGGAACAATGCGGTTTTCGTCCTGGTCGTGGAACAGTGGACCAGCTCTATACCCTCCATAGGGTGCTCGAGGGTTCGTGGGAGTTTGCCCAACCAGTCCACATGTGTTTTGTGGATTTGGAGAAGGCATTCGACCGTGTCCCTCGTGGTGTCTTGTGGGGGGTGCTCCGGGAATACGGAGTCCGGGGCCCCTTGCTAAGGGCCGTCCGGTCTTTGTATGACCGGAGTAGGAGTCTGGTCCGCATTGCCGGCAGTAAGTCGGACCTGTTCCCGGTGCATGTTGGACTCCGGCAGGGCTGCCCTTTGTCACCGGTTCTGTTCATAATCTTCATGGACAGAATTTCTAGGTGCAGCCAGGGGCCGGAGGGGGTCCGGTTCGGGAGCCACAGGATTTCATCTCTGCTTTTTGCAAATGATGTTGTCCTGTTGGCTTCATCGAATCCGGACCTACAGCATGCACTGGGGCAGTTCGCAGCCGAGTGTGAAGCGGCAGGGATGAGGATCAGCACCTCCAAATCCGAGGCCATGGTCCTCGACCGGAGGAAGGTGGCTTGCTCCCTCCAGGTTGGTGGAGAGACCCTAGCCCAAGTGGAGGAGTTCAAGTATCTTGGGGTCTTGTTCACGAGTGGGGGACGGATGGAGCGTGAGATTGACAGGCGGATCGGTGCAGCGGCTGCAGTGATGCAGTCGTTGTATCGGTCCGTCGTGGTGAAGAAGGAGCTGAGCCGAAAGGCGAAGCTCTCGATTTACCAGTCAATCTACGTTCCCACCCTCACCTATGGTCACGAGCTTTGGGTCATGACCGAAAGGACAAGATCCCGGATACAAGCGGCCGAAATGAGCTTCCTCCGTAGGGTGGCTGGGCGCTCCCTTAGAGATAGGGTGAGGAGCTCAGTCACCAGGGAGGAGCTCGGAGTAGAGCCGCTACTCCTCCACATCGAGAGGAACCAGCTGAGGTGGCTCGGACATCTGTTTCGGATGCCTCCTGGACGCCTCCCGAGGGAGGTGTTCCAGGCATGTACCACTGGGAGGAGACCCCGGGGAAGACCCAGGACACGCTGGAGAGACTATGTCTCTCGGCTGGCCTGGGAACGCCTTGGGATCCTCCCAGAGGAGCTGGAGGAAGTGTCTGGGGACAGGGAAGTCTGGGCATCCCTGCTGAGACTGCTGCCCCCGCGACCCGGCCCCGGATAAGCGGTAGAAAATGGATGGATGGATGGATGGATAAATATCAAGATATGACTAAAATATAGATATCGATGTTTGTCCAACTTACGCTTCTGCCTCAGTAGCTCCATATCCATCAGAATACACCAGTGCAGAAACGCCCACAATCACAAAGGGAACCCCATAACCAATCAGGTACAGAAGCAGCTTGGGCAGGCCATCTCTCTGGATAATCTGCACTTTGGAGAGTCTTCGGACAAGCAAGTAGAGCTGCAAGGCCTCCAACTGCATCCACACAAAACTGGCAACAACCAAGAAGTGAAGGAGTCCTGCCATGACACTGCAGACCAGCTGGGGAGACACAGAAGCAGTATATTGAAACTGAGCATCTGTCTAGTGAATTTTAATTTTGACTGCAAAATCACGAAGCAGTACGATGGTTTTTCTGCACCTCATCCTCAAGGTATCTGTCATTCCAGAGCAGTAGTAGATGAGACAGGCCCAGGTTGAGACAGAGGTGAAGACGGGCGGTGTTGTTGATTTTGGGGTTCCAGCTGCACAGGAGGAAGGTGAACACAGCCAAAGCGAAGAAGAACAGTCCCACAATCACACACATTCTGTTCAACCACTCCAAGAAATCACTCTCTGGAGGAGGCTGGAAAAAAAAGGAAAGAAAATCCGAGGTTGTGGTCCAGCTGGGCATACTTGATTTTCTATTTCTCGACAGACTGGGGTGATGTTTCCCCTTCATAAAAAGTAGGACCATAGGGTGTGGTCCACCTACAGGGGGATCACACTATTCAGTCTACTGCAGGGTACTGAAGAGGAGGATTTGCACTTTGTCAGTGGGTCACTTCATAATTTCTAAGGACAGAATTTCTAAGTGCAGGCAGCGGCTGGAGGCAGTCTGGTTTGGGGACCACAGGGTTTCATGTCTGCATTTTGCAAATGACGTGGGCCTGTTGGCTTCATCCAGCCTGGACCTCCAGCATACATTGAGATGGTTTGCAGCCAAGTGTCAAGCGATGGGGTTGAGAATCAGCCATTACTACTCCACATCGAGAGGATCCAGCAGGGAAAGCTTGGGCACTGTTACGGATGTCTCCAGGATACCTCCCTGGGGAGGTGATTCTTTCATGGCCCACCAGGAGGAGGCCCCAGGGAAACCCGGGGCACACTGGAGAGATTATTTCTCTTGGTTGGCATAGACAGCTGCCCCTGTGACCCAGTCTTGGATAAGCGGTTCATAATGGAAGGGTAGATATTTAACACATAGAAAAGCCATTACACCTGTCGATCACCATTGTCAAATTCCTGAAACGTGTCTTCAGCCCAACATACACAAGGTTACCCTGTACATAGAAATTGCATGTACCTCCCAAATCTGCATGATGAGGGCAAAGGTAGAAAGGTGAGAGCAGCTGCACACTGTGCAGTTTTCATCAGAGTACAAAACCCAGCAGCCCTCGACAGACCAACGCATTGCTTTCTTCTCCTTTTCTTCAATGTCCTGCTGTTCTTCATCAGTGTTGTTACTTTTTTCATCCCAGTACACACATGTTACCATTCCAGATTCAGGTACCTTCTGCAAAAACAAAAAATGTATTATTTATTTTCAATTCATCATGATTTTTTCATTTTTGAAATCTCCGAACATGTTGCAATAGTTGTACCTTTTTATGTTGGATGGTGAAATTGACGGGCTCTGTGAGGTCAGTGTTGTTGATGGGTAATATGGCAGTGAAAACATCAGAATACATCTCTGTTCTGTTTTGTGTTCGGAAGTATTTGTGACTTAAAAGACTTTCCATTCCATTCAGTGTCATGAAAGCAACTGCTGCAGATCCTGGGAGAGATCACGTCACAAAGTAAATCCACAATTGAAGTTATTCAAAGGCTTTTGATGTTGGTGAAATTCTGGCAGTTATTGGCTTTAATTCTCTTACCATTGTTGGCACTAGCGAGGGCCTGAAGGTTGATTTCCATCATTTGGGCTTTGGTAGAGAGGGTTGTGCTTCTGTTTACATGACTTCCTGGACTGACTGCCAGTAGGCTCAGATCTTGCACATGGATAGAAATCTGTAAGTGTGATGTTTACCAAACATTTTATCTTATCCAGCAACCTGTGAAACATCTCTTACCCATGGTTGAAGTCTGTATGACTGTTTCCGTTTTGTTTTCAGTCGGTGAAACCATTGCAGCAATCAGAAGGTCTGAGAGACCAAGAATCACAGAGCCAGTTTCCCCATCTCCATCACTACTCACAGTTGCTGTTGTGTCACCTGACCCCACACCTGACACTCCCTACAGATAAAGATTGTCATTAATAAACAAGCAAACACGCAAAAATAGAAGCAGAAGTGCAGGATCTACATCTCATTTTGTAGAATGTTGTTTACCATCAAGGCTGAAAAGCAGTTTGCTACAGTCTGCAACAACATAAAGAACAATGAGGTGAAACAAGGTGAAAAAAACATAAAAGCTATATGCTCACTGCATTATATGTTTCTGCCTAGAATTGCCATGTGTTTCCTGACTAAAACACAGTACTCTATGACTTTGCTCTGTATCAGTGTTACTGCATACCCCTGGTGGCAAGGTGAGACCTTTGTTGTCCTTGAGCTGTTGTCCCATTGTGTCAAGAAAAGCTCTTCTTTTAGTCACACCCTGAAATCATGTTTGCAGAGTACATGTTTATCACACCCCACATGTCATACCTGAAACTTTAGAATTTATTCAAGAAAATTTTTTTCTTCCAAAGGTAACTGTGTCCTGCCTCAGGTGGAGTGATCCCATCGAGAATAACAGTCAGACCTGACAGGAGTTCAGAAGAATTTTGCACATGAGGATTTTACATTTTCAGATATATGAAAATAGTCTTATATGTTAGTTCAATATGAGTTTTCTGACTTTTACAAATTGAGATGCCAGTTTCCCACAAGATTCCAGTGGAGGGATAGAATCCATCAGTGCACGAACAGTAGAACGTGCTCTCTGCATTTGTGCACACAGACTTCTTTCCACACACATCAGGATCCTCATTGCACTCATCTATATCTGTGGAAGGAACACACACACACACATGCGTTTTTGTGAATCATGCCATCAATCCCCTGTACTTAACTGCAGTATAATCAGAGTATATACTCCAAACAAAGTTGTGCACCTGTGCATGGGTTGGTAACGCTGGCTATGACTCCTTGCTTTGTCTCTCGGAAACCAGGAAAGCAGATACATAAGTAGGAGCCATCTGAATTTTTGCAGTTTGAGTTTGGCCCACACAGTGTAGCATTTTCAGCGCATTCATCAACATCTGAAAATAAATAAATAAATAAATAAAAATAAATTAGCAGGGCTGCATGTTTTTTCACAAATATGAAAAGTAATATATTTCACTGCAGATATGACAGAATACTCTCTTGCACAGAAAACTTTTATATCTTCCTAACTTCCCACAGCTGTCCCATGTTATATTTACCATTTTCTTTTGAAGCAGGCTGTGTATATGAACAAGAGATCCCTATTTAGACTTTCAAGGGGCTTTGAGATAATCTCTTTTGAAAATGAATAGTCTTAGATCATGCAGTAATTCGCAGGTTATGCAACTAAATCTATTGAGTCTCAGCTGCCCTCAGATTCACTTAAACGGAAAGCATATTAGACTCTGAACTAGAATGTTCTTTGTGTTGAAAAGACAAATAGAGTTCATTACTGTACCATTTCAGCTGTAGGAAAGATGTGTCTGCCATCATTGATTTCCTAGTGCATGTTACCCTTTCAAACCTTAAAGACGATTCTCATTCATAGATCTTGACAGCATTATATCAAATACAGTTACTGCCACTTATGAAATTACCAGTACAGAGTATAAATGAGCAATAAAAAGGATTTTGGCTTCAAAGGAATATATCAATATGCAGATGTTGCTCTCAGAGAAATCTTCATTTGGGTTAATTAGAACATAGCCCACTTCACAGGCACAGCTATAAGTTCCAGGTGTGTTGATGCAGACAGAATGAGGACCACAAATAGCTGATTCCAGACAGTCGTCAATATCTAAAGGAGAAAAATTCACTGTGACAAAATTAAGAAATTGCCCAGGGAGAACCTAATACATTGGTATCCAAAATAAAGCATGCACAATTACACAATCATGCAAAGTTTTTTTTTTTTTTTTTTTCCCCCAAAAGTATTCAACACGAATGTGGACTGTGGTCATCGTAAATAGTTCTGGATAACATACGGGGTGGCCCAAAATATGAAGAAAACACAGATCAATGGAGCTTTGGCTGTTATCATAGGTCAGTGGGTGGTTTTATTACATAAAAACGGCACCCATAATTGTCTTCACATGAAATCTGGATGGTTATGTATCGCCATTTTCATCAAAAAGACCGCTGCTGAAGGAACTAAGACATATTGCTAGACTGGCAGGCTAATATTCAGCCAACATCCCAATCCTTGTCTAAGATGAGAATGACTGAGGAAATGAGATATTTCCAGGATGGCAGGCAGAAATCGACATGGTAGGGTGAGGAGTATGACCATCTGCAAGATCCTCATGTTAGAGTGATAAGTCTTAAGCAGGAGAATGTTGTCGTGGATCCAAGTAAAAGCCCAAAGAAGCTATCAGGTGCCCAGTTTAGAAAAAGAAGAAAAGAAGAAGAGGAGAAATGGACAAAAGATAAAGGTATGCATATTTTTATGAGTGATGTGAATGACATTATAGGCCATTCATTATTCTTTTGCTAACATGTTGCTAAGCCACAGAAGATGATTGTATGTGGTATTTAGTTTTGCTGAACTACCAACTATTGTAATTGAGGCATCGTGTCATGCAACTATTTCACCCAGAGGCGACCTAGTATAGTTTGTTTTTCAAATGCAACAAGAAGTGTCTCTCTGGACTTGCCATCATCAACATCAATCAGATGCAAAAGAGATATCATATGATGATATAATTGATGAATTTGCACCAGTGAAGGCAAGAAAAGTGAAGTTTTGGATTGCATTTCACACCTGTTCAGTTCTGAACAGGGTGGAAAAACCCAGGTTGAAAAATAGTTTACTGCAGGATTTTCTTTTCTTTTCTTTTTTTTTTTTTTTTTTTGCTTCATTCATTTTCAATTTATGTGCTCTATTTTATTTATTGATTTTGTTTTTTCTTGTTCTTGTTACGCCTTTGTATTTAAGATTATATATAGAGTTGCCTCTTTTACTTTGTTCAGATATTATTCAAGCATGCACAATTTATATACTGTATTTTATTTATTAATCTTGTTTGTCCTTTGTTTATATATTTAAGATTATATTTAATAAAATAATCCAAAAATAATATAATGTACTTGTATATATTGTTGTTTTGGTGGTGGGGTTTGGCGGTAAGTTTTTGTTGGGCGTGGGGCGGGGCCGGGGGGGAGGGGGCAGTTTGGACGGCTCTCGCCCAGGGCGCAATTGTAGCCAGAACCGCCTCTGCCTCCCGGTGGGACAATCCTGGAACACCTCCCCAGGGAGGCGTCCAGGAGGCATCCTAAACAGATGCCCGAGCCACCTCAGCTGGCTCCTCTCGATGTGGAGCGGCTCTACTCCGAGCTCCTCCCTGGTGACTGAGCTCCTCACCCTATGTCTAAGGGAGCGCCCAGCCACCCTACGGAGGAAGCTCATTTCATCCAGTTGTATCCGGGATCTTCTCCTTTCTGTCATGACCCAAAGCTCATGGCCATAGGTGAGGGTGGGAACGTAGATTGACCGGTAAATCGAGAGCTTTGCCTTTCGCCTCAGCTCCTTCACCACGACAGACCGATACAATGACTGCATTGCAGTAGACGCTTCACCAATCCGCCTGTCAATCTCACGCTCCATCCATCCCCCACTCGTGAACAAGACCCCAAGATACTTCAATTCCTCCACTTGGGCCAGAGTCTCTCCACCGACCTGGAGGGGGCAAGCTACCTTCTTCTGGTCAAGGACCATAGCCTTTGATTTGGAGGTGCTGATCCTCATCCCTGTCACTTCGCTGCAAACTGCCCCAGTGCATGCTGCAGGTCGGGATTCAATGAAGCCAACAGGACAACATCATCTGCAAAAAGCAAAGATTAAATCCTGTGGTTCCTGAACCGGACCCCCTCCGGGCCCTTGCTGCCCCTAGAAATTCTGTCCATAAAGATTCTGAACAGAATCGGTGACAAAGGACAGCCCTGCCTGAGTCCAACATGCACCGGGAACAGGTCCGACTTACTGCCGGCAAGGCGGACCAGACTCCTACTCCGGTCAAACAACGACCGGATGGCCCTTAAAGGAATACTCTGAAGATTTTGGACCCACACCCTTTCCCTATCATTGACAAAGTTAGACAAGCTCATAAATACCTTTTTTGTGTCTCTGCGTCCAGTGGCTGGTTCCCAGCTGTTAGCATCATAGTTAGCTTAGCTCAATTGGTGGAAGTCAATAGCAATCAGAGCCGGACTGATGAAAATTGACAAAATACTCCTTAAAGTGGTCCAGGGGATGGCGTATTAGCACGTGAAGTAAATCTGAATGGTTATAAAACATTTTAAAAGACGTATTTTCTTTTCAATCTGTTAAGATAATGTTTTAATACACTGATCTGCACAAGCATAGTGCCCCGCCAAAGGATATACCGGCTCACAGTGGCTTAAGTCTATGGCTTCTACTACTGTGCTCCAGTATATCCTTCCACCGAGCATTGCGCATGCTCAGGGTGAATCTCGTCCACCCCTGGTGCATTGCCACCAAGGAGCTTACCGACCACTTCGGTGACTTCAGCTTGGGTGATGGACGAGTCCACCTCTGGGACCTCAGCCTCTGCTTCCTCTACAGAAGACGTGGTGACGGGATTGAGGAGGTCCTCAAAGTATTCCTTTCACTGCCCAACAATATCCCCAGTTGAGGTCAGCAGCTCCCCACCTCCATTGTAAACAGTTTTGGCGGAGAACTGCCTTCCTCTCCTGAGGTGCCAGACGGTTTGCCAGAATTTCTTTGAGGCTGACCGATAGTCCTCCACCATGGCCTCCCCGAACTCCTCCCAGACCCACGTTTTTGTCTCCACAACCACTCGGGCTGTAGTTCGCTTGGCCTGCCGGAACCTGTCAGCTGCTTCTGGAGTCCCATGAGCCAACATGTCTCGGTAGGACTCCGTCAGCTTGACGGCAGCCCTTACTTTCGGTGTCCACCACCGGGTTCGGGGGTTGCCGCCATGACAGGCACCGGAGACCTTACGACCACAGCTCCGGGCAGCTGCTTTGACAATGGAGGTGGAGAACATGGTCTACTCAGACTCAATGTTCCCAGCCTCCCTCGGGACATGAGCGAAGCTCTCCCAGAGGTGGGAGTTGAAAATCACACTGACAGAGGGTTCCACCAGACGTTCCCAGCAGACCCTCACAATATGTTTGGGTCTGCCAAGTCTGTCCAGTTTCCTCCTACGCCAGCGAATCCAACTCACCACCAGGTGGTGATTGGTCAACAGCTCTGCCCCTCTCTGTCTTTACCCGAGTGTCCAAGACACGCAGCCGGAGATCAGATGACACGACAACAAAGTCGATCATAGACCTCCGACCTACGGTGTCCTGGTGCCAAGTGCACTTATGGACACCCCTGTGCTCGAACATGGTGTTTGTTATGGACAAACTGTGACCAGCACAGAAGTCCAATAACAAAACACCACTCGGGTTCAGATCAGGGAGGCTGTGCGATCCAATCACCCCCTTCCAGGTCTCACTGTCACTGCCCACGTGAGCTTTGAAGTCCCCCAGTAGAACAATGGAGTCCCCAGTCGGAGCACTGTCCAGCACCCCTCCCAGGGACTCTGAGAAGGCCGGGTACTCTGCACTGCTGTTCAGCCCGTAGGCCGAAACAACAGTGAGGTACCTGTCCCCGAACCAAAGGTGCAGGGATGCGACCCTCTCGTTCACTGGGGTGAACTCCAACACATGGCGGCTGAGCTGTGGGGCTATAAGCAAACCCACACCAACACGCTGCCTCTCACCACAGGCAACGCCAGAGAAGTGGAGAGTCCAGCCCTTCTCAAGAGGTTGGGTTCTAGAGCCCCGGCTGTGTGTGGAGGTGAGCCCAACTATATCCAGCCGGTACCTCTCAACCTCCCTCACAAGCTCAGGCTCCTCCCCCCTAACGAGGGGACATTCCATGTGGGGACAATCCACATTGCACCCGGCCCCTACGGTTCCCTACGGTATGTCTGGCCTGCCAGATGATTTTAAGAATGTGAGGCAGCTGCTTCACGGAGACAGTAACACCGTCCATTAACCTGTCAGTACCCATCTCCTCCTAAACTGCCTTCATTACCTGTGAAACACAATGAAACCCTCTGATTCAGTGAACAACCTGCGCCGGGCATCTCTGTGCAGCATTGTGCTGCATTCATGGACACTTCGTAAAGGCATCCTGCTGCTTGGCGTCTCACTCAGCTATTAGCTTAGCTGTTAGCCACTGACAAAGTAGCTGGCTTTGAATGATTCTTTCGTGCTCCAACATCAGTCGACAGGATGCAATATCAGCTTCTGAGATGGTGGAAAGAAGATTTAAAAGCTGAGTGTCATGGATAGAACAGGAAAAGTTGTTATTGACGGACAGTTCAGTTCTGAGAGGAAGGATCTGAGCGACGTAGCGGCAGCTTGGAGAGAAGGAGGGAAACATTGTTCTGGTAGGTTTAATTTCTGGGTTTAGCGTGGCTGTTTACTGTTCTGCTTGTTGTTTTCTCATCATCTTGTTGTTCAGCGATCATCGTGTTGCTCTCGGGAGTAAGCTGCAACTGTGAGGCATTCAGGTTCCAAAGTCACAATCCGGCTCTTTTCAGATCAGAGCTCTTATCAAACATTTGTAAACACTCACAGTCAGTGTTTCTTTAAGTTCGTTTTTAAGGAAAAGCGATCATTCACAACGTTGAAATTGTTCTAAATTGTTGGCAATACAGAATTGTCGTTATTTTTTATAATGCACTTTTCACATTTCACACACATTCTTGTCTTAAGACAGTTTAACAAGTAAGGCTGCTGTTGTTGTCAGGTGTTTCATAATTCAGCTGATTGTTTTGTTTTGTTGTTTTGACTTTACTGAGTGAATCAGCCACCTGTAACAAATACAAGCTACTTTTTTAAACAACGGAATTTCTGACATCATTGTTTTAACGTTCAATATTGGATAGTTTTTTTTAGATTGGAAAAAAATATCTTCCATTAAGTGTGCGAGCGCAAGCATGCCCGCCCACAATTCAAGTGCCCAAACAAAAACTGGCCCGTCGCCAAGTGAAGTTGCCAACCCCTGCCCTAGAGCAAGTCTCTGTGTCCAAGGATCGGGTCGCCGGACACCCTGCCGTAGGCTGCCACCCAATCCACGTTGCACCCAGCCCTTACACTTCCCTCGGCGGGTGGTGGGTCCACTGGAGCTTTCAGAACATATTTCCCCTTTATTGTACTTCTTGGGATTAAATGTGTTGTGCATAAATAGCTTTTCACCATTAATACAATCAATATCTTACAACATCTGGCACTTACAAACTCAGAAATGCTCATGTGTCTGCATTGCCATGACAGAAAACTTATCCACAGTTTTCATTTTTTACACTTTTTTGAACTGCTTTGAAGATTCAAACGTTTTCCTCCTCTTAGCAACCAGACATAATTTCATCAATCTTTATCATAGAGAAAACAAAATGAACGTACCAACACAACCAAATGAATCTCCTGAAGGTAGATGTGTTGGAGGGATTTCCCGTCCATCAACACAGACACAGCCCCCATCTCCACTGCACTGAGCAAATGGTCCACAGGAGCCTGGTTGGCAGTCTGGGTGATCTAAGCAGATGAAACCAAAAAAATATTATGTAATGAAGTGGAAATTTCCAAACAAAATATATTTTCTTCATGTTTATAATTAACTTTTTCAGCCAACTGATCTAAATATGGTTATAATAAGTGATGCTCGGATGTAAAATTTAAAAGCATTTTAGGCAAAGTAAGAAAGGACTCAAATGACAACAATGAAATTAAATGTTCATATAAAAATCCAATCAGTTTCTATGCCGCTTCTCTTTTTCAGGGTCACGGGTGGCTGGAGCCGATCCCAGCTGCTGTGGGCAAGGGCGGGGTACACAGTGGACAGGTCACCAGTCTGTTGAAGGGCTAACACACATAGACAAACATCCATTCACCCCCAGGGGCAATTTAGGGTGACCAATTAACCTAACATGCATTTTTTGGGATTCAGGAGGAAGGCAGAGTACCCAGAGGGAACCCACGCATACACGGGGAGAACCAGACCTAGACCTATGAGAAGGAAAGGCACCACCTGATCCAGGAGGAAGTCAGAGCAGGAGTGGAGGAAGAACGAGTGAGCAGGGCAGTAGGACTACGGCAACAGGGAGCGTGGACAAGGTGGGAGAGCGCACTACAGCGCAGGATCACCTGGACAAACATCTTGCAGCCAGATTTCCAGCGGGTCTGCTTCCTGGTGCAAACGGTCTATGATGCCCTGCCAAGCCCAGCGAACCTCCATGTGTGGGGGAAAAGTGAGACACCCTCCTGCCCGCTGTGTTCTGGTAGAGGCTCTTTAGAACACCTCCTCAGCGGCTGCCCGAAGGCCCTGGCCAATGGTCGCTATCGCTGGCGCTATGACCAGGTGCTTAAGGCAGTCGCGGAGAGCGTAGCCTCAGCCATCAGCTCCAGCAAGAACCATCAAGCTCCAAAGAAGGCAATCTCCTTTGTCAAAGCTGGAGAAAAACCCAAATCAAACCACCAGAAGACAACTGGCCTACTCCACACAGCATCCGACTGGCAGCTGCAGGTCGACCTGGGGAAGCAGCTGAGGTTCCCCCAGCACATTGCAACAACTACCCTCCACCCAGATACGATCATGACCTCTCAGTCTACAAAACAGCTGATCATACTGGAGTTGACAGTGCCCTGGGAAGAAAACATGGAGGAAGCAAATGAGAGGAAGAGGGCCAAGTACCAGGAACTGATGGAGGAGTGCAGGGGGGGAGGCTGGAGGACCTTCTACGAGCCCATAGAGGTAGGCTGCAGGGGATTTGAAGGATGGTCCTTGTGCAAGGTCCTGAGCCGCCTGGGCATCGCAGGAATGGCAAAGAAGAGGGCCATCAAGACCAAGTGAAGCCGCCGAAAAGGCCACCCGGTGGCTTTGGATGAAGAGGGCAGATCCGTGGGCTGCTACTGGGACGCAAGTTGGGGCTTGATCACCCCCGGCTGGGTCGCCTGGGTGAGGGTGTATGATGTTGAGAGACCTGAAACACCCAATGACCCCGGGAAACATCACTGATGATGCATCCCAGTGCATCCATGAGGTGTTTCTTCGAATAGCCATTCACACTTAGGTGTACAATTTACAATTACTGTCATTTGACTTTCAACCCCAGTTTACATTCTTCCAGAGTACACCATTGAAACGACAATATGACTGTGGAATTTGACTGTATATCCAAACTCAGCGACACAAAGACTTGTCATTCTGATGGTGCTGACATGTTCATTGACATAAATATTTCTTTTTGAAGAAGAACTAATGATTTTGAGAACGGCATTGACTTTTCAGGTAATCCATGGCATGTTGCTATTTTTCTGAATTGTTTTGAGGAATGCACATGCTGTTTTGGAAATGTTGTGGATGATTAGAGAAATGTTCCAAAGTGACTGAGATGAACTGCAAAAGTTTTATCTTAAACTCTGCAATCTAAAAAGTATGCTTGAAATTTAGAGTAGTTCCATGTGCTCCTTAGCCTGTTACAAATAAGTAATTCTTAAAAAAAAAAAAAAAAAAAAAAATTGATGAATACATAGATAAGTAGACAGATAAGGTGAGATTACAAGAATGAGTTTCAACTCACAAGTCACATATCCCATGTTTTGACGATTGTGCTCCAGTGGTTTGTATAAGTAAAATCCTCCAGGACAGAGGACGATCTCAATCTTTACAACGTCACCACCACATTCGTGGAACCATACCAGTGCAGTTGCAACAAGTGGGGTCTCCGACTCAGCAGTTGGATGAGCATTTGATATTGAAAGAGTTCTCTTTATTCCACCCACACTGGGTCCTACACATTGTCCCTCAACAACTCTGTCTCCACCAACTCCTGTGAAACGCCACCATTTGTTCACAAGGCCGGCATCATCCATTGGAAACCCAGGGAATGTTGTAGACGTAAAAGCCCTGTTACGCCTTGGTTCTGTAATGTTGGTATATCCATCACAAGAGCCTGCAGGAAGTCAAAAACAATTATAGTATATAAATCTATTGACAGTGTTTTTGATTGAATTGCTTTATTACTTTATTCATACCAGGAGGGAATGCAGCAGTAACATGTTCACCAAGTAACCCTAAAACAGATAAAGACAATGTGGTGATGGAAAGCAAGAAGTAAAGCTTTTTTCTAGTTGAAAGCCATGCACAGGTGTTAACATACACATACTTCTTCAGTGTGAAAACAAATTTTAGAATAAAATTGAATGTATATATGAAAATATAGATATTTTAAAACTAATTATACTCACCAAGGATGAGTGACAAAGTGAAGTAGTTCATTGTGAAAAGAAATCTGTGGCTTGACCCCGATCCTTCCAGGTTTACAGGTTAACATTTGCACTGCACTGAAACCCACATGGCCAACAGCTCATGAACCTCTTTCCTCCTTTGCACATGCAAACTAACGATGCAAAGCCACATCAGAGATTAGTGATGTATCTGATCTCAAATGCCTTACGATTGAAATCTTCAAGGAAAATATACAGTCAACATTGTGAATCTTTTCCTATTGTAATCACAAAAAGCTGCTTGGTGTAATTTTCATTTGGGCATCCAGGATGGTTTAGAATGACTTATTTTATCATGAGTCTCATGCACTAAAATTAAGTTGACCTCAACAGCAAAGTAATGTCTAGGGGATAATATATTGAAATGAAGGAGACATTTCTCCCTTCTTCAGTTATACTTATTTCAACACCATCAGTCCATGTCCTCAGAGACCGATGCCACATCATTCTGTCAGCATGGATGAGGGGTTTGTTTTTCTGGTTTTGGGATAAAATCACAGTTTAAACATATTTTCTTTTATGTTACTGACAACATATTTTGCATATCTACAGGTTAATGAGTAACATCAGGTTAGCATCTGTTGGTACTTTGACATAATAACATCTGAAGTTAAATATTTAGTCTGCAAATAATGAATCACCCAAGAAATGACACTCTTTTACAGGAGACGAAAAATCCTCCTTTTAAAGTTATTGTTACCTGCTGTCATCCCAACAAACTTGAAATTGATTTGAGGGAGGACAATACTATTGGAGACTCTAAACTGCCCCTATATGGGAATATGAATGTATTGAGAACTAGGAGGAGACTATGGAAAGAGAGGCAACCTTGAGATGTCATTTTTGCAGAAGGAGTTTGTAGCACTCGTGTTGTGCTGATCGATACATCATTTAATACTATTGCTGAGTTATCTGATGCAGAAGTCACGATCGCCCAAAGTTTTTGACACTTTCAGAATTTGATGGCAGGTTGTCTTTGGTCAGAAGACTATTAAGATGACTGTTCTTCAGCGTGTCTCACAGTGAGCCATAGGATTATCTCTCTCTTTTAGCTTTCTTTTGGGGATGGTCAAAAAGCATGCAGTCTGAAGCAGGCATAAGGAATAAAATACCTTCAAAAAAACACAAAGTGAAGAGTTTTTTCATGAAAACATCAACAAAAATCCTTTAAAATGCATTTTAACATCTTAAAGGCTCCTTAAGAAAATATATTTAAAATCATTTGTACTTCAAAATCATGAATTAACCTCCAAAAAGAAAAAAAGCATGGCAAAGTAGGTCATCTTATCAGACTTGTTGGAGAGTCTCCACTTCAGGCCTGACTATAAATGAGCTACTCTGTATAAATAAGACAACATCAACACCTTTAATCCTTCTTTGCACATGCAAACAAACAATGCAAATCCACTGACAAGATCTGTGTTAAGAATTGTGAGTAAAGGTTTGGTGAAAATGTCCTCCAGGTCTGATTCATTGATTAAAAGTTAGACTGCACTTGATGTTTTGTGATTGAGACTTGTGTATCAAAAAAGCTTTTAAGCATAAATTAATCGATTATGATTCCACGTCGAAGAAACTTGAGAGCGATTTTCCTGTGTGCACTGTACTCTTGTAGCTACTTAATTTAAAGTTGAAACATAGTTTTCTGATGCAACTTGACACATTTTGTTTTCCTCTCGCACTGTAGCTTTCCAGTTTATTTGGTTGTTTGGGTGCTGCTATCGTCATCTTTTTTTAATGCTCTTACGGGGTTCTTTCAGCTGATTACCTTGTGCTTAAGCTTCCTGATTTGCTTCTTCTATATAAACACAGGACTGTACTTTTATCACATTTATTTCATACTACGTAGTAAATTCTAGCTATTTCTTGTAGTAACTCAACAAATTCAATGTATTCCCATTTACCAGTTTTGCAGTTTATTCAAGAAACTGGAAGCATACAAGTTATTTTCATATGTATATATATATATATATATATATATATATACATATATACATATATATATATATACATATATATATATATATATATATATATATATATATATATATATATATATATATATATATATATGTATATATATATATATATATATATATATATATATATATACATATATATATATATATATATATATGTGTATATACAGGGCCGGCCCGGGCTTCAGAGGCGCCCTAGGCGAGCCCGAGACGAGCGCCCCTTGGGAGCGTGTTTTTCGAGCGGTCCCGACATCTGTTGAGCGGGGGGGGGGGGGGCGCCGATGACGAGGAGCGCGGTGCGTCGGCACACGGAACACAGAGCGTCGTGGCGCCCCTTGTACGACCGCGGCGCCCCCCTCGGGACGTGGCGCCCTAGGCGGCCGCCTGGTTCGCCTATGCCTAGAGCCGGCCCTGTATATATATATATATATATATATATATATATAGATGTATATATATATATATATATATATATATATATATATATATATATATATAGATGTATATATATATATATATATATATATCAGTGGTGGGCCGTCAGGGCCTGCAAAGCCTTCTCTGCTGGCCTAAAAATTATCTGAATTACAGACTGATGTAAATTATATTTTGTCCATAAATAATTAATAAATGATTCCAAACGGTATGTTCCAGTTCCTTTCATAGTTTTCCCGTGGTTGCGCTGCTTCCAGACATGTTTTTTTCATATTAAATCATTTAACCAATCAGATTTCAGGCATGATTTGTTGCTAGGGTCAAAGAAATCTGCCCGAGGCCTTCGCTATCCGTTCCGGATGGCGCAGTGAAGTAAAGTGAAGCGTCAAACAGAGAGCTGCTTCAACCAATCAGACAGTTGCTTCAACCAATCAGATTTCGAGTTGGCGACTCAGCGCCTTCGAGCTTCTAACAACAGCATATCCAGGCCCTCTGATTGACATTCACCAAGAGATACAGTAGGGGGCGGTTTGCACCTAAGTTGTTGGTCGCCTACCTCAATTATTCCAAAGAAGAAGAAGAAGAAGACCTGAAGAGAAATAAAACTTATTCCAGAAATACCACAGGGCAAGCTGGACTTTCAGCCCTGGCTTTATGGAACTGAAACGCACGGATAATCTATATGACAGAGCAGTTGAAGTCTTTTTGAGGAAGGAAAGGAGGATCTATTTTGTTTTCAAATAACCGGGATTTTGGTGAGTAAAATGTTCCTCTTTTCCTAAATAATATTGCTGTTTTATTAAGTTGTTGATGCTCATTGCATGTGCACAGATGTAGCAGGAGACTTGTGCACTTCAGCAAAGGCATTTATTCTGGCTGCACAAGTATCTATCTGCTGTGCAACAACTCTTTATGTGCATATCTGCATAATAAGATTTTTTTTTGGAGACAAAATACTTATTGAGAGGTGGATTGGTCCAGGCGGATCTGTTCTGAAGGCCTTAATGTGAAATGCACGGTCCGCCACTGATATATGTATATATATATATATATATATATATATATATATATATATATATATATATATATATATATATATATATATATATATATATATATATATATGTGTGTGTGTGTGTGTGTGTGTGTGTATACATATATATATACATATACAGTATATATATATATATATATATATATATATATATATATATATATATATATATATATATATATATATATATATGAAATGTTAAAGCTCAGGTTAACAAAGCAACATCTGCTAAAAAACATTAACATAACAATATATGAAACAAAGAAGAATTATTGTCTTGTCTAATAAAATGACTGTGTTCGGCTATTTCAAAGGTATTTCAATTTCCACCAAAAAAAAAAATTTTTTTTATTCAGACAAAAAATGATCAAGGAAATGATGTTGATCTGTTTTGACTTTTCACAGATTGGACAGAACATTTGCTGTAACTTGCAGTCAGGGCCGGCCCAGGCTTCTCAGGCGCCCTCGGCGAGCCCGACACGAGCGCCCCGTGGGAGCAGGGGGGGGGGGATGCCAAGCAGTGCGCTGCTCACACAGGCTGTCAGAGCAGCGCAGAGCAGTCCTCACACGGGGCGCCGCCCCTTGTACAGCCACGCGGTGCCCCCACGCCCGTACTTGGCGCCTGAGGCGACCGCCTCGTTCGCCTATGCCTTGAAGTGGCTCTGCTTGCAGTTGTGGCTTAACATTGTCACTGTCAAAAGACTAAACACTCACGAGATTCATGATTAATGATTCACATATCACACTACATCCATTAAGTTGAGGTTCTCTTAAAAAAAAAGCAGAAATGAATTAAAATGTATGTGTTATATCTGTGTTGTCTTTGATGAGGCTTATATTCATGGGGATTTTCCAGGATCCTGGTGTCTCTGATCCTCTGTCTTGTCGCAGCCCTCAGTGACTGATGTCTCATCGGTCTGCAGGAATAAGTAATCATGATCATTTGTTAACAATGTTTGTTTGACTGCTGTAGATTAAATGCTGTGTATGCTCAGACAATGAAAGTCAGTCTGTCTGTCACTGCTTGAGATGATGTTTTTTTATTAGAAACTCACCGCTGATCTGTCTTTTCTGCAAGAGCATGTCAACCATCTTATGTACTCCTCTCGCACCTGGAAGACAGTTTTTATACATGTAAATAACACATTACTAGGAAAAAAATAGCGTGATTCAACATGCATGGCACAGGGTAAAACAAGAGCACAATGGCAACTTAACAGTGCAATACTGATTTCTTTGTATTATCATTACTGGGCTAGTGTCAGTGGTTAATCGAGATGCTTCAAAGAATCAGACTGAATCAAAAAACATCCAGAGAGATCAGGAGAAGACTACCTCTTTATTGAGCAGACAGTGCACAATGAAAAGGAAGGTGCCCTGCTGGGAGTTGAGGATGATGAAGAGAATCTGAAAGAAAAGGTTTGTCTGGTACAGACCCAGAATCCACGTACAGCCCAGGATGACAAACTGGGCCAGGATTTTAAATATGATCAACCTGTAAAAACACACGAAGTTACAGACTGTTTTCTTTTGTTTTGTTTCAATCTCAAAGCAATTACTAGCATAAAATCTACCCTGAATAAATTACATTCCCAAACCCTTTCTCAGAGTCACGATAACTAAACAAAACAAAACATGTCAAACATAACATCTTTATATTTTTCTTTGCTCATGGTCGATATATTTACAGGAGCCCCTGATAGATTGAAAGTAACATTTTGTGAGAGGGTAAAGTATTATCACATGTTTACCCTGAGTGAATAATGAAGGGACTTTAATGAAATGGATATACAAGTGGAATAATAATAAGTACTCGTACCTCGTGTCTTTGCATTGAGAAACGTCACTTTTCATGTTGGCCAAAGTTGGTCTCAGGCTCCACAGAGTGGCACAGAATATTATCCAGTTCAGCTAATCAACAAAAAAACAAACAAGCACATGCAGAATGATGCACTTCTTCATTTATGAAGGGATAGATCTTTACTGTGACCTATGCATCCTTCTATTTACTGAATAATCTTTGCTATTGTAGGCGATTAGATTTATCTTTCCTGCAGACTAATTCAAGCCACTTCAACAACAAATCAGAAAAGATCAAATAATTGTTTGCCTCACACCAAGTTGTAACTGTTGGTCAGATGTTGGTTACACAGTGTTTTACAGATGTGTTTTGAAGTAACAATGTAGATTTCAAAGCTCAATAAAATACATTTTTGCAGAAGGCATTTTGTGACCGGATCAAAAACTCATGAGTGTCTCTGTGTATCAAGCTGCTTCAACTTTTTACACAGTTATTCTTTTAAACCTGGGTACCCTGGGTAACCTTACAATACGAGATGAGTGTTTCAAAGATATTCAAAACTGTCTCAGCAGTCTGATGCCAATTCAATCTTGCTACAAGTTAGACATTTAAACATATTGGATTTTTTTGCGAATATGAAGCAGACTCACTCCAAGGATGGCGATCACAGGCCCTGTTAAAGCCCAGTTGAAGTTGTGCTGTTGTGAGAGCCAGCACCTACAACAACAAAGAACAAATCTTTAATCAGACATGATAAACATCAAGATATGACTAAAATATAGATATCAATGTTTGTCCAACTTACGCTTCTGCCTCAGTAGCTCCATATCCATCAGAATATACCAGTGCAGAAACGCCCACGATCACAAAGGGAACCCCATAACCAATCAGGTACAGAAGTAGTTTGGGCAGGCCATCTCTCTGGATAACCTGCACTTTGGAGAGTCTTCGGACAAGCAAGTAGAGCTGCAAGGCCTCCAACTGCATCCACACAAAACTGGCAACAACCAAGAAATGAAGGAGTCCTGCCATGACAGTGCAGGCCAGCTGGAGAGACACAGAAGCAGTGTATTGAAACTGAGCATCTGCCGAGTGAATTTTAATTTTTACTGCGAAATCACGAAGCAGTACGATGGTTTCACTGCACCTCATCCTCAAGGTATCTGTCATTCCAGAGCAGTAGTAGATGAGACAGGCCCAGGTTCAGACAGAGGTGAAGACGGGCTGTGTTGTTGATTTTGGGGTTCCAGCTGCACAGGAGGAAGGTGAACACAGCCAAAGCGAAGAAGAACAGTCCCATAATCACACACATTCTGTTCAACCACTCCAAGAAATCACTCTCTGGAGGAGGCTGGAAAAAAAAGGAAAGAAAATCCGAGATTGTGGTCCAGCTGGCCATACTTGATGATTTTCTATTTCACGACAACAACAAATGAATTATAAAATGATGGGCTGACTCTTTTGCAAATAACATTGTACAAATTCTTGTGGCCAGGGTCTTATTTAAGGGCCATGTTTGGGAGCCATATGACAGAATGGAGAGTACGGCGGTGTTGTAGATTTGGAGCTTCGTCTTGCGTGAGATGGCTTGGTGCCGTCAGAGTGGTTTCCAGAGAGACTGTATGGCAGAGGCTGCCAGAGCTCTCCTGCAGAGAATCTCTGGTTTAAGATCCCCGCTATCTGTCACTGTGGATCCCAGATACACAAAGTTCTTCA
Source organism: Salarias fasciatus (assembly GCF_902148845.1). Lineage (NCBI taxonomy): Eukaryota > Metazoa > Chordata > Actinopteri > Blenniiformes > Blenniidae > Salarias > Salarias fasciatus. The sequence goes on along the minus strand of NC_043748.1, from coordinate 17,071,503 downwards.
CAGGCTCAACGGTGTCATTACCAAGCAGGATAGGAGGTGGGTCTGGTCCCTCACCAACATGCATGAACTTGGTCTTAGTCCAGCTCACATGGGGAGCAAGCTTTTCTGCCTCTTCACTGTATACACTCACAGAGTCCCTCAGTTGACTGTAGGAGGTGCTGAGCAGGATGGTGTCGTCGGCATACTCCAGATCAGTCAGTTGGTAGTTGCCAAAGGACACTCCGGGTACTCGATCACAGACCCTGTGCAGCAGGTGGTCGATGATACAGTTAAACAGGTCTGGAGCGGCTACACAGCCCTGGCGGACACCACTGGAGATGGAAAACCAGTCGGAGTCACAGCCGTTGACACGGACACAGCTCTGTGCATTGCTGTAGAGCAGCTTGAAGAGGGTGGTAATCTTCCGAGGTGCGCCAAGGGTTTGTAGGATACTCCACAGTGATGAGTGGTGGACTGTATCGAAAGCAGCCTTGAGGTCTAGGAATCCGACGTAGAGATGGTGGTCTCTCCAGAATTCATAGACCTTCTCTGTCAGAAGACAGATGGCGGAGATGTGATCTCCACTTTGTAATATTGGTAATTTCAAGGGTCTGCTCCAAAAGTTTTTTTTGTTTTGTTTCATTTTGTTGTCATTTTATGAATATGAATGAAATCTTTAACCTTCTCACTGAACTGCAACCTTATCGTGGTGGGGAAGTTTGAGTGCCTGTATGATCCAGCAGGTATGTTGTTGGGGGTCATGCCCCTGGTAAGGTCTCACATGTTAAATAGGTTCTGGGTGATGGGCCAGACCAAATACAGTTCGAAGGTCCCAGAAGAAAACCAGAACAAGGACAGTAATGTTGCCCAGTATGGTCCTGCCAGGGCCCCACCCTGGAGGCATGTCTGCGGTTTGGGCTCGCATGGGAGTACCTGGTGTCTGGGCTATTGCCAGTGGATCTTGAAAGATATGAATCTGCCCTCCAGTGGACTCACCACCCCATTGAAGGAACCATAGAAGCTGGGCGCCAGATATGGTCAGGTTCACCTCCACACACAGCCTGGGCTCTGGAACCCAACCTCTCACCAGGGGCTGGACTCTCCACTTCTCTGGCATTGCTTGTTGTGAGAGGCAACAGGCTGGTGTGGGTGTGCTTATCGCCACACAGAGATGGAATTTGTTGTGTCATCTGACCCCTGGCCACATGTTCTGGACTCTTGGGTGAAGAGAGGGGTAGAGTTGTCAACCACCTGGTGGTGAGTTGGATCCACTGTTGGAGGAGGACAGCAGACATATTTGGTAGACTCAAATGTTTTATGAGGGTCTGTTGGGAAAGTCTGGTGGAATAATCTGTCAGCATGGTTTTATACTCCCACCCCCCAAGAGAATTCCACCAGTTCCAGAGGGAGGCTGTGGACATAGGGTCTGAGTGGGCCATGTTCCCCACTTCTATTGCTGAACCAGCTCCTCAAAGCTCTATCTGTCTTGGCGGCAAAACCAGAACTCAGTGGTGGACACCAAAAGTAGGGGATGCCATTAAGCTGAAGAAGGAGTCCGATCGAGTCTTGTTGTCTTGTTGGATTCTTGAAGCAACTGGCGTATACTGGTCTCAGACGAGGACCCATCCATCACCCAAGCTGAAGTCACCAAGGTGGTTGGTAAGCTCCTCAGTGGCAAGGCACCAGGGGTGGATGACATTCGTCCTCCACGAGGACCCTCAGATGGTAGAGCAGGTCGTCTCATAACCAGAAGGTTGGTGGTTCGATCCCGGCGTAAACTGTCATTGTTTCCTTTGGCAAGACACTTCACCCACCTTGCCTAAGTATGAAAGTAATGTGAGAGTGAATAGTTGGTGGTGGTCGGAGGGGGCGATGGCGCAGATTGGCAGCCTTGCTTCTGACAGTCTGCCCCAGGGCAGCTGTGGCTACAATAGTAGCTTACCACCACCCAGTATGGAGAGAATGAATAATGCAATGTAAAGCGTCTTTGAGTGTCCAATAAAGTGCTATATAAAACCAATGCATTATTATCATTAAGTCTCTGGATGTGCAGGGAGTTCACATGTCTCAGCAACATTGCGTGACACATGGGACAGTGCATCTGGATGAAAGACTGGGGTGATGTTTCCCCTTTATAAAAAGTGGGACCATAAGGTGTGGTCCAGCTGCAGGGGGATCACACTATTCAGTCTACTGGTAAGCCGCGCTTACCTCGGATATATCCACTGTCTGCCGAACATCCACCGTAAACAGCTAAACATGGAGGATGCTGTAGGACACGGAGGCTCTCATTTTCACCCGACAGATAACTCGCGTGGACAATTAAAGGGGCGTGGCTTGGTCGCTCATGAAAGCAGAGGGAGGGCGGAACCTCCAGACTTTGGATTAAAAAAAAACTCTCTCGTTCAAAACTCCGGACACGAGCTTTAAGGACAGAATTTCTAAGTGCAGGCAGCGGCTGGAGACAGTCTGGTTTGGGGACCACAGGATTTCATGTCTGCATTTTGCAAATGACGTGGGCCTGTTGGCTTCATCCAGCCGGGACCTACAGCATACACTGAGATGGTTTGCAGCCAAGTGTCAAGTGATGGGGGTGAGGATCAGCACCTCCAAGAGAGGAGAGTGAAGAAGAGCCATTACTCCTCCACATCGAGAGGATCCAGCAGGGAAGGCTTGGGCACTGTTACAGATGCCTCCAGGATACCTCCCTGGGGAGGTGATTCTTTCATGGTCCACCGGAAGGAGGCCCCAGGGAAACCCGGGGCACACTGGAGAGATTATTTCTCTTGGTTGGCATGGACAGCTGCCCCTGCGACCCAGTCTTGGATAAGCGGTTGATAATGGAAGGGTAGATATTTAACACATAGAAAAGCCATTATACCTGTCGATCACCATTGTCAAATTCCTGAAATGTGTCTTCAGCCCAACATACACAAGGTTACCCTGTACATTGAAATTGCATGTACCTCCCCAATCTGCATGATGAGGGCAAAGGTAGAAAGGTGAGAGCAGCTGCACACTGTGCAGTTTTCATCAGAGTACAAAACCCAGCAGCCCTCGACAGACCAACGCATTGCTTTCTCCTCTTTTTCTTCAATGTCCTGCTGTTCTTCTTCAGGGTTGTTACTTTTTTCAACCCAGTATACACATGTTACCATTCCAGATTCAGGTACCTTCTGCAAAAACAAAAAATGTATTATTTATTTTCAATTCATTATGATTTTTTCATTTTTGAAATCTCCGAACATGTTGCAACAGCTGTACCTTCTTATGTTGGATGGTGAAGTTGACGGGCTCTGTGAGGTCAGTGTTGTTGATGGGTAATATGGCAGTGAAAACATCAGAATACATCTCTGTTCTGTTTTCTGTTGGGAGGTATTTGTGACTTAAAAGACTCTCCATTCCATTCAGTGTCATGAAAGCAACTGCTGCAGATCCTGGGAGAGATCACGTAACAAAGTAAATCCACAAATGAAGTTATTCAAAGGCTTTTGATGTTTGTGAAATTCTGGCAGTTATTGGCTTTAACTCTCTTACCATTGTTGGCAGTAGCGAGGGCCTGTAAGTTGATTTCCATCATTTGGGCTTTGGTAGAGAGGGTTGTGCTTCTGTTTTCATGACTTCCTCGACCGACTGCCAGTAGGCTCAGATCTTGCACATGGATAGAAATCTGTATGTGTGATGTTTACCGAACATTATATCTTATCCACCTCCCTGTGAAACGTCTCTTACCCACTGTTGAAGTCTGCATAGCTGTTTCCGTTTTGTTTTCAGTCGGTGAAACCATTGCAGCAATCAGGAGGTCTGAGAGGCCGAGAATGACAGAGCCAGTTTCCCCATCTCCATCACTACTCACAGTTGCTGTCGTGTCACCTGACCCCACACCTGACACTCCCTACAGATAAAGGTTGTCATTAATGAACAAGCAAACACACAAGTAGAAGCAGAAGTGCAGGATCTATATCTCATTTTGTAGAATGTTGCTTACCATTGAGGCTGAAAAGCAGCTTGCTACAGTCTGCAACAATATAAAGAACAATGAGGTAAAACAGGGTGAAAAAACATAAAAGCTATATGCTCACTGCATTATATGTTTCTGTCTCGAATTGTCATCTGTTTACCAACTAAAACACAGTTTTCTATGACTTTGCTCTGTGTCAATAGAGGTTTATGACTCCATACCCCTGGTGGCAAGATGAGGCCTTTGTTGTCCTTGAGCTGTTGTCCCATTGTGTCAAGGAAAGCTCTTTCTTTAGTCACACCCTGCAATCAGTGTGTGTCCAGAGTACATTTTTATCACACCTCAAATGTCATTATTGAAACCTTTGAATTTATTCAAGAAAAGTGTTTTTCTTCCAAAGGTAGTTGTGTCCTACCTCAGGTGGAGTGATCCCATCGAGAATAACAGTCAGACCTGACAGGAGTTCAGAAGAATTTTGCGCATGAGAATTTTATACTTTCAGAAATATGAAAATAATATTATATATTAGTTCAACATGACTTTTCTGACTTTTACAAATTGAGATGCCCGTTTCCCACAAGATTCCAGTAGAGGGGTAGAATCCATCAGTGCACGAACAGTAGAACGTGCTCTCTGCATTTGTGCACAAAGATTTTGTTCCACACACATCAGGATCCTCACTGCACTCGTCTATGTCTGTAGAAGGGAGTACACACACACACACACGCACGCACGCACGCATCTTTGTGAATCATGCCATTGGTACCCTGTACTGAACTGCAGTATAACCAGAGTATATGTTCCAAACAAAGTTGTGCACCTGTGCATGGGTTGGTAACGCTGGCTATGACACCTTGCTTACTCTCTCGAAAACCAGGAAAGCAGATACATAAGAAGAAGCCATCCACATTTTCGCAGTTTGAGTTAGGCCCACAGAGTGTAGCATTTTCAGCACATTCATCAACATCTGAAAACAACAACAACAAAAATCAAAATACATTGGCAGGGCTACATGTTTTTTCACATGTATGAAAAGTAATATATTTCACTGCAGATGAGACAGCATACTCTCGCACAGAAAACCTTCATATCTTCTTAACTTCCCACAGCTGTATCATTTTATATTTACCATTTTCTTTTGAAACAGGCTGTGTACATGAACAGGGGATAATAATAATAATAATAATAATAATAATAATAATAATAATAATAATAATAATAATAATAATAATCATAATAACAATAAATTTTATTTATAATGCGCTTTACATTTCAAAAGAAATCTCAAAGTGCTACAGGGTGAGATTAAAAACAATTGTCAAAGGCAAAAATATAAAGCAAAATCAAAACAAAGACAAAAATAACATTTTAAAACTTAAAAGTCACTATAATGTAAACAAGGTGGATCTGGTTGGCCTTTTTAAATAGAAATGTCTTGAGGCCTTTTTTGAAGGTATCCACACTTAGTGGAGCCCTCGGGGTCTCGGGGAGAGCATTCCACAGCCAAGGGGCCACTGCCTGAAAGGCCCTGTCTCCCATGGTGGAGAGTTTAGTCCTGGGTTGATGAAGGCAGTAGGTGGAGGAGGAGGAGGAGCGGAGGCTTCGTGTGGCGGTGTGGAGTGTAAGTAGTTCGCGGAGATAGGCAGGGGCAGTTCCATGTAGGCATTGGTGAGTGAGGAGGCAGACTTTGTCATGGATTCTATATTTAATTGGCAGCCAGGGATCTCTATTTAGACTTTCATTGGGGCTTCAGATCATCTCTTTTTGAAAACGAATAGTCTTAGACCATGCAGTAATTCACAGAATATGCCACTAAACCTATTGAGTGTAAGCTGTCCTCAGATTCATTTCAGTGGAAAGCTTATTAGACTTTGAACTAGAACAAAACATGTTCTGTATGTTGAAAAGACAAGTGGAGTTCATTACTGAACCATTTCAGTTGGATGAAAGACTTATCTTCATTAAAGGTGCATTAAGGAGTTGGCACATTTTATGCAAAACAACGGCCCCTGCAGGCCTTGGGCGTAACTGCAGCTTGGTGAAACACTCATGTCTGTGGCTTGCGTCCATGTACATGCACGGAAGAGGGAAACTCCTTCCTCGCTCGATTAGTAGCGCTCGAGTAAAATTTAAGTTTCTTTTGCCTGCGTGGGGTCTGTGTTGGAGTTGTGGCAGTGCCAGAAGTCGGTCGTTTCGTTCTTTCTGGAAGATCAATCCTCAATACTGGTCAGGTGTTGATCGCTAAGCATCTGGCGGAGTAATGGCGGACAAAATAAAACCTAAGGCAATCAGGCCAGCGGGAGCGCGCGTTGCATGACAGCCTCTCAAATTCTCCCCAAAAAAATTCTGCTGGTGGGCCAGCACTGCAACTTTCAAGTGACAATTTAGCGCTGTTAGCGGTACTTACAATGAATATATCAGGGCACATTGTACACATCATTGAATATTTCTAACATATTTATGGTGGAAAATAAGTATTTTTAAAGTTGAAAAACTAATTAATGCACCTTTAATGCTCTCAGAGTGCATGTTCCCCTTTTAAACCTAAGGGGCCGTTGTTTCGCATAAACGTGAAAACTCCTTAATGCACCTTTAAAGACAATTCTCATTCATCAATCTTGACTGCATTATATTAAACGCAGGTCCTGCCGCTTATGAAATTACCAGCACAGAGTATAAATGAAAAGGATTTTGCCTTCAAAGGAACATATCAATACCAATGCAGATCTTGCTCTCAGAGAAATCTTCTGAGAGACATCTGTTACCTTTCCTGACCTCAAAGACAATTCTCATTCATCAATTATGACAGCATTACATTACATGAAGCTACGGCCTCTTAAGAAATTACCAATACATAATAGATATGAGCAATGAAAATGATTTTGCCTTCAAAAGAACATATCAATACCAATGCAGATGTTGCTCTCGGAGAAATCTTCATTTGGGTTCATTAGAACATAGCCCACTTCACAGGCACAGCTGTAAGTTCCAGGTGTGTTGGTGCAGACAGAATCAGGGCCACAAACAGTTGATTCCAGACACTCGTCAACATCTGAAAAAAAAAGTTTACAGTGAATAAATTTGAAAATTACCTAGTGAAAGCCTAATGCATTGGCATCCACAATAAAGCATGCAAAATGGCACAATCACGCAAATTGATACTTTTCAAACGTGTTCAATACAAATGCAAAACAAAACGTTCGCTACGACTTCTGGTTAGTAGATCAGCTTCCACATTACAGCTCACTGTTTTCATGAATTTATGGGTGGGTTTATTATGTAAAGACAGCATCCACAGTTGGCTTTGCATGAAATCCCAGTGGTTTATTTATTCCTTAGTTTTCCTGGCCAATTGTCCTTTTTAGGGCTCTGTATCCAATCCCAGCTTCATATGGGTGAGGGCAGGGTACACCCTGGACAGTTCGCCAACACAGAAAGAAACAACCTTGCACTGTCATATTCACAACTGGGGGCATTTTTAAGGTTCCCAGTTAGCCTGACGTACATGTTGTTGGACTGTGGGACGTAGGCGGAGTACCCAGTGGTAACCCACACACACGGAGTCCATGCCAACTCCACACAGAAAGGCCCCGTGCTCCAATCGGTATTTGAATGTTCGATGCTCTTGCTGTGAGGAAAGAGCGCAAATCACTGCATCACCGTGCGAACCTATTGAGTTGGTAATCTCCATGGTTATCGCCATATTCTTGGTCAAGGTCAACAAAATAGTTATCGAAGCTCTTTTCTAGTACTTTGAGGTATTGTAGCTCATGATGTTTCCCCAAGGTGGCGGTCCCTAACTTTGAGATGGAGAATTGAAGAATGACTGTAAATATCAGACATCTCCACCTGCCCAGTGTGTTGACTGTCTCCACATCAGTCCTTTCAAAGTAAAGAATAATTTCTTCCAGTAAGGAGAGAGAATCTGCCCAAGATGCAGGATGAGAATGACTGAGGAAATGAGATCTTCCCAGGGTGACAGGCAGAAATCCATAGGGCAGGGTGAGGAGTATGACCATCTACAAGATCCTCATATTAGATAGGGATGGGGCCGATCCGATCCAGTATCGGTATCGGGTTCCGATACTAAAGAAATTCACGGTTCGGAAATTTCCGATCTGACCTGTGAAAATTTCCGATCCATCAGTCATGTCTGAGCTTTAATGTTTTCTGTTGAACTGACTTCAGAAGTCAGCCTGCAGCCGGTCCTGCCGGCAGCTCTGCTGCTGGCAGCAAACTGTGGAATGGATTTCCTGAACGGAGGCATTTCATTTTCCCGCGTCTCACTGAGACACGCCTCCGTTTAGGAAATCCATTCCACAGTTTGTAGCCATCTATCAGGTGAGCGTTGAGCGGCACTGTGACCTAATTTTCATCCCGAAATGTCCGCTGTGTGGAAATGTTTTACAGTACAAATGCCTCAGAGCAAGACCGCAACGTGAAATATTTGGAGCGCTGTTGTACCGAGAGGTGGAAGCTCCGTCTCGACCTTCAACACAACAAATGTTATCAAACATTTGAAAAGGCACCACAAAGAGCACGCAGAGTTTTTTTGAGGAGTCATTTACTTTTTTTCTTTTGAAGAATAGTTAAAGACTGATGTCAAGCTTCAACCAGGTCACCTCCAATGCCAAACCTCCTACTGTTCTTGATTTGTGCTGTTTTGATGCACACGATTGATAGTGTGTATAAGATGTTTACACTTATTTCACTTTGATTTTATTTAAAGTATTTGACATTTGAAAACCTTGATTTGTTGCATCTTCATGAGCAAGATTGTACTTAATTTAATGCTGATCAGATGCACATTGTTTGATTGATAGTGTTAATGTTTACACTTACTGCACTTTTCTTTTATTTGAAATATTTGACATTCGAAAATTTGTTGATGCTACAAGAGCCAGTGTACTTAATTTGTGCTGATCAGATGAAGCAGCCCTTTGTATTTTATTTGGACAGATTGTATTTTTTTTGTGAGAGTTTACCTCAGTGTATCTATTTTGATTTAATAAATATTGACAGTCATTTTGAAACCCTTACAGTTGCATTTTTTTTTTTCAGGGTGGGATTTTTCTTGTTAACAGGATTTATTGTTTTTCTTGACTTTCTTTTCTGATTTTGTAACTACCGGTACCTCAATTTGCCTTTTGGGACATACCTGCATACAGTCATTCATATCATACTTGCCTGTAGAGATGAGTTAATTACAGTGTCATATAAAATCAACAAAAATTATAATATTAAAGGAAACAGAGCTCTGGTATCGGAATAGTATCTTTATCGGCAGATATTCAAATTCAGGTATCGGGATCGGATCGGAAGTGAAAAAATGTGGATCAGAGCATCCCTAATATTAGACAGATTGGTCTTTCACACTGAGACAAGCCACTGATGGTATTTGATTAGGATGTATCCAGGTGACCTCCAATTAGAGATTTGTGAGACATAGGAAACTTGGCTCAACCAGTGCCTCAAGTTATCCACAGATGAGCAGGAGAGTGTTACAGTGAACAAGGATTTGATGGAATGAGTCATTACAGCTTGACATTAAATCCCCCATTTTTCAAGCATCTCCTTGCTTCTTGTTACAGTTTATGCTACTCAAGAATATGATCTGGATATTCATACTGACCTTGACAAATTGGTGTTGCCAAAGATTCATTTAGGTAGCCTGAATGACAGTCACATGTAAAACTTCCTGGGTTGTTTAAGCATGTCCCTCCATCTCCACAAACATCGGTAACACATTCATCAATATCTGTTGAAAAACACATTGACAAAAGACACTTTGGAAATATGACACATTTGAACACAGACATCTGGGAAGCAAAATTAAGTTTTGACAGAAAAATAACAGACAAATGTGAAGAATTTTCTCAACGATACCTGAGCATGTCCCGGAACCATCAGGCGGTAATTCATGAACTGTTGATTCATATCCATCCTCACAGGCGCATGTGTATGACTCAATGATGTTGGTACAGATGGCATTAGAGCCACAAATTCCTTCAGTCCTCTCACACTCGTCAATATCTAGGACATCCAGGACGATACAAAAATGAAAATAATATTCTTTCATAATACATATGACCTTCATTAAAATACTATCAATAGAATTAAAAATTTACAACATCAGGCATTTCCAAACTCAGAAATACTCATGTGTCTGCATTGCTATGATAGAAAACTTACCCACAGTTTATTTTTACACTTTTTTTAAAATACTTTGAAGAATCAAACATCTTCCTCCTCTGAGCATCCAGACATAATTTCATCAATATTTATCACCGAGAAAACAAAATGAACATACCAACACAACCAAATGAATCCCCTGAAGGTAGATGTGTTGGAGGGATTTCCCGTCCATCAACACAGACACAGCCCCCATCTCCACTGCACTGAGCAAACGGTCCACAGGAGCCTGGTTGGCAGTCTGGGTGATCTAAGCAGATAAAACCAAAACAATTATTATGTAATAATGTGGCAATTTACAAACAAAATATATTTTATTTATTTTTATAATTAGATTTTTTTTCAGTCAACTGATCTACATATGGTTATGATGCTCATTTGCATATTGGATGTAAAATTTGACAGTATTTCAAGCAAAGTAAAAAGGATTCAAATGACAACAATGAAACAAAATGTTTGTTTAAAATTTACATCCATAAAAAAAAGTATAAATAAAGAAAAAAATAAATAAATAAAAAGGACCAATAAGAACATGAAAGTCACTGTCATATTTTTTTTTCTTTTTTTCATTTTCGAAGCTTATTTTGTATTTCATTGCTTGTGTTTCAGTTCAGGTGAGTTTTCAAATTGAAAATATTGGTTGTATTGCAACTCAGACCCCATTGAACCATGTTGTTGTTGGAGCACCTCAGGAGTGGAAATCAGGTCTCCACCAGCACTGTTTACAGTAGAGAAGGGGAGCTGCTGACCACGACTGGACAAGTTATTGGGGCAGGGGAAGGAAGACTTCAAGGATCTCCACAATCACTTCCTCTGTGAAGGAATCAGATATTGGGGCCTCAGAGGTGAACTCATTTACCATCCAAGCTAAAGTCGCCCTCCATTGGCTTCATCAAACCTGGACTGAGAGCGTGCATTGGGGTGGTTTGCAGCCAAGTGAGAAACAGCGGTGATGAAGATCAGCACCTCCAAAATGGGGCCATTGTCCGCGATCGGAAGAAGGTGGTCGGGTTAGAGCCACTACTCATCCAGATCAAGAAGAGACAACTTTGGTGACTTGAGCATCTGTTTTGGATGCCTTCTGGATGCATCCCTGGGGAGGTGTTCCAGGCTTGTCCCACTTGGAGAAGTTAATTTTGCATCACTGAAGCATAATAGAGCATGTTCATCAACCTCCGAGAAGCCTGTCTGAATTTGGGTGTCGAGGGCCCGCTGATTGTCCTCTTTTTTGGAAATCAAAATATGGTCACCCTAACAAATTACTGGACAAAAAAAAAAAAAAAAAGCATCACTGTGAATGTTGTCCAGTATCTTGCAATAAGCTCCCATTTACACAAATTACAATAACTGTCATCAAACTTTTAACCCAAGTTCAATTTTTCCAGAGTACTCTGTTACACTGACAACATGACAGAGGAATTTGACTGTATATATCCAAATTCAATGACACAAAGACTCGTCATTCTGATGGCACTGACATGTTCATTGACACGGATATTTCTTTTTAAAGATGAACTAAGTATTTTGAGAAAGGGAATGACTTTTCAGGTAATCCATGGCATGTTACTATTTGAATTGTTTTGAGAAACTGTTGAAAAACTGTTTTACAAATGTTATGGATGATTAGAGAAATGTACCAAAGGGACTGAGATGAACTGTACAACTTTTATCTTAAACTCGACAATCTAAAATTTAGAGTAGTTCGATGTGCTACTTAGCCTGTTACAAATGTCCTTCCTTAAAAAAAAGAGAGTAGATAGATAGATAGATAGATGGATAGATAGATATATAGATAGATAGACAGACAGATAGATATGGTGAGATTGCAAGAATGAGTTTCAACTCACAAGTCAGATATCCCATCTGTGAACCATTGTGATCCAGTGGTTTGTATAAGTAAAATCCTCCAGGACAGAGGACGATCTCAATTTGTACAAGTACACCACCACAGGTTGAATAAAGCACTCCCCGTGCAGTTGTAGCAAGTGGGGTCTCCGACTCAGCAGTTGGATGAGAGGTTATTGTAAGAGTTATCTCTGTTCCACCCGCATAGTATCCTAAACAATTTGACTCAACAACTTTGTCTCCACCAACTCCTGTGAAACGCCACCATTTGTTCACAAGGCCGGCATCATCCATTGGATACCCAGGGAATGTTACAGACGTAAAAGCCCTGTTACGCCTTGGTTCCGTGATGTTGGTATATCCATCACAAGAGCCTGCAGGAAGTCAAAAACAATTATGTTAAATAAATCTATTGACAGTATTTTTCACTGAATTGCTTTATTGGTGGCTAGTCATTTTTTACTTTCTTCATACCAGGAGGGAATACAGCAGTAACACGTTCACCAAGTAACCCTAAAACAGATGAAGACAATGTGGTGATGGAAAGCAAGAAGTAAAGCTTTTTCTAGTTGAAAGCCATGCACAGGTGTTAACATACACATACTTCTTCAGTGTGAAAACAAATTTTAGATTAAAATTAAGTGTATATAATTACAGATATTTTAAAACTAATTTTACTCACCAAGGATAAGTGACAAAGTGAAGTAGTTCATTGTGAAAAGAAATCTGTGGCTTGATCCCGATTGTTCCAGGTTTGCAGGTTTACATTTGCACAGCACGAAAACCCACATGGCCAACTGCTTATGAACCTCTTTCCTCCTTTGCACATGCAAACTAACGATGCAAATCCACATCAGAGATTAGTGATGTATCTCATCTCAAATGCCTTACCATTGAAATCTTCAGGGAAAATATACGGTCAACATGGTGAATCTTTTCCTATTGTAATCACAAAAAGCTACTTGGTGTAATTTTCATTTGGGTATCCAGGATGGTTTAGAATGGCTTATTTAATCATGAGTTTAATCATGAGCACTAATATTAAGTTGACCTCAACAGTAAAGTAATGTCTAGGGGATAATATATTGAAATGAAGGAGACATTTCTCCCTTCTTCAGTTATACTTATTTCAACACCATCAGTCCATGTCCTCAGAGACCGATGCCACATCATTCTGTCAGCATGGATGAGGGGTTTGTTTTTCTGGTTTTGAGATTAACATATTCAAGGATCCTTTTCTTTTATGTTACTGACAACATTTTTTGCATATCTACAGGTTAATGAGTAACATCAGGTTAGCATCTGTTGGTTACTTTGACATAATATCATCTGAAGTTAAACATTTAGTCTGCAAATAATGAATCACCCAAGAAATGACACTCCTTTACAGGAGGCGAAAAGTTCTTCTTTTAAAGTTATTGTTACCTGCTGTCATCCCAACAAACTTGACCTTGATTTGTGGGAGGACAACACTATTGGAGACCCGAAATTGCCCCGACATGGGAATATGAATGTATGGAGAACTAGGAGGAGACTATGGAAAGAGAGGCGACCTTGAGATGTCATTTTTTGCAAAAGGAGTTTGTAGTACCCGTGTTGTGCTGATCGATACATCATTTAATACTATTGTTGAGTTATCTGATGCAGGACACAGCAGGAGTCACGATCACCTAAAGTTTCTGACACTTTCAGAATTTGATGGCAAGTTGTATTTGGTCAGAAGACCATAAGATGGCTGTTCTTCAACCTGTCTCACAGTGAGCCATAGGATTATCTCTCTCTTTTAGCTTTCTTTTGGAGATGGTCAAAAATCATGCAGTCTGAAGCAGGCATAAGGAATAAAATACCTTTAAAAAAACACAAAATGAAGAGTATTTTTTTCATGAAAACATTGACAAAAATCCTTTAAAATGCTTCAAAATCATGAATTAACCTCCAAAAACAAAAAAACATAGCAAAGTAGTTCATCTTATCAGACTTGTTGGAGAGTCTCCACTTCAGGCCTGACTATAAATGAGCTACTCTGTAAAAATTAGACAACATCAACACCTTTAATCCTTCTTTGCACATGCAAACAAACAATGCAAATCCACTGACAAGATCTGTGTTGAGAATTGTGAGTAAAAGTTTGGTGAAAATGTCCTCCAAGTCTGATTCATTGATTAAAAGTTAGGCTGCACTTGATTTTTTGTGATTGAGACTTGTGTATCAAAAAAGCTTTTAAGCATAAATTAACCGATTATGATTCTACATCGAAGAAACTTGAGAGCGATTTTCCTATGTGCACTGTACTCTTGTAGCTATTGAATTCAAAGTTGAAACATAGTTTTCTGATGCAACTTGGCACATTTTGTTTTCCTCTCGCACTGTAGCTTTACAGTTTATTTGGTTGTTTGGGTTCTGCTGTAGTCATCCTTTTTTAATGGACTTACAGAGTTCTTTCAGCTGATCACCTTGTGCTCAAGCTTCCTGATTTGCTTCTTCTATATAAACACAGGACTGTACTTTTATCACATTTATTTCATACTAGATAGTAAATTCGAGCTATTTCCTGTAGTAACTCAACAACTTCAATGTATTCCCATTTACCAATTTTGCAGTTTATTCAAGAAACTGGAAGCATACAAGTTATTTTCACACATATGTATATATATATATATATATATATATATATATATATATATATATATATATATATATATATATATATATATATATATATATGTAATGTAAAAGCTCAGTTTAACAAAGCAACATCTGCTCAAAAACATTAACATAACAATATACGAAACAAAGAAGAATTATTGTCTTGTCCAATAAAATGACTCTGTTGGGCTATTTCAAAGATGTTTCAATTTCCACCAAAAAAATGTTTTTTTATTCAGAAAAAAATGATCAAGGAAATGATGTTGATCTGTTTTGACTTTTCACAGATTGGACAGAACATTTGCTGTAACTTGCAGTCAGGGCCGGCCCGGGCTTCTCAGGCGCTCTTGGCAAGCCCGACACGAGCGCCCCGTGGGAGCAGGGGGGGGGATGCCGAGCAGTGCGCTGCTCACACAGGCTGTCAGAGCAGCGCAGAGCAGTCCTCACACGGTGCGTCGCCCCTTGTACAGCCACACAGCGGCGGCGGCGCCCCCCTCCATACTTGGCGCCCTTGGCCACCACCGAGTTCGCCTATGCCTAGAGCCGGCCCTGCCTGCAGTTGTGGCTTAACATTGTCACTGTCAAAAGACTAAACACTCACGAGATTCATGATTAAAATTCACATGTCACACTACATCCATTAAGTTGAGGTTCTCTAAAAAAAGCAAAAATTGAATTAAAATGTATGTGTTATATCTGTGTTGTCTTTGATGAGGCTTATATTCATGGGGATTTCCCAGGATCCTGGTGTCTCTGATCCTCTATCTTGTCGCAGCCCTCAGTGACTGACGGCTCATCGGTCTGCAGGAATAAGTAATCATGATCATTTGTTAACAATGTTTGTTTGACTGCTGTAGATTAAATGCTGTGTGTGCTCAGACAATGAAAGTCAGTCTGTCTGTCATTGCTTGAGATGATGTTTTTTTATTAGAAACTCACCGCTGATCTGTCTTTTCTGCAAGAGCATGTCAACCATCTTATGTACTCCTCTCGCACCTGGAAGACAGTTTTTATACATGTAAATAACACATTACTAGGAAAAAATAGCGTGACTCAACATGCATGGCACAGGATAAAACAAGAGCACAATGGCAACTTAACATTGCAATATTTATTTCTTTGTATTATCATTACTGGTGTAGTGTCAGTGGTTAATCGAGATGCTTCAAAGAATCAAACTTAATCAAAAAACATCCAGAGAGATCAGGAGAAGACTACCTCCTTATTGAGCAGACAGTGCACAATGAAAAGGAAGGTGCCCTGCTGGGAGTTGAGGATGATGAAGAGAATCTGGAAGAAAAGGTTTGTCTGGTACAGACCCAGAATCCACGTACAGCCCAGGATGACAAACTGGGCCAGGATTTTAAATATGATCAACCTGTAAAAACACACAGAGTTACAGACTGTTTTCTTTTGTTTTGTTTCAGTCTCAAAGCAATTACTAGCATAAAATCTACCCTGAATAAATTACATTCCCAAACCCTTTCTCAGAGTCACGATAACTAAAGAAAATAAAAATCTTATTCTCTTCTTCTCTTTATATTATACTTTGCTCATGGTTCATATTTACAGGAGTTCCTAATATATTTAAAGTAATATTTTGCAAGTGAGTAAAGGATTATCACATGTCTATTCTAAGTGAATAATGACGGTACTTTAATGAAAAGAATATAAGATATGAATAAGAATGACTACTTGTACCTCGTGTCTTTAGATTGAGAAACGTCACTTTTCATGTTGGCCAAAGTGGGTCTCAGGCTCCACAGAGTGGCACAGAATATTATCCAGTTCAGCTAATCAAGAAAAAACAAACAAGCACATGAAGAATGATGCACTTCATCATTTACATGGGATATCATTTACAGGAATAGACCTTTGCTCTGACCTATGCATCCTTCTATTTACTGAATAATCTGTAGGTGATTAGATTTATCTTTCCTGCAGACTAATTAAAGCCACTTCAACAACAAATCAGAAAAGATCAAATAATTGTTTGCCTCACACCAAGTAGTAACTGTTGGTCGGATGTTGGTTACACAGTGTTTTACAGATGTGTTTTGAAGTAACAATGTAGATTTCAAAGGTCAATAAAATGTATTTTCGCAGAAGGCTTTTTGTGGCCAGATCAAAAACTCATGAATGTCTCTGTGTATCAAGCTGCTTCAACTTTTCACACAGTTATTCTTTTAAACCTGGGTACCCTGGGTAACCTTACAATACGAGATGAGTGTTTCAAAGACATTCAAAACTGTCTCAGCAGCCTGATGCCAATTCAATCTTGCTACAAGTTAGACATGTAATCATATTGGATTTTTTTGCTAATATGAAGCAGACTCACTCCAAGGATGGCGATCACAGGCCCTGTTAAAGCCCAGTTGAAGTTGCGCTGTCTTGAGAGCCAGCACCTACAACAACAAAGAACAAATCTTTAATCAGACATGATCAACATCAAGATATGACTAAAATATAGATATCGATGTTTGTCCAACTTACGCTTCTGCCTCAGTAGCTCCATATCCATCAGAATACACCAGTGCAGAAACGCCCACGATCACAAAGGGAACCCCATAACCAATCAGGTACAGAAGCAGCTTGGGCAGGCCATCTCTCTGGATAACCTGCACTTTGGAGAGTCTTCGGACAAGCAAGTAGAGCTGCAAGGCCTCCAACTGCATCCACACAAAACTGGCAACAACCAAGAAGTGAAGGAGTCCTGCCATGACAGTGCAGGCCAGCTGGAGAGACACAGAAGCAGTGCATTGAAACTGAGCATCTGCCTAGTGAATTTTAATTTTAACTGCGAAATCACAAAGCAGTACGATGGTTTCCCTGCACCTCATCCTCAAGGTATCTGTCATTCCAGAGCAGTAGCAGATGAGACAGGCCCAGGTTCAGACAGAGGTGAAGACGGGCTGTGTTGTTGATTTTGGGGTTCCAGCTGCACAGGAGGAAGGTGAACACAGCCAAAGCGAAGAAGAACAGTCCCACAATCACACACATTCTGTTCAACCACTCCAAGAAATCACTCTCTGGAGGAGGCTGGAAAAAAAAGGAAAGAAAATCCGAGATTGTGGTCCAGCTGGGCATACTTGATGATTTTCTATTTCACGACAACAACAAATGAATTATAAAATGATGGGCTGACTCTTTTGCAAATAACATTGTAAAAGATGAGTGACTTATCTAGCTTTTAACATAGATGTCAGTTTGTTTAAAGACTTAACCAGGAGGTATTTATCTCCACTTTGTCAGTCAGTCAGTCAGTCATGCTCTTGTGTTGGGGCTGGTGTCCCATCCCGTTGCGTAGAGCCGACCAGAGAAACCAGGTTTTTCCAATACAGGTGATCTTGTGCCAGCTGGTCTGCACCCTTCACGGTAATTCCATGTTGTCGGAGGTTGTCCGCAAAGATGACAAACCATGGAGTGTGGGGCTTGCCTCGTGGTCATCTCCAGCCTGCGGCCTTTGGGTCAAAGTTCAGAATGGCTCTTGTCGGGTGGTCGGAGGAAGACGGAGAACATGGCCAAATCAGCGGATGCAGCATTGTGCAGCCAGGCAGGAGGCTCTGGGCTGGTTTGTGTGGGCTCTGAGCACTTCGTTGGATATTCGCTGTGGCCACCTAATGTTCTCGATGGTTCTAAGAGCCCTGCTATCAAAGCCATCTATTCTTGTGGCCAGGGTCTTATTTAAGGGCCATGTTTCGGAGCCATATAACAGAATGGAGAGTACGGCGGTGTTGTAGATTTGGAGCTTCGTCTTGCGTGAGATGGCTTGGTGCCGCCAGAGTGGTTTCCAGAGAGACTGTATGGCAGAGGCTGCCAGAGCTCTCCTGCAGAGAATCTCTGGTTTAAGATCCCCGCTATCTGTCACTGTGGATCCCAGATACACAAAGTTCTTCACAGGCTCAGCGGTGTCATTACCAAGCAGGATAGGAGGTGGGTCTGGTCCCTCACCAACATGCATAAACTCAGTCTTAGTCCAGCTCACATGGGGACCAAGCTTTTCTGCCTCTTCACTGTATACACTCACAGAGTCCCTCAGTTGACTGTAGGAGGTGCTGAGCAGGATGGTGTCGTCGGCATACTCCAGATCAGTCAGTTGGTAGTTGCCAAAGGACACTCCGGGTACTCGATCACAGACCCTGTGCAGCAGGTGGTCGATGATACAGTTAAACAGGTCTGGAGCGGCTACACAGCCCTGGCGGACACCACTGGAGATGGAAAACCAGTCGGAGTCACAGCCGTTGACACGGACACAGCTCTGTGCATTGCTGTAGAGCAGCTTGAAGAGGGTGGTGATCTTCCGAGGTGCGCCAAGGGTTTGTAGGATACTCCACAGTGATGAGTGGTGGACTGTATCGAAAGCAGCCTTGAGGTCTAGGAATCCGACGTCGAGATGGTGGTCTCTCCAGAATTCATAGACCTTCTCTGTCAGAAGACGGATGGCGGAGATGTGATCTCCACTTTGTAATATTGGTAATTTCAAGGGTCTGCTCCCAAAGTTTTTTTTTTTTTTTGTTTCATTTTGTTGTCATTTTATGAATATGAATGAAATCTTTAACCTTCTCACTGAACTGCAACCTTATCGTGGTGGGGAAGTTTGAGTGCCTGTATGATCCAGCAGGTATGTTGTTGGCGGTCATGCCCCTGGTAAGGTCTCACATGTTAAATAGGTTCTGGGTGATGGGCCAGACCAAAGACAGTTCAAAGGTCCCAGAAGAAAACCAGAACAAGGACAGTAATGTTGCCCAGTATGGTCCTGCCAGGGCCCCACCCTGGAGGCATGTCTGCGGTTTGGGCTCTCATGGGAGTACCTGGTGTCTGGGCTATTGTCAGTGGATCTTGAAAGATATGAATCTGACCTCCAGTGGACTCACCACCCCACTGAAGGAACCATAGAAGCTGGGTGCCAGATATGGTCAGGTTCACCTCCACACACAGCCTGGGCTCTGGAGCCCAACCTCTCACCTGGGGCTGGACTCTCCACTTCTCTGGCATTGCTTGTGGTGAGAGGCAACAGGCTGGTGTGGGTGTGCTTTTAGCCACACAGAGATGGAATTTGTTGTGTCATCTGACCTCTGGCTACATGTTCTGGACTCTTGGGTGAAGAGAGGGGTAGAGTTGTCAACCACCTGGTGGTGAGTTGGATCCACTGTTGGAGGAGGACAGCAGACATATTTGGCAGACTCAAATGTTGTGTGAGGGTCTGTTGGGAAAGTCTGGCGGAACAATCTGTCAGCATGGTTTTATACTCCCACCCCCGAGAGAATTCCACCAGTTCCAGAGGGAGGCTGTGGACATAGGGTCTGAGTGGGCCATGTTCCCCACCTCTATTGCTGAACCAGCTCCTCAAAGCTCTATCTGTCTTGGCGGCAAAACCAGAACCCTGTGGTGGACACCAAAAGTAGGGGATGCCATCAAGCTGAAGGAGTCCGATCGAGTCTTGTTGTCTTGTCGGATTCTTGAAGCAACTGGCGTATATCGGACTCAGACAAGGACCCGTCCATCACCCAAGCTGAAGTCACCCAGTGGTCTTGTTGTCTTTTTGGACTTCTGAAGCAGCTGACGGGTACAGCAGAGGTGCGGAGGTGCTGACCTAACCCAAGGAATGTTATCGGAGACTTAAAGGAATACTCCTCCTGCTGCCAATCCTGCTGCCACATCTTCCGTGGAGAAGGTCGAGGGTGAGGTCTCAGATGTGGACCCATCCATCACCCAAGCTGAAGTCACCAAGGTGGTTGGTAAGCTCCTCAGTGGCAAGGCACCAGGGGTTTATGACATTCGTCCTCCACGAGCACCTTTGTCAGTACCTTAAGCCGACAGTAGCTCAGATGGTAGAGCGGGTCGTCTCATAACCAGAAGGTTGGTGGTTCGATCCCTGCGAAAACTGTCGTTGTGTCCTTGGGCAAGACACTTCACCCACCTTGCCTAAGTATGAAAGTAATGTGAGAATGAATGGTTGGTGGTGGTTGGAGGGAGCGATGACGCAGATTGGCAGCCTTGCTTCTGTCAGTCTGCACCAGGGCAGCTGCGGCGACCATAGTAGTTTACCACCACCCAGTATGGAGAGAATGAATAATGCAATGTAAAGCCTCTTTGAGTGTCCAATAAAGTGCTACATAAAACCAATGCATTATTATTAAGTCTGTGCAGGGAGTCTCTTGGCTCACACGTCTTGGCAACATTGCGTGGCACATGGGACAGTGCATCTGGATGAAAGACTGGGGTGATGTTTCCCCTTTATAAAAAGTGGGACCATAAGGTGTGGTCCAGCTACAGGGGGATCACACTATTCAGTCTACTGCAGGGTACTGAAGGGGAGGATTTGCCCTTTGTCAATGGGTCAGTTCATAATTTTTAAGGACTGAATTTCTAGGTGCAGACAGCGGCTGGAGGCAGTCTGGTTTGGGGACCACAGGATTTCATGTCTGCATTTTGCAAATGACGTGGGCCTGTTGGCTTCAGCCAGCCTGGACCTACAGCATACATTGAGATGGTTTGCAGCCAAGTGTCAAGTGATGGGGGTGAGGATCAGCACCTCCAAGAGAGGAGAGTGAAGAAGACCAATTACTCCTCCACATCGAGAGGATCCAGCAGGGAAGGCTTGGGCACTGTTACAGATGCCTCCAGGATACCTCCCTGGGGAGGTGATTCTTTCATGGCCCACCGGGAGGAGGCCCCAGGGAAACCCGGGGCACACTGGAGAGATTATTTCTCTTGGCTGGCATAGACAGCTGCCCCTGCGACCCAGTCTTGGATAAGCGGTTGATAATGGAAGGGTAGATATTTAACACATAGAAAAGCCATTATACCTGTCGATCACCATTGTCAAATTCCTGAAATGTGTCTTCAGCCCAACATACACAAGGTTACCCTGTACATTGAAATTGCATGTACCTCCCCAATCTGCATGATGAGGGCAAAGGTAGAAAGGTGAGAGCAGCTGCACACTGTGCAGTTTTCATCAGAGTACAAAACCAAGCAGCCCTCGACAGACCAACGCATTGCTTTCTCCTCTTTTTCTTCAATGTTCTGCTGTTCTTCTTCAGTGTTGTTACTTTTTTCATCCCAGTAAACACATGTTACCATTCCAGATTCAGGTACCTTCTGCAAAAACAAAAAATGTATTATTTATTTTCAATTCATTATGATTTTTTCGTTTTTGAAATCTCCGAACATGTTGCAACAGTTGTACCTTCTTATGTTGGATGGTGAAGTTGACGGGCTCTGTGAGGTCAGTGTTGTTGATGGGTAGTATCGCAGTGAAAACATCGGAATACATCTCTGTTCTGTTTTCTGTTGGGAGGTATTTGTGACTTAAAAGACTCTCCATTCCATTCAGTGTCATGAAAGCAACTGCTGCAGATCCTGGGACGGATCACGTCACAAAGTAAATCCACAAATGAAGTTATTCAAAGGCTTTTGGTGTTTGTGAAATTCTGGCAGTTATTGGCTTTAACTCTCTTACCATTGTTGGCACTAGCGAGGGCCTGTAAGTTGATTTCCATCATTTGGGCTTTGGTAGAGAGGGTTGTGCTTCTGTTTTCATGACTTCCTGGACCGACTGCCAGTAGGCTCAGATCTTGCACATGGATAGAAATCTGTAAGTGAGATGTTTACCAAACATTATATCTTATCCAGCTCCCTGTGAAACATCTCTTACCCACTGCTGAAGTCTGCATAGCTGTTTCAGTTTTGTTTTCAGTCGGTGAAACCATTGCAGCAATCAGGAGGTCTGAGAGGCCGAGAATGACAGAGCCAGTTTCCCCATCTGCATCACTACTCACAGTTGCTGTCGTGTCACCTGACCCCACACCTGACACTCCCTACAGATAAAGGTTGTCATTAATGAACAAGCAAACACACAAGTAGAAGCAGAAGTGCAGGATCAACATCTCATTTTGTAGAATGTTGCTTACCATTGAGGCTGAAAAGCAGCTTGCTACAGTCTACAACAACATAAAGAACAATGAGGTGAAACAAGGTGACAAAAACATAAAAGCTATATGCTCACTGCATTATATGTTTCTGTCTAGAATTGTCATCTGTTTACCTACTAAAACACAGTACTCTCTGACTTTGCTTTGTGTCAATAGAGGTTTATGACTACATACCCCTGGTGGCAAGATGAGGCCTTTGTTGTCTTTAAGCTGTTGTCCCATTGTGTCAAGGAAAGCTCTTTCTTTAGTCACACCCTGCAATCAATGTGTGTCCAGAGTACATTTTCATCACACCTCAAATGTCATTATTGAAACCTTTGAATTTATTCAAGAAAAGTGTTTTTCTTCCAAAGGTAGTTGTGTCCTACCTCAGGTGGAGTGATCTCATCGAGAATGACAGTCAGACCTGACAGGAGTTCAGAAGAATTTTGCACATGAGGATTTTATACTTTCAGAAATATGAAAATAATCTTATATATTAGTTTAACATGACTTTTCTGACTTTTACAAATTGAGATTCCTGTTTCCCACAAGATTCCAGTAGAGGGGTAGAATCCATCAGTGCACGAACAGTAGAACGTGCTCTCAGCATTTGTGCACACAGACTTTTTTCCACACACATCAGGATCCTCACTGCACTCGTCTATATCTGTAGAAGGGAGCACACACACACACACACACACACACACACACACACACACACACACACACACACACACATACCATCCATATACTGCACTTAACTATAGTAGAATCAGAGTATATGTTCCAAACAAAGTTGTGCACCTGTGCATGGGTTGGTAACGCTGGCTGTGACTCCTTGCTTACTCTCTCGGAAACCAGGAAAGCAGATACATAAGAAGGAGCCATCTAAGTTTTCGCAGTTTGAGTTAGGCCCACAGAGTGTAGCATTTTCAGCACATTCATCAACATCTGAAAAACACAAAAAAATCAAAATACATTGGCAGGGCTACATGTTTTTTCACACGTATTGAAAAGTAATATACCCTATTTTCGGCACTATAAAGCTCACTGGATTAATAGGCGCACAGTCAATGAATGGCTTTTATTTAAAACAAACTTCATATATGGGGCGCACCCCATTTCAAGGCGCATAGGATGTATAGAATAGCAGGGTTTCCACCAGACCTTTTCAGTCCGGGCGCTCCGCCCGCGCTAAATTCCGCAGCGCCCAGACAACGGAGAGGAAAACATAATAATAACAGCGCCAAGCTCGTGGTTAATTCGCAGTTGCGCTCAATTGATTGAGCTGGATGCTCCAACGAGTGAACACCGCACTGCACCTCGCAGCAGCCAGTGAGAACGTGCCTGAAGCTTCGTGTTTCCCGTTCTGTTTAAACTAGCTAGCTTAGCAGCTTAGCAAGCAGGGGTTGTTTGCTCATGTGATCAGGGAGATTACCATAATTCCCGCAAAAAAGGTGCATCGAATTATAAGGTGCTCTGTTGGGGTTTGAGAAAATTACAGGCTTTTACGAGCGCCTTATAGTGCAGAAAATACGGTATTTCACTGCAGATAAGACAGCATACTCTCGCACAGAAAACCTTTATATCTTAACTTCCCACAGCTGTACCATTTTATTTTTACCATTTTCTTTTGAAACAGGCTGTGTACATGAACAGGGGAAAATAATAATAATAATAATAATAATAATAATAATAAATTATTAGTATTAGACTATGTATTAGACTTTGAACTAGAACAAAACATGTTCTGTATGTTGAAAAGACAAGTGGAGTTCATTATTGAACCGTTTCAGTTGGACGAAAGAATTATCTTCATTAAAGGTGCATTAAGGAGTTGGCACATTTTATGCGAAACAACGGCCCCTGCAGGCCTTGGGCGTAACTGCAGCTTAATGAAACGCTTGAGTCTGTGGCTTGCGTCCATGTACATGCATGGAAGAGGGGAAGTCCTTCCTCGCTCTTTTAGTAGCGCTCGAGTAAAATTTAAGTTTCTTTTGCCTGCGTGGGGTCTGTGTTGGAGTTGTGGCAGTGCAAGAAGCCAGTCTTTTCTTACTTTCTGGAAGATCAATCCTCAATACTGCTCAGTTGTTGCTCGCTAAGCATCTGGCGGAGTAATGGCAGACAAAACGAAACCTAAGGTAATCAGGCCAGTGGGAGCGCGCGTTGCGTGACAGCCTCTCAAATTCTCCCCAAAAAAAATTCTGGTGGCGGGCCAGCACTGCAACTTTCAAGTGATAATTTAGCACTGTTAGCGGGACTTGCAATGAATGTATCAGGGCACATTGTACACATCATTGAATATTTCTAACATATTTATGGTGGCAAATAAGTATTTTTAAAGTTGAAAAACTCCTTAATGCACCTTTAATGCTATCGGAGTGCATGTTACCCTTTTAAACCTGAGGGGCCGTTGTTTCGCATAAAACGTGAAAACTCCTTAATGCACCTTTAAAGACAATTCTCCTTCATCAATCTTGACTGCATTATATTAAACGCAGTTCCTGCCGCTTATGAAATTACCAGCACAGAGTAAAAATGAAAAGGATTTTGCCTTCAAAAGAACATATCAATACCAATGCAGATGTTGCTCTCGGAGAAACCTTCATTTGGGTTCATTAGAACATAGCCCACTTCACAGGCACAGCTGTAAGTTCCAGGTGTGTTGGTGCAGACAGAATCAGGGCCACAAACAGTTGATTCCAGACACTCATCAACATCTGAAAAAAAAAAAGTTCACGGTGAATAAATTTGAAAATTACCTAGTGAAAACCTAATGCATTGACATCCACAATGAAGCATGCAAAATGGCACAATCACGCAAATTGATACTTTTCAAACGTGTTCAATACAAATGCAAAACAAAACGATCGCTGTGGCTTCTGGTTAGTAGATCAGCTTCCACATTACAGCTCACTGTTTTCTTGAATTTATGGGTGGGTTTATTATGTAAAGACAGCACCCACAGTTGGCTTTGCATGAAATCCCAGTGGTTTATTTATTCCTTAGTTTTCCTGGCCAGTTGTCCTTTTTAGGGCTCTGTATCCAATCCCAGCTTCATATGGGTGAGGGCAGGGTACACCCTGGACAGTTTGCCAACACAGAAAGAAACAACCTTGCACTGTCATATTCACAACTGGGGGCATTTTTAAGGTTCCCAGTTAGCCTGACGTACATGTTGTTGGACTGTGGGACGTAGGCAGAGTACCTAGAGGTAACCCACACACACAGAGTCCATGCCAGCTCCACACAGAAAGGCCCCGTGCTCCAATCGGTATTTGAATGTTTGATGCTCTTGCTGTGAGGAAAGAGCGCAAATCACTGCATCACCGTGCGAACCTATTGAGTTGGTAATCTCCATGGTTATCGCCATATTCTTGGTCAAGGTCAACAAAATAGTTATCGATGCTCTTTTCTAGTACTTTGAGGTATTGTAGCTCATGATGTTTCCCCAAGGTGGCGGTCCCTAACTTTGAGATGGAGAATTGAAGAATGACTGTAAATATCAGACATCTCCACCTGCCCGGAGTGTTGACTGTCTCCACACCAGTCCTTTCAAAGTAAAGAATAATTTCTCCCAGTAAGGAGAGAGAACCTGCCCAAGATGCAGGATGAGAATGACTGAGGAAATGAGATCTTCCCAGGGTGACAGGCAGAAATCCATAGGGCAGGGTGAGGAGTATGACCATCTACAAGATCCTCATATTAGACAGATTAGTCTTTCACACTGAGACAAGCCACTGATGGTATTTGATTAGGATGTATCCAGGTGACCTCCAATTAGAGATTTGTGAGACACAGGAAACTTGGCTCAACCAGTGCCTCAAGTTATCCACAGATGAGCAGGAGAGTGTTGCAGTGGACAAGGATTCGATGGAATGAGTCATTACAGCTTGAAATTAAATCCTTCATCTTTCAAGCATCTCCTTGCATCTTGTTACAGTTTATGCTACTCAAGAATATGACCTGGATATTCATACTGACCTTGACAAATTGGTGTTGCTGAAGGTTCATTTTGGTAGCCTGAATGACAGTCACATGTAAAACTTCCTGGGTTGTTTAAGCATGTCCCTCCATCTCCACAAACATCGGTAGCACATTCATCAATATCTGTTGAAAAACACATTGACAACAGACACATTGGAAATATGACACATTTGAACACAGACATCTGGGAAGCAAAATTAAGTTTTGACAGAAAAACAGACAAATGTGAAGGATTTTTTCAGTGATACCTGAGCATGTCCCGGAACCATCAGGCGGTAATTCATTAACTGTTGATTCATATCCATCCTCACAGGCACATGTGTATGACTCAACGATGTTGGTACAGATGGCATTAGAGCCACAAATTCCTTCAGTCCTCTCACACTCGTCAATATCTAGGACATCCAGGACGATACAAAAATGAAAATAATATTCTTTCATCATACATATGACCTTCATTAAAATACCATCAATACAATTAAAAATTTACAACATCAGGCTTTTCCAAACTCAGAAATACTCATGTGTCTGCATTGCTATGATAGAAAACTTACCCACAGTTTTTACACCGTTTTAAGCTACTTTGAAGATTCAAAGATCTTCCTCCTCTGAGCATCCAGACATAATTTCATCAATCTTTATCATCGAGAAAACAAAATGAACGTACCAACACAACCAAATGAATCTACTGCAGGTAGATGTGTTGGAGGGATTTCCCGTCCATCAACACAGACACAGCCCCCTTCTCCTCTGCACCGAGCAAACGGTCCACAGGAGCCTGGTTGACAGTCTGGGTGATCTTAGCAAAAAAAAAAACAAACAAAAAAAATCAATATGTAATGAAGTGGAATTTTACAAATAAAACATTCCCTATCCATTTTTGTGATTTTTTTCTGCCAACTGATCTGGATAAACCTGGATAAACTGTTCAAAGCAAAATTACATGAACTATGGGAGCAGTATACCCTGAACTTAAATTGTCCACATACATAGATTCATATCCATGGGCAATTTAGGGTTTTTGGACTCAGAACGTGAGCCAATGCAGCAGGAGAAAAACTCACGCACACATACGTATTATACAAGAAAGGTCTGTAAATTCCAATCAGAAGGAGATTAAAGCCTTTTCAAGTTGTCGTCAGGCAGCAGAAGCACATTTGCATGCGAGTTTGTATTTGCCAATCATAACCGAGTAAAGAGATGTAAAGCAGAAGCAGCAGTTCATGTACAGTTTCAGCTGCTGATTTGCATACAGACATACAGCAATGCCTGAAAGTCACAAAAACAAGTCATGATTTGGACTTGCTAATTAAAGTAAAGTTATTTGACCATTCGCTTTGGACCTGTATCAGACAATATTAGCCAGTCATGTTCCTTTCTTTACACAATATTTTCCACTCTTGATTACTTGCAAAATCACTTCATGGCACACTGAAATGTATCAACATTAACTCCATATGGCTTCGTAAGTAATAAAATAGAATATCATGAAAGATTTTCATTAGATTAGCTGAAGTGAAGCATCTGTGTTTAGGTTTTTTTAAAATTGGCAGATCTTAAAAATAACCATAGTACATGTATTTGAAACAATGCAGTCGTAAATTTAAGAAAATCATCATAACACAAAAAATAAAATGGTGTAAAAAAAAAAAGCACTGTATTTTTTCCATACCAATACCCTGTTCCATATCACAGAGCGTCAGTTCCAGCTAACTATGAGCAAAGGCACGAAACACCCTGAGAACAGGTCAGCAGGCTATCACAAAGTAACACAGAAAGACAAACACACACACACACACACACACACACACACACACACACACGCACACACACACTCATCGATCACACCTCAGGGCAATTTAGGGTCTCTAATTAATTAATTAGAAACCCAAGAAACCAAGACATTATCATCATTGTGCAATCTTAAAAAAGTATAACCTTTTAAACTGAGACCGTTTCCAAAAAATTTCAGCTTTATGTTTAATCTACAAAACAATGCATGGTTTGGCTCCAGCCCCTTTGGCAGAGTTCATCTGTCAAAGAAAAAGAACTGTGCTGGTCACCCGAGGCTCTGTCAGAGGAGACTGTGTCATCCCTCTGCAGAGTGCTTTTGGACAGTCAGCCTGGTCTGTGAGGGGCGTTAGTGAGTGGAACTCAATACCCGAGGAGGTTAAACAACAAAATACTTACCAGACCTTTAAAAAACTCTTAAAACTGTGGCTAATCAACACTGACACCTGTCAGCGCTAAAGATGCTTGTCATGTGTGTTTTGAACCTCTGTCTTTTATTGTAACATGCTTTTAATTGTCCTTTTAACAAGTTGTCTTTGTATGTTGTGTTTTATGTGCTAGAGTTTGTCATTTGTTCTATTAACTGTTTGTCTTCGTGTAAATGTTTTTTAAATGCCATCATGGCCAGGGGACTACAGATGAAAAATAGCCTTCTGGCTATTTCTGGCTTTTTTAACCTTGTATAATCATGTGTTTTATGAATTTGCACTGTCCCCTCTCAAATAAACTAAAAAAAAAAAAAAAAATGATGGGCTGGTCAGTGGATGAATTGGGCCAATCACAAGATAAGTTGGAAATGTAACCCTCCAATAGCTACGACATTATAAAACCAGTAACCAGTAGCTGCGGTGGTGTTTCAGTCAGGGCCAGCAGTAACACAATAACACTTGTCTTATGTTCACATTTCTACTTCTTTGTTTGTTTGTTGTTGTTGTTGTCGTGCAATGCCGGGTAGCCTTTTCCTTTTGGTATCACAATGACAGTCTCTCAACAAATTACTGGACAAACGGTATGAGTCTGAATCTTGTCCAGTATGTCACAATAAATTCCCATTTACCCTAAGGTGTACAATTTACAGTAATTATCAAATTGTTAACCCGAGTTTACATTCTTCCAGAGCACTCTGTTACACTGACAACATGACAAGAGGAATTTTACTGTATATTCAAACTCAACGACACAAAGACTTGTCATTCCGATGGCGCTGACATGTTCATTGAAACAAATATTTCTTTTTGAAGATGAACTAAGTCTCTTGAGAAGGGAACTGACTTTTGCGAGCAATTCATGGTGTTTTACCATTTGTCTGAATTGTTTCGAGAAATGCACATACTGTTTTGTAAATATTGAGGATGATTAGAGAAATGCACCAAACTGATTGAGATGAACTGTAAAACATATCTTAAACTCTGCAATCTAAAAATTATTTAGAGTAGTATTTCCATGTGTTCCTTTGCCTGTTACATCTCTTTCTGACCATCTTTCAAATAATCTTGTCTTCTCAAAAAATTGAGAAATAATAGATACATAGATACACACAAGGTAAGATTACAAGAATGAGTTTTTACTCACAAGTCACATATCCCATGCCTGTATATTGATGCTCCAGTGGTTTGTACAAGTAAAATCCTCCAGGACAGAGGACGATCTCAATTTGTACAGCTGCACCAAAACATACGCCAAGGAATCCATGTGCAGTTGCAACAAGTGGGGTCTCCGACTCAGCAGTAGGATGAGCGTTTGATATGACAAGAGTTATCTCTGTTCCACCCACTTTGGGCGTTATACATGGTCCCAGAGCAACTGTGTCTCCGCCAATTCCTGTGAAACGCCACCATTTGTTCACAAGGCCGGCATCATCCATTGGATACCCGGGGAATGTTTGAGATGCAAAAGCCCTGTTACGCCGTGGTTCCGTAATGTTGGTATATCCATCACAAGAGCCTGCAGGAAGTCAAAAATAAATCAGTTTACAATATGACTGAAAGGCTTTATTGGTGGATAATAGATTTTTCCTTTTTTCGTACCAGGAGGGAATACAGCAGTAACGTGTTCACCAAGTAACCCTAAAACAGATAGACAGACAATGTACATGAAGAGAAGCAAGAAGTAAAACTTTTTCTTGTTAAAAGCCATTCACAACAAGTTTTAACATACTCCTTCAGTGTCAAAACTAATTTTAGATTAAAAATCCATGTACATATGAAGTTACTGATATTTCAAAGTTAATTTTACTCACCAAGGATAAGTGACAAAGTGAAGTAGTTCATTGTGAAAAGAAATCTGTGGCTTGACCCCGATCCTTCCAGGTTTACATGTTAACATTTGCACTGCACTGAAACCCACACGGCCAACTGCTTATGAACCTCTTTCCTCCTTTGCACATGCAAACAAACGATGCAAATCCACATCAGAGATTAGTGATGTATCTGACCTCAAATGCCTGAAGATTCAAATCTTCAAGGACAAAATACATTTATCAACATGAATCTTTTCCAAATGTAATCATGCCATATTATCCACCTCCAGCCAGGTATCCAGGATGGCTTATAATGAGTTATTTAATCATGATTCACAGGTTCTGAGATGAAGTTGACCTCAACAGTAAAGTAATATCTCGGGGATGGTACATTGAAATGAAAGAGACATTTTTCCCTTCTTCAGTTCCACTGTTTTCAACACCTTCCTCAGAGACTGATGGATAATGTTCTGTCGGCATGAATGAGGGGTTTGTTTGTCCGACATGGTTTAGTTATGTGTTTAGTATTCAGTATGTTTTTTTTTTTTTTCAAAAACCAGCTCTAATGAAATAGAAATAATTTGAAATGTTAGACAACTAAAAATACTTTTTCCCTGAAATTAAGAACTTGAAAAACGTAACTCAGTCTGACCTACGATCATCACAAACACATTACCCATTTCATTAAGCGGAACACGACGCCCACCATTGCCTGGTTTACACTTGTATTGATCTAATCAGAGTTAAGATGACTGTTTTTGTATTGAGTGACAGTTTAAACATATTTTTGTTTGTGAAACTGACCATTTTTTTCTTTCACATCCAGAGGTTAACTGGTAACAACAGGTTAACGTTTGTTGATAATTTGACATAATCGCATTCAAATTTGAACATTTAGTATGCGATTAATGAGCCATTCAATAAATGAAATTCCAGAAAATGGAAAATCCTTCTGGTGGGTATGGATGCAGTCGTGGCTCAGAAAGAGAGGCGAACTTGAGATGCCAATTATGACAAAGGAGATTGAAGTTAGTCCCCCTGTTGTGCTGATTGGTACATCATTTAACACTGCATTTCTATTGGTAAGTTATTTGACGTAGAACACAGCAGCAGTCATGATCACATAAAGTTTCTGGCACTGTCGCAATTTGATGGCAGGTTGTTGTTGGTCACAATACCATCAAGATGGCTGTCCTTGAACCTGTCCCACAGTGAGCCATGGAATTCTCTCGCGATTGTTATCTTTCATCTGGGATGGTCGAAAGTCGTGCAGTCCGTAGCAGGCATACGGAATAAAATGCCTTTTAAAAAAGACACAAAGTGAAGACTTTTTTCTTAAAAACAGACAAAAAAAAATCTTGAAAATGAAATTTAAATCTCCAAGGCTTCAGAATTAAGAACATATATTTAAAATCTTCAAAATCATTAAATAACCTACAAAAAAAGAAGCAACACAGCGAAGTTAGTCATCTTGTCAGACTTATTAAAAAGTCTACTCTTCAGCCCTGACTGTAAATGGACTATTCTGCATAAATTAGACAACATCAACACCTTTAATCCTTCTTTGCACATGCAAACAACCAATGCAAATCCACTGACAAAATTGTGAGTAAAAGTTTGGTGAAACAGTCTTCCAGGTCTGATTCATTGTTTAAAAGATAAGCAACACTTTTTTTGTGTGATTGAGCTTTTTCTCGCATAAACAAAACTAACTGAAAAGTGCTTTAAAAATAAAGTTGTAATTGATCGATTGGTTGATTGATGTGAAAATGAAATTCATTTCAAACAAATAAGGCCATAGTCTAAAATGACAAGTGGAACTACAAGGAACATTTTTTAACATGTTTCTCAAATAAATTGTGGGCAGCAAAGTTCTCATCATGTCTGAGGAATCCAGAAGCTGATCCATTTTCTGGAGCGTGTCAGGATATTTAAATGAGGATTAGCACTCTGCCTGAAACCATGAATACCTGACAATCCTCCTCAAGGGCAAGAGCAGCACTCACTTCCTCGAATGGATCCACTATGACTTCACAGTCTCAACTGGCAGTAAAAACGCTTTAAAAAGTTATAACTCAAATGTTCATATTGAAAAATTTCACTCATTTGTGTACCTAAGGTATGTGAATAAATGCCAAAACTCCCTGGTTAGGGTATATTGAAGTGCAGTGTGATGAAACCATACAGACCTGCTCATACTGCTCATACTCAGCACAAACAGAAAAGAACAAAGCTAAATAACAAAAACAACATATTTATAAAACAGCAAACAGGGCAAAACAATGGATGATTCTAGCACTGGGAGAGTGGGGGTCAGGGATACACGAATGTGTGTTTGTGTATTTGTGAGATTTAAAATCCTGAGAGAACCCCAGAAGAGATTTATCTCTCAGAGGATGAGAGCATGTGGAGCAGGTGGACTGGAGTTGACTGGCTGATTTTACCCTCCCTTTTGTCTGATCTTAGTTATTAGGATTAGATTCATCACCCAACATGGATAAAACAAATGTATAAGTTGAATGAGAGGAGAGATGTGACCTTTGACGTGTCAGACTCAGTAGTTGGATAATTAAATCCAACAGCAGTCGTGCATTGTGTGTGAACAGAATTGGAAAAACTCTGTCTCACCCAATTTCTATTCACTACATACATCATCTTTTGGAAAGCCAGGGGACGCAGTGCGGTGGTATATGTTGAAATATCTGCCACAAAAACCTGTACAAAATCAATCATTTGTTCTTATTTCTCACAAAAAAAAAAAAAAATCACTCATTCCAGGAGGAAAAGCTGTCAAAAACAATAAGACAAGCAGAATTATAACAAATAAAAGGATAAAGAAAATGAATCAGAAAAATGAAAGAAAAATGAGTTAATATAAAAGTGTTGCAAAGCATGACATTTTAAAGACATTTCCACTGTTTTTCAGAATTTTTTTTTCCTTTAAAAAAAAAAAAATCTTGATTTTGAAATGTGAAAACACGATTCTCACCCAAAGAATCAAAAGTCAAACAACAAAAAAGTACTCACGAGGAAAAGGGAGACTATAGTGAGAACACAGTGTCTGACTGGATGTAAAAGCTACTGCTCTGTTGTATCTATAGCCCTACTATAGTACACTTAATCCTTCTTTTCCCATGCAAAAATTCAATGCAAAACCGCTTTACGTCTCCAAAGCTAACAGTGTATCCACATACATTACAAATAATGAACTTATTTTTTTTTTTTGTTATAGAAACGCAGTGGCTGTCTGAAAAAAAAAATTTAATTCTTCCAAGCACAGAACTGACTTAATGGAAACCAAAAATTTTAATTATGTGCAAGTTTTATAGGCTTTAGTGATGTGACACTTCAGATGATACTTTACAAATATTGTGAACCTAAAATGTTACCAGTTTCATCTCATTAAGTGAAATCAGTCTTTATAAGTATACACTCATTGTTCAAATTCTCCTAAAATGGATTTGAACATGTGGGGGCTGTCCATCACATTAGCCAGATTACTCCAACCCTGACAAAAACAGATCTAAGGAGAAGTACATTTCAGACCCACCTTTATAACCTGGCCTGATAACTGCTTGTTTCTTCACCTTCATTTTAACTTTTCAAGTGATAAATCAGTTCTATTTGGTTTTTGTATAATATCTGTAGTTGAGTTTTTTTTTTTCTGTCCCTCCTAAAAAATGCAATGCTGCAATATCTATTAATTTAAATTGATCCAATCTCCACAAGTTTTGTGCACATTTTTGTCCGATCACCACAGTTTCACAAAAGTCTGACACTTGAAATTTCAAAATCAAATGCACTTGACCTGAGGTCAGCAGGAGGTTTAACAGTGCTCTCAGCTCACTTTGGGCAGGGTACTGTCCTGTAGAGCAAAAGCTGCAGAGTAAAGTTGCATGTTGCGCCTCCTGCGCATATGTGACGCAGCCCTGAGTCCCTTGATGCACGCAGCGTTCTTGTGCCCGCGCCGGTCAGCCTAGCAGTCTGTATAAGTCACTATGTTGAGCCTCTTCAATAAAAAGCACGTTTGAAATACAATGTCGTCCACCGTGCGTTACTTGGAGCAGTAAACGTCACATGGTGTCAGAAGAAAACTGGATTTGAGCCAACATTGGACGTGAGAGAGAGGAGCCGAAGTGTGCGTCGCCATGGCGAAGTTTACTCCGCCGGAGCAGTTTGACTTCTCAAAGCCGGAAGCATGGCCTGACAGGAAGCTGAGATTCGGCAGGTATCGCATAGCTTCACTGCTCACGGAGGAAGGGGAAAATGTGCAGGTAAATGCATTAATTTATTCCATGGGAGCGGAGGCTGAGCACATATTCAAGGTGTTCACGTTCACGGATGCTGCAGATGCAGATAAATATGACGCCGTGATGGCCAAATTCGATGAGCACTTCATCCCGAAACGAAATGTCATCTGTGAACGTGCTAAGTTTCACTCCAGAGTTCAACAACCAGGCGAAAGTGTGGAAGCATTCGTCAGGCAACTGTATGAACTAGCTGAAAACTGATTTTGGAGCATTGAAAGAAGAGCAAATGCGTGATCGCATCGTGATTGGAATTCGTGATAAACAAGTGTCACAGAAACTGCAAATGAAAAGTGATTTAACATTGAAGACCGCCATTGAAACAGCCAGGCATTGTGAATTGATCAAGTCACAGAATACAGAGCGAGGACACGGCGCAGAGCACGTGGACAATGCTAAGTCAGTGAAGAAGACTGAACAAAAAAAATATGGCAACATGGCGAAGATAAACAAAAAGATGAAAAGAGGAACGTGCACGAGATGTGGGCGTAATCACAGTGAGGCCGAGCACTGCCATGCAAAAGGAAAAAAATGCATGAAGTGTAACAAAATCGGGCACTTTGCAGCTGTGTGCCATTCAAAAACCGTGCAGGAAATAACTGAAGCTGACGAGAGTGATACAGTGTTCCTGGGCTCAGTAGAGCTACAACAAAATGATGCACCGATTGCAGAGGATGAGCCACACTGTGGCCACAAGGGAGCAGTTTTTAGCTAAACTAAAAGCCAACATCAGTGGACAACTGAGAAGCTGCTGCTTCCAAGTGGTTGTTGTTCAAAGTAATGGGGAAATCAACACATCAACGCATCAACGAGGTCAATGTATTCAGTGGCCTGGGCACACTGAAAGGAGAACCAGTGAAAATCACACTGAAAGAAGGTGCAGAACCATACAGCATTGCTACGCCACGGCGAGTACCAATTCCACTACTCCCTCGGGTTGAGGAGGAGTTGTTGACGAGAATGGAGTCAATGGGCATAATAGAAAAATGACTGACCCGACTCAATGGTGTGTGCCCATGGTTCCAGTCATGAAAAAGAATGGAAAAATAAGAATTTGCATGAACCTGAAAAAACTCAATGAAAATGTGAAACATGAAAAGTTTATCTTACCTACCTTGGATGACATCATGCCCAAGCTAACAAAGAGTACAGTGTTCTCCAGCCTGGACGCCGAGAGCAGATTCTGGCAAATTCCTCTAGAGGAGAAGAGTGCTCGCCTGACCACCTTTATCACGCCCCTAGGCAGATACTGTTTTAAGCGGCTACCATTCGGGATCACGTCGGCGCCTGAAATCTTTCAGCGAAAGATGTCTGACCTACTGCATGGGCATGATGGAACGGTCGTGTACATGGACGACATATTGGTTTTTGGAGAAACACAGGAAATACACGACCACAGGCTAAATCGAGTCATGGAGACCATCACCGCCGCAGGCCTATGACTCAACAAGGAAAAATGCAGGCTTAGCCAACCAGAGCTGAACTTTCTGGGACAGGTCATGACCAAGGATGGCATAGCCCCTAACCAAGACAGGGTCAAAGCCATAACAACAATGGAACCACCCCAGAACGTGAGTGAGCTGAGACGGCTGCTTGGTATGGTGAACTACCTAGGCCGTTACCTACCAAACCTCTCCACTGTGTTGCAGCCGCTCAACGAGCTACTCAAGACTGAGCGTGATTGGTGCTGGGGTCCACAGCAAGACAGAGCATTCGCAGAAGTGAAACGGCTAATCTCATCAGCACCAGTCTTGGAGTTCTTCGATCCGGCGAAGCCAACCGTCGTCGGTGCAGACGCAAGCAGTTACGGGCTCGGAGGAGTCCTCCTGCAGAGCCATGATGGGGTCCTGAAGCCTGTTGCGTTCTGTTCGCGTACATTGACGGATGCCGAGAGGAGGTACGCTCAGATCGAAAAAGAGTGCCTTGCAGGAGTGTGGGCCTCTGAGCGTTTCTACCAGTATCTTTGTGGCTTAGAGAGATACAAGCTGCTTACAGACCACAAGCCACTGGTAACTCTGATCAACTCAAAAGACCTTGACACCGCACCAATTCGTTGTCAGTGCCTGCTCATCAGGTTAATGAAATTTAACCCAGTCGCAGAATACGTTCCAGGCAAACACTTAGTCGTCGCCGACGCCTTGTCTAGGCAACCCCAGGTAGACACTGGTCCAGGTGACCTAGAAGTGGAGGTGAAAGCGTACGTGGACTGCGTTGAGGACGACCTGAGAGTGAGGAAGCCGGTCATCGAGCAGATTAAAGACCAAACAGGAACAGATGCTGAACTCCAGTGTGTCCTCAAGTATGTCCAAAAGGGGTGGCCGGAACACTTGAAGAGTGTAGCTGTCAGAGCAAGCACCTACTTCAAAGATCGTGGTTCACTCAGTGAGGCCAATGGATTGCTGCGACGTGGTAAGCAGATCGTGAGCCCTAGCAGTATGAGAGACTACATGTTGCAGAAGATTCACGAGGGCCACCAAGGCCTTACTAAGTGCCGAGAACGGTACAATGGCGCTGTGTGGTGGCCAGGTATCGCCAGTAATGTAAAAAAGCTTGTGATGTCATGTAAACATTGCAACATCTGCAGACAGAGCCAGAACAGAGAACTGTTGATCTCCACACCATTGCCAGATCTACCATGGCAGAAGCTCACAGCTTACCTGTGCGAGTTCAAAGGTCGACACTACTTAATCGTGGTGGACTACTTCTCCAGATGGCTCGAGATCCTGGACTTACCAAAGACAAATTCAGAAACTGTCATACAGAAGCTGAAAAGCATCTTCACACGCTACAGGATTCCAGAGGAGCTCATGACAGATAACGGTCCTCAATTCGCAGCCGAACAGTTCAAAAACTTTACAGCTGAGTATGACTTCCAGCATGTTACTTCGAGCCCTCATTTCCCACAATTCAACAGCATGGCCGAAAGAGCTGTGAAGACGGCAAAGTGGATTCTCAAGTAAGACAAACCTCACCTAGCTCTCATGAGCTACCGCTCAACACCAACAGAGCCAACTAGGCAAAGTCCCGCCAAGTTGTTGATGGGTCGAGAAATCCGTACAACACTCCCTGTAATCAAAGAGAGCCTGCGGCCAATGTGGCCTAATCTAGAGACTGTCAAGAGAAACGACGCAAAAGCAAAACAGTCCTACGAGAAGTACTACAACCGCAGACACTCCGCCAAGCCTCTACCACCACTTTCCGTCGGTGACAAAGTCAGATTGAAGATCAACGGAGAAAAGGCTTGGACAACACCAGCGACTGTGCAACACCAGGAGGCTGCGCCGCGTTCCTTTACACTGGAGACGGAGCGAGGCGACACACCACGACGGAACCGGCGCCACATCCAGCTGGTCAACCAGGAGCTGTCATCACCGCAAAAGATGGATGTTCCTCAGCTGACGGATCAAGATGGACAGCGACTGCCAGCAGAGCAGGACTTATCCACCGCCAGTGCTCCTGCTGATGCCCCTGGTTCCCCTGAACACCCAACTCCAGTCGTTACCAGGTTTGGTCGGACTGTTAAGCCAAACCCCAGGTATGTTCAGTAGTTGAGACGATGGACAAAAAGGGCAGAATAATCCCTTCTCATCTCAAGGGACTGTGGTAGTCTACCCACACCCTTAGTTAAAAAAAAAAAAAAAAAAAAAAAAAAAAGGACAAAAGGGGCGTTGAAAACTTGTGAGACTTTTTTTGTTGTTGTTGTGTGTGTTGACTGTTTTCTCTGGTATGTTCGGACTGTGCTTTAGTGGGTCTGCGTGGGTACGCATTTGGTTTGGAGTTCTGCCAACAGTTACTGTTTGTATAGTTTATGCCTACTATACCTACTTGAAAAGGGGGGGAGATGTCGCGTAGAGCAAAAGCTGCAGAGTAAAAGTTGCATGTTGCGCCTCCTGCGCATATGTGACGCAGCCCTGAGTCCCTTGATGCACGCAGCGTTCTTGTACCTGCGCCGGTCAGCCTAGCAGTCTGTATAAGCCACTATGGCTACGTTCACACTGCAGGGCTTAATGCTCAATTCGGATTTTTTTGTGAAATCCGATTTTTTTGCGAGTTCGTTCACATTTACAATAAAATGCGACTTGTATGTGATCTCCCGTCTGAACGGAATACCACCCAAAAGTGTCCCGCATGCGCAGAAGAGGACAGAACGACGTCACGCAGCAGCGCGCTTCAGTGTTTGCGGAACCCAGAAACAACATACAGAATCTACAGCTTTTCAAGCGTCGATGATTTATTTAAGAACTGATCAAACACGTATTCTTACAATTGAATAGTGAGCAATCATTTCAGTGCTGCGCTTCTAATCAGCCGCGCCGAGCTCCTTCTGTGTGTGTGTGTGTGTGTGTGTGTGTGTGAGAGAGAGAGAGAGAGAGAGAGACAGGGAGAGAGAGAGAGAGGGAGCGAGAGAGAGGGAGAGGGAGAGAGATAGGGAGAGAGGGAGAGCGCGCGTGTGGATATTATTATTATTTTTCCTCCCCGTTGTCCTGGCGCTGCAGAATTTAGCGAATGAGAAGGAAGAGAGCCAAGTTTTTGGCCATGGCGTTTTGTGGGGCAGTGGCAGCAACAGAGAAACGCAGTCAGGAGTGGGGGGGCAGTGATGAGAGGCTTTAATGATACGGAGTTCAATAATATTTTTCGGATGACAAGAACTCCCTTAATGTGCGTCTGCGAGCGCCTTTTTTTAACACTGACGGTAAGACACACGTCTTCAGCGCCCCACATCGTGACGTGCAGGTCGGATAAATGCGACCTGGCCGTTCAGACTGAAGTCGCATGGCAAAAGATCCGATACGTATCGGATTTAGGACCACATATCCAAGTAGCCTGGGTCGCATTTGAAAAAATCGGATCTGTGTCGTTCAGACTGTCAGGAAAAGATCCGATACAGGTCGCATAGGGGCAAAAAAATCGGATTTGGGTAACTTCAGCCTGCAGTGTGAACGTAGCCTATGTTGAGCCTCTTCAGTAAACAGCACGTTTGAAATACAATGTCGTCCACCGTGCGTTACTTGGAGCAGTAAACGTCACAGGTACAGCCTCAACCGTATGCCAGAACATCACAGGACAAACTGAGAAAGAGACATTAGCTCTCGCATTCACACTGTCAGGGTCAAAGGAAAGACTGAAATGCAGGCGTTATTCAGTCACACAGAAACAGGGAACACAGGTACTGACACACACACAATGAACCAGCATTCACACAAGAGGAGAGAAAGGTGTTTATAGAGAAGACACAGGTGCAGCACATAAGGGTAATGAACACAGGAGAAAAACTATTGGCTGAGAGAAACAAGGTGAGGCAGACACAGACAGCAGGTCGGACTGACGATACTCATCTCAACTCAACTTTATTTCTATAGCACTTCAAAACTGCTGCTGTCACAAAGTGCTGTGCAGAGTCATAAAGCACGAGATAAAAAAATAAGAATGAGGAAAACAATAATAGACATTTTTAAAGCATACCACAGGAAAAGGAGAGGACGGGAGACCTAGCCAGGGGGGCAGGACCACAGGGTCCTGACACATACTGTACCTCCTGGCTGTATAGAATGCAATGCTTATCAGTGCAAATTAATTTGTACTGTAATGTGTATGCACTTTTCACTCTTATCAATTATGTGAAATGTTACTTTTGAGCTCATTCTGAGAAATCCCAGCTCACTGATCCATCTCTATAATTTACTCAAATTATTTCCCTTTTCAAAAGTTCTGAAAAATTGCTAAGGTAATCTCTTCGGAATAGTGTTTTAGTGTTGCAATCATATTAGCGTGAAGCATTTTCTTGAAAGTTTGATTCAAATTTTTTAATCTGGTCAAGTGCATGCAAAGCTCTGTTCTTGCTACATGAAAAATTAGAATGAATCTTGCAAGTAATGGATACTGGATGCTGATAATAACTTTGAAGAATGGCTGTTGTTCAGTGACATTGGAATGAAGCTTCACAATAAAATACAATTAATATAATGAAATCCTTTATTAAGGGCAAAATTGGACCAAAAGCACACATTTAAGTTAATTAGAGGTTGTAAAAACATGTAATATTTCTCATTTGGATGAACATATGTGAAAAAAATATGCTGTCCTGTTGTCATATGCTTCACACTGGTGAGTCCTTTGGTGCAGCAGTTTTACTTTTATCAAAATTGTAAAGAGCTGACTGATATACAGTGTGAATATTCATAAAATATGAGCCTGTTGTCTTCATCCTATTGTTAGAAAATACAAGTTAAAAAATAAGATCTGCTGCTTAACAAGAAGATATATGCGCAATAAAAAGTACACAGTGTTCACACACATATGAAAAACAATACTGTATTTATATGACAGATAAATCTTTACAGGCCAAGCCATCATACCAATCCAGATCACACATTATATTCTCAGACATAGTTTATACCCCAGTGTTCCATCAGATTTCATATTTACAAAATAGCCTTATAGATTTACTATGAACTGCATGTAATGAAGGCAGGAAAAATACCAAAAGTACAGCTATTAGTCCTGTCATTACAGTTCAGTAGATATCATCATAACAAACCAAAGTGTTTTCAAAATGATGTGGATAAGATTAAGCAGTTGAAAACAGTATATGCGATTACCCATAGACAGTCCACTCCAAACAATCAACATTTCAGGAACATCCATCTTCACTACATTGTGTTCAAAGTGAAATAATGAGGCAATTTAAATTAGTGAACTGGGTAGGTGAGAAGATTCTCTGTTCACCGTCAGTCCACCTTTTCGTCACACTTGTCCATGTCCTCAGAAATCGATGGCACGTCTTTCTGTTACAAGAAAGAGTTCCCATTCAGTACAAGTAGAAATCAAGAAAGACATTCAAAAACAATCTGTCTAATCATATGTCTGGCTACGCAGGTATATTCAGCCAGATTAAATATCAGTGGTCTGGATGTATTTCCTGACTTGCCTATGTGTAATTCGTTTGATGTTCAGAATACTTCCATAGTAGTTCTTAATATGAAGACAATAATCAAACCCAGAGACATCTGATGAGAAAACATGAGGGTAGACATCACCAGGACACCCGCTCTACAGTCAGTGTTTTCCTCTCTGTTAGTAAATATCTTTAAATGTAATGTGTTTTTCCCAGATTTAGTGACAATTTATTTACATCAAACCATAGTTTTATTGATTTTAATTCTTCTTTGACCACCATGATTAAATTATCTCCAGAGAATATGTTGGAGCAGCTTGGACACAGAAATAAAGTCATTTATCTATATTTCTAAAAAAGCTCAAAGAAAAAAATGATTTTGGTAACAAATTTCTTTAGATTAGTGGAAATAACACAACACTGAGACCTGAACTGAGATATCAGTGATGCTGCCATGAAACGTAGCAAGCATGTTGCTATCAAACTAGCGTTTCAAAGTATTATATTATATTTTGCACCAGAAGTATCGTTATGTTGTATTATAATCATGATGTTTGGAATTTTCAGTCGTAATTGTTTGGCTTTGCAGAAATAACAACATTTTCATCACGTAATTCTGGGCCATGACAAAGAAAAACTTCAGTATTCAACTTTAAAGGTTTAATTGGCCTACATGTGGCCCCTGAACTAAAATGTGTTACTGTGATTTAGACACTTTCTGCAACAATGACAATCCTACAATCATCTCCCAATGCTTGATGATGCTTTTAATGACTTAAAGGTTGAAGATGAAGTCTGACTTACCGTTGATTCCTCTCTGTTTTTATTGAAAGTGCAGGTCAGCCATTTGATGTACTCCCCCCGAACCTTTAAGAAAAATGTGATTAAATGATTTAATTTTTTTTTTTTTTTTTTTTTTTAAGCTACTGATGATATCTAAACAAAGTTTTACCTCCTTGTTGAGCAGACAGTGAACAATGTAGAGAAAGGTGCCCTGCTGGGAGTTCAGAACGATAAAAAGGACCTGGAAGAAAAGGTTGGTCTGGTACAGGCCCAGAATCCACGTACAGCCCAGGATGACAAACTGAGCCACTATCTTGAAAAGA
Organism: Salarias fasciatus; assembly: GCF_902148845.1. Taxonomy (NCBI): domain Eukaryota; kingdom Metazoa; phylum Chordata; class Actinopteri; order Blenniiformes; family Blenniidae; genus Salarias; species Salarias fasciatus. The sequence goes on along the minus strand of NC_043748.1, from coordinate 17,028,636 downwards.
ATTAATCTGCAAACAGGAAGACAAAGGATTTTATGAATCAGAAAATGCAAGTCCTTTTTGTTTTTTTTCTTTCCACGTTCGTTATTCATGTTTGAGTAGCAATTTGCAGTTGCATTTCTTCTTCAATTCTTCATCAGTTCTTGCACTTTATGGTTGCTGACACACTGACCTGGTGTCTTTAGACTGTGAGACGTCACTTTTCATGTTGGCCAAAGTCGGTCTGAGACTCCATAAAGTAGCAGAAAACAAGATGCAGTTAAGCTGGTAGAGGAAAAGAAGCACATTGATGCAGGTAGTCATCAATAAACCCTTGTTATATAAACTGATGGTGAAAAAAGTGAAAAAAAAGTTCTTCCTTTAAAGTTTACTGTTTAAAACATACATTTAAAGTCTCTCAGCTGTTTGCTTTATTTATTTAATACACGTGAGCAGCATCAGTGTATCAGCAATGCAAAGTATTGTGTACTTAAAGGAAACTCTCCTCTAATCCTAAAGTAGACAACCTGCAGTTACAGATAAATAAATACCCAAACAGCTTGCCAATTAATAAGACCTAAATACAGTGATAACATTTTCCTAAATTGAGTCAGGAGTGAAGGCACCGCCGGAGGTTTTTCATCTGCTCAACCATAAAAAACTGTGGAGCTTCAACTTCAGCTGAAATGTTAATATATTTCTCTGCCGATTCAGAGGAATGACTCAGCAGTCTGGAAGTATAACATCAAAAGGAAATGTGTGATTTTTATTTATCAGCATGCAGCTGAACACATGCTGCCCTTGAAAAAATCTAGAGATATCTAGGGAGGAGTTAGAAAATGTCTGGTTTTTACGATTTAACATGCATTTAATCAGACTATTTTAGAGAGATTATATGACAGCACCTGAGTGAGACATATTCCCAAGAGGCTGCCTTATGAGTGGCTCGACCACAGTCACAAAGGAGAAGCAGATATCAGAGCAACTTCACTAATATGCTGCTAAAATATTTGTCAGACTAGTGTCTTTGTTAGGCTGCTTTTTCATTATTCCACTAGATTAGTAAGATATTTCATTAAAGATGGATTTCCTCAAACAAGAGACATTCAGAACATCATTTTATTTTTATATTATTGCCTTAAGAAATAATTTTGGATTTACTGAACAGACATTGTTATGAAATTTATGTGGCAATAATGACAGAAAAGAATATTTGGGGGGTAATATGGCAGATTGAGTAATTGGGTGTTTTACTGAATTCTGTAATGGAAATACATGGTTTTGTTGTGTGAATGAATTTTCTATCCATGTAAAAGATGATCAACCTAATCTATTTAAACTGGTTCAGTAAATCCATACAGACATTTCAGACACAACAAACTCACTTGTCTTCTTCAAGCTTCGAGAAAAACTCAAATCTTTTTGACAAAAACAAACTGTGAGAACCTCATGTTACTTTTGATGTTAACTGAGTGAAAATCTCGCCCCAAAACAGTTCAGTGATCAGGATATTATAACCACATGAAACACTTCCAGCACAGTTTAAACTAAATGAGGATCGTCTTATGTCCTCATCTGACAATGTGCTCAAAGGCAACAATAAAATTGTTCTAAAAAATATCAGTAATATCAGTGAATAATAAAATTATTTGAGGCTAGTTTTTCTAGGAAAATACTCACTGCAAGGACACTCAGCACCGGCCCTGTTAAAGCCCAATTAAAGTTTTGTTTTTGAGACAGCCAGCATCTGCAAGAAAAGACGTAATGAGCACACACATCATAATCCAATCCTGCACAAATGGCCTTTCAATTAACTCCACACTGTTTGTGCTACTTACGAGTCTGCCTCAGTAGCTCCATATCCATCAGAATATACCAGTGCAGAAACACCCACAATCACAAAGGGAACCCCATAACCAATCAGGTACAGAAGCAGCTTGGGCAGGCCATCTCTCTGGATAACCTGCACTTTGGAGAGTCTTCGGACCAGCAAGTAGAGCTGAAAGGCCTCCAGAAGCATCCACACGAAACTGGCAACCACCAAGAAGTGGAGAAGCGCTGCCATGACGGTGCAGGCCAGCTGGAGGGACACAGAAGTCATTTCCAACTGAATGTTTATGGGATTTTGACTTCAAAAGCAACAAGTTGTGGTTTACTGCACCTCATCCTCAAGGTATCTGTCATTCCAGAGCAGTAGCAGATGAGACAGGCCCAGGTTGAGACAGAGGTGAAGACGGGCTGTGTTGTTGATTTTGGGGTTCCAGCTGCACAGGAGGAAGGTGAACACAGCCAGAGCGAAGAAGAACAGTCCCACAATCACACATATTCTGTTCAACCACTCCAAGAAATCACTCTCTGGAGGAGGCTGGAAAAAAAGAACAAAAAGAAAACAGTCAAAACAAACTCTTCAATGCAAACCAGCTTCTGTGAGTAAATGCATATCCACACAGAATTCTGACATACCTCTCCTATCTGAAGAATCAGGGCGAATGTGGAGAGGTGAGAGCAGCTGCACATAGTGCGGTTTTCATCACTGTATGCTGTCCAGCAGCCATCCACTGACCAGCGCATGGTTCCTGTGTTTCCTTTCTCAGTCTCTCTTCCTCCTCCTGTTTCTGTTGTCTTGGTTTTATTCTCCCAATACACACAGGTCACAAAACCAGACTTGGGTAACATCTGAAAAAATAGAAATAGAGATTAAGATTTGGGGAAAAAAATGTTGCGTGTGTTTCATTTTACAGGGAAGAAACTGTTCTCCACCTTCTTGTGGTGGATGGTGAAGTTGACGGGCTCTGTGAGGTTGGTGTGATTCATGGAGGGCACAACGGCAGTGAGAACATCAGAGAACATCTCCGTCTTGTTTTCTGTCTTAAAGTATTGGTGACTTAGAAGATTCTCCATTCCATTTAACGTCAAGAAGGCAGCAGCTGCAGAACCTGAGAATATGCATAAGTGGGAGGAAAGCAAAAATCTTCACTGAAATCACAATTCAACTATATATTATGGTTTCTTACCATCCATCACTCTTTTTTTTCTGAAAATATGTTAATGACAGGATAAAGTGAACTTTGTTTGAAACTTCGTTGTATGTTTGGAGAGTCGAGTGTGTGTGCACCTGAATTTGTGTATGTTTTTGTAAGTGTATGATGATGTTATGTTAGTCTATCTTGAGGATTGTTTTTGTTCCCACACAGATTTGTATGTGCATGTTTGAGTTTTTATCGGCATGCCTTATGTTTGTTTGCCGCTCCTGCCTCATCGAGAGATGCTTTGAGATTTAGCCTGGACTTGACCTTTCTGTGCGTGAGTTTTCTCTGGATATTCTGGTTTCCTCCCACAGCCCTAAAACATTCATACAAGGTTAATTGGTGACCTTTAATTTCCCCCCAGGCGTGAGCGTCTGTCCTTCTGCTTGCTTCTATCCTCATCTCCACCCTCGGTGAGATTTTTACTGGTGGATTTTGCTCTCCTTTTGCAGTGAAACAGACTTGTTTGCAAGGTTTTAAATCTCCTAGTTGCTCACTGCAATGTCTAATAATGTAATAATTGCCATTTATGTCATAATGTCAGCCTTTTTTAATGTAATAAAAATCATAAATGCTCATAATAACATAGAAAAGGATATTTGACCCATACTGGATATTTGACATAACGCCACATTACAATTCTTTTAAAATGTATTAACTGCAGCCAAAGATGTAATAATGCATAAATATCATTGCATTTCTTGGGAATAACAGCTTTTTTGCAGGTTCTGTCCAGTTTAATTATCAAAAATGAGCATAGTGAATGGAATAGCTGTCATATTCATTCACTCCAAACTCTTTCAATCATTCAATCATGGTTATAAGAAAAAAAAAAAAAGGAGGCCTCATTGTCATTGCAGAACAATAGCAAAATCCCACTTGTGCAAATCGAATTAGAGAACTTAGAGACAAGTGTATACAGCTACAGGTCCTCATGGGCACACACCTAATATATTGCAAACACATCAGTTGTGTTACGCACAAACAAATCTAACTGCAGACTCACAAGGGTCATTGTCTTCCGAGATTCAAATATCAATAAATGAGAAACACAACTTCCCATACACATGCAAAAGTCATTTTGCTACCATGCCAGTCTCATGCAAGATGCATTACTGGTCATAAAAAGCAAAAATCATAAAAATCTGCAGTATTTATCCACTGGGACTCTCTGCTCACCATTATTGTTTTTGGCCAGATCTTCCAGATTAATGTCCATGGTGTTTTCTTTGGCTGAGAGAGTAGAGCTCCCTGTACTGTTGCCTCCAGGTACAACAGTTTGGAAGCTTAAATCTAAGACACAGAGTGGAGTTAGAGTCGCCTGATGATGTTATTCAAGCCATGGTAAACATCTATGGTAAAGTGAGGAAAACGTACCCACTGTTTCACTCTTGATGGTGGTGCTGGTTTGGTTCTGACCTGACGGCACCATCGCAGAAATTAGACGGTCTGAGATTCCCAGGATCACGCTGCCAATCTCCCCGTCTCCTTCGCTACTCACCTTGGCCGACTTGACGCGTGGTCCAACACCCGACACTTCCTGAAATCATCCAAATATTTGTGATTACCAGTTCACCTGGCAGATGACACAAACTTAACTTCCTCTAAATTTACCATAAAAACAATAATGTGTGGTTTGAGTGGAAAAACAAGTACCATTGATGCTGAGAAGCAGTTTGCCACAGTCTGGAGAAACATAGGAAAGCGGGAGTTATGTTAATTTGGTCTCGTGAATATTTTTAAGGCATTGTAAAACTACCCTTGTACACATTAGGAAACCTGTTTGAATTAGGTTTATAGATTTATGACATCCTCGTGCTAATAAAACAGTTCAAATGTCAACAAAGAAGAATGCATTGTTGATATAAATGATTACTTAATGGATAATAATTTGGACAACTCCATGGTGGCACTAAAAATAATATTGCTTTTCAAAGTTTTCAGCATTTTGACCACTATTTTTCTACTGACTGCTCCTGGTAGGAGTATTTCCGTGTTTTCTTTCAGCTGTTCGTCCATGTCGTCCAGAAACTTCCTCTCTTTGGTCTGTCCCTGCAGAAAAGACACCAATACAAGACACAGTCCTCAATTTTATGCAGAGAGTTAAGGTACATATCTTGGAGTAGTAATGAAAAGCCTTTTTATGCAAAAACAATAAAATAAAAAAATTCTACGTATACAAAGACAGTATCCCACCTGGGATTAATTCATTCGTGGGCATTAATTTTCCAGCTCAATTGTTTGGTAAAGCAGATCATCTTTTAAGCTTATTTCTCATACAATTCTTGGAGTTTGCAATTGTGCGACTAAATTTGCAATAGCAGCAGAATACAAGCAAAAAACTCAAATTACCTCTTCAGGCTCTAACTTGTCGAGAACATCTTGAAGCGCTGTTGAATACGGGTGGAAGAAGACAGATGAAACGAAATGTCCAGTTCTCTGAGTCTGCACACCAAAGGTTTCAACTGTGTTTCTTCAATATTGCAAGATCATTTTTGGCTCACATTCACAAAATGTAATTCCGACTGTCCAGATAATACCAGTGGAGGGGAAGAATCCATCAGGACAGGAACAGTAGTAAGTCCCTGGCCTGTTGGTGCACACAGTCTTTTCCCCACATATACCATGTGTCTCACTGCATTCGTCTATATCTGAGGGATTAGAGCATGGACAATTAGAAACATAACAGAAAATGCATAAAGGTGAAATAACACTGCTGATAAATTGATAGAGAGACCTATGCAAGGGTCGGAGTGACTTTCTATGGTGTCGGCGTCATTCAATCGATAACCAGGGTGGCAGGAACAGACGTAAGATCCCACTGAGTTTGTGCAGTTGGCGTTGGGCCCACAGATGGTGGCATCTTCAGCACATTCATCAACATCTACAGAACACAAATGAAACAATAAACCAGAAACTTTTTCCTTAAATAGATTAACGTTTTCTGTTTGCGAGCTCAGTCCTCAGCCCATGTTTTCATGCACTTCCTTCTATTTAAATGGGATCTCGGCTTGCAAATGACGTCTTGTCTCAAGTCTCGGTCCATTGGTGAGAAACCTGACATGACAGTTGAATCCTCACTGCTAAAGAAGAACATCAATGCAAATACCAACACAGATGTTCTCCTCGCTTGGTTCCTGGTCCGGTTGAGTCGGCTTGTATCCAATATGACACGCGCAGGAATGAGATCCGTGTTTGTTGGTGCAGTCAGCATCAGGGCCACATATAGTGGAGTTGAAGCATTCATCAATATCTGAGAACGAAAGCATACACGATCAGGTTCTATTGAGTGTTGGTATTGGTGTTCTTCTGCTGGACAGAAGTTTGTTTGGAGGCTTTTAACAGACCTTGGCATACAGGAGTTGCGTCAGCTACAGCTTGAAAACCGTTGTTGCAGTTACACAGATAACTTCCAGGGTTGTTCACACACGTTCCATCGTCACCACACACATTGTCGGCACATTCATCTAAATCTGGACAGAAAATGAAAACTGGGTGGTCAGCCAGCACATCGGCTTAAACACAATTACATCCATGTCCAGCGTTGATAGTGAGATTTTTTTTTTAATCACACCTATGCATGGATTGGAATTTTTAATTGGTGATGATTCATTTGTGGCAACGAATCCATCCAGACAGGTACAGAAAAAAGATCCAATCGTGTTGTTGCATTTTGAGTGAGAGCCGCATATTCCTGTGGTTTTCTCACACTCATCGATGTCTACAAGCAAAAACAATACAAAAATGGAAACAAAGTCAGGTCTGTGTGATTCAACTTGTGAATTTCAAAATGCAAAATGATTTCATAGACATTACACTAACATTTTTTTAGACATACTGACCAACACAATTATACGCATCTTTCTCGGGGAGGCGATTAAGAAGCATTTCATAACCGGCAATGCAAGCGCAGCCTCCATTAGTCCCACACTCAGCAAGAGGCCCGCAAGCGGTTTTGTTACACTGAAAATGATCTAAACAGAGAGAACAGACAAAGAATGAGAGGGAAAGCTGGAATTCAGTTCTCTTCGAAATTAATAGAACATAAATGATCAGGAATTTACTTAATGAGACTGAACATTGATTCCTTACAGGTTAAATAACCCGAACTTCCATGAGGATGACTAGCTGGTTTGTATATATAGAATCCTCCTGGACACAGGACCACTTCGACTGAGATCCCATAATGGTTACAATGTGAAACATCAGCATATGCGGTTCCTGTCGTTGCAGTTTTAGATTCAGTTGTTGGATGTGCGGAATGCCAATGGATGCCATATGCGAACCCTCCAGCTCTTCTTACACAAGTTGGATTGATTCTGTTCCCACCAATTCCTGTGAAGCGCCACCAATTCCCCACAAGATGTCCATCATCCCTTGGGTAGCCAGGAAGAGTAGTTGATACAAACTGAAAATTGCGCCATGGCTCAGTTATGTTTTCATATCCATCACATGATCCTGCACGGAAAAGGTAAACTTAGTCGCAGGTGAAAAAAAGTCAAGTGTTTGTCAGGTGTTTATTTTCTGATATTGAATGCTCATTTTATTTCTTACCGGGTGGGAAAACACAGTGGCTGAGGGCAAAAAGTGAACCTACAGCACAAAAAGGAAGAAAACAAGTTACTGTATCCTGGAGCAGTGGTCTACTGAAATATTGAATTTGAACAGCATTTTGGGAGTTTAAACCTAAAAAGACTGGACAGAAAAATAAAAGGGAAATGTCTGAGCATGTTGAGCAAACTGATTTTGAGGGACAACATAGAAAATGATTGCATCGGAACCAACATTCATATTGCAAAAGGTGTAAAAGCTGAATCACATTAAAATATTATGTATAGAAACAACTGTACCTTAGCTTTGTTTTGCAATTTACCTCAATAAGAATAGTAACTTCAATGAAATTGTCACTCCTGATAAAAATCAAAACTAAAATGTTCATAATAAATGAATATCTAGAGAACTGTGCCACCTCAGCAGTGTCACTTTAATCCTTTGTAAAGAGCCTTTTAATTGAGAATTTTAATTTTGCTTCATATGAAAATGCAAATAAAAGCCGAATTAACTCACCAAACAGAATGGAAAATACAAAGAAGTTCATCATGTCAGGTGCTACTCCAAACAACATTGGTGCTCACGTTTGAGACGTGTTTATGTACATTTTGTCAATTTGCACAGCATCCAGGATTTGCACCGATGCAAAGAGAAATGCAAATGAACTTACTTGTGCTGAAAGAAAACTTTTGCTATTGTGTAATGGAGACCAATACAGAGGGAAAGCACCTCAGGATCTGCCCACTGGTGAAAAGATTTTATTAGTTGAAGTCAAAATGCCACTAGTTCATCTAATTCATCCTACAATGATCAATGTGCCAGAGAAATGCAACCATAAGCAAAATGTAAAGAAAATGTAGAAATATCTATATTCTAAAATACAGAATTTGGTATCTCATGATATTATCAATGCTGTCACTAGTTGCTACAAAATATTAGTGTAAATTTGTTTAATAAAGTAAATCATCAGTAATACTCTAACAATAATCAAAAGAAATCAGAGGTGTCTATATTTTGGTATTGATCTGTGCATAACTACATTAAAAAGCAAGAGAAGTGATCAATTACCAGCTAAAGAAAGGCTGAGTTTGATAGAAAGGTTTAAGTACTGCAGAAAGACTGGTGTATGAGTATATTAAAAAAAACTGCATCTTCAAAACATCCTCTAATAAAAAAAAAAAGAATTGAAGTACAAGATCCCATTCTACAAAACGTTTGCCTAAGAGATGCAATTCAAAAAGAAACACAGTTACTGAATTGAGACAAATCACACAGAAAATATCAATACTTCATTTGACAAGAGGTACAGTATGTTGAGCATTCCAATGACTGAAAAGATAGATCAGATGGTATTTATTTTCAGACTTTTATACAGCATTGAACACATTGTTTAAATTGAACCATAAATAATTATGAAACTCTATTTACTTTAAACTTGGTTAGTTACTGATATTGGGTTAAGGCAACCAGACCATTGCAGGATTATTTCAGCGCCCAGCTCAAACCATGTAGGCTCATACAGAAGAACAACAACAAGCTAAATGTATCTAAGAGCAGTTTTCTACTGAAATATTGAATTTCAGCACCATTTTGAGGAGTTTTATTAGATTGGACAGAAAAACAAAAAATGAGCAAATTGAGCAAACTGATTTTTAGGGACAAATTAGATAATGACTGCAGAGGAACTGAAATTCATGAGGAACTGAAATTCATATTTCAAAACATGTAAAAGCTGAATCACATCACAAAATGATGTGTATAAATAGCTACACCTGAGCTTTTGTTTTGCAATAAACCTGATTTTGATTGAAAACGCAATACCTTCAATGTAACCGTCACTCATTTGCTCAACCAGGCAGAACAAAAAACAGCACTGTCTCTTGTGTTTTTTCTAGAGCCACAACCGATGAACTTATGCTAATGATGCACCATCTCAAGGCACTTCTCATGACACTGTTCTCTCATGGTCATGACATGCATTAAAAATAATTTCACCCTTGATCCTAAAAAGCAGGAAAAACACAATAACAAACAATAACTGCGTTGTTGTTGTTTTTGTTTGTGTGATTGTTTTTTCGGTTTTGAAATTTAATTAGGATGTTCATCTTTTTTTTTTTTCTTCCTGTGAAAGCGTTTTTCAACACTGAGTTGTCGCCTGTTGCCATCTTGTGGTCCCAATGTGGAAATACAACACAAATTTCCATTAACTGAAATAAATAAATAAATAAATAAATAAATAAATAAATAAATAAATAAATAAATAAATAAATAAATAAATAAATAAATAATAGTCGGTGGCTTTTGATCGTAGAACTGAGGTAAAGTAACGCAGATAGGCGCCCTCGTGACGTAACTAACCGGAACGTTGTGCCTAATTAAAGATTCCCATCGACCCTTACTTACTGACGGAACTCGTACACACACGGGAACCGGTGGATTAACCTGATTCTAAGTCGCATCTTTGCTTCAAATCTAGGATCTGTAAGTTTGTATCTTGGTAAACAGCTTGTCTCGTGACGTTTCTGTGCTTTTCACATTTCGATCGTCTGAGTTTGATCGGCGGTGTTAGCTTTAGCTTTAGCTCTAGTGGTGGATGAGTTGGGCTTTGCACAAGCGTCGGTACTTTATTCAAATTACTGCATTGTTTCTAGTTGATGCAATACTAATATTACTTATAATAATCTTTTCCTTTCAGGCTGTCCGCCTGCTGAACCTGGAATTATAGAATCAATAGACAAATTGCTTTATAATAAAGAACCATCATTAGCTTTAGCCGCAACTGTTTTGCATTTTCGTGAGATATCGCGTTCCTCTCTTCTGTTTGGTTGGCACTTACTACATAGTGATTCTCATGTTTGTTCGTTTTCTCTGTATGTCTTTTTTTGTTACTTGTTTCCTACCAGCTTGAATCGTCTGTGGTGAAGAACTGACGGAACGACCGCCGACCATGACATCTCTGGTAATCTGCCCATCATTACCATTTCTGTTTAAGATGTAATATAAATTAAATCCGTCATGCTATGCTTTGAGAAGTCATCTAGGTACCTCGTGGTTTGCTTTGTTTTGCGCATATTTCTGATACAGTTCAGAAGATGCCCTGATACAAATGTGGGTGATAGATTTCTTCTGGATTTGTCTTGCAGGGGAGCAGCAGTTCCTCAACCACAGAATACACTGTGCGAGTTCCCAAGTAGGTAACGTGAAGTGACATGCAAATATTCACAGGCTGCAGTCAAAGCAGGCACAGGGTGCCTTGTGGGATTGGATCTTTTTAATTTGTTTTCATCATATTTAAATGCATGTCGCAAGATGTGTTTGCATACATTTTGTTATGTTTGGATTAGATTTAGCTGTTTGGTTTGTGCACCGAAGAATATTTGGTTGTTATTTCTTGGATTGCACAAGAAATTACATAAATGCCACAGATTTTTAACCCCATTTGAATAGACATGTACACCCAAAAAACAAGTCAATCTCCATGATTGCATATTTAAAGTGATGTCTCCCTGTAGTATCACTGCCTGCAATTTTAGAAGAGTCATGACAAACATTAGTCACGTGCATCGAAATCCTGCTGTCAATGCATGCAAAATCTTTGAACAGACCGATAAATATATGCAACTGACTGAAAAGAAAATTTTCATATAGGTGAAGTGTTCTTTTCTGTCATTGTAGCTTGGTTGAATTGCTCTCAGTGGAAGAAAACACAATGGTACAAGCTTCCTTTCTGATTCTGTTAGGAGTGATTCTCACTGTAGAGTATGACGGGAAATAAGTTGGATACAATCATCAGCACCTTTACTTTTTGCAGAGTGCTTGTAGCATGATCAGGACTTGATAATTACAAGCATAAACACAAAAACTTAACTGGGATATTCTGGTCCATGTCAATGCAGATTTTTTAAACTTCTACATAAATATTTTAGCTGTAGTTGTTTAACTGTAATACATGACTTCTCTTGTTCCTAATTAGGAGAAATAAGTTGGGGAAAAAACATCTTCTTTTCATGTTCTGATGCATTTCTGCTTTTTCTGTTCACTAGAAACACCAGTAAAAAGTACAACATCATGGCATTTAATGCTGGAGACAGAGTCAACTGTTCCAGCTGGACACAGGTGAGCTCCACATGGGGGCCGAATGCAATACGAGTTCAACACTGATGAGTGTCTGTAACTTTCACTGATATGTTTTGTAACATTTTCTTCGACTTTCATTCCCAGGCTCGCATGGAACGAGACATGAGTGCTCGGCGGATATATGGAGAGGAAGAGACGCCAGAAGGTGCAGCTGGTAGCGAATTTGGCAAAAAGCAGCGTGAGGAAGCTCGACGGAAGAAGTTTGGCATTGTGACCAAGGAGTTTAAAGTGGAGGACCAGCCTTGGCTTCTCAAAGTGAACGGCAAGGCTGGCAAGAGGTGAGGAGAGAGGCTTTTTATGTTTTAAGTTTCAGTCATACTCAAAACAGATTTGTTAATCACAAAAATATATTTGTCATCAACTGTAAGTCTTTTAAAATTTCATAGAGGAAATGATTGAGTTTTTTGATAACAATAGGGATTTTTCTCAACAACAACAGGCTTACAGCTCTGTTCTCCTATTTGTCATGCAGTTACTCGTTTCCCTCATCTGTAAATATGTTTGGATCAGGTTCAAAGGCATAAAGAAGGGTGGCGTCACAGAAAACGCATCCTACTACATCTTCACCCAGTGTCCCGACGGGGCGTTTGAGGCCTTCCCAGTTCACGGCTGGTACAACTTCACACCACAAGCCAAGCACCGAACTCTGACTGCAGAGGAAGCTGAAGAGGAGTGGGGCAGGTGAGAGAGAGCAGGGACAGCGCACGGTGTGTGTTAGTTTATTTCACAAGTGCATTGACCACTTGATGCGCTGCAGGAGAAACAAGGTGGTGAATCACTTCAGCATCATGCTTCAGAGACGTCTGCGAGAACAGGAGCGCGGCGAGGACGAAGAAGAGGAGGGCGATAAAGCTGGGAAGAAGAAAAAGAAGGGCGGTAAGAAAGGGGGCGACCTGCGCATTACCGACCTGGAAGAGGACCTTGAAATGAGCAGCGACGACAGTGACAGCAGTATGGGAGAAGGTGAGGAGAAAGAAGCAGGGAGGCAGCCACTTAGATGCCACTAATATTCAAATGTTCATTGTTCTGCAGTCTTTATTCAAATTACCAGTGTTGTAACATTTCATTTTCTGGTCTACTTGCGTGTATTGAACAGATGGAGAGAGCAAGCCCAAGAAGAAAGATACCGCTAAAGGAAAAGGTAAAAAAAAGAAGTCAAAAAGCAAAGACAGCGAGGCCCTGGAAGACAGTGACGATGGTGACTACGAAGGTCTGGAGGTGGATTATATGTCGGATGAAAGCAGGTCAGGTCATGCTGTAGATTTGCTTTTAATGTGTAAAAGAATGAGAGTGTTGTTTGCTTCGTCCTGTAATGTTTTGTTTCTCCAAAGCAGCTCGGAGGAAGAGCCAGAAAAGGGGAAGCCCGCCAAAGGAGAGGACCTCCCCAAAGGTCAGACGTCTTGCAATTGCTTTAATGGATCACATCGGCCAGTAACAACATCGGGAACATCTACTGAGCCACATGTCACCAAAAACTGAATAACCAAATTACATGTCGGCAGCCCAGCGCTGTCAGACAAGTAGACGAGCTGCTAGAGTTTCAACACCAGGTTCTTGAATGTGCAAGCCGACAAATATGCAGCAGTTGTGTGATCCTGTCATGTCCTGATTTTAACACATTATTCAAAAAATTATGGAAGTTATAAACCAAAACAGGAGATATAATCTGAAAATACCAATGTATATGTTATTACTTTCTGTCTGAATGTGGATCATTTGAAGGCATTGATGAGGCGTCTGAGAGCGAGGAAGAAAGCGAAGAGGAGAAGCAGAATGAAGAAGAAACAAAAGAGGAGGAAGAAGAGGAGGAGGAAAAGAAAACCCCAGTTCCGGCCGAAAAGAAGAAAAAAAAAGGTGAGAAGGACACTGAGCTGAATGAAGGCCTTCATTAAAGCATGAATTCTTGTTACCGAGTTGTGCTGGCTTGTGTGTCGCAGACAGCAGCGGAGAATCGGAGAGCTCGGACGACAGCGACATCGAGGGAGAGACGGCATCTGCTTTGTTCATGGTGGTTAGTGTGCTTGAGGATGGATGAAAGGATTGTCTCTGTCAGTTTGACCGTATCTGTGTTCAACTTGTTTAGTTTGGCTGTGATGGTGTGAATGGTTTTGTGTTTACATTTCAACTTTTTGGTTTCTTTCATTGTTCTAATCACACTTGCACTTTGGTTCTTCCTCAGAAAAAACGCACGCCTCCTAAACGTGCAGGCGGTCGAGGTTCAGCAGGCAGCTCCAGGACGGGCAGTCGGCCCGGGACGCCTTCCATCGACTCGGCCTCCACCTCCAATACGCTCCGGGCTGCAGCCACCAAGCTGGAGCAAGGTGCTCCAGCTACCGGCTAAAACTAATAGCACTATAGAAAACGCAGCATACACCCAGTCCAATTCACACTTCCTGTTTTCATAGGAAAGAGACAAAGTCAGCCTTCAGCCGACACCCCTGCTGCCAAAAGGCTGAAGATGGAACCAAACAGTCAGAGTCCTGCTGCTTCTGGGAAGAGCACACCTCAACCCCCATCTGGGAAGTCCACACCGAGCTCAAGGTACTCTGTTCCCCTCCGTCGCAAACTCACACACACTCCTGAATACGACACAAGGTTGTTACCATCGACTGTAGGAAAGTGCATTGGTAAAAATCTCAATCTACAAATCAGTGTAGTAATTACAATGTAATATCTTGTAACACCGGATTCTAAGTTATGTATTGGGATTAGCAGATCAGAAAGATAAAACTGAAGAGACCAAAGAAGTATTATTCAGGAAAAAATAGCACTCTGTATGTGTCTTTGTGTGTCTTGCCTTCATAATCTTCATTTCTTTACATCGTTGCAAAACAACTACTGAAGATTTGTCTCCTTGCTTTGCTCTCCTGCCATCGGCCACTAGGTGGCAGTGAAGTAATCTGTTGCCAGTTCATAAAACTTTGAAAAACTAAATGTATAAATCATCTGTGTGGTAAATTTGAAAGTTGAGCCATTGTTGTCAAATAAAGCAACATCCAGGCTTTTTTTCTGCACCATTAACCGTTGTTTTTTTAAGCAAAATAGTTTTTCAGGCTGGTTTGAATAAGAGATGAAACTTGTGGATTTTTCTTTCCCCCACAGCGACGTGCAGCTCACCGAAGACGCCGTCCGCCGGTACCTGATCCGCAAGCCAATGACCACCAAAGACTTGCTGAAGAAGTTCCAGACCAAGCGTACGGGCCTGAGCAGTGAGCAGACGGTCAACGTGCTGGCACAGATCCTCAAGCGTCTCAATCCAGAGCGCAAGAATATCAATGAGAAGATGCACTTTTACCTCACCGAGTAGTGGAAAGGAGGTGAAGATCAACCTCCAGCCGTGAAGTGTTGCTGACTTTACATCCAGCCACTTGAGGTTGGATCAGTGAATCAGTGCTGGTTTTTTTCTTTGTTGGAAACTTTTCTAATAAAAATGTAACATTTTGACTTAATTTTGTTTATTAAAAGTCACATATATATCATAGGAAAAAAAAATAGCTATTAGATAACTTTAACCTTCATTGGGACATACTGAAACAGTCCAAAAACTTTTTTATGCACTTTCATTTTAAATATATTTATTAAAAATAGGCTGTTCCAGGTGTTGCGCTGCAGCAGGAGTCATCTATGATCACATACCTTAGATTTCACATCTGCATACTGAAGTCATTGACAACATAGGCTGTTTTCTTCTTCTACACCTTGTTTTCTGCCACACAGCTTCATAGGATGGTGGTGATGACAAATTTAGCATCTTTTCACTTAACAAGGACAAACTATTGCATTCGCATTGATTTATTAACTAAAGTGCACCGAAAAGGCTTCACAAAGTGTCTGTGTATCATATGGATGTGAAGGAAAACACCATAACATTCACAGTAAATTGTATTCCTGCTTTAGCCAGAGTTGATCTGCAGGCATTTTAAAGTCATCCACAATTTACAAACATGTTTTGTGGAAGGAAACCAGACCACATGGAAATTCCACACAGAAAAGCCCTGAAGGATGAGCGACATCCGAAGGTAAAATCACCTTATAATTTCAACACACACTTCCTGTTCTCTTAGTGCAGAATTCATTGTGTTTTTTGAGCCATTTGCAGCAAATCTCAGTGGAGATTGTTGACACAGTCCTGCAAAGTGCTGCCTCTAATCTGCCAGTCCCCAGGCTGAGGCAAAGTGGGCGCTATCCTGGAAGGTTACGGCAGATGACCGAGATACGGCGCTGCCGGGGCACTCTCTGTCCGTTGAACACAGAATCCTCATCCTTCAGGATCTCATGGGTGAAGTTATATCTGGCCTGGTCCCTGCACAGGTGAAGACAAGACATTGTTGTATATCCTGCACACACACTCCATGCAGGAAGAGCATTTTAAGTTTTCTTTAATAAGATTCATTTACAACATTTGTGACATGCACTATTTAGCTCAATGTACTAATTGGAACTTTTTAAAAGGTTATCTTATAATGTAAAGACCACGTTTAATGTACCTCAGTATGTATAGGGAGCGTCGAGGCAGCAGCAGGTCCAGCCACTCATTGGCAGCGTCCTCTTTAACTAACCTCATGATGCTGTCTGATAAAAGACTCAATCCGGCGATGGTGCTGCCGCAGAACTGAAACATTGAACACTGATTAGATGAGAAACTGTTAGTATGAATGTGTTTCCTGAAGCTTTTTTCAAGAGAGCCCCACCTTTACACTGTCAATGTGGGGTTTGATGTAGCCCCTCTTGTCCAAATCCAGGACGTGAACAGGGCCAAGGAGACGACTCCCCTCTCTGAATGCTACAGATCGGACACGAATGAAGATCTCCTCGCATGCTTCGCCCCAGCTCAATCGCTCAGTTTCTCGGTATCCGTGAATCGCCTGAATGGAAATGAGCAAATCACAATTAAAGAAAGCATCATGGCCAACTGAAACAGCCTCCTCTAACTTTTGTGAACATTGACACAAAACAGGTACACTCATCCACATGACTGTATTTTAACTAACTGCACATGGAAAGAATTTGAAGTGAACGTTTAGCGCTAAGCATTCCATAACCTGTCTCTTCAGCTATTTAACATCTGTGCATTTAAATTTCCAAAAATGTCAGCTTACACTGTACACATACAAGTACTGCTCACTTCTACATAACTACAGTCAGAGGTAGGTCAACATACTTTGTCAAACTAAGCAGTAGAATGGGGGATAAGGAAATTTACGTATCTTGGACTGTGGCATAATAGTCTTCCAACAGCAATGTAAAAGTATTATCTCTGAATGTCACGAACGCTTCTGCGTGTTTACCATCACACTCACATCGTCCCAGTGGTCAAACTCGTATCTTTTCTTCCTCAGGCCGGGCTCCAGCTCTCTCAGGAGAGCAGCCTCCTCCTCCTCGGTGATGAAGGCCGGCTTCACCTCCACCTGAGAGCCGAGCCCCCCCACCAGCTCCGGGCTGGACCCCAGGATGAGAGGCTCATCCCGCAGCGGGGACAGGCCGCTGCCGGCGCAGGAGCTCAGACGGAGGCTGCCGTGCGCGGAGGGTTTGTTCACCTGCTTCAAAACACTCAGCAACAGTTTCATTCTCCTCTTTTAAGAAATAATAACCCGCCAAGATGAAAAGTCCGATATTCAGAATCCCTTGTTTTGACACAAGTCAACCTGTGATGGGAAGCGCCATCTTTAAAGCGCAGTGCATTGTGGGGACTGGAGTTTGGAGTAAGTTTACGGATTCTTTCTGAGACCTTTCACAGGATTTGAGTAAGTTACATCGAATATTCAGATGTTTTTGTTGGTGACGTTATGTTGGTGACGATTTGAATTAATGTTTTAGACAACAAGTGATTTTGTTTTTTGAAACCTTATCAGACAGGACTCACCCATCAGGTTCATTCAGTGAAAAATTTCACGAGTCTTTCTTTCTTTCTTTCTTTCTTTCTTTCTTTCTTTCTTTCTTTCTTTCTTTCTCGGTGCAGTTGCTCAAACACATTTAAGTTCAGGACTCCATGCAGCCAAATTTCATCTCTAGTCGACTAAACCTGTAACATAGACACAAAATAACTTTTAAATTTAAACTTTAGAGTTTGTTATTGCACAGCGTATCTATAATGAAAATGCTCATTTTCACAAAAACAATTTATTACGACCGAAAATTCCTACACTTTCAACATGAAGCCAATGTTAATGAAACTTTCTCATGCACTTGTGTGGCTGTCCATAGGCTGTCTGATTTCACAGGCCTTTCTGGAGCCTCTTGCAGGCTGATTTTGATCCACAGGCCTCTTGTATGACACCCCTGTTGTAGTTTCCTTTGTTTCTCTGAAGCTGTCCTCTTATAACTTTGTATTTAACCTAGAAAAAGATTGTTTGTTTTGTCTATCGTTCTGTCTATCTAGCTTTTGGGGGGAATGCCCATGTTGCAGTTCTCCACCACAGCAGTAGGGGGCAGTGAGAACCGATGATAATAAACACACTCAAGCCAAGTTCATTTATGAAGTGCCATTCAATTTAAGCAAATGTTACAATAACTTGGATTAAGGGACAATAAAAGTATCTTCAACATCGTTAAAAACAAATTTCAAAAGTAAGAAAACTGCATGGTAAAAGCATAGACATTTATTTTGGTAGCAAACATATCCAAAACAGAAGGTAAAAGCAAGACATTACATTGTTAGAAATTGCATCAAAGAGCAAATAAAACTAATGCAATCACAATTAAATATAAAAATAAATTATTTAGTAATGATTATAAAGGAAAGGTAAATATCTTTTTTTAACTCAAAACGTCAGTAAACAGTACTGATTTAGTCCTTGATTTAAATGAGCTAAAAGAACCAAGTGGAAGTTTGTTCCATAATTTGGGAGCAGAGAAACCAAAATGTACTTTTGCTTACTTGGTTTGATCCTATGTACGGTGGCTTAAATAGTACTGCTAGCTTTGCTCTTATACTACTCGTTTTCTTCTCTCTCTCTCTCTCTCTCTCTCTCTCTCTCTCTCTCTCTCTCTCTAGTAATAAAAAAGAGGAGGTGAAGGAATTGTATCACTTTGAAGTATGAAACAATACTAATAACTACACAAAAAAATGCAGTACTGTCTCACTCTGTCCTTTCTAGATGAGCAAATATGAATTTATGAGTATTCATGATGGATTGAAAAAAAATACAAAACAGGATTCAGTTGTCGGGCTGATATAGTGGTGACTTCATTCTCACTTGAGGCTCCTACAGAAAAAGAAAAAAAAACCTGTGGCCTACTTACAACTAAGGACAGATTACCACCCTCTCTTAGTTGCTCCCTCTTTGGCTTAGTTTCCAGGCGAAAATTTTTATTGGTCAAATGTTTGTATATGACTCCATTTGAACTTCTCACAAGGTTATATACCCCCATTTTGACTATGTTAATGTTTATAAAATGTTTTAAAAAAAAAGCATAATTGTATTATTTTCATCAAGCTTGAAGCTTAGACATGAGTTATTTTTTTGTATTTTAAAACATCTGCTGTACTATAAAATATACACACTCCCTTTTCTTTTTAAAGTGATTAAACTGTACATTATCCTTCAGAATCTCCAAGTGGATCGGCTGCATATGCAAGAAGTATTAATGCTCCCTCTGTGCGCCTGCTGTTGGTCTCGGTCAGTGAGCATCCACAATAAAACTGACACACACACACACACACAAACACACACAAATACGCACGTGCATGAGCAAATGATGTGATGCCCATTTCATTGTTGGATGCCGTGTCGCTGCCCCCAGCACTGCGTTCATCCAGCCATGATGAGTGTTTTGGGTTTATATTTTAATTCCCAGTTGGTACACTTGTTTAAAGCCTCTGTGATTCACTGAATTATTATTGGTCAGCTTTTCCTGGAGGCATCGTTATGCCTTCTGTTGACTCATGCGATTAAGAGGAAAATCACCAGAAAAATACTTGGCCGTGGTCAAATTGTGTGATATGTGTCTGCTGTCATTGCTCAACGGTAAAAAAAAAAAAAAAAATGCCAAGATTGTCACAGACTAGACTAGAGAGTATTTTGAGAGTAATTGTTCTTCACTTAATTTATTTTATTTGCATTGTCAAATTTTAGATGTGAAATATGAGATGACATTAATAGAGAACTTAATAACAGATAGTTCAGTTCAACATCTGTCTTGCTAGATCTTTTGCCTGTAATTTTCAATTGTGCTTTATGAATATAGAGTTTAATACTTCCTATGTTATCAGCTCTTTACCACCTTAGTATATGAGTCCCCTGTGTTTTAAAGCACACCTGGGCAGTGTACAGCCCGTCTTTGGATGTCCCAAATAATAGTCAGTGTGCACAATGACTGCAAATGTACAGGCTTTGCTTGAATTTTGAAGGTGGAAGGTTTGTTTTTCAGGTCTAAGTATTTCTTGCATGTTGCCATGTGGGTACCTTTCATCTATGTAAACGGGTTAGAATTTGATTCAGCCTTATCGGATAAAATATTCCAAGAAAGTCGTGAACTTGACAAATGCAGACCAGAAACTGAAGCTTGTCAAAGCCGTGCAGCATAAGTGCTTTTCTTGCAAACATGTTGCCATATTGAGTACAATTCAGTAGAATGTAGGGCTTGACCCTTCACAGGGGTTGTCCCAGCAGGCCCAGTTTTTCATGTGGCCCCCCGCCTCCAGAAAATCAATTATATGATGTGAACTGGTCTCACAGGTTAACGTGAAAGTCTGCAACGGGTCTGCGCAGGACCGGGTTCAGCAGGGGCGGAGTGCTCTACATGCATTCAGCCATTGAATTATTCAGTCTTATGAATCATTGAGTCACGACACTCCTTTTTAGGCCCTCGCCTTAGAGCTCCAGCCTCACAGCTTCCCACTGTTTGAACATCTGACAGAGAAAGAAAAACAACAGAGAACTATCCAGACACTTTCAAATCTCTGGAGAGAGAATGGTTGTTTCTCAAAAAACCAACACTTTAATGTATGTGACTTAGCCTCACGTAATTTGCCTAACAATTGGTCAGAAGCTTCCCTTTGTCTTCATAAATGCAGTTCATATCTGGTTATATTGGCACAGACATGGGATTTTAGGATTTCTTGTGCAATAGATGGATGATGGATAGGTTGTGTCTGTCTTAGGTTGGCTCTCATTCACACACACACTGCTGTTTGACAATGGTAATGTTCTAATTTTTTTTTTCAGGTATTTTTCTCAGCTAAAACATTACACACACCCTCAACTGATTGTGTATCTGTTTCGTTTATGCAGACGCTGCATGTGTTCTTGTGAGGTGACAATGTCTTATGCATGGGTGGCCTTGGAGCTGTTGCCCAGTGGTGCTTCTTCCACTAGCTGGACGGATTCACTGAGTCAGAAAGAAGGTTTCTGCTCCTCAAAAATGTTCCACTCCTGAAGGAGTACAGATCATCACATTCAACTGTAAATTCAAGTATGAAATTGAAATTATTTTTCTTCAAAAGAAAAAAAAAATCAAAGAATATGTCAAATAAATAAAATCTTAAAGATTTGATTCAGACATGTTTATTCAAGTATATGAAGAAATGCATATATATCAAAAGAAAATGCACCAACTGTAAAAGAACTGTTGGTTAAACAACATTAAGAGAATTATTGTAACTTGGCTTCCTCTTCATTTGAAGTTATCCCTGTCATTTTGCGCTTTCCATGATAATCTCCACTGCTCATATTAGCATCTAATTTAAAACACATTTCTAAATACCCACATTCACTCCTCAGATGACCAAAACTCAACTTTCATTGTGGGAAAAATACCTGATTCTCTCAAACACGTCCAGACTTTCCCCAGTGATCAGACTGGGTTTATTTTTTTTTAACTGCAATAATGGACAAAAGTGAACTGACTGCTGTTTGTACATCACACAACTGACTGCACAATGTTCTCCAGAGGCCAGTGTTGGTTGAGGTGATATTTCTCATCTGACTGTGCACTGGAGTTACCTCTGAAACTCCCAAGAGGCACGAGCGTTCACAGCGCTGGGGTTTTACTACCGGGGGTGCTGTCCATGGTGCTGATTATTATGCCATCAGGGTGCAGCATGTCTATCTATCTATCTATCTATCTATCTATCTATCTATCTATCTATCTATCTATCTATGCCCTTGTGATGGGGTCAGTCTCCTTTATGGCCGGAAGCCTTGCTTAAGTGGGCACAAAGCAAAACGATCCCTTTCTGACATATCGGATAGACGTTTAAGGTCGCGCTGTTATCGATTGGCATTCTCACGTGCCAGGTTTTCTCCCCTGATTCAATCTCTTAGAGAGGTGATTCAATTCCGCTGGTCACCCTTAAATCTGCGGCTGCGCGCGATCATTTCCCAATCACGGAGGCGGCTATTTGCAGAGTCAATCAATTAGGTCACGTATAGGAGCGCGTGCTGTCCGGCGGTAATTGTGGGCTTCAGCGCTCCCCTCATCCCCAACATCACGTGGCACCATCACTTTGGTTAAAGGTGTGTGATGAGTGACTTATGCCATCCACTGAATATAACAGCACTCCTTGCCATCATTATCCACTTTTCACGTAAGGATTCATGTTGATAAATGATAAGGAAAGGGCTATAAATTAGATTCGTGGATTTCACAGAAAAGCAGATCACAAGGTGGGGGAAATATTACATTCTCTCTGCTCCTCTTGGCATTGTCCTTGTTTGCTGTGTTGTCACTGAAAAATAATTGCCGTGTGTTTGGGCTTTAGCGCAGAGCATATGGTCACACCTTGAACAGGCACCAGTGTTTTGGTAGAGCGATGACTAAAGCCTGGAGGAAGGAAGAGAGGAGAGGAGAGGAGAGGAGAGGAGAGGAGAGGAGAGGGAACCAGGGAAGAAGATCCTCGACTCGGTTTCTGCGAGGGAGGGAGGAGAGCGCTCTCTTCGTCCATTAATTTCCAAATGTCTGTTGCTAAGAATAGCCTTCCCCCTCCACCTTCCCTAACAAACACGGCAGACTCAAGCGCGCACCCTTGGACGCGCTCATACTCTTACACACGCGCCCGTGTGCGCGCAGTCATTGTCAGCTTGGGTTGCAGCTATATCTTTGCAGGAGCTGCATGATGCCAGCTCCCCACCCCGGCAGCCCCTCTCCTCCACACACGCGCTCATCTGACTGTAACGAGCACCCCTCCAGGTTCTTATTAAAAGCCCACTTGTCACCAATGTCTCCCCCCTCGCACCATCAGGATGTTTCACTCATTATTTCATGCTGATTTTGGAGCTGTTCGCCTGGACGTGGCCAGTCCGACCTAGAAGGGCAGCAAGCAGAACCGAAGCTGCCTAAAAGAAGCAGGCGGTAGACGCCACCTCCACCACTGACATGCGTCTGGAAGTTGGACGAGCTGCGTGCGTCATGTGCCGCGGCTGCAGAACTGATCAGGCGCTCACTGTAGTTTACGCAAGCCGAGAGGCAGCGGTTTGGTCTCGCGCACGGTGCGATTTTTTGTTCATTTTATTATAGCCAGACCACCTCCGTCTGAATTTCAAGGGGAACAGTCAGTCCCCTCCCTTTTCAGTTTTTTTTTTCTTCGTCCATTCACAGATCCATCCATCCGTCCGTCCGTTTGTCTCTCTCCTCATCCTCTGGACGTAGGGAGAGAGAGAGGGAGAGAGAGAGAGAGAGAAGGAGGGAGGGAGGGAGAGAGGAGGCCGTGAGGAACGCACTACCCAGCTCCAATGAGAGAGAGAAAGGACGCTCTGCCAGGACATTTGGACTCATCAGTGCGGACGAAGGGAGACTTTTCGGGGCGGGGATGGTGAGGGACTTTCTCGGCTCTGCTGCATCCCGAAGGGCCACGCCAAGATCATGAGAGGGTGTAAGGCGGCGGAGAAGCGGCCGTCGTACCCTTGTCTTTGACAACGCCGTCCGTGTGTCCCTGGCTCAGCCTCTGGACAGCCGCTCAGGTGAGAGAGGGGGAGAAGATGATGGTTGCATCGAGGGACCAGGCTATTGATTTCATTTGAGGAGAGAGAGAGAGAGAGAAAAATTCATCTACAGTACGGGACAACAATGACACCGACGAAAGGCGCACGGTATTTTTTTATTCCTCTTTTGTGCATTCTGAAATAAGACTCATGAATAACAAATGTCACAATTTTCCTGGTCTCGAGGCTTGTCGGAGCGCAAAACAACTGTAAGGTGGCAGGAGCCCCTCTGTTGCCACACACTGTATCAAACATTGCGGATGTTTCGAAATAAATAAATAATCGTAGAATTTTCCCTTTTTTTAAGTCTTGAGAAATACGACTGTTTCTGAAATGCCAAGTTGGACGTTTCTGACAACCGCAGCGGTCCATCCAGCCTCTTAATTATTTTTAGGATCCATTTTCGATCGTCTTATTCATTGAGGCCTCAGTGATTTTTTCCCCCCCCCCTTTTTTTTAGGATTGTCATTACATGTTATAATGAGTGAAGAGACGAATCGCCCAGAAAGGTGCAGGATGCCGTGGTGCGCTCTGATACAGGCATGAGCCATGGAGAGCATCAAACATTCATGTTAACTCGCCACAGTCTCCCCACGGTTTTATGCTGGGGGCGAAGCCTGCTTCATACGGACATCAGGGAGGACGAAGACTGAGACACCCCACAGCACTGCCCGACGGTGCGACCAGTCAGCCAACCGACCGCACGTTTAATTTCCTCACACCCCACAATTGGCCATCGGCGGAGACGCACAGAGGAGACGGTGCATGGGCGTCCTCGTCTGCTGAAGGCACGAGCCGGATCGCTGCTCGCCCGGGTGCAGGTGTTCAACACAAGCCGAAAAAAGAAAAGGAAAAAAAAAAAATACCAACCCGTTGTGCATATGAGACGTTCTGATGCAGATGGGATGTAATGTTGTGTGGCTGCACAGCTGAGCATTGGTCTCCTTCTCCGCTGCTTCGTGAAGATTGGCTTTCGGTGTCCACAGAATGGCGCGGTTTGGAGACGAGGTGCCGGCCAGGTACGGCGGAGGGCCCGGCGGAGGGGGCCCGGGTGGCCGTGGCGGCAGCCGGCAAGGTGGACCCCACGGACACGGACACGGACACGGCCACGGGCATGGCCACGGCCACGGCCACGGTCCACCCGGAGGGCCCGGGGCCCAGAGAATGTACAAGCAGTCAATGGCGCAGAGGGCCCGGACAATGGCCCTCTATAACCCCATCCCTGTGCGCCAGAACTGCTTCACAGTCAACCGCTCGCTTTTCATTTTCAGCGAGGATAACTTCGTGAGAAAATACGCCAAAAAGATCACCGAATGGCCATATCCTTTACTCGGTGTTGTAGTGCGCTGGCCTCACAGGCCTGGTGTGAAAACAGATGTCTGATTGAATTGCTCACATATTTTCTTATTCCACGTGCCACAGCCTTTAAAATCAAAGGTGCATCAAGCTGATCCATCACTAGAAGCCCGTGTGAGGTAAGCTCCAATCTGTGACAGAAGATATGTTGGACATGGAATTTATAGTTAATTAAGAGGAGGGGGGTGTGAGCCAGCACCCTCTTTATGAGGCTGTTGATCACCATCCATCACATTTGTTAGTGGTGTCATGTCACAGGTCCACTGGGCTTGCTTGATAAACGTTTTCTGGGCGTAGGGGTGGTGGGATTGGGTGTCTTGGTTGCCGATGTCAGCATGTGCAGTATAGACCCAAACCTGGACAGGAGAGAGGAGTAGGGTGGGGATAACCATGAGAGAGAGAGATTTTTTAAAGCAGCTGCTTGTGTGTGTGTTTGTGTGTGTGTGTGTGTGTGTGTGTGTGTGTGTGTGTGTGTGTCCTTGCAGTTATGCACACACACTTCCATATCAGCATGGTGCAGGTGTCTTTCTAGATATGGTGTAGAGAGAGAGAGAGAGAGAACTTGCACATTTGCACTATATTTATATTTTCCTCTCTTTTTGTGGGTTCTTCTCTTAATCACACAAGATGCAGGTGTCACTGAATGATTGTGCCATCATTTGAAACCGTTTTGCATAAATCTCTGGAAGAAATAGTGAGTGATTTCACCATTTCCATTTTCAGGAATTGTGCATGTCTGCCTGTACAGCGGGGTGAATGCCTGCAAATTTGGAAGTACATTTCTGAGTGAGTGTTAATGACAAGAGGGGAAACTGGTTTAATGATTATATTGATACATGCTGATGTTTGAGTCGTGACATAACTACACACACTAATTGGGCTGTTCTGGTGAAATGTAGGAGCTACTTACAGTGTCTCTGAATCAAGACTATTCACTGTCTAATAAATGATGATCAGGCTGGTGAGAGAGAGCAGGGCTGTGCAATAAATCTGATGCAGTATGGATTTCAGTTTGAAAGGAAAATCCATATCAGGATAATGAAATAAAGTTTAAAAAAACATCAAGATGACCCTTATAGACACTTGTAAAAACTTAAGTGCAGTATCACAGCTTACTAAGGCCGATGATTAATTCTGAGTGGAATAACTATGCTGTTCCTACTCTCACAAATTATGTGCAGTAAACGACAAAAAAATGACACCTGTCTGTGTGAAAACGGCCATTTCTGGTCCCAGAAAGCTATTATTCAGTGTAAAATGAACCGCACAGCCTTTGTTTGTCTTTCTGTTCTCCCCCTTTTTTCACTGATATATTTGGCAGCATATTGCTCACAGCCTGGTTTGAATGTGTCGAAAAGCACAATTTTTTTCGAGGGGAAAAGTCTTGTAAGTTACTCATGTCATTCCTTTATTGGATAGAATAGCTGACAGTACAGAGGCGGGAGGGATTGAAATGATTGCTCTCTGGTCAGATGAAAAACTCGTGTTTGGTGTTATTGTTTTTAAACTTTTAAACTTTGAGAGCACTTGATGTAGTGTGAGGACTAATTGTTGTGTTAACAGAAGGGGCATGACAGCAAGGCAGTGACAATCGTGACTTACAAGGGTGTGTTGTTTATTGTGTTTTGTGTGTCTTGGCGGAGGCTTTCGTGTTGTCTTTCTCTGCAAATGTCTGTGCCTATTATGACTGTTTTGCATATGTTTGCAGGGAATTTCACAGTTTGCCAAGACTATAGGTCTTGTTGTGGTGGTTTTTGCTCTCCCTGAGGTCATTTTGTGGTTTTTCTTTCATGCCGGGTCTCTTTCTTGTCATTTGATTGACTCTTCAGGCACAAATGTCAACAGTAGCATGGGAAGAAAGAGAGATAGGAAAAGAGCAATGGTGGACAGACATTCAGGGCTATTGTGTTGTGGGAAAGCAAATCAAGTTAAGGTTCGAAAGAGGAAGTGATATAGTGGTAATGCACATATCAATAATAAGGTCATCTCAGGTAACTCACCACTGTGGGAGTGAAGTGTCAAGTGTCTCATTAGCTGGTGTGATTCCACTGAGCACGTTCAAACCAAACCAACAACAATACATTTTTAAAAAAGATTTAAAAAAAAAAAGGCTGGATTGTGTGGCAGGATAATTGGTTCAGTCTGTTGAAATAACTTCCTGCCACCCTTATTTGATCATTTATCACTCTCCAAGAATATAAACCTCACTGCTTCACAAAAAAAAAATTACTTTGTTCAAATATATATTCGTATAATACAGTCAAGTATACAGGCGAGTGTTTGACTGACCAAAAGCGCCTGTGTGCAGCTGATGTGGTGAATTAAACCGATAACGCTTCATCAAATGGAGAGCAAAACAACCTTTTGATTTACCGGATGTATGAGGCTCGGTGGATTCATTAATCAGCTGAATTATGACCTGCAGCTTTATTTAGCTGTGAACTGACTGTGGACCCATGGGAATGCCATATAAATAAGTACTTGCTCCCTCATTCACATGTAGACACTGTAAGTTGATATTTGGTTGTTTAATTACAATAGGCATCACGGCATTCAGTCCCATTATGGTGTCATATTCCTTTATGAAACGAGTGGGTTTCATCATTTGTGAGCTTCAGACACAGAGAATAGTGATGCCAGGCAGTTGTAATTACATTTTTCCAACAAATGCATGCAGAATACTGGCTCTCATAACAGTTTTTTTTTTTTTTTTTTTTTTTTTACATTCAAGAACAAAACCATGGCCTCACGGTGGTTTTGTGGTGGAACACTCACCTAACAGAAGATTCAGAACATGCATTTTTATTTTATTAGTAATATGATAGGACGGATTTGTGCGTGTTTTGTCTTGTGATGGATAGGTGATCTGTCTGGGGCGTGTCCCACTTTTCCCGTTGTCACCCATGAGAGGCTTCAGTGCCTTGTGATCTTATGTTTGATGAACTTGTTCTTTTTTCTTTTTTTTTTTTACTGCATGAAAAACAGCAACAATAACAAGAGAAGCAAAAAATATGAGTTAGCAGTGAGCTGAAAGAGAAACTGAAAGAAGCTGCACGATGAATGTCTGATTTGCTGAAATATTCCAGCGAAGCCCCTCAAAAATGGAAAAACCTTCTCTCAACATAAAATTGAGGGATCCTTCAAAATAATGAGAATGACCACAATTACTACAGCAACAGAGCAGGTACAATTCTTGGACTCCCCTCTGATTTCCTGGACAGCATGTGGGGATCTTCTCATCTAGATCATCATTAAATCTGACGTCTTTCTGTGATTTCAAATGGTCCTGTGAAATATTTCACACTGCCATAGTTTAGAGTTTTTACAATAAGGTAGAGAATTTTTAATTGGAAAAAATAAACAAAGCAAAAAGAAGCATTGTTATTATTGTGGTTCAGTGATTAGTACTCTTGCCTCACTGCAAGAAGGCCCTGGGTTCAAACACCTGCAGGGGTCCCCTCTGTCTGGAGTTTGCACGTTCCCCCTGTGTGTGTTGGTTCGCTCCGGGCACCCTGGCGTCCTCCCACAGTCTAAACGCATGCATGTGAGGTTAGTTGGTGACCCTTAATTAGTAAAACCTTACTGGTAATTTAGTTTTATGCTTTTTTGTGGATGCTTTGGCTCTTTGTATTGTTGAGAGACCCAATACTTTCCCCATCGTGATTTTACCTTTGTCACTATACCCGTGTTACGGATTTTTTCTTTTTCTGGCTCTATCCAGATTTAAAAACATTGTTGGCTGCTGTGTCTTCTCGACTGAGATCTGGCTCTGAGTTGTGATTGGCCAAATGTTGGCTGTCAGCTGTTATTGCAGGAGGGCTCATGCAGTGGACACTGTGGTGTATGTAGCTTTTGTTTACGAAGCACATTTTAGTTGTTTTTTGCTCCCTTTCATTTAAAAATTGTCTGCTATTAGTTAAAATTGTGTTTTTTAAGACCATTAAATCTTAATTGAACCAGCCATGTAGTGACATTAAATCTAATTGATTTTGATATTTTTGTGTCAACTATTAATATTTCGCTCTGAAAACATATCAAATCTAATCCACTACACTATTTGAATCATTTTCCAGAACTATCGCTTAGAGCATGCATGTCGTGATTATGCTGGTATTGTCCTGCTAATGTGCTCAGAAATAACAGATCCTGTTACATACTGAGGGGGAAGTTGCAGCTAAATGGGTCATTCTATAGGCCCTTAGAAATTAAATCCTTATCGGCTTCCTCACCTTTGACCCTAGCTACTATTTGACCTTGTCGTGTTTAGCAGCACTCTGTCGCTTTACTGTAACCCTGTCAAACACATTTTAAAATCTGTAACTGTTTGTTTTGAAAGCAATATATGAGCCTAGTTTATGATTTTTACTCCTGAAGGACACTCCTGCAGTGTCTTACTTGTATACGGTACACCATATGGCGTTGTCTGCGTCATCTGCCGACATGAGCGTTGTTTTCCTCTGCTGTCGTAAATGGAGAAGAAGTCAATATATGTTGTATATTGAGCCCTCTTTTTAAATAACTACTTTATTTTCAATCAAATAACTTAGATTTAAGATTGTTTTCTCAGTTTTTTTATCATAGTGAGTAAATCTCATGAAAACCTAAAGTCACTTAAAAGTTAACATGTTCCATCTCTGCATCAAAAGTCTGACACTTTAATTAAGAAAAACTACGGATTTTAATCTGTAATTTAGATGTCTGGAAATGAACAATTATTTAATCTTATTAAGTTTAGTTTTGCTGTACCGGCGCTGTGTCCTCATCTATTTCAAGCTACGACTTCTACAATAAATTCAAACATGGACTCTCAACCACAATCAATGAGAGATCAAATTACCTTTGAAGATTTATTTATCCGGATTTGTGGTTCAGCTGTTCCATTGAGCAGCCCACCAGTATTTTAACCAGCAGATTTATGTTGGTAGTAAACATTGAACTACATTGGTAGCTTTTGGTCAATGCCAGCACCGTTGGAAGTCTTACATGAAAAGACTGTTTCTTTTTAATCAAATGCTGCAGACCATCATCAGTATGTAGTATGTTTGCATCTGATACCTGATAAAGCCATGCTAGTCTCATCTCTTAGTGTCAGTCTTTAAGACACATGTGAAGATATAGAGACACACAACCAGGAAGAGTGATTTGGAGGAGGAGAGAGGGACCTGGGTGTTTTTGGCTGGACGTGGTAAGTCAGTGATCTATGTTCACTGCAGAATCTAAATTATTTATTGGCCTTTCTCCAGCTTGCTACTGTCAGCTGATAACTAACAGATTCAACATCAGCTTGGTTCTGAGTGTGTGTGTGTGTGTGTGTGTGTGTGTGTGTGTGTGTGTGTGTGTGTGTGTGTGTGTGTGTCTGTCTTCATGGATGTATTTAAAGTGCAACGTCCGTCTTGATTTTCTCATGTTGACTATTTTTCATTGTTCCGAGTAACCGGATACTCTTGTGTGGGATCTTCTTAACTCTTTGTGGTCATATCCAATGCTTTTTTTTTTTGTTTTTTGTTTTTTTTTTTCCCCATCAAGCTAACCCAAAAATAACAGGACATGTTTCAAAAGAGCGCTTTGCAGTTATATACTGCCCTCATTTCTTCAATTTCATATTAGATGTACTCACATTGATAAGAAAGTCTAATTGTTTGGAAAAGTTTGTGCACACACTGCATACATGCAACCAAAACTGCTGTAACTGACATTTCAGTTTAGCTTCTTTGACATTGGAATGTTGGGTAAAGTACAAGGCTGCTTAGTTCCTGAAGGCCAAGTACAGTGTTAATGAGATGTGGTCAAAGGTTGTTGCTGCTCGGCTTCGAATATGTAGCTGAAGTAAAGAAGAGTGAAGGACTGTGGAAAGACAGAGACTGAGGAGGGAGGAGGAACGTCGGTAAGATGCAGACATTATATGGAGGGATAGGCTAATGAGAGAGAACAGAGAAGGGGGAAAGAGGGAATCAAACTGTCTGACTGCATATAAATCATTTAACCGAAAAGTGGTAGAGGGATGGACAGCTCGGCTGCAGTCTGGACCCACAAACTGTTTTTTTGTTTTTCGTTTTTGCTTTGTTTTTCATTGAGACACACTTTAATTCCCCCCATTTGTTCTTTGGTTCATTATATCACCATAACAGTCGCATGCCTGCAGATCACCCTCCACTGAATCTTACCCAAAACCCAAATCCTGACCACAAACCCCCGGCGCTTCGTGAAGCGTGAGTAATATAACTGCACACACACACACTGCGAGTGTTACCCTCTCCCCCAACGACACATTTCTCCTGCCTCCTTTTCTATTGCTCTCTTCTTCTTTCCTTCCCTTTCTTTGATTTATAGGAAGTGAAGTTTTGCCACATTCTCTCATGTTTCTTTCTTTTCTTTTCTCCTCCACACAGCTAACAGGCTGCTTCTACCTTTTTTTTTTTTTCTGAGGCAAAGTTAAGAGATTTGTCAGAAGTTTTGGAGGATTTTCTGCTGAACATCCTGACAGCTGCAGCTTAAGTCTTCCTCGGTTTACCCAGAAACGTTAGCGAAGAGACTCACGTGTGTGTTTATGCAGCATATGCACTACGATTCCTGTTCAGTGTGTGGGTGTATGTGTGTGTCCTCTGGGCTCAATCTGCCAGCCTCATACCTTTGACCGCCTGGTAATAAATGTGTGAATTGATCCGTATCCCAGAGCCCCTGCGGGCAGACTTGGCACTGGGGTTTACATGAGCATGAAAACACACAAAGACTCATCAGCAAAACTTGATCTCCTTAGATTTATTTCCATCATTTCTTCCAAATCAGACGTATTTCTTTCTTCCGTGTCATTAATCAGGCATTTCTAAGATAGACAGAAAATAATGACTTTAACTAAAACCTAATAATTACTTTCCTTTTAGAATTTTTTTTTATTTGTCGCCGATCTGCTGCCTCACCCCTTCCGCACCTCATTTTCAGATTTTTTTTTTTAATTCTCTTTATTTAACATTCAAACTGATATTCCTCCTTCTCCTTTTTTAAATACAATATGTTGTTACATCCATCTTCTAAATGGGGAAATGGTGAGGCTGGTGATGACTATAGAGACCACAGGGAAAACACAAAGACACACTATATTTTGGTACCTCTTTCCACTTTTTTCTTTTTGCTATCTTTGGTTAGAGTCCCTGCTCTGACATTACACATTGGCTGTGGTCAAGATTTTTAATATATGTGGTTACAGGAAATAATATATAATAATAATATGCATCATCTCACTTTTTCAAAACCGAGAAAAGCGTTTGAGTAAAGACAAAAATCCAGGATGTAAACATTCCAGGCCAATACAAGTTTAATTTTAGTGTCTGAGTGTTCTTTTTACTTCTGGAACAGTGGACAAATTCAAACTGGAGCTTAACAGAAAACAAACATGGCTGCGATAGTTTGTTCAGTTCTTCTAATATCAGATCTATCGTGTCTGTCCCTGCATGTTCATTGTGTGCACATTTCATTGAAAGCTGTTTTCGCCTTCTTTCTTTTGGGCTCCCTCCTTTCCCTTCAGTTTTTGCCATCCGTCTTTCTCTTAGCTGTGCGTTCAGGCTCTGCTGAATAATTCAGTTGCTGGCAAGTTTGGGATGTGTGTGTGCGCGCGTGAGTGTGTTGTACTTTTGAGAACGTCTGCGTGTGTTTGAGAGGGGCGCAGTGACGTGGGCCGGAGCTATTTTTGGGATTCGGATACGTGAAGAGAGAGAAAATAGAGAGAGGGAGTCTGTGATGGATCGATTTTTTTTTTCATGCTTGTGTGTGTTTCTTTTTTCTTTTTTTTTTTTTTTTTTTTCGGTCACGTGTTGTGGCTGTTACTAGACGAACCCTGCTGGAAACCTGCACTCTACCTGCAGGGCGTGCTGGCACACACTCAAGCTCACACACACAAATGCACACTGGCAGTGAGGAGCAAGCGAAGTTAAGTCACTAAAGCACTGTCAGGTAGACAAACACACATCATATCAACACAACGGCCGAACATAAAGCTGATGTAAAAACATGTCACATGCTACTCTGCTACTCTGCACGCTGCGCACAGCACATTCACACGCCACCGTCAGCATCTTTTACAAAGTGGCAACTCGGCTATATGTGGGTGATGAGGGAGAGAGGCAGTGGCAGGGGTGAGATAGAGACGCAACATATGCTGCGTGGAATAAACAGGGAGGAGGAGTGGGCGGCTGCGTCGCTTATGCACTCCGACTGATGCTAAGCAAGACTAAAAGAGGCCAAAAAGGGTTAAATGGGCCTTTGGGTGCTCACAGTTGTTTGTCGACGTGTCAGATGTGGACCAGTAGTTACAGTGTTAACTGGACAAATTAAACAAATCAGTTGTTGCTTTGGAGGACTATTGTTCCTTGTGACAATATTTTTTTCTGTTTAAGTCATTTTCTTTCTTTGTGCCTAAGAGAAAAAGAGTAATATTTCTTCTGGATGTGTGACATTATACAGCATTTTCGAAATGAGAGTGCAAACACAATGATCTGACGTGCACATTTTTTTTCCAAATCATCTTGAGCAGAATCATAATTTATACCTCGATTTTAGGCTTACAGGCTGAAGGCTTACAGGAAGAAGCAATGCAAACTTCTGGAGAGACTGTGATGAGCATGTTTGATTTAATGTTACGCTACGTCCTTCTGATACAACCTGAGCCGTTCTGAATTACCTGCTGGGAGCAGAATTCAAACCAGAAACCTTAGGTTACAAGCTTGTTTCCGTAATGTCAAGGATACTTGATGTTAATGGTAAAAAAATAAAATAAAATAAAAATACAAGGCAACAAATCAAATCTGAAGAAAATCTTGAACTGCAAATCATAAATTACCATTGAAATTGTATAGTACATGAATAAAACGAGTCACTTTAACCACGTCTCTTATCTGTATGGCTGCAGATTATCTAAATAATTAGATTGGTTTCAACCACACTGCCTAATCATATTCGCTTGATCAAATCAGTGCTTTAGAGGCAAAAGTGACAAGAAAGTGAAGTAATCATTCGGAGCCGTTCTGCTGCTGCTGCATAATGTAACAGGACACAGAGAGAGGAGAAAAGAGTGAGGGATATAAATAAACCCACGGAGAAAAAAGGGAAGGCTGCTCACATATGAGTTCAACTTTTTCCTTTTGTCTCCTTTTTGAAAACAACACAAAACCTTTTCCTGAGGCATATTTTTCTTTTAAAACAATTGAAGTGGATTTCTGTGAAGCAAAAGCAGAAGCTAAGTGCATTCATCAGTTACACTTGAGGACAAGGGCTCAGTGTAAACTGTCCCCCCCAAAAATTAGATGTAACTACTGTGACACTGCTGGAATCCTGTTGTTGTTAAATACACTCAAGTAAGCTTCCAACATGGTCCCCCTAAAAGCTACTCAAAGTGTAAGTTACTTTTAAACTGTATTTATTGGTGTGTAAAAATTTGAAAATAATTTAAGGCAAAGGCAATAAGCTGTACACATCATCCACTTTTAAATTTAAAAGTATACATTTAGATCACATGGTGCATATTGTCCTGAAGCAGGAGTAATATTACATGCGTTTAATAAATTTGCAAAACATTATTTAATTCCAGAATGTATTTGAAATTTGTTTCTTCAATCCCTGCAGGCCACACCTTGATTTCCAGGGAGGTCAAATCAACAGAATTTTTGACCTTTTTTCAGTTAACGATCTCACACAGAGCCTGTGACGGAAAAGACAAACTAAGAACATCAGACATAATTTACAGGAGAGAGTGCAAGTGTAAAAAACAGGAACTTGGATTAGAGTTTGAGCAGCCTTATATTTATTCAGTTTTAAAAAAAAAACCAATATGCACAAGCATTGCACAACAGTCTTTATAGTCACTCTTTGAGTTTCGATACCAGTTGTGCACATAAAGTTGAGTGCTCCTCTTTTTTGCACGTGTTGTTTGAAATTTGCTTCACAGGCTGGTCAGACCATTATTTTCTAAACATTTTGCTCTAGAAAGAATCCAAAAGATCCAGCACAGTCACGAAGTCACCCAGAATTGTAGTAAACAAGTAGGCACGGCTTGTTGGGGAGTGTAATGGGAAGGTGCGTAGATAGGAAAGCTGGCACCCTCCCAAAGGGTGGCAGCTGGTTTGGACTGCACTAGCAGACAAGTGTAGCGTAGTGTAATTGCCTGTTGGTATATTAGTGCTCGGTCTATGTCTAAATATATGTTCCTAATGGACTGTGGTGGCGTAGTATGCCCCTGCATACGTCTCTGAGGAAGCATGTGTTTTCACGTCTGCTATCCCAGTGTGAAAGATATTTATGTGCACGTCCACATCCGCTTACCTGGTGGTGAGAAGCATTCCAACACCCGATGACTGCAGCGGATTCACACTGTGCCGTGTGTCAGTGGCACACATCATACACACATGCACGCATACTGTATGTGACAGCATGATGCGTGGTCTTCCACCCACTCTCATCCTTTCATCTTCCCTCCTTTTACAGATACTTGGATGTATGTGTGCGGATTCTACCACTAACCTACTTTCACACACAGCATACATACATACTGCTCTGGAAAAGAAAATGCTGCAATACACTTGCACCCCTTTGTCATTCTCTGGCTTTAGTTATCATTCAGCACCCCTGTGCTTTTCGTTTCAGCCCCCCACCCCCCGTTTGTTGTTTCTCTCCATCCCTCTGCCGTGTCCTTCTGCCTCTCCTCTCTTTTATTCCCCACCACTCACTCTTTTCAATCATGTCTGTGCCCACAGGACAATTTCTTTCTTT
The DNA here is from genome assembly GCF_902148845.1 of Salarias fasciatus. Lineage (NCBI taxonomy): Eukaryota > Metazoa > Chordata > Actinopteri > Blenniiformes > Blenniidae > Salarias > Salarias fasciatus. The sequence goes on along the minus strand of NC_043748.1, from coordinate 16,992,911 downwards.
CTGTTTTTCCCTCTCCTTCCCACTCTCCTCTCTCCTTCAGTTTAACCCTCCTGATATTTTCCAATTCTCCTTGCTTTTTTTCATACTGTCTCTGGCCGTCTGTGCCCTGGTATGTTTTTGCTGACGCTGCATCTCTCTTTCAGTACCCCTTTCTCTCCCTTGCTCTATCTCTCCTCGTTTCGATTTTGAATGGAGATGGCATGATAGAGAATGAGCTAACTGATGAGCAAGCTCGGCAGCAGAATGGTGGGCCGGGAAGAGAAGGGGATTAAAGGATGGCAGGATGTGGGGGAAAAGATGTAGAAAAACGGAAGGGGGAGAAAATGAAGGCAAAGAATGAAATGAATGGAAATGTAGAAGCACAGGGTGACTGGAGGGAGAGGGGAGGCTCAGCAAGGAGAGTAGAAAGGGCAATATATCAGTGAGAAACAGGCACAGGCTTTACTGAGGAGGAAGGGGAGTGAGAGTTCGCATAAAGAGCTGCACTGTGATGGATAAGGTTAAGAAAAGACCAGAAGTGTGTATGTATATGCGTGTGTGTGTGTGTGTGTGTGTGTGTGTGTGTGTGTGTGTGTGTGTGTGTGTGTGTATGTCATTTGACTCCATTGCCAGAACTTTGAGGGTCCCACTTATTCGTTGTTGGCATGACACCTTTGTCTACGACCTACAGCTGTCCCCATTACAGAGTATAATCATACACACTCACACACATACGCACACACACATATCTAGATAGATGATATAAAGGCAGCATATGCAGATGTGAAAGAGAGAAACACAGGAGAGCAAAAATGATGCAAAGAAAATAGGAAAATGAAGGGAGGGAGGGTGGTGGAAGAGCATTCATGTCTCCTTTTCCTTTTAGCTTCCTTGTCTTTACCCACATTTATTCTCTTCCTCTTGACTCTGGCGTTCCTATATATAGCAGTTTGGGAAGGACAAAGAAGAGATTCATAATTAAGGGTTTATGGCGAAGGGAGAATCATTAATTCCTGATTAATTCCTGCGCACTATAGGGGAAAATCTATGATCTGCAATGGCCAATATATGGCGCTATTTCTCGCAGTGAATGAACATACATCAGAGCATTGCAAAGTTTTGGGGCTTGATGCCAATTTCTTGACTGAAAAAGATAAAGAAATAAACTCTAGTAGCTCTCTGGCCTCGTGGAGAGAAAGTCTCCCGTTTGGACCAACAGACTTTTCTGTGTGGAGGAGAACAACATTGGCGCTCTTTCTATGCTTGCACGGGTTTACAGTGTGCACAGTGATCCCCCGACAGTCCAAACACATGCATCTGAGGTTATTTGTCGACCCTCCATTGCTCTTGGGTGTGAATATGTGTTTCTCTTTCTGTGTCTGTCTTCTGATGGACTGGCGACCCGCTCACGGTGTTCTCTGCCTTCAGTCTTCTGGGATTACATCCAGCTCCTGGTGACGAAAATAGATGACTGCGGAGGGGAAACCACTGTATGTAGTGAGAACTCAAATACAAACAGGGAGAACATGCAAACTCAATACAGAAAGGACGGGCTTAGACTCAAAACACAGCTTTGCCAGCGCTTCTTCTTCTTCTTCTTCTTTTTTAAATAGCATTTTTGCTTCATGTTTCCCTTCTTTCTGAGCCTCGCCATCATCAAATTTGCACTTGCCAGCAGGTTGAAACCAGTTTAATCTGGTGGTAGGTGACTAACTAGAACTGATCATGTTCAATGTTTCCATGCTGACTGTTGTTGATCTTGTATCTTGCTTTGCCAGTTAACCACAGACATCGATCTGACAATTATGAGGATATAACATGATTTTTGAGAATTAGTTTGCATGTTTGCTGTGAATTTCAGGACGTCCTCAAGGACGCTTGTGCCTCTGTAAATATTTCACACACGCAAACACATACACACACACACACACCCACACACACACACTCACTTTACCACTGTAATGAGCAAGAAAATCCTGCAGCACCTTGAAATTTAATGCAGGGACATAATGTGCCAAACGATCGTCATACAGCCTATACGCACAGCGAACTGTCATTCCTCGTGAAGACCATTACTTACGCACGCAAGCACACACGCACACACTCACACACACACACACACACACACACACACACTCACACACACACTTGTCCCTTTGTCCCCTTGTTTCTATATCAGTCTCTCTCCTTCTGTCGCACCCTCTCTACCTTCCTCTCTATCCCTTTTTCAGCCAGCTCCACCCTGACCTCTCACAGTCCTACACATACATATACATTTCTTCATGTACACAGACTCACAATTAGACACACACACACACACACACACAGGCACACACAGTAGCTGGGGGCCAAAAAGGCTAATTGAACGGTGCTCTGGGTGTTCTAGCAATGTGTGGCTGGTGAGAGCAGCCAAACACACGAACATGATCACAAGCACTCACGTTCACCGATTCACACACACGCACACACACATTGTGGGCTCTGACCTGCGTCTCACTTGTCTTTTGTCTTGACTGGAGGCACACAGGTTTACATACACACAGGACATCGTGCGTGTATGTGTGAAAGTGTTTCACACACACGCACAAGTATGATGTATGTTTCTATAAATAGCTTCCTCTCTGCCTCTTTACCGTTCAATTTTCCCCTCCTCCCACTACTGCCATGGGAACGGCTGCTCCCAAAGGAGGCAGACAAGACGAGAAAAAGGTGAAGAAGAGGAGAAGGAAAAGAATGGGGGTGAAATATACACTACAATAGCCTTCGAAGCATTTTGTCAACTAGTATCTCTGAAAGACAAACACCCTTTTTTTTCCCCTATTTATTCCTCTCCAGTGTCATTATTTTTCGTACTTTGCTCATTCCTCTTTTTCCCTTTGCGATCTATTTGTCTCCATCACACATCCATACTCTGTCTTTCAATCACTCTTTCCTTTTAAATGTGTTTATCTCCTGACCTTAATGAGAAAAGGCCAGTGATTGAAGACCTCGCCCGTGTGTGCGAAAGTAAAACACAAACACATTAAGATGTACAATCGGGTGCTCTCTCTCCCTCTCCCTCTCTGCCCGGCCTTTCTCACCCCTCCCTCTTGCTCGTTGAACTCGCTGTTATGTGCGTAGAGCCAAATGGTGATGCCACAGTAAATCTCACTCAGTGTCCGGGGATGCTATCACACACTAACACTCTAATATAGCCTGTGTCTGTTCGTGTTTGTGTGTGTGTGTGTGTGTGTGTGTGTGTGTGTGTGTGTGTGTGTGTGTTTGTGTTTGTTTGTTTGTTTTGTTTGTCTGTGTGGGAGGTGTGTTACCAGAAAATACACTTAGCGGAACATATTTAACTGACTCATAATGATGGTTCATTGTGTGCATGTGTGTGTGTGTGTGTGTGTGTGTGTGTGTGTGTGTGTGTGTGTGTGTGTGTGTGTGTGTGTGTGCGTGCAGGACCAGACGTTGTCCGTTTCAGCTCTGATCCTGCTGCCTGTCTGGTTCATTTACTCGGTACATTCAAGCTGAATGTGTTTGACCCTCCTTTGTGACTTTTGACACAAGAGTAATCGTCGCTTCATTTGTTGCCACATCTCGAGTCTGCCTCGTCGTGAAGCCCTGCAGCTCCGCAAGAAACACTGGTCTTAATTCTCAACGCTTGGCGCTGTCACTCATCTTTAAATCCTTGTTGATCATGTTGTTTTTATCTGATATTGGCTCGCTTTACTCTGCAATAAAGGTGAAGTGTTTAGCCATTAAATCCAATAGAACCGAGCATGCATAGGATTACAACATGAACTAATGTTCTGTGGAGGATTTATTTCCCTCCTGCAACTATCCATCCGTTTTCATGCCAGCCAACTATGGGCAAAGACACCCTGGGCAAGTTTCCAGTCCATCGCAGGGCAAACGCAGAGAGACTCACACTCACATTCACACCTACAGGCAACTTGGAGACTCCAGTTAACCTCTAATGCATGTTTTTGGACTATGGAAGGAAACTAGTCCCTGCACAGAAGCATGCATGGAGAGAACAAAGAAACTCCCCCAAACCCAAACAGGGGATGTTCTTACTGTGAGTCACGAGTGTTAACAACATCACCACCATGTCGCTGTATTTGCACATTAAGTTTTCCCATGTACGTAATTTCTCAGGAAAGTATTTAAAAGTTTAATTTTCAAGTTTTCCAGCCTAGTGGTTCATTTTCACTCCAAAGCTTTGGTCTGGTGCTATTGATAATAATGATTTATGTGCAGGATTAATTAAAACCTCCACTGCCAGCAGGAAGCAGTGTTAATATTATTGCAGCACATGGTGGTTTAATGATTCACCAGGTGTAACAGACAGTCAAAGGTAAACACACCGTCTTATGAAAAAAAAACTTGTCATCTCAATATGTGTTTTTGGTCTGATGTGCATTTTGTTTAGAGGAAAAATACTGTATGAATTTGTTCCTTGACTGACCTTCCTTACTCCATTTGAGTGGATGATTCTCGCCACCATCATTGCCAACTGTATCGTCCTGGCTCTGGAGCAACACTTGCCCGATGGGGACAAGACACCTTTGTCTGAACGCCTGGTGAGTTAAACCGGCTATTATTTATAGCTTCATATGTAAAAATGGGAATTTTTTTGAAGCAGTTGTGAGTCTCTATTAGTGTCACTTGGAGATTCATTGAGTTTGAATCTCTAGATTCAAGTGTTGTGTTCATGTTTTGGGATCTTAAACCTTCTTCTTCTTCTTCTTCTTCTTCTTCTTCTCTCTCTCTCTTTCTCTACCTCTTTACGTTTTATTTTCCTTCACAGGATGACACAGAGCCGTACTTCATAGGAATCTTCTGTTTTGAGTCTGGAATAAAGATCTTAGCACTTGGTTTTGCCTTCCACAAGAACTCCTACCTGAGAAACGGATGGAACGTCATGGACTTCGTAGTGGTGCTTACAGGGTGAGTGATAAGATACAGACAACATCTAGAAACACACACACACACAATATTCTAAAATTAATTTCTTCAGAATGGTCATCTGAAAGGGTTCGGAGGAGAGGCTGTCATATGTTTTCGTGCCATGTGTGTGCGTGTGTGTGAGCGTCCTTTCCCTGCTCCTCTGCCCTAATGAATGGCCCCATTCTGTGCAAGGCAGCAGTCAGATCACAGAACAGAACTGCAGGCAGCCAGCAGCCTGGGCAGTGAACAAATGTCACCACAATATATACAGAGTCACAAAGAGTGGGGGGGCTGAGAGGGGACCAGACACCAGAGAGAAAGCAAGAGGAGTGGGAATAAGAAACATTTTGTAAGGTTTTTGTGTTGCAAGCTCTGGAATGACATAAATTCAGTGGGAAGGAATGGAAAGAAGTTGTGCAAGACCTTCCTATTAAAGCGGTACAACGCACACATCTGCAGAACAGGCAGCATGGGCAAAGCTCAACTGTGAAAATGTCAGAAAAGTTAAATGCCAAGTGCAACAGCAAAACACTTTCCCTTCAGAAAGAAGGGATCTTCCTATGATATTTGGGGGGAAAGAGGAAGAATTTCAGAGGTCTGTGATGAATGCTCTCAAGAAACGTGAAGCAAAAAAAGGATTACCATGATAGTTATTGTCACACACACAGTATTTATAATGTGGATCATGGAAAATTGGCCGTGAAGATCAGATGAAAAGTGTGAATATTAATAGAATTATTGTACTTTGCTCACAGTTTAGATTCAGAGATGAAGTTCTGTCCTCATACAGCTGTATCAACAGGATAGTCAACCGTCACTTCCTCTGAGGCTCACATGTGGGACGTAGGTTATGTTTAAATATTGATTCCATTTAAATCGATGTGACCCAGGAGTGATGTGTATTCAATCCTTTTGAATGTCTTCCTGTTGTCATCAAAATTTCCTAAATCAACTTAAGTACGTGTCTGAGTAACATATGAGGCTCAAGGATTGATGGGGGATTAATAGCTCTTCCTCACCAGCTGCACAATTTCCACATCACATTGATTTTATCTGTTAAAACACACATTCAGGCTCCCATAAACCTGTTTTCCTGTCTGATAGTAAAACTTACTACATGCTGGCACAAGCTGTTGTGTTGAGGTCATTGCATATTTTTGAATGTGCATGTGGTGATTTGGAGACTTTCATGGCTTACATAAACCTCAAGCATCTTTGCTGACAAAGCACCAGTGAATCTGATGATCCCCACCTCCTTCTGCCCACAAACACACACGGTTGTACACACACACACCCACACACACACACACACACACACACAAACAGGTGCTGAGTGAGCACTCGGTCTGGCCGTATGTCCTTAAGCTTTAATAAGAGCAATCATGAAGCCAAGCTCCTCTCTGCTTGGCACAACAGAGTGAGTGTAGGAGGGAGGAGAGGTGACAAGACAAGTGTCAGCAAGACACCACGAAGTTGTAAGACTCAGAGACAGAAAAGTGTGAAAGCAAGAGGTCTTCATCATAACAGAATTAAAAAAAAAAAAAAAAAACAACTAGCAAGTGAATCCGTACTGCATTGTATTGCATCCTTATCTTTTGTCCCGCTCTTTCAGTTCCCTATTGAGACGTTTTTATGAGGCACACTGTTTGACAGCCTCAGGGTGAGCATTGTTTCATGAGCGCCGATCCCTGAAGTGCACGAATCTTAAATACATCTGGTTAATTTGTAAAGCAATGATTAATTGTTTGTCAAAAAAAAAAAAAAAAAAAAAAAAGAAAAGAAAAATGTTTTCCTAAAGTGATAAAAACACCTGATTTATTCTACATGTATAATCCAAGAATCGACATGTTTCCCTGAGTGCCTGTGGAAGTGACCGGTGTGAAAAAATAAGTGGAGGTCTAAAATTCAAAGAGAAACTTAAAAAAAGATGCAGTTGATGCCATATCAGGAATGCCTAAACACATGTCATGTTTGTCATGTAAGCATGTTGGTTTCTTTATTAATTCACACAGAGGATAAAAATTGTATCAAAATATACAGAGAAGGGCAGTGCTGATGGACTTAAAGCAACCTATGCTGTTGAGCATATAGATTGATGTCAATAAGTGATGCATGCACACACGGACGCACACACACACACACACACATTCTTTGTGTGCTTTCTCTGAATGGCAGCAGTGTTTTTAGCGGTGCAGGTCTTTGAAGATGAAAGAGTACTTGGCCTTTCTGCCCACCTCTGGTGGAAACCTTTGACAACCCACTGACCACTACACACACACACACACACACACACACACACACACACACACACACACACACACACACACAAGCACATTTCCACTTCAAACACTCCTTTCCATTTCCTTCTCACTTGTAGCCGCTCTCATCAGACACACACAAAGACAAACATATCAAATGGGACCTCGCATGTCCCCGTAGATTTGCTGGATTAACAGTTCACTTTACAACCTTGTTGGATGTCATCTGATTTGTGTGCACCCATGTGTGTGTCTTGACCTATCTCGCTGTAAATTGCCAGAGTGGTTTGGCACAGAGAGTAAGCTAGTTGTTTTTTATACCCTTTATTGATTATTAGTCCAATTATCCTTAGTTTATGGCCTTGCATTCGGCCTTTCTGCAAGCTCGTTCAGGTTGTTTAGATACAAGATTCTCAGGCAAGTGATGGAATGAAAGTCATATAAAAGCAACTAAAAACACAAGAAAATGTACATATTTTATCAGTTTTTTCAGTGTGTTGTTTTATATATTTTATTTGATTTGTTTTTTGCTATTGTTCATACCGCAACATAAGCAAAAAGACAATTTCAATTGTTTTAATTGCATTTTAGGTTGGGGTGGGACACCTTCCTTATGATATGTGACATTAGAGTTGATATATAAAAGTGATTTAAAGAAAGAATAAGATGTATCACAAAGTTGGGTGAGAGTGTAAGTACATCCATTTCAGAAACACATTAACCTTTCCTCATTTATGTACACTTGTTATGTCTGTGGCAAAATTTGCATAAGAAAAAATCAGACAGAAAATATAGGTATGCTTATTTTTAATGTATGTGTTTTTATTAAATTTTCCACAAATAAACACAAAAAATGTATTGTTATTTTTTTTTTTTTTAGAAATATTCAAGGTGAGTTCAGAGATGATGCTTTGGTGATTAATTTATGCCATAAGGATTAAAAAAGGGTGAAAAGTGCATTGAGTGTTTATAAATTATAAATGACACATATAAGAGATTAAGATAGTGAATTTTAATTTGGTAAAGAGAAAAATTCCGGCAGAATTTAGTGGCAGACGCTTTGATACAGTCAAAATGATCAACAAATCAGATTGTATGTTGAATGTCTTCATTTTAAATAGAGAAATTTTAGTGTTCAAGTTTATATTTTGCAAGACATAATTTTGTTTTGGAGATAGATTTTTCTTAAGTAACAGTAATTTGAGGGATTTCACAGTTACTTGATCATTCTTTACAACCAATTTGAGCTGCCGTGGGGAAAGATGGAGACGAGCATCATGGTGCTCACACATTGAAAAGAATTATTCACATTCCTGTTCAAACCTTTGAACAATTTGAAGATTGCAATTAGTGAAGACCACGTTTTTTAATAGTGATAGGTGAGTGGAGTGTCACACTAGTGCAATCGGATATAAGAAGAAAACAGTGGATACAACAAAAAACGATGAGTTGGATTTTAAGGCTCGATCAAGTGATTTGCTTGGTGATGAAGGTTATGATAATTAGTCACATTCAGCTGTGGTCAGCAAAAGAGCGGATGAACGGGGAGAACAAGAACAAAATAATGTTCATGCAATACGTTTAATTCCAAAGTAGAGTGGCGAGTATAAAGATTGTAATTGCAATAATATCCGATGCAAAGCTCTTCGTATCTTGTGCAGCTCAGTATCTTTACCTGTGTTTACTTGTACATGATGTATAGCGTTACAGCATAATCCATATGACCCACTTTCAAGCAGGCATTCTTGGGTAAAAAAAAAAAAAAAAAAAACACTCATGTTTCATCTTTGATTTGCACTCCGTTTCTGTGCGCAGGGATGGGTTTCATGGACGTGTGCTTGTGTGCTCTTGTGTGTTCGTCGTCGACGTTGCAAGACGTTTACATTAAAAAGAGAAGAGAGATGGAAGAAGAAGAAAAAAAAAAACAATCAATCCGGCTCCTCCCTTGGCCCTGTTACCAAGGTGATACAGAGATTCTATCAATGAGCCAAGGTCCCTGTTGCCATGGAAACACTTATGAATGAGAAAGGGCCCTGTAACCGTGGAGACGGTGTGAATGAGGTGCTGCCTCATCGGTCTGACACCGCTTGTGACGACCAACGCTGTTTAGAAACAGATTTTTTTAATCATCTCATCATCACTAGTGTCACCCAAACTGTTGTTATCATCACTATTAGTGCTCCCATTTTAAAAAAAAAGAAAAACTTGAATCATGCCCCCTTCACATGAATAGATGATGTGAAGTAATTTAAAATGGCAGATTTTACTCAAATGGTCTCACCAATAATGCAAACACAGACGTGCTCATTTATAATATATGCATAGTGCGATATGTGCAGAGACCAGAGGACGGGATGTTAGGAGAAGGAGAAGGGTGATGGCGCTGCCTTTTTCCACTCTAACCTATTTCTTCTCATCTTGGAGGAAAAAAAAAACTGTACTTAAAAAAACAAATAAGTGGAAATTAAGACTAATATTTATGCAAAACTATTGATGAAACAGGTGAAAAAAATGCATGGCTAGAGATAAACCTCAGCAGATTTTGACAGACGTTGCATTGGACAAAGTATCCGTAGTGTTTGAGCTGATAGTTCCATACATGAGAGCCCGTCATATATTGATAGTTTGTCTTTGTTTTTTTTTCACAATCTGCTTGTGGAGTTAATCGTTCTGACAAAGAGACGGATTTCGTCCACAACTGTGAAGATCACCATCTGCATCTGTCATTGTATCACCATCTTCACTTGCATCTATGCTCTGCTGTTTTACCAGCATGCTAATGTGTCCTTGGGCAAAACAATAAATTGTTTCCTTGGAAGTTACGTTTTGCAGCAGTGTTTGCTCTCTGACCTCCTTGTTATTCAGGATTGCCAACCATATAGATCGATATTGTGCATGTCATATGAGATGCGTGTGCAGTATACAAATTAAATTGAGCAAAAATAGTGTGAAGTCTGTTGGAAACAAATAATGATGATCAAATTTTTAATTTGCAAATCACAATGCAATTTGTAGACAATAGAATGCTTGCTGTGCTGTACAGTTTCTTATTTATTTTTGTTGCAGAAAAACAACACATATTACAAAGACTTCTTTTGTTTTTCTTCTCAAATAAAGCCAGATCCAGTCTCACATCCCAGTCATAAGTAGGTGTGGGTATTTTAAAGTGAAGGAAGGATATTTCAGTGCAGGAATGTGTTCGTGTCAGGCTTTGTGTTTGAGCTGTGCAGGCAGCTGAAATGGAGTAATGCCTTTTGAGCAAACCGAGAACCTCTCGATTACAAGTCAGCCTCTGATGAGGCATTCGATATCGCACAATGTCATTACAAGGACCCAAACCTATACTACTGATGGAGCACCCTCCACTGGAGGGGCTTCCTGGTAATGCAACACCGATTCAAAACCACAGCCGAGTTGACTTTCACCCCAAAGGCCTGAGTAGGGGCTTGCTTTTCATTTCTCTTCGAATTTGTGAGACTCCAAACAAAGCGGTTGGACTTTAAACCTGTGATTAAGGCTCTGCTGTGTCACAGGGCCTCTTAGTAGAACAGAGGAAAGGAGAAATGTGTCAGGAAGAGAGAGGAAGGAAGAAGGGAGTGAAAGAAGTGGGAAGTAGGATGATTCACGGTGCGCGTCAGACACGAGGACTGACTGGAAGTCTGGCGGCACAGAGGAACATCTTAACCCTCTCCAGTGTACACACACACATGTATACACACATGCATGCTGTTTACACCTTGCTGTTCAGATGGCACAGGTGCGCTGGCACACACCACGGCTTGTTTGTTCTGTAGTGTGTAGAGAGGACTGAGGAGAAACATTAAATGCAGCAAGAATATGAATTGGCTGATATGAGCTAGTCAGCATGTCCTTTTTTTCACCATCTGCCAGAGCATCCTCTCTCTCTTTGTCTGTCTTTCTCGCTCTCGCTGTGTCTCCTGATGCCTTTTTTCTCTCCTCTCCTCGGCCCGCTGTCTTTTTCCTCGCGTCTTCGCTCTCCTCCCAGTCTTTCCATCATTCTCCTTCTTCATTTACAATCCTGCTCTCATTCTGACACAAACACCCTGCCTTCAGCCCGTCCCTCTCTCATCCTGATACACTTCTTGGTCCTACTTCACTTGTCAGCTGTATTGATCAGCTCAGCTCTTACAAGATTTACATACAGTTCTCACCCAGTTCTCTGTAATGACCTGGCGTTGGTTTGCGAGCGCATGTGAGGGAAAGCGAGAAAGAGTGGGGTTGACTGACAGTGACAAGGCTGACTGGCTTGAATATTGATTCGCCGTGCACACTTCTGTGCATTTGTCTCCTTCCCTTTAGGATCCTGTCCACTGTGGGTTCAGACTTCGACTTGCGGACCCTGAGGGCGGTGCGAGTATTGAGGCCTCTCAAGCTGGTTTCCGGTATTCCCAGTAAGTCAATACTCTTCATTGTAACAATGAAAACCAAAAATGAAACAGCTTTTATTTTCCTCCCACTCTATTGAGAGCTTTTTTTTTTAACACCCCCCCCCCCCCCGCCACCCTTCATGTACAGCTCAGAGAAGCATGTTGTCTGAAGATTTTGTGCAGCTTCTGCATAATGCACCATTAAAAGTGGTTCTCGTGTGCACACTGCTCATTTTTCAAATGTTATAGTGGCAGTACTGTTCCAGCACGACTGCCACTGCAGTGTTATTAATAGCCTGTTCTCCACTTCAGGTCTGAGCAGGCAAACCAGGGCTTACTCATCACAGAAGTCACTGAGCTTGCTGTAAAAAAAAATCACACGAGCAGACGTTCTGCATCGCTATGATAGATTTCAATTAATTATGATCCACAGAGACCATCTTATCACACATAACTAATAATAGCCTAGGATGTGTACAAAATGTCAAAAAATAAAATGTTGAATTTCATACTGTAGTGCTGGGATGCTCCCTGTATTTTTTTCACCATCCTTTCACGACCGATTAATGCTAAATTCTGCCACCAAAATCTGAAATCCTGACACTGTTGTTGTGCGCTTCAGGCTTACAGGTGGTGCTCAAATCCATCATGAAGGCCATGATTCCCCTGCTGCAAATTGGCCTGCTCCTTTTCTTCGCCATCCTCATGTTTGCCATCATTGGCCTGGAGTTCTACATGGGCAAATTCCACACAACCTGCTTTGACAATCACACAGGTAAAAAAAAGAAGGAAGCGTGCATGTGTGCGAGCCAACGTGTGTGTGTGTATAATTGTGTGTGTTGCGTTAGTCAATAGTGCAGACAGGATTATTTCACAGTTTGCCCCAGAGAAGCCTGCACCTGGTCCTGCTGAGGTAGACTTTTAAATAGTTGCAGTGCTAATATTAGAGATGCAAGGCAGGTTATCTAAACACCATATTGGGCATTAAACTTAGATTCAATGTATTTGTGATGAGGAAATCTGTTTCACCAAGATGTTTCCTCATTTCCAGCTAATAATTGCATAAATCCCAGCCCCTTTCTAAATGCAAATACTTCAGTAACAGATTATATTATTTGCTTGCCTGCATCTGAATGTGTGTGTCGTCTCTCAGGTGAAATCCGAGAGGAGTTTCCATGTGGGACAGAGCCTCCATCGCGGCTGTGTCCGGAGGGCACCACTTGCAGAAAATACTGGTCGGGACCAAACTATGGCATCACCCAGTTTGACAACATCCTGTTCGCTATCCTCACCGTCTTCCAGTGTATCACCATGGAGGGCTGGACTGAGCTGCTCTATCATGTACGTACCGCTAAGCCGGGGTGGGGCACACATGCACACCCAGGGAGGTGTTTATGGGTCATTTTATTCATCTACCCCAAAATAAACAAAAGCTGTTAGTGTAATGGTGCATATCCGGTTATGTTAGGAAGCCCAATGACACTACAGAGAATTAAAGCATGAAAAAAAAAAGAATATCATGGAAAGCAGTTCATTTTGTCCATTTAGTAAAATGTATTTAAAAAAAATCCAATATTTATCCATCATGTCTGTCAATATTGTCATATTCTAATTCAGTACTTCACACGAGATATTATTTTTTTCTCCAGTAAATTGTAAAAATGTGATTTTCTCTTTTAGCCTAATAATTGCTGAAGTACTAAACTTCAGATTTGGTTTTCACCTGCAGCGACCAATAAAATAGATACCTTGTTCCCGACAGTGTCATCACTCAGGTCCATTACTGAATATTTCTCCGCTGTCAGTGGCAACGGTTGCTATGGCAACCAGAGGCAGACGAGGGTCTTCGAGTGTTACTGTAGTCGTTTCCTCCTCCTCCTCATGAGCCTCCCTTTTTCACCCCATTGTCCATTTTTTTTTTTTTTTTTTTTAGTTTTTCATTTCTTTTATTGTTATTCTCATTTCTCCTTCATTTCTCCGCTCACCCTTTTCTTTCTCCCCTGTCCCTCTCACTTTGTGTCTCTCCCTTCGTTGTGTCCCTCCTTCCCGGTGCTGCTCTATATTTAAAAGGGCCTGTTCAGCCCAAGTTATTCTTGCAGCTGCCGGGGAGAGGGAGCGATAAAAGTTTAATGGTAGAAAAAAGGGTCTGCAGTACATTGGGTACACAGAGGCAATGCTATCATACAAGCAGGGCGGAGGAAAGATGGAGGAGACCAGGGTAAGACATACAGGGAGGCTATCGGAAACGGATAACAAAACAGAAAGAGAAGCAGGGGTCCTCAGGTACGAAGGGTGAAATGAAGAGTTGGTGCAGAGATCGATCGGTAAAAATGAGGCGGTGTGAATGAGGGAATGATAGAGGGTGAAATGCCAATAATGAGGGAAATAAATAATGGTCAAGGATCAAGTTTGAAAAGAAAATGCAAAATAAGAGACAAAGCAATAAGGAGTGAATAAAAACAAGGGAAAGAAAGTCTGGGTGAGAGAAGGAAGAGACGGTGAAGGATGGAGCAGAGTCTGTTATACATTATTTAATCTAACCGAGCAGCTAAATAGAGTGGCAGATATGCATTTACTTATTGAGATGACTTAAAGCAAAATCATGTTCATCCTGATGTTGTTTATATTTCCAACAGCAGTGGACAGCACTTTGGACTCCACTGGCGTCCATCTTTTTAATGGCATTATTGGCCGGGAGTTTATTCAGGAGATCAAATCAACTTTTCTCTGACATAATGTTGTGTGCTAATTAAATAAACCTCTTCCAAGACTGAGTATTTAAGATGCATGATATTTTGGATTAGAATAGAGATGCAGTTAATTACACCCAAATTTGGCAAAAGGCCCTGAAATGATTTAGCTGCTGTGCAGGGGCTGACTTTCAACATGTGCTTCCACTGTGTATCGACCGATTTCAAAATCTAAAACTGTATTTTATTTTATATTTTTGTAACTAATGCCTCTGTCACGATCCTGCTGTTCACTTAAATAAACTGTGATTCCACTTCTGTGTCTCAATACGGCACTTGAGTGAATTTGATGACCGAAGAGCAAAACATTGATCAGTCTTTTTGATGTCCGCAGAGCAACGATGCCTCAGGGAGTGCATGGAACTGGATGTACTTCATCCCCCTCATCATCATCGGTTCTTTCTTCATGCTCAACCTCGTGCTGGGTGTGCTGTCAGGGTAAGTATGCGTTGTGTTTGTGAGGCCAACACTACATTAGTATAATGATTTTCTAACCTATACACATGAAACTTCGCCACAGTGTGAGGAATGTGTTTTCGTGTTGTCCGTCTGCTGAACGTGCGCTCTGTGCGTCCGTGCAGGGAGTTCGCCAAAGAGAGAGAGCGTGTGGAGAACAGGAGCGAGTTCCTGAAGCTCAGACGGCAGCAGCAGATCGAACGGGAACTCAATGGTTACCTGGAGTGGATCTGCAAAGCTGGTACGCAACATTTACACACAAGTTAGAAGTGTATTGTTAAGTTACATGCATTCTGTGCTTAACGAGTCATATCTTGAGCTGTTCTTTATTTTTATAAGTCATGTTTAGCGTTTTTTCGGCATGCTTCTGCTGGAGCTCTGTTAAATCCTGTCCAGATTAAACTTGTTATATCACTGTTGCACTCTTACAGTGTACATATGAGGGACAGCCGTGATTTACATCACTGCAGGATGGTTTAAAGACACTTCTTTGAAGCTTGGGAGGAGAATACTGCACTCATGGATCTCTTTCTGTGGTGTTTGTGGCCCGTCTGCTGAGGCCAGAAACGATGGAGAAAAGATAAGAGGCCTTGACGCTAGACGTTGGAAGGAACAGACAAAAGGGCAAATAGATGGGGTAGACCTTTGATCATCTTAAAATAGACAATCTACATAAAGGAAGCCAGAAAACAAAGGCGGGAACGGTGATTAACACAGACAGGTGCAGGCTGAAATCTTCCTAGTTTTAATTAAAGAATGACAGCTAATGATGATATAAGTTCATTAATGTGACGACGCACTAATGCTGCTCTGTCTGTGTTTTGCAGAAGAGGTCATCTTGGCAGACGACGAGAATGAAAATGATTATGATGGTATTAATGACTTCATTAAGTAGTATTGATATGTGTTATTAAAAAAAAAAAAAGCAGGTTAACATTTGTACTGTTGTGTTAATTTCATTTTTGTATATTGAAGGTTCTCGGAGGAGAGCCACCAAGAACCATAAAAGCAAAGCTGAGCTTCTAAACCCAGAGGAGGGGGAGGGAGATTTGGCAGTAGGTAAGATACAAGCTGTGTGTCTCTCTCTCACACACACACACACACACACACACACACGCACATGTCTCCCATGACTCTAAGCGACACGACATTGACTTACATTAATTCTCTGAGCTGAACCTCATCCTCACCTTGATTCACAAGCCATTTACTGCAGATTGCAACTGTGTAAACAAATTTAGGTTCACCCAACACACACATTTAGACACACACGCACACACACACACACACACACACACACACACACACACACACACACACACACACACACACACACACACACACACATATACACGCACGCTGACACTCACAAAGGCAAACCACAGGTACACAGAGATGCTATCTTATCTTGCATATCGGCATTACCTGACCCCGCTCTCCTTCCCTTTCCTCTGCTGCCCCTCCTGTTTATGTTCTCCATCTTCCCTCTACATTTAACTTTCCTTTCTTATTCCTTTTTGTGCTTCTCCTCCAACCCCCGCTTCTCCATCACTATTAATTTACTTAGTTTTGTCTAATTTTTGCTCCTGACTTTCTTTCTGCTCTGATCTCACAGTTTAAATGAAGTAACCTGCTTCAGTATTCATGTCATTTCGAATAAAATTCTGAAAAAGCACAAATTATTTAGTATACAGTGCACAAACTGTACAGAGGCTATACAGAGATATTACAAATAATTTTCTTCAGCGATGATGTTTCCGCTATGATTTAAAAATCAAGACTTTTCTTTAACCCTACAAAAATTACAGTTAAGTTTTTGTTTGTATTTATTTATTTATTGTTTGCCCAACAGTGACATGAAATTTCCTTCTTTACTCATTTGGATGTTCTTTTTATTTAATTTACAACATATTTATAAACAAGTATCTGTTTGTCTAGTTGTAGGGAAATGTTAGTCCACAATTTCACTGTTCAATTCAGCATGAATTTAATATGTCGCGGTTCCACTTCCAGGCTCCCCATTCGCCCGCGCCAGTTTGAAGAGCTCCAAGCTTGAGGGATCGACTTTCAAGCGGCGAGAGCGAAGATTCCGTTTCTTCATCCGGCACGTCGTCAAGTCCCAGGCCTTCTACTGGATCGTCCTGTGTCTGGTGGGCCTCAACACCATGTGTGTGGCAGTGGTGCACTACGACCAACCTGAACCACTTTCAGACTTTCTGTGTGAGTATGGGGCTGGGGGGGAGTTGTTGCGTGCGTGGAAGCATCCACGGGGTAATTCCACAAATGCACAGATACTGTCATCGCAGATTACCTCGAGGGAGCGGTGCGTTTGCAAATTCATCAGTAATGTGACTAAATCCACAAAAAGTGCTGACCCAACCCTTTAACGGAAGCATCCAACACACACGCACACACACACACACACTGTCCTCCTCTTGCACAGGCTTTTTGCACATATATGCACGCAGAAGTACCTAAAAGGGATGAATTAAATCAAATAGAAATGCATCGCTTTCAGTGATTGAACTCCAATGCAAAACTGCGTGCAAACCTGTGGTCTCATATATAGATCTCTTACAAATGATGCCAGTTATTTTCATATATTTATTTATTTTTATTAACAGATTGTGTAAATACCAGCTCTGTAAAGCACCTCTCTTCTTTGCTTGTACGAGCTCAGGTTTTGACATTTTGCAGACATAGCTGATTGATGTGGGACTGATGATGCTCTCCTCACTTTTGAGATTCATTCCCTCCTCTCTGTCTTCTTCCCTCTGTCTAGATTTTGCTGAATTCATCTTCCTGGGGATATTCTTGACAGAGATGCTTATAAAGATGTATGGCCTGGGCAGGCAGGCCTACCTCAACTCCTCCTTTAACTGCTTCGACTGCATTGTGAGTTCTAGTGGTCTTGGACACACACACGCACACACACACACACACACACAAACACACATACAAGCTTATGTACACATGCACTTGTCTCTCTGGATGCGGACGTGTCCACATTATTTGCTCAGTTTGATGAATAACACATGGTGACTTATGCTAACGTTTGCGTTAGGTGATTTGTGGCAGTATATTTGAAGTGTTGTGGGCCATGATTCAGCCGGGCACATCGTTTGGCATCAGCGTTCTACGAGCTCTCAGGTTATTGAGGATCTTCAAAGTCACCAAGTGAGTCCTCGCTTATTTTTTTGTATTATTTTTTATGTTATTTGCTTAAATTACACA
Organism: Salarias fasciatus; assembly: GCF_902148845.1. Taxonomy (NCBI): domain Eukaryota; kingdom Metazoa; phylum Chordata; class Actinopteri; order Blenniiformes; family Blenniidae; genus Salarias; species Salarias fasciatus. The sequence goes on along the minus strand of NC_043748.1, from coordinate 16,974,914 downwards.
ACAGTGTTGTCATATTAGCTGCCACTGAACCCTTGCTTTTTGTCTGTGTTACTCAGGTACTGGGCATCTCTGCGTAACCTCGTCGTCTCTCTGCTGAACTCCATGAAGTCCATCATCAGCTTGCTCTTCCTGCTCTTCCTCTTCATTGTCGTCTTTGCCCTTCTGGGCATGCAGCTCTTCGGAGGACAGTCAGTGCAGCTCTCTCCTTTTTTTGTTTCCTTTTAGTATCTATTCTCCTCAGCTTTTCTTTTAATAGGTCTTATTTAATCTTACGCAGAGAGATTGGTTTTTCATAATTTCCAGGATGCCTGAGTCATGTTTGGAGTAGCAATCAGACAAACATTTGTTTTTCTTGCAAGATGCCAAGATAGATATTGCTGTCCTCTTTCAATGGTCACTGCATCCCTACTTCTGTTTTCACCCTCATGCTTCTTTTTCCACCTCTTTTCTCCTGTTTTTTTTTTCCTCTTACTAGGTTTAATTTTGAAAAAGGCACACCTCCGACCAACTTTGATACCTTCCCCGCAGCAATAATGACAGTGTTCCAGGTGAGCAGCGTGGACTGTTTATTGTAAAAGGGAAAAATAGAGGGGCTAAAAGCAGAACGACAGAGAAAGAATAAGGTTTGATTTGGATGAAGCGAGCACAGAAAGTCTACACATGCAGAAGCTCAGTCAAATGGCGTGTTCTCTTTACTAAAACTTGTTAAAATTGATACAGGACATGATGTTCACGTTCTACATGCACGGTAAGTCTCGTCTAATTATTTCTGTTTGCGTGTGTCTGACAGATCTTGACCGGTGAGGACTGGAATATGGTGATGTACGACGGCATCAAGTCTCAGGGTGGAGTCAACAAGGGCATGGCCTTTTCTGTCTTCTTCATCGTCCTCACGCTTTTTGGCAACTGTATCCACCAGTAACAGTTAATTACCACGGTGCCCATTAGCCACACATTTCATCAGTTATTCATCAGTGGTCTGCGTCAGCTCTCTAAGCATGAGTGTCATGCAAGCTATTAACTTCTTGGGTTTTGTACATTCCCATATATCAATTTAAACTGAATTACATAATGATCTGCATTAAACTGAACGCTTGTGTTGATGTCTGATGCATTCTGGCTAAGTATGCAAGCAATCTTCTGGATAGTCTTTAACGCTGTGTGCAGACACCCTGCTAAATGTGTTCTTGGCCATCGCTGTGGATAATTTGGCCAATGCACAGGAACTGACCAAGGTACATCCAATTTTGATCAACATCTCAAGAAAAAGGAAAAAAAAAAAAAAACATATGTGCCTCATTTGCACTTTTGTCGCTCTATTCATTCCTTTCTTCTGTGGTCCTTCCTTGCCTCTGCAGGATGAGCAGGAGGAAGAGGAGGCGGCCAGTCAGAAGATCGCCCTGCAGAAAGCCAAGGAGGTGGCTGAAGTCAGCCCTCTGTCTGCTGCCAACCTCTCCATTGCAGCGTGAGTATCTGTCTAGATTACTTTTGTGTTTACTTGTTTTTTGGCAACAGCAGCAGGATTCTTATCAAGCGCACATCACTTCTGCGTTCAGCATTCAGGACCTTGGAGAAAGCACAGGGCAGCAGTCTGAAGTGTTCAGAAAGAGCTTCTCCCATCTATTCAGCCCTGCGCTCTTACTACAGCACTTAATCTTGTATCGTTCTGACAGTGGTAGCGGTAGCGTTGATAATTGAATTTTTTTTTTTTTTTTTTTCAACAGCGCACTTGTGACACAAAAACTAATCCAAATGATTTTTTTTTTCTTAGTTTGTCAAATTTTTTAGCTACACACTCAGAGTTTATGTTTTTGGGGCGCTTTCTGCTTGTCGCTCCTACATGTGAACCAAAGAGAGTGTTTCTGAAGGAAAACCTGACACACAAGGACTTGTTTCTCTGCCCTCTTCCTACAATCTCTTCCTTTTCTTTGCTTTAATTTATTTCTCTTCCTGTCACACTCTTTTTTTATGTATTCTCTCTCTCCCTCTCTCTGTCTCTCTCTCTCTGTCTCTCTCTCTCTCTCTCTCTCTCTCTCTCTCTCTCTCTCTCTCTCTCTCTCTCCTCTCTCTCTCTCTCTCTCTCTCTCTCTCTCTCCTCTCTCTCTCTCTCTCTCTCTCTCTCTCTCTCTCTCTCTCTCTCTCTCTCTCTCCTCTCTCTCTCTCTCTCTCTCTCTCAAGCCACAGTTGCATTGATCTAGGCCAGCTCTCCTCTGGTCAGGAGAGTCTTTGATCTCTTTTCTCTGTATACACAGGGGTCTTTCCTTTCAGTGCTGCTAAAGTTCACACACTCTCAGTCTCTCTCTCTCACACACACACATACACACACACACACACACACACACACACACACACACACACACACACACACACTCCAATGTGATCTGCACAACAGGGGGAGCCCATGTCTGCTTTTGAATGCCATACACCTGACAGGTACACACAGGCCTGACCTTACTGCTGTGACACATCAGAGAAACCCACAGACCAATGCAGGGAAACACATTTCCTTTGGATGGCTCTCTGTCACACTCTAACATGGTCATTACATGTTCATGCCATATCATGAATCACACTGTGTTGTGTAATTGTTTGTGTTATGTACTGTGTCTCACTGTGATGTGAGCATTTGTGTACGTGCTTCAGCAAACCTTATTTTAGCCAGGCTTCCTGTTAAAGTTTAATATTTGTTTCTCAATACAGTGTATGTGTATCTGTGTGTGTGAAAGTGAGACGAACCGCATATCTACACGCGGTAGTCAAAATACAATACAGTGTGTTGATAATATTGCAGCCACATAAGTTTAAAAACAGAAGACATTGAGATTTCTGTGAAGACAGTTCTGGGTATGCTAAGCAGGGATTTTAAACTCAGAGATACCAGCAGTGCATGAAGAATCTTTTAAGAAGATATTCTGTGGTGGACTCAGGAAGGAGGCTGCTGTGAAAAGTCACATAAAATCTAAAGAAAAACAGTTGTAAGGCTACATACATCTAACGAAGCCTCATAAAATAAAAACTTTAAAGAGCTGCCGAACAAACTAAATAGTTCCTGGAGGTTCAGTCATCAATCAGGGAAAAATAGAACTACCATAATAAAACATTCAGATCCCTTATCGATGGTAACATATCGAATCCAAACAGAAAATTAATTATTAGTCTTGTTTGTTTCTTAGTGGAAGAATTTAACTTGAAAATATCATGAATAAACTTTAATTGTGCAAAGTTTTTAAATACATATCCAATTCTTTTTAGTCAGATGTATTTGGGGTATTTTAATAGGAAACTAAAATACTTCTCAGGGATGGCAGTGTTGCTCAATTGCATGGAGGAAATTTTACAGAAATACAGTTAGAAATAATTGCAATTTAAAAAATTGCACATGAAGGTATTTCAGTTCTGACATTGACAGAACAAAGTGTCCTTAGATTAAACTTTGGGGTGAGAGTGGTGTGTAAGTCAATAAGAGTTTACATTATGATCATCCACTCAACATATTGGGTACTATAGAATACTATAACACATATTGAACAAAATTGCTCCTACAAAATGCTTCCTATTGGTTTTTGATACTCATTTTAATATGAGTTAAAAAAAAAAAACTAGGTGACATGATATTTTCTTCATTATTAATATATAAAATACACCTTCCTGTAATCAGTCACTTCTTATTAAGAATGTTATTTTTTTCTTATTCCAACAGGCTGATCTGCAGATTAATGGCAGTGCCAACAGTTTTAATGATAATCTCACTGGCATAAAGGACAGGACCATCAAGTACAATAAACAAACAAACAGATGCATAAACATGTAATGGGTGAAAATGGAATTTGTAAGACTGTAAATAGGAGTGCGTCCGAGCGCGTGTGTGTCTTTGTGTGAGAGGGATTACATTCCAAAATACTATATTGTTATAGTATTATATTATGTATATTATTGTTATACTACATTTTCTGGGTACAAAATTAAAATTAATAAAGTTACTTATTGTATTGTAAAGTTACTTATTGTAAAAAATAATTTTTCCCTTCACATTCCATGTGAGCAGAGACCATTTTTCATGGTCATACTGACTGTTTGAATGAACAGTGAATGAATTGTCCATTTTGGAATGAAATCCTCCTTCTGTTCTTTCGTGCCATCTCACTCACCAGCTGTTTCCCTCCTCAGCAACAAAGTACACAGTGAGTGTCACAACGCTACCGACCCCTTTCTGGACTGGTATTTATTTATTTGTTTATTCATTTCTGAAACCCTTCTGTTATTGACTTTACATCCATTTCTTGCCTTCCTTTGTGTTTTAGAACACCCTCTTTTTCCTTGTCATTTTTAATTCTTGGCCTTTCCTTTGATTAAATTCACACACCTGGCTTTCTTCAGCTGTTATTTGTGTTGGCTCATTTTTTTGACGGTACCTCTTCTGTTGCCTGCACCTCGCAGTACGGCTGTTGCTTCACAGTGGTTGACTGTTGGCCTCAAGAGCAAAGGGAGTTTAGAGTTGAATTCTGGTCGAGGTGTTGGAGGGAACGAATGGAGGTGGTCATAGGCAGGTTTGGGTTGCTGCTAACTATTTACTTTAGAAAAAAAAAATGCTTCATCATTCTAATTAGTTTAGAGCAATGGGAATTTAGGATGCTGATTCCTTGACCTCTATTAATAATTATATATAAATGAGTAACCTACACATCATTTTAAGAAATTCTGACCTTTCCTCAGTGTTGTCCTCCATGTTGTCTGATCACATGGTTTACCAAAGTAGGACTGTCCAGCCTTTGGCTTTGGCAAGCTGTGTAGACACCTTCATCCATTGAGCCTTCTCATTTTGTAGGTCCAACCAGATCCTATAAGTGTCTGTGGCCCCCAGTGTGTCCCTATGCCCTGGCTATTTTTATGTCCTTATATTTTTGGTGTATGTTATCACGTCATCGTGTGCTCTGTCTTTGTGTGTGTGTTTTTCACAGCAGCGAGTCGTAAGGCGGGTTCTTAATGCTGCCAATGCTTTTGCTTCTTTTCCCGTTTTGCAGCAAGGAGCAGCAGAAGAACCACAATAAGGGGGTCAATAAGTCGGTGTGGGAGCAACGCACCAAGGAGCTGAGGAAGCAGACCCTGGCGTCCAGCCGGGAAGCCCTCTATAACGAGCTGGACCCCGACGACCGCTGGAAGGCAAGGACAGGGAGGGAGGAGCACAACAATGTAAAGGAAAAGGCAAACAAAGGCCCTTAGACTTGTGCTATCAGTATACACAAGTAACGGCACTGATGATGATGATGATGATGATGATGATGATGATGATGACTTTCATCACTGTGTTAATTTAATTATTTCAAGTTAATGCTAAATCAATTTACAATCACATACCAACATTTTGTCATTTTTGGGCTCAAAACTTTAATATGGATTTTGTTTTATACCCCCCCCCCACCCCTATCCCCACCCCTATCCCCACCCCTGCAGGTGAATTACTCGCGTCACATCCGTCCAGACATGAAAACTCACCTCGATCGACCGTTAGTTGTGGACCCTCTTGAAAATCGCAACAACAACACCAACAAAACCACTGCCAATAATCCAGACCTTTACGTCAGTCAGCATCACCTCGCCGAGGAGCTCCACAAGCAGACATGTCTCCATGAACCCCACGGCCAAGTGGGAGGGGGTGGAGGGGGAGGCTCAGGCCTGCCCAGGCCTCCCATGGAGCGGGGAGAGTCCACGGAAAGCCGGCGGAGCCGCAAAAGCGAGCACCACCACGGTTCTCGCGTCCGACTGGACACCACCGCGATCCCGGGACCGGACTCAGAGGAGAAGCCGCCCAGACGGCATCACCACACCCGGAGCGGCAGTCGAGGGGGAGGGCAGTCGGAGCACAGGAGGCCCAGGTCACATCGGAAGAACGGCGAAGACGGCGAGGATGGCGGCGGAGGAGGTGTTGGGAAGTCGGGCAGGCACCGGAGCAGAGGTGGAGAAGGAGGAGAGAACGACGGGCCCGGGAATGGCAGTGAGAGGAGACCCAGGAGAAACCGCCATGGGAATCAAACAGATGGCGAGGGAAAGAGGATGTGCCAACACAGAAGGAAGTACGTCCACCGCACTCGATCACCACCGTCTCTTACTGAAAAAAATTATTTCTTCTTTCCCAGTACGTCATTTTTTTATTCTTTCACTAATAGTTTCCTCTTTTTGTGTTTTTAGGGATTGCAGTGTCCCGAACCTCTCCACCACACGACCCATTCAGAAGAGCCTCTCCAGGCAGAACAGCCAGTACAGTGAGGACATGGACAACCTCATGAATACCAAGCTGGTTTCTGGCTCCACTCCTCCGAGCGAGGGTCGTCCGAATCCAGTTGGGAATCACACCCTTGCCCCTGGCTTTGGATCCGCCCTCCATCTTGCCAACAGCGGCACTCATGGAAGTTTGGTCACACTGGATAGCTACGGAAATATTGGACATCACCGCACCAACAGTGTGATCAGGCTGCCCCACCCCGACTACACAGCTGTGGATATGCCCATTTTTCCATCCACCAACGCCATACTGCAAGGTAAGAGCTGAATCAGCTGTTGTCCTTTAAATTACCTAACTTCCCTTTAATGCAACGGCATTTTCCTCTCCATTCCAGTTAATAAAAATGCCAATACAGAGCCTCTGCCAGCAAAGGAGGACAAAGACGACGATGACGATGAAAAAGGAGGTGAAGGAGGGCCCCGGCCAATGCCGCCATTCAGCTCCATGTTCATCCTGTCCACCACCAACCCGTAAGTCACAGATTAATACGCCGCCACAATAAAGACCGATACACAACAGAAAAAGAAATAAAATTAAAGAGCTGCATGGAGCACGTTGAGACAGCTGCTGCAGTAAAATATGCCGTATTATCAGTGAAGTTCACCACCACTAACCGGAACCTTCAGCTCTTGTACAGAAGTCAAGTCGCTGCAGATGAAACAGTTTGTTTGCTTCAGTTTATCAGCTTGTACTTAAAAATTACACCGAGCACATGCACAGCACATGAAAAATAGAACGTGTGTCGGTGTGTGTTTCTAGGTTTCGGCGGGCGTGTCATTACGTCTGCACCCTGCGTTACTTCGAGATGTGCATCCTGCTCGTCATTGCGATGAGCAGCATCGCGTTGGCAGCTGAAGACCCTGTGTGGCCCGATTCCCCTCGAAACAATGTGAGAAAGTCATATTAAAGAATCAACCGTTCAGTTGTGGCAAGCATTCGATCGTACCGTTTGACCTTGGAAGTCATCACACTCATACATCCTGTCCCTCTTTTCCACTATTGTGATGCATTATTGTTTTTGTGTGCAGGTTTTACGCTATTTTGACTACATCTTCACAGGCGTGTTCACATTTGAGATGCTGATAAAGGTGAGACAGTGTGGAGGGTTGTACATCGACACTCCTTCCTGACACGTTGGGATCTTCTGTCTTTGTCGGATGTAGATTTAACACTTTTTTTTTCTTTTAATTTAACACAGAAAGACTAACGGCCTGTCAAATGCGGAGTTCACATTTGTCTGATTCTGTTTTAGATGGTGGATCTCGGGCTGGTCTTGCACCAGGGCTCTTATTTCCGGGACTTATGGAACATCCTTGACTTTATAGTGGTTAGTGGTGCTCTGGTGGCCTTCGCCTTCACGTAAGTCTCCCTCTTACTTCCCCACAGTTCTCTCCTTCTCCTCCTCCTCCTCCTCCTCCTCCTCCTCTTGTGGCTGTCTATTGCCTCACTGGTACCTTGGAGTACAGTCTTTCCTATTCTTTTCTACTCGCGCATGGCTCATTTCCTACCTCTTACTCCTCTCTACTTTCTGTGTCTCTACCAAACACTTCCACATCACCTCTTTATTTTCTTCTTTCCTGCTCATTTCCAGCAAATAAATCCTTCTCTCACCTGTGCTATTAATGCAAGTAGCGAATCCTCTACATTCGGCCATTCTCCTACATCTTGTCTGTCACGATCTTTCTGCAATCCTTCCATTTCTCTGCCCCCTCAACAAAATGCTTACACATCTACATGTGAAAAAAAAAAATAGAATCCCGGCATCCTTTTTTCCATCCACCCCTTCTTCCCTGTGTGAGAGGTGAGGACCACCTTTTGCACCTGTAACCCTTTAGTGCCCAGGGCGTTCTAGAGTTAAAGGCCCCTTTGCAAAGACAGGCCAGGTCAAGCTGAGCCTCCGTCAAATAATCTCCACACCCCTCTTCACAACAAAGCAGGTACTTTAAAATTCTACTTGATCTGCATGATATCGAGGATACAATACAGTTATGTTTGCATAACTGAGCTAAATTAGAGATTAGATTATCAGACGTGCGCTGCATTCCAAGCATGAACTTGGCTTTTGCATGGTTGGGGAGGATATGGTACCGTAACATAAAGCAAACTAGCTCTTCAGAGATGCACTCGCTATTTATGGTGACGTGACCTTTGTATATTTTTAAGATCTACTGTACTCTAAGTTCATAACGGCAATGCAATAACCTCCTACACATATTTTCACATGTGGCGAAATATGAGATATTGCTTGATATTAATCTGTTGACTGCTGAAAATCTTATTTGTGTTTTCAGCAAACAGTAGTAGCACATGTGCCATATAAGTTTGTTTTGTCTTGATTTCTACTTAAATCGATTGTAGTGGTTTAGCTTAGGCAACGCAGAAACCACAAGAAGCATGCTCGCATGGAGAGCAGGAATTTGCATTTGAATGTTTTTTTTTCTATCATTTAAAAAAAAAAGAAGAAGAAATTATTCATTTGTAATGTTTGTGATTTTGCTCCCCTAGCACTTTCACTGTGCAAGTAAGTCATTATTTATAAATTAGATGAAAGCATGGTCTGTGCTGGCACAGTGTTAACAACATTGACCAACATCAACATGAATACAGTTTTAATGCACAAGCCTATTGACGACTGAAGTAATTGCAGTTTTGGAAGATTCAGATTTGGTGTGTTATCTTGTCTCATTTTGCTGTTTTCAGTTCTCTGAAATCATGGACTAAGTGTCCATCAGGCCTCCCAGGATTCAGCAGGCTGCTTCAAATGGGAATCCATTGTTGTATATATCAGTTTGTGTGTAAGATTTTCAGCTGTTGTGATGACTCTTACAAGCCCAGGATGGCCAGCACACCTGAGAACAACAAATGAACAGCCCAAAGTCATCCACAGCTCTTCCATTTATTAACTACACCAGGACACAGCGGCAGCATCTCCCCTCCACAGACAACAGGCAACACAGGTGTGACTATCCAAATCCCTTATATAGCGGGGACCAAACCACCCATGTGGAATTCAGAGGGTCATGCTGAATTACATCACCGGTTATTGAATTAGCGCTATTTCCAATTAAGTGTCCTATTTACATCATTCAAAGTACAATAACAATCAGTTCTATCTTCTCCATCTTAAGTTATACATTAAATTCCCTTTAAACCATACATTGCAAATGCCCTCAGTGAAACCTCCCCTCCCTTGGGCTCCACTTGGGTCAGTCCAATAAGGGTGATGATGTGCAGCTGGCCTGCACTCACATGGGTGCGCCTCCATGCCAGTGCCCCAGCCAATCACCTCAAAGAACGAGAGAAATGGTGAGAAGTTAAAACAAAAACTTGTGAAAATTAAATAAGGATCCAACTTTCAGTTAACACAAAACCATCTGTAAAATAAATGCAATGTCTAAACCCAAATGAAGACCTAAATGAATGTGTGAGAGACAGAAACTAAATGAAAATATACAAAATAGAATGTGAGTGGCAGAATACACCTGATTAGTGAGGACTGACTGACAGCTTCCTCACATTGTGTTAAAGAGGTGCTGCACTGATCAAGCTGGATGTAAAAGAATCAACATTAACGCTTTGGTGATACGCCAGTGGTCGGTGGTTTCTTCTTTACCCATTACCCACCCAAGCTTGTATCTCAAGACAGCAATTATTTCAGGCTAGTATAAACACAATAATCTCTTCAAAATTGCAGTATTGTTGATCATTACCTCTTTGGCACAGTGCTTGGCATCCTTAAAATTTCTAAAATATGTCCTGAAGAGCTTCTTTGTTGAGCAGATTTGTAGTTATTTGAATGTCAAAGCAACAGTTTTCTTTTTGTACGATACTTAAATAAGCAGCACAATTTTTATTAGTTCAACTATGTTTCAGTCAGAAAATATTCAGATAAATTCAATACAAAGTTTTCTTGAACTCATGATGATGATGATTATCCATATGCATTCATATATAAACTCACAAGTAATGTATATTATTAAGGATATGAGTATATTGTACACAATGGACCTGTATGGAATTTTGAGTTCTATGCTTGAATTAAATTGTCGTTCACTATTTAGGTTTATCCCCAACCTCGTGTTCTCTTGCCTTTAATCCTGATGCTTCTTTCTCTCCTCTCCTTATATACTTCTGTGTTCAGCAGCTCTAGCTAAAAAAACAAAAATACAGAGTTCTCTTTTCTCTCACTCTTGCTTTTTTCCATCTTGTCGCCTTTTCCATCATTCACGGAAGCAACCAAAGTCTCCTTTACTCCTTTCCTCCCCATCTAACAGGCTTCAGAAAAGTCCACACTGTGCATTTATTTCACATGATGGTCTCTGACAATAGGTTTTGGAGAGGTAAGACCCCACAAATGATCACAGTTACTCTTAATATGTCCAGCAGTACTCATAACTCTTTGTAATCTATAAATGATTGATAGTTATTGGCGTTTTCGAAAATTAGTTCAACCAGTGTTAATCCATGCATTTAGTGTCTTTTGTGGAAGTCTTTAATATTCCCACTGAAAACTGTCACTTATTCGTGGGACACACCCATCCAAGTGCTTCTCAATCACTTCTGTTGACAAGTTTGCTCAGTTCCCTCATGACCTGACGTGAGACTGCAACTCATATATTGAATATAAGACATTGCATGAAATTAAGATGTGCAAGAACAAATCCACACATGTGATACTCAAATGAATGAATAAATGATAAAGCAAAAGCAGGTGCTCCAGGGTTCTAGTGATGGCGCTCCATTTGTAGGAGGTGCTTTTACCCCAGTGTTTCTTTCTGGGTCATCATTTCTTTGTCTCTTTCACCAAGACGCTTTCCCTTATATCAGTTGAATCTGTCCATGTGTGTGTAAATGTATAAATCTGTCTACACCTGTCATTGTCTTGATATCCTCTAAGCTGTTTGTGTGGTGGAACCAAAATATACATGCATAATTCTCTGTGTAAGAACTCTCTGTGGGAATGCTGGGTAATAACCAGGGTGGATGCATGGATAGAGAACGGGAAAATCAGGTGGTAGGTGCAAATAGTGAAAAGCTTCCATATGATGTTTTAATTTTGTTTATTTCGGTCAGATTTAAGGGGTTAACAATACTAATGGCTGATTTGGGGAATCCAAACCAATCAGAACAGACTTCCACTGATCCAGATAGGGCCTTAATTCAATCGGTGGAAATCATCCAGCACTCCAGAAATGAGCGGCAGTCTCATTGGAGATGTTTATCGCTCCTTTAATCCAATTAGTCTGGTCTGAGGGCTGCTGCGGCTTCGACCACGTTTGCCACTGTCCTGCATATTTCTGCAGTCAGACTCGGATTCATCTCCGGACAGGCGTCCGAAACGGAGATGATGATGGATGGAGGTTGGTTAAGCTTAAAGCGATGCTTTTACATCCAGTTAATGCACTTCTCGCCGGGTTGGTGTTTGTTCTCCAGACGTTGTGTGTGTGTAAAATGAGTTAATACACGAGCGTATTGATCTTTCTGGCAGTCCTCATCAGAAGTGATGCAAGCATTTAATTATTAATCAAGGGGTTTCAACTCGCAGCCCATCAGTGTGTTTTAAGGAAGTGATAGTTTACACAATCGGAGAGCATCACTGAAACATACGGTATTTAACGGGTAAATAAATTCAACCTCTGGCCTGTTGACTCATCCCCAGTCGGCTGATCTTTTTCCCACATTTGTTGTCTTAACTGTACGTGTGTGTCTTTAACTGCATGTGTATGTGTGATTTGTTTGGCGTAGTCTCTGGGTGGGAGGGTTCGATCTAACAAAAAGCAGGCCTTGTGTTCTCTTTTTCTCTCTCTCTCTGTCTCTCATATGGATGTTTACCTTCAAAATCCCTCCTTTCTCTGTGTCCCATTCTATTCCTTCTCCCACCCTTTGTCTTTTTGTCTCCTCTCTGCCTTTGTCTTGCTGTCTCTCACCCCCTTAACTCATCTCTCCGTTTGGACCACCAACAGCGGCGGCGGGTAAAGTTCTCTCTCTTTTTCCTGCTCATTTTCTCCTTCTGCACTACCATGTTCTTCTGAACACACATCTCTTTCCTTCCCATCCATTCCTCATCACAGCTGAAATTTGTACTTGTCTGTTCTTCCCCCCCCCTTTTTTTTTTTCATTGTTCACAATGGAACAGCTCTGACTCAGACAGGTGAAAATATGTCCCGCCATCTGCACTCAGGCGTGGGGGACAAAAAAAAAAAAAAAAAAAAAAACAGTTATGAAGAAACTAAGACACGCATACACTAGCGCTATACGCTCATACACGTGTGTGCAGACTTGCACACGAAGTTGCACACACGCACACAACCACCAGCAGTCTGCCATCTGTTCGAACAGCTGTAAGACACAGGCAGCCATACACACAGCTGTTGTCTCCCCTCAGGACCACTTTCGATGACCTTTGAACTTAGTATATTAACCCTGCTTTTTTCATTTATTTTATTTTTTTTCAATCAAGACATTAGTAATATATCAATGTCCTTGATGCCAAGACCTTGGCTATTTTTTTTTTTTTTTAACTGATGTTACATAATACAATATGTTTAGAGATTTTCTTTTTTTGTTGTTTCTTTCTATCTTTCGTCAGCATCATTATGTTGCAGCTATGATTTTTCAGACTTAAACAGATGTTGTGATTCAGTACTAGATGAATAGTCCTTTTGAGTTTTTTTTTTCCTTTCCCAATTTTGAAACCTTTTTAATTTGACAACAGTGTTGGCGTTTCTCTTAGAATGTTACATTTTCAAAGTGCTTTAAAGAAAGTGGTTTAGCTCAGCATTTCTTGAGGAAATGCTTGCTAAAATGTCTTTGTCTTGACTAGAAGCCCTACAAGACAAGAGTCCATGCTGTTTGAACAATGCTGTGATACCAGCTAACAGTTGAACCTTAGAGTTGATAGATTTGAATTAGTTGAGTCATTTAAAGAGAGAGTTTGACCGTCCATTACCACAAGTTTTTGCCTCTTTCACCCAGAAACAGCATCAAACTGTGACTTATGGTGAAGTATGGGAAGATTCTGGGGGGTATTTACAGTGAAAAGCAACTGTTTTTTTTTTTTGCCTTTAGACAGCTGCTGGTAATCAGTAAGGGGTTATCTATGTCTCGCTGAGACCGCCACTAAACTCTCTCTAATGCCTCGATAGAGAATAACGTTCTCCATCACTCAAGCTGCTGCTAAAAGAAGCGATAATGCAGCATGGAAAGCAAGGTTTCAATGCAGCATGATTATATTTCACAAGCTGGGCATGTGCAAGCCAAAGCTAACGCATTGAAATACTTTGCGAAGTATTAAACAAGTGTAGCTACAAGATAGCATTCAGATAGGAATGATATCAGTTGTCTCCCATAGCATGTACTGTAGTTGTAAGTTACCACCTAACTCTAGCATGTAGCTACAATGCTAACCTCACGTGTAGATATGAGGCTAAAGTGTAATATAATAGCAATGCTGCATGTGTTGCTATGTATATAACCCAGACGAAGTTACTCTTTTTGAGTTAACTCGGACACAATTGCCATCAAGAAATGGCTGCCCACTGCCATTTTGGAATCGAGACGAGTAAGACTGCCACAAACCTCTGAATCCGCTGACTCATGCTTTGTGTTTGTGTGTGTGCGCGTGTGTGTGCGTTCGCCTGCCTTGGTGCGTGTGCATTCTTGTGTGTGTGTGTGTGTGTGTGCGTGTGTACATGAACACGTACACGTGTAGGGGGAGCAGTAAAGGAAAGGACATCAGCACGATCAAGTCTCTGAGGGTGCTGAGAGTGTTACGACCTCTGAAGACTATCAAACGACTTCCCAAGCTCAAGGTACGTTTCCACAGGAAATCCCTCACCTGAGCACAAACTTTTGCTGCGAGAATGACTGGATTTCTTTTTTTATTTTATCACTGTGCAATGAGTGAGTGCTTCTGACAATTCTTACAAGATAACTTCAACTTTAAATACTGTAGGTAGTTCTTGTGTTTTATGTTTTTTTTTTTCCATTTTGAAAAGGAGCAACACATTTATTTTGGTTTCAGGGCCACCTATGATAGCAAAATATAAATTATACAATCCTAAAATGTGATCTCTCACAGATCGCTCAGATAGGCAGATTGGTGCAGTTCATCAGTTTTATGCTACTTTTACTTTCTGCACAGTCATGATTGAACCCTCTCAGGGACCAGCTTTGGCCTGCAGACTGCATGTTTGATATCCCTGCATAAGAATATAGGCACAAAGCTCTATTTTTGTGGTTGCTGTGGTTATGAGAAGCATGCATGCCAAATCCTGTCAGTGGTGACAGAAACAGTCTAGAAGTGTCGATGAAAATTAAACTTATGCATATCAATTTCTATTTATCTATGTTAAAAATGACCTGAATATTTCCACAGAGACTCAACAGCTGTGAAAATATTGCTATACCGTATAATACTTGACTTTTTAGTTTTAGTACCACTATTCAAGACATAAAAAAATGACATTAAGCCTGTTGCATTTTTGTTAACCAGCATCTTTTTCTCTGCTGTTGTTGTTTTTTCTTTCTGCCCTCAGGCTGTGTTTGACTGCGTGGTGAACTCTCTGAAGAATGTGCTCAACATCCTCATTGTCTACTTGCTCTTCATGTTCATCTTCGCTGTGGTGGCTGTGCAGCTTTTCAAGGGACGCTTTTTCTACTGCACTGACGAATCCAAAGAATTTGAGCGCGATTGCAGGTGAATATGTCCTCTGCTTGTCAGCCCAAAATAATCCCTCACTTGCATAACGGCTCGCTGGCTCTCCCCTCACACAGTTATTGCCTCGTATGGTTTTGAAATTTGTCCAAAGACTACTCGTCTTCTGCTGTATTGTGTATTCCAGAGGCGAATATTTAGAGTATGAGCGAGATAACGAAGTGAAGGCGCAGAAGCGGGAGTGGAAGAGGTACGATTTCCACTACGATGATGTGGCTTGGGCCCTTCTCACCCTCTTCACTGTGTCCACTGGAGAGGGGTGGCCGCAGTAAGTACAGCTCAACACGTGTGGCCGCGAAGCACTGAGGCTTTTAGACAACCTGTAACTCTCCCGCATTTCCATCTCCGCCCCTTCAGAGTGCTGAAACATTCAGTGGATGCGACCTATGAGAATCAGGGCCCCAGCCCGGGATACAGGATGGAAATGTCCATCTTTTACGTGGTGTACTTCGTGGTCTTCCCCTTCTTCTTTGTCAACATCTTCGTAGCTCTGATTATCATCACTTTCCAAGAACAAGGAGACAAGATGATGGAGGATTACAGTTTAGAAAAGAATGAGGTGAGGAAGGAAAAAAAAACGAGAAGATGGGCAAAAGAAACTCAAAGGCTGGACAATAACATAATTACTTCTCTTTTTTGTTTCTGACAGAGAGCCTGCATCGACTTTGCCATTAACGCCAAGCCTCTGACACGCCACATGCCTCAGAACAAGCTCAGCTTTCAGTATAAAATGTGGGAGTTTGTGGTGTCGCCACCGTTCGAGTATACGATCATGGCGATGATCGCGCTCAACACAGTCGTGCTGATGATGAAGGTAAGAAGCTGCAAGCTTCCAACCCAACACATGGCTGTAATGCATGTGATGAGAAGGAAATCAGAGCAGCTTTAGGTGACATCTTTTCTGTGTGTTCACGTGAATGCACATTTATCTACTGTATATCCAAATCATTCTCCCATATCGGATAAACTGTTCTTACGAATTTGTGCGCTGTCCGTGTGTTTGTTTCTAGTATGATGGAGCTTCTGATACTTATGAAGCTGTTTTAGCAAACCTGAACATAGTGTTTACTTCACTCTTCTCCATGGAGTGTGTACTCAAGATCATCGCCTTTGGAGCACTGGTGAGTTTTTTTTTATGTTTCACATATTCAAGAAAAAAAATGGAAATCCAGTCATATAAAAAGGTGATCAACAATCAAGTGTGCTGTTAGTGATGGAACAGAGGAGTGTGTGTGTGTGTGTGTATGAATCAGTGCTGAAGGAGGCTCAGTAATACACTAATTAGAAAGATGAGAATGAGTGACATAAAGGCGGTAAAGCCTACACGGAGGGTGGTGATTAAGCAGGATAGGATTTGAATCTTAGACTGTGCTCTTGAACAACCTCATGCATCCAAACGCGCGCACAACACAAATACAACCTCAGCCCTTGGTGATATCTGTGTGTCAAGGTGGTTTATTTTAATAGCCTCCTCCCCCTCTGTCTCTCCACTTTTCTAATGCACAGTTTGGCTACAGGCAAAACACAGGAAAGCTTAAAAAAAAAGCAGGCTTGTTTATTAGTTTTTTTTTTTTTTGTCCCTTCTGTAACACGCTCTGCATCTTTGAGTCGCGTGGATTTTAAATCATTTTGCAAAAATCCATACTTCACCTGTGCTGATGTATAGATGTTAATGTTAAGATATAGGTATAGATAAAGAAAATAAAAGTTTTCTTTGAAGTGGACGACATGTACTGTTGTGCTTGGCATTAATACACTGCATGAGATTCTTGTCTGCTGGGATTCATCCAGCGCATCACCACTGATGCCCCATTTGTCTCATCGGATTTCTTCCTGTTCCTGTTGGACACTGATGTCTTTTTTATTGTCTTGCTCTCCTTCTCTTCTTTCTTTCTCTTTCTCATTTTCTGATTCTTTTCTTCAATCATGTTTTTTTTTTTCCCCTTGTATGCTCCTTTCATTTGGATATTACCATAATCTCATTTAATATCCTTTGGCTTGCTTCGCTGTGACCTGTCTTTGCCACGTCTCCTTGTATTGCTTCATTTCCCTGTCAATATCCATCCCTTCCATTACTTCCTGCCCTCCTCTTTGTCTGCTTCCCTGCCACATCCATGCTCTCCTGCTTTTGAATCTGTCATGTTTCCAACATGTCACCTCATAATTTCCTTCTTTTTTCTTTTTTTTTTTTACTTTATCTTCCTTTGTCCTTTTACCCTGTCTTGCATCCTCTTTCTTCTCCTCTTTCTTCATATCTCTCTTGTCCCAATCACAGAATTATTTCAAAGATGCCTGGAATATTTTTGACTGTGTGACAGTTCTGGGCAGCATCACCGACATCCTGGTTACCGAGCTTGGGGTAAGTAGTAATATTTGAAACATGAGTGTATGTTTGACAGATCTGCAGCGATGATGATTTGATGTCAAATTAGCCATGTTTGTGGAGTTGATCCGCTTTGACTGAACTGTTTGTTGGGTGAGCCTCAGCATGTGTCTGCGGACTTTCACATCTGCCACGCTGAGTAGAAAAATATCGCGGACAAGACGGGGAGTAAGGAGGCAGCATGAGTTAGAGGCCCTGGTTGAGTCTAGCTTTGCTCAGTCATGCATGAGCATCTCTTGAAAGTCTTATATAATTGTCCCAGTTGGTGGAACGGGGATCCAGCTAGCCAGCGTTGAACAGCTAACAGTGAGGCAGAAAACACACTGATGCTCTGCAGCGTGGCAGCTTTCTCCAAGCAGCCTCTTAGCCAATCGTGTTTCCAGATTGAAGCTCAGGTGAAAGTCGGCATTTGTATATAAAATAACCGACTGTAAAGAAAAATATATTACAAGTACTGCATTAAAAAAACTAATATCATCATTTTTTTTATTATTATTATGAGTGATTTATCTATATCAAAATGAGCTGCTTCAAGGATCTTTCATAATTAAATAAAGCAAAATTATTCAGTTTTTCATCAATTGCATTTATTTATTTTATACTCTCCCTCAGATTGGTTTGATATGAACTGAATACTTCATATAATACACAGTATAACTCCCCATTAAAGCAATATACGACCGTTTACATGTGTACAGATCTTTTTGTGTGAATACATGTTTTAATGTGTTGCAAAGGGGTGTCATTATGAAACACTAAAATAATTCTAAGGCTGTGTTCGGATACAGAACAACGTATTCATAATTTATACACTGCAAAAAAAAACCAAATCTGAGCAAGTTTTTCAACTTCTTTTGAGTGAAAATGTCTCATTTTACTTGATTTAAGTTAAATTCCCCTAAATATTATATTTCATCAAGATAGAAAGGCTTGATTTAAGAGAAATTCTCCTGAAATCAAGAAAATTTTCACTTGTTCTATTGGCAGATTTTTTTCCTAAATTAAGATACTTTTACTTTGAAATTAGTAAAAAAAAAAAAAATCTGCCAATAGAACAAGTGAAAATTTTCTGTTTTACCCATCAGTCAAATCCCTAGAAATACAGGTCTTTGCTTTGTTGCTGTTGTATGTGTTAATCCAGAATCCACATATTTCTACAACAGTTCTACTGACTCTTTATATATTTTGTTGTATGGATGTACAAACTGCTGACACACACTTGCTGCTGTATTAATTTATGTCTGTAATGACCATTGATTTCTTTTCTTGTTTTTTATCTTTTTACATGCTTTCTTTAAATCGTCCACAAACTTTACGGCGATCTACTGTAATCTACTTCGCCCCTTCCCTCTCTCCCTCCCTCCTCCTGCTCCTCCTCCCCCCTCAACCTCAACACCTACTACTTGCTGTGATACCGGTCCAATCAAAATGCACTATGAATCCTCTGTGTCCACCATTGACAACTGGCTTGGCCAATCTGTCTGGTTGTTCTTCGAATCAACCAAAAATCCAAAAATTTGCTGCTATAAACCATATGTCTGCAACATCCACATGTAGATGGTTTGTAATTTTTTGGAGATCTTATTTTACTGCATCTGCTTTAACTGCATCCCAGCTAGCGTTACGGTTCTGAAATGTGCATGATCTGCTTGATTCTCTCCCCCCCCCCATCCACAGCTCTCGATGAGCCATACGTTTTTAGCTGTTGCCTCTCTGCCAGTCACTTGATACATATACATGTAAACATACAGCGTATGTATATGTAACTGATGCATATATATGCATATATCCTTCTCTTGAAATGAGTGTTCAGTTTCAAAGGATTGAGCTGGAATTGATTGCTACATCTATCCATTGTGCACTCAGAGTACATGCATAGAGTATCTGCACACACACACACACACACACGCGCACACACAGACACACTCACAGACATGACAGTGACTGGGAGAATGACAGAGTGAAGCTTTGCCCAAGGCAGAGAGAGCAAGTGATGCATGCAGCCCGTTGCATGTCTTTGGCACGAGCCTTTTTTCTTTCCACCAGACTCTCGCAGACAGAGCAGCTCTGGAATATGTGTCACGTTGTAAATAACCTGCATGTGCTGCTGCCAGTCCCTTTTTGAGCACTTCCAGTCTCAAACTGCAGTCTTCTGTGTCTTACTTTGGTAATTGGTTAAATAACTTTAGATATGATTTTGAATCAGATTTTGTGTATTTGTTCTTTTTATTTTGCTGAATAAAACTGGAAAATAGTCCAAAATAATCACTTTTGATAACAGTGGTTTCTCAGCTCTGTAAAATATAGCTTGCAAACCACATATTCAGACTCAGGTTTTACCTACTGAAGCCTAAATAAGTTTAGTAGACATATAATGATTTGTTGTTGTTCTTTGAGTCTATACTTCTTTGACTGTGACATCTTAGCAGTATGTCAAGTATGTTTCGTATGATGCATGTGTTGCCATTGTATTTCCGGCTTTGCTTTCGACTCGGTTCACATCTGCATGCTGTGAGCTTGCTTCTTTCCAAAACGTGCATATTTTGCCTTGAGAGAATTAGTGCATTTGGTTGTCTTTCCAAGGAAGCGTCCTGATGTCCCTGCACTCTTACTACTCACCAATCCTACCACAACTACTAATATGATTCCCAATTGGATGAAAGTAGCTAGATCTGGATGATTACCTTCCCCCTGTGTTGTATTGTTTGGGTTTGTCTTTATTACTGGGTATGAAAAGCTTGTCGGAGCCTTGCTGATTTGAGTTCGGTTTGCTTTGACTTGTTTGGCTCCTCATTGTTTCATTTTGTATTGAGTTTGAATTTCCATAACTTTTTGGGTTTGACTGATTTTTCCTCTCATTTCTTTATATTTTTGTGATCTGAGAAAACATCATTCGCACTAGCTGTACCACTAACGACTTCTTCCTTTTACTCCCACCCCCGATTCTTCCTCTGCTTCGCTCTCCCCCCTCCTCCCTTTTCCCTTCTCTCTCCTACCTCCAACCTCCTCATCGCGCCTTTCTCTCTGGCTACGTTTTGACTGTGCTTCTAGAATAATTTCATCAACCTGAGTTTCCTGAGGCTGTTCAGAGCAGCTCGTCTCATCAAGCTGCTCAGGCAGGGAGAAACCATCCGCATCCTGCTCTGGACCTTCGTTCAATCCTTTAAGGTTTACATCAAACTATACAGCATAACACAATCAAAAATCATATGCGTTTATATATGTAGAGAGTGAGAAGCTGTTTTTTTTTTCTTTTAATATCATGCAGAATGCAATCTTTAAAGTCTGCGCCAGCTTAATACAAAGTGATTATTGTGTCTGCCCTCAGGCTCTGCCTTATGTCTGCCTCCTCATCGCCATGCTGTTTTTCATCTATGCCATCATTGGGATGCAGGTGGGTGAGAGCCGAAAAATGCTACGGTGCTTTTGGGATTCATTAAATATTTTTGTAGTATAATTATGATGAGGAGGATGCGACAAAGCATGAAAATGAGGCAGATCGTCGCTTTTTGGGGGATTTGGCGTGTGAGGGGAGGAACAGTGAGATCGTGGAAACGGTGACGGGGTCTCGTGCCTAACGTGTCCTCTTCACCTAACAGCTGTTTGGGAATATTTTGATCGAAGAAGATTCAGAGAGCGCCATCAACCAGCACAACAACTTCAGGACCTTCATACAAGCCCTGATGCTTCTCTTTAGGTGTGTGTGTCTGTGTATTGTAATCTGAAGTCAGTTCCCTCAAAATGCTTGAAGTCACATTACACCCTCTTTGTTTTTTTAACTTCCCTCAAAACTTCCATCTTCCTCATCCTCCCAATGTCTGCAGGAGCGCTACGGGAGAGGCGTGGCACGAGATCATGCTGGCGTGCCTGGGGGGTAAAGAGTGCGACCCCCTGTCAGGGAATACAGAGCCGGAGTGTGGCAGCCAGGTTGCCTACCTCTACTTTGTCTCCTTCATCTTCTTCTGTTCGTTCTTGGTGAGACTCAAACACCCTCATCCACACGAGATCCATGTTCAGCTGACTTATATTCAACTAAGAGATATATTTAAAGAGAGTTACTGGTATCTGCTTCCGGAAATATTTCCTTTTTTTGCTTAAATTATCAATATTCGGATCAGATTTCAGATGCGATTGTTCTTTATAGGAATTTAACCTTTTGTTTATGTGTGTGTGTGTGTGTGTGTGTGTGTGTGTGTGTGTTGTGTATGAGCAGATGCTGAATCTATTTGTTGCTGTTATCATGGACAACTTTGAGTACCTGACAAGAGACTCGTCCATACTGGGACCTCACCATCTGGATGAGTATGTCAGGATTTGGGCCGAATATGATCCTGCTGCCTGGTGAGTGATGAGATGCACGCACTCAGGTGCGAGGACACATAGGTTAAACATCTGGAAATTTCACTTAAACACTAAAAAACACTGAAGCATTTGTAGATATCACAATTGATTTATTGTAAATATTGAGTCCACATATGCCTACAAACATGGAATTTTCATCAGACTCATTTCAGTTAGATGGTTGATTTTATGTGTTTAATATATATTTTCCCACACAGTGAAAGACCCGAGCCAATAAAAAAAGCACAAACTTTAGCTTTTTGAAACTAATGTTCTGTGAAAGCAGCTGCAAGAGGGCTGTGACGGATCTGAGCATAACCTCATCAGGAATCTGGTTATCTCTCTCACGCCGTACAGCCCCATCCCTTCTCCCTCCTTTTCGTAAACCCTCCTGAGATGCCCTTCACCCTTTTCCAATCCCCTCTCCTTTATATCTGGAATCGGTATACTGCTAAAAACTTAATGTGGGAAAGTCTACACTCCAAAGAAATACTTCCCTGTAGCCTGAATGTCTGCTGTAGACATGCTAAGTTTCATGGTATCTGTATTCCAGTGCGTGTGTGTTGCCCCTCATGCCGTCCTGTAGGCTGCTCCAAAAGTCAAATGAAAAAAAAAAAAAAAAAAAGGAGGAATTAAAGAGTAATTTTAGAGTTTGCAAAAATAGATTAACAAGGGATAGAGCAAGAACTGTTGTTAATAATAGCAATCATTCTTGGTTTGTCATTTGGCTGATAAATCCATTTTAAGGATTGCATCTGAATAATTACTTTCATTCATTGGTGCACCATCCATAGTTGTGAAAACATTGCTTTTTTTTTTCCCCCTTGAAACTAACGTGCAATTTCTCAACTACTGATTTACTGACTGCTGCACAATCAACAGACGGCAGGAAATGCAGATGCATGGCTGACAGTGAACATGTATTTAAGGAGGAGGAGCAGTTTACACCACAAGTAATTATTGAGCAAATAGCCATTTACCAAGCACATGCGCTTCAAGTCTGTTGGTAGTTCTTAAATTATATTGTGCACACATCCTAGTTAGGAGCCGCTTTGAGAAGCTTACGAAAAGTGGTGTCAAGCTGAGAAGGAGGCAAAAAAGAAGAACCAAATCGAAGAGAAGGACAGCGAAAATGTGTGAGGCAGGACCACTGTTAGAAACTACCCATAAATGATCTGTTTATTTTCAGTGTGTGTGTGTGTGTGTGTGTGTGTGTGTGTGTGTGTGTGTGTGTGTGTGTGTGTGTGTGTGTCTGTGTAGAGTTTGCACAGATGCATTCAAGTGTCTCAAAAGTCAGTTTTTAAACATTGTAAAGTGTTTTCAGATACTGTGTTCTTGTCAATCTTGTGCTCTTCCTCCCAATGTTCTCTTTTATCTGGATGTGTGTGTGTGTGTGTGTGTGTGTGTCTTTTTTTCCTGTGTGTACGTGTGTGTTTGTTAACTCCCCTGTATTCTTCTTGCAGCGGGCGAATACATTATAAGGACATGTACAGTTTATTACGGGTTATCGACCCGCCTCTCGGCTTAGGCAAGAAATGCCCCCATAGGGTGGCCTGCAAGGTTTGACTTCCATTCAAACGAAACCTCTCAACCACACTTGCTAGCCACAGCATCCAGGAATGGAATGAATGCCGCTTTGTACTCTGTTTATTTTTATTATTTTTCTTTTAATTTGTAATTTCCTTTATCATTTCAACTTGAGAAATTATTTTCCACCATTTTACGACTTGCATTCTGAACTGCTGAGAGAATGTGCGGGACAATGCAGACACCCAGAGAAGCATGTGAAATGCACTAAATGACATGCAGGAGAAAAGAAAAAAAAAAAAAGAAGCTACATTTAACCACATTGTAATTTTTTTTCCTTTTTTTTTTTGTAAATTATTTTTTATTTTTGCTTGCTGTGGAGCCATGGCTATATTGTAGTAATCTACGGTTGCCCACTGTAGTGTCGCATTGTTCTTGGTTTTTTGGGGGTTGGGGGAAAGACAGAAACTGCATTGACACCCCTTCCTCTTCTCCCCCCGTCTGTCTTCAGAGCTTGGTGCCTGCTGTCAAGCTCTGCCCCACACTACTGTGCAAACGTACACAAACATATCGTATATACCTCCGACTACCTTAGAAGAGTATTTACTCCCTATATTACATCCCTCAGTCTCTCCGCCCAGTCTCTTTTCTTTGACAAACTGTTAGAGAGTGCTGTAGCTCAAAGAAACGCCCCACAGTCTCTCCAAATCAACCCCGAATCTTCCGTCTTTCTGTTTTGTTATTTTACTTTTTTGCCATTCCTCTCTCTCCTCCTCTCTCTTCTCTACTGTAATCAATGGTCTGCTCCATCTCTTTTTGCGACTGTATTTTCTCCGACTCCCTCCCTCTCCTTGCTCCCTCTCTCAAAATCTTCATCTCTCTGTTTTTTTTGTGCTTTTTTTTTCGTGGTAACGGTGTGCTGGCTCTGGCTGATGCACTGATGCAGTGGCAGGATCAGTTGCAGGGAAATGTATGACATGCTGAGGCACATGTGTCCTCCACTAGGCCTTGGGAAGAGGTGTCCAGCACGGGTGGCCTACAAGGTCAGAAAGTGCCCCATCTTCACCCGAGTCCTCTATGGGTGTCGTGGGGTTTCGATGGGTGTTGGGAGGGAAGGAGGGAGGGAGGGGGAGGGTTTCTCTAGGACAGAGGGACCAGGGATTGAAGCGCTCTGCGTGGTGTAATCTTTAGTGTCGTTGTTTCTTTAGTTTTTCTGTTTTTTTTTTTTGTTTTTCTTTTCCATGGGAAGTCGGAATTTGCTGGTCAGTGTTGTGGCATTGTGTGGTGGTGTGGGATTGGTGGGCGGAGGAAGCGAGACAAATTAGGCTGAAGGGTTTCAGATGTGGGGCTTGTGTATCCGCAGGAGGGGACGAAGAAGAGGGACCTTCTCAGCTCGTTTGCACCGCGTACGACGAACACAGCCTCACTTGCACCAACATGAAAAAAAGCAAAAACAAAACATGCACGATAGAATATCTACTGTGATTCAGTCTTTTAGCGTACATTGTTTGCTGTAAGACTTTAGATTGATGCAAATGTATGCAAACATATGTTCGATTTAGAATTCAACCCATATAGACATATATTTATATCTAAACATACGCACTCCTACACTGAAGCATGCGTGTGCAGCAGGGCTTGGAAGGTCCACTAGACTTAAGTCCTCTGACTCGTTCCAGCCTGTGGATGAGGCAAATATACACACACACGCACACACACAAACACAGAATTAGGTCATATCAACCTACACATAGATATTCTCTGTTATTCCTCATGGTAGAGAGAGCAGAAGGGCTTGTGTCAGTGATGTGTTTTCCTCTGAGAGCCTTTGGTTGCCATACAGAAGCAGTTCTTTTTTTCTGTCACCCTTCATGTAGCAGCTCAAAGCCCCCAAGCAGCCTTTTTCTATCTGCAAGTCCAATCTTCTCTTTGTCCTTTGGTTCTGTCGTCAATGCAGTTCTATTCTGTTTCCAGCCCCCCTTCATCTCTGCATATCGCTCCCTTCCCGGCACATATATGCTCCCTCACCTGCCTGCATGTGACCGTAACCACCAACTCCACCTCCCTCCTATACACACCCTCGTCTGTCAAAAGCAACACAGACAAATACAACAGAAATATGACACAATTTCTTATCGAAATAGAAATTTACAGAATTTCAGATTGATTTCTTCATGTTGCCAGCGGTGCTTCGGGGTGTTCTTCCCCCCTCTAGGCACACGAGTTCACTTCATTGCTTCATCATAATCTCCCTCTTTCTTCAATAAACCTGGGTCAAATAGCACAAATGGTTTCCCTGATTGTCCATAGTATGTGGATGATGTTAAAAATAGCTGAAATTTCCAATCAATCTCCATAATTACAGTCCTTCATTTGTATGGGTGGAGGTATTTGTCCTTAGGAGAAATGTCTCGCTATGCCCTCCAGCGGATTATAAAAGAAAGCTTCCTTATTGGTCTAAGATGTACTCTTTGACCCAGGTCTTTTCTTTTCTGAGCTCATTCTATTTTTCCCAGTTATTCCTTCTCTTATGTTGACCCCTGCCAACCCCCATCCGTACATCAGATGCTCTTTTTCTCTCCTCAACCTTTTAGTTTTTTCATCAAACTATTTCCCAATTCTAAGCCTCTTTCCTGAAATTAAAAAAAAAAAAAAATCCTCCTCTGTTCATAGCGTATCATGCCTTTCATGCATGATTTAACAGTTTATAAGTGTTTAAGTGAAGATTTTTACTGCAGTCATTTTTTAGATACACAATTATTTTTTTTATATTTGTGCTAATTTCCCAAAGCACTTGCCAGTGAGAGATGTCCACACCTTACCTTTGACCCTACAACCAGTCCACTGAACAATGACCCGTCTACTTCCACTGCTTTTAACCTTAAATGTTCTCAGTGCAGAGGAGAGACCACAGAGCCTTCAGGCAGGATTGCTTTCTTATAGTCACAGTCAGCTAAGTATGCTTATATATCCCTTTTCTGTCCAGCTTTGTTTAGTCCTCAGCTTTTCTATTTTAGTCGCCTTTTTCTCTTTACATGCTCCAGCCCATAACCTATTGATTTTTCTTTCTCTATCATCTCTTTCCCTTAAGGTTTCCCCCTTCGATTCTTATTATATCTGTTTTCTGGCACAAGAAACATTTCTTTTCACCTCATTTTTTTTCTCCCTGCATTACTCCTCTATTACATTCACTTGAAATGTCATGATGCATTTTCGCACCAACACTTCCATGGTGGGCTTTATTTTTCCCCTTTTTTTTTCTTTACTTTTTCACAAAACACTGCTCTCTCTCACCTATTAACCCTCCAAGTCTGTACTCATTTTTCACACATAAGACTTGAGAAAATTAGCCGTAGAGCTTCTTGCTCCGTCATTTCAGCACGGCACCATCATCTGCCAGCGGTCTGAACGCCTCTAATAACAATCACAACTCACAAATTCACTTTAACGTCGCCAACAGAGGATGCTTTCTGTGTACAGCTGCACAGCTGATCGTCCTGTGAGGCATATTGTGTGCGCAATGCATGCTGCATGAGGCTGGGATGTGCAGGAATGGTTTGCAGGAATATGGGTGAAAAAAAAAAAATTAGGCATTTTACGGGAATGCAGAAAGAGGCATGATGCAATGCATGCTTGGATCGCCGGCGGGTTGTTCTCTTTTGTCACTAAACACGCACGAACGTCACTCAGTGAGTTGGTGTGTGTCTTTGTGCTGTTTCTATTACTGTCCAACAACACCTACAAACCAATAAACGAAAACCAAGGCGTTCCCCTTTCCTTGGAGTAGTCCCTGGGTTTGTTTTTGGTTTATTGGTTTGTTGCCCGGTCTGTTTCTTTTACCGTGAACCTCCAAACCTGTAGGAGGAGCTCTGGATAATAGCAGCTGCTGCTCGGCCTGTTCTCCTATCTGTTTCTTAATTGAATGCGTGTGTTGCCAACACCTGGAATCTTTTGGATATCAAAAACATAAAGACAAAAAAATCACAGTCATAAAGCAATTAAGAATGTGAGCCTCAGGCCAGTTTCATTGCTTATTAATGAAAGTGTTTCATTATCTGTCGCTCTGCTTGAAATACATGACTGAAATTCAAATTGGCCTCATGTGCCTCAGTGTGAGCCATCAGGGTCAGGCAGGCGCACTCAGCGCCCGCTGCAGATATTATGCACAGCTCCTTCAACTCCCCAAACCCCCCCTCCTCCCCCCGCCCCCATCCCCTCCCTGCCAACTGCTCAGGGCTCCTCCCCCCCGTCACCTGGAGGTTCCACATGCACCCACTGACCTCCCAATTATCTCACTGCTCAACCTGATTGGCTTCCTCACAGAGGCTGCTCCGGATGGATCTGCCCGTGGCCGATGACAACACGGTCCACTTCAACTCCACCCTCATGGCTTTGATTCGCACGGCGCTGGACATCAAGATTGCCAAGGGTGCGTAGTGTTGGAAATTGCTCTTCCCCCTTTGGCTTGATTCTTTTTTTGTCTCATTTTGTCTCACTTTGAGTCTGCAGGGGAAGGTCCTGTGGAGTCAAGATGCTGCAATGATTTGATCTTTATAATATTCATGATCTTGTCAATTAAAAAAATACATATTTTCTGCTTGTTTTCATGTTTGTATGTCCCATCTCGCATCTTTTTATATCAATCAAACATTTTTAATGTGCATTTTTGTGTTTCCACAATACTTTGGCATGGATGCCCCCGCATTTGTGGCGTGCGTGCGTGTGATTGTTATGAATACGTCCAGGTGGTATCGACAAGCACCAGATGGATGCAGAATTGAGGAAAGAAATGATGGCTATCTGGCCCAACCTCTCCCAGAAGACTCTGGACTTGCTGGTTACGCCTCACAAGTGTAAGTTGCAGAGTGTGGGTACAGGCACGGCAATGTGGCTTGGCCCGACCGCGTTTGTGCCGCCCAGAGCTCCCACCTTGTTTCTCTTCACGCCACCAGAGGTTCGCTTCACTCAGCCAGTCTTTGTCACTGCTGCACCCTCTGAATCACCTGGCACGCCACCTCACACACTCGCACCCACACGCTACGCACAAGCCTTTCTATTCATATTTAATTGAGTGTGATGAACAAATAGATGCACAGAGGAAGGCAATACTGTACATGAACACAGCACTGTTACTCCTGCACCACCTCCATCTACACACACCACATTCACTTAAAAACCAGTTCCTGACTCCATCACTTCTCTTCCTGTCTTTAGTGCCTGCGATCAGAGGGTGCCCTACTATAGATCAACTCTCTATAGATGTCTTTTCACTCCAGGATAGCTCTGTAGACTAGGCATATACTCCTAAGTTCGTAACATTGAATACACTCAAAACGGACACAACTTAATAAACACTGGATAAATTGCTAAGGCGCCAGAAGCAAGAGTTGTTGCCTGTTATCGCCGTGCATGAGATTTTCTACGAAAATCACAATATAAAATTGCATTTTTTTTTATTTAAGCTTTGTGGCCAAACCCCAAAGTATGCACCCATGGCATGTTAATAACTGTAGTTTAAGGGGCTGCATTTTGTTAGTAGTGTAGTTTTGGCAATGCAAGCATGATATATTTAGTGTTTAATTGTAGTACGCTACTGATTAATGCACAGTAAAATGCTAAGTAGAGTGATAATAAATTTGAGTGCTGTAATCTAACTGTCAGTGAAAAGACCATTTGCTTTGTGTTCATGTGTGTGAGAAGAGAGTGGAGGAGTGCGAGAGCCGTGTGCATGTGCCACCCTTTCTTGCCATTCCTCGCGCTCAGGGTCCATACAAAAAGGGTCTAATCTTGCAGGGTAACTTGTCATTCTCTCAGCAGCGACAGACCTGACGGTTGGGAAAATCTACGCTGCCATGATGATCATGGAGTACTACAGGCAGAGCAAGATCAAACGATCACAGGCTCTCCGTGATGAGCAGGTAACGCCCCACCTGCATCTGACCCTTGAAAGTTAAAGGCAGACTGACGTGCTGAAATCAAGGCCACAGGTCTGTAGCTTTGTTTTTGCAAGCAGGGGCTGTGACAGCTTGAACAGGCCTCACAACACAACCTCCTCAAACGGATCTCTGTGGGCTCTCCCTGACCGACAGAGCCAGTGCTGCCATCTTGTGGTAAAAGGCAAACCTCAGAATTCTGAATCTGTCAGGGCGCTCGTGCAGTCTGGAGGAGCTGCAGTGTTGTCACAGCCCTGAAAGTGCTCATTCCTGGATTGTGGGAACCTTCACAGCAGCTTCTTTTCCTCAATTCATATCTGTCTTGTATCAGCTGCTTGTGAAGATGGCGTAGCTCTGAACTCCCTTTTCCTGCTTCTTCACGTGCACAGTTGGCCCTGCATTGCATGATGGTCCCGATCCTTCCTTGCAAAAGTAAAATATTTCAGTGAGATAAATGACTGAACATTACAATATAATAGCCAAACCTTTTTTTATTAAGCCACAAAGCAGCAACACAATGTGAAAGCCTGGCAGATTTGTGCTGCAGCATAAACATGTGTGTTCTTTTGGGTATACTGACGAGCCTTTTTCCTTTGCATGTGTAAAACTGTTCCAAACAAACAGGAAAGCACACCTACGTTTCTGTTCCTCGTGCACCTTTTTCTATCCCTCTGTATTCCTCCTCTCTCACCAGTCTGGCAGCAAGCAATAGAAATGTCATTTATGCCACATGTTCTTTCTCTCTTTGAACACAAACTGTAGATTGTCTGTACCACCTTTACTTCCCGGTCCTTCCTGATGCAGATTACTGCCTTTATTAACAGACAGTAATAGATACTTTGTAGTGTTTTGCAATGTTTAAATGGCATTAGCATCATTAACACCAGTGATCTACAAGTTTGAAATGCTGTTGTATTTTTATTGTGTATAGTCATTGCACAGCAAACAGACGATTTGACACATTTAAAATGGAAGAAACAAGAAAAAGATTCATTTGAAATTCTAAGATAGGCAGGTGTAGTTACACATCGGTGGCCACTTTGAGAATGTGAGAGATATTTGTTAGGCAGTGCTGCTACTACGCCGTCAGTGTGTGACTAATGAAGGAATTTCAGTAGGAAATGCAGCTACTTGAATCTGACTTGAGCCTTCATGCATTTCACCTGCTCTATGTTCCCCTCCACAGGATTATCTGCCATGATGTCCACCATCATCTTTTCAATGGGGCCTTTCTTATGTCACTTCCTATTTATCAGATTCAGCTTTGCTTCTGCTTTTCTGGAAAAGGTTGATGGTTGTTTTAGTTATGGAAATATATTTAGTTTTTCCTTTTTTATATACCAAGATTCCAGTATTGGGATGGATTGTAGTTTGACAAAAGATCCTGAGGTTATCATTAAGCACTGATGTGTCATTTATTCTCTCTATTACTCACCTCTGTCAGCTGTTCACTTCCCAAAGAGCTTCTTTATTCTCTCTATTCTCTCTGTATGATCTTATTTGCCTGGCTTTGCTTGAGCCAACTGCCCCCTTTTTCCACCCCTCCGTTTCTGCGATGCTCCTTCCTCCCATTTCCCTGTCAGTCTGCCTGATAGCTGGCGATGGCCATGTTGTATATCTCACACAGAATCGAACGCCATTACTGTTTCAGCGCGTGGAGCCACATACCCCCGCCCAGGATGGGGGTCCGGGACTCAACAACGCCCTACCTCCACCTGAAACCACAGACACTGTCAACAGCCTGTGAGTTAGACGTCGTCGGTGTGTTTTGCCGGTGTAAGAGGTGGTTTGCCAGGAGGGGACCACAGCTGGAGGGTGTGTGTGATGGTGAGTGTGTGTGTATACATGCATGCGTTTGAACAGGCCAGTGGAAGGCGGGATACCGGAAAGCCACTCCTGGGTGACGGCCCGCGCTCAGGAGATGTCTCAGAAGGTCGGCAGCTGGAGCCCGGAGGGACACGCCGAGGACAGCCTGGGGAGCATGACCAACTCACAGGTAGAAAGTTGATACACTCACACACACAGGAGCGGCACGCACGACAGCACATACACGCACACGTACACACACAATACAGAGGTAACATGCATCCTTGTTGTCTGTAGATTTACATCAAGATAATTTTCAACATTTGGTCCATTCAGCATTTGTTTCTACTTTCATTTCATCGCTGTCAAACAAACTACCAAAGAACAATTGAGAACCAGTAAAGAGTCAAACTGTAATCTTTACAATGTTAAAGATTACAATTACAACATTGTTGTGCTTATCTGGTCTTCCACTCAAAGTTTAAAGTCACAAAAACTGAATTTCACAGAACATCATTATGGTATCATTATCTTTATTTCTACAGTATTTTTATTTCTTGGTCAAAGTCATCTCTGGCAGTTTCTCTTAAGTTTGCTTCAAATATGGTGTTTGTATTTTCTTGATTATCTCCATTGCTCAAACTCTCTTTCTATTTTTTTCTGCCATGTGCCTTTGAAATGTATCTTCCGTCTCTCTTCAGTCTTTCACGAGTGTGTGTCCATACTGTTTCTGCTTCTAGATCTCCTGGAGAACCTGACAGGTCTCTGGGATGAATCGGACCATGAACACGTTTCTCTCATTTTCCACGTCAGCCAGCTGAAGTCTGTAGAAATTGAGCAACAGCCTAAACGTTGATCCAGCCCTATTTCCAAAGTGCAGTCCAAATTAAATAGATTTTTACATATATGCGGCTGTGCCGTAAAATACCTGCTGTTTGTACAAACAAATCTGGCAAAAGCATTTGTCATTTTTGCACGACCCCATTTATCGCCTGCAGTGTATCAGCGCCTGCATCTCAAACATTGTCATCTGATCAGTTGTTTTGGTTTTTTTTTTTTCACATGCCTTTGATGTTAATATAATTTGCCCCTTGAATCCGTACTTTCTGTAACTCACACACTTCTTCATCTCTAGCATAAATGCCATTAAAGACCAAAAAATAACATCCTCTGCCAGCGTTTACTTGCAGCTTAATTGACAGCAGCATGACGAAACACAAAAGGAGATTGCCTTATTGGAAGTCTTTATGTTGAGATACCAAATTTTCTTTCTTTCTCTCTTTTTTATCCATTGCACAGTTCAAATTTTTAATGAAGCCAGACTACTCACCCATACGTACACATACTAACTAAATTACCCCACTGACTACACTCAGTTCTCTGCTTTCTTTGGATAACAGACTTGTCCACCTGTCCCCCCCCCCTCCCCTCGCTCCCTGTTAGTTTTCATGGCAACCAGTCACATCATCTCCTCCTCTCCTGCTCTGTTTGCAGACGGTAGAGATGAGAGAGATGGGGCAGGATGGGTACTCGGATACTGAGCACTTTCCACCAATGGAAGGCCATGGCAGGGCCGCTTCCATGCCCCGCCTCCCAGGCGACAACCAAGTGAGCAGCATTCTCACCTCTCCACTGTCTCTCTGCTCCCCCGTCATTATGTCTTTAACCTGCCCCCTTTTCGTTTGGGAAAAAAAAAATCCTATTTCCAGAGGTCTGACTCATTGCTTAAAGTCATGGTCCTGTGGCCGCTTGAATCCTGGCTTGAGGAATCGTCGAACCAAATTTACATTTGTTCCTGCAACATTAAGGCAGCAATCCACGTGTTAATTTCTGTTACTGTGGCGTGATGACCTCCAAGCTTGAATTCAAAAGGACGCCACCGAGGCAAAGTCAGACTTTCTATCACATTTTGTTTTCTCTCTCTTTTTTTTCTTTTTGTCTGTTCCTTCATCTCGATCACCCACATAAAGGTTTTTTGTTCAATTTGTGGTCGCCTTGTTTCACGTCTCATACCCTCATCCATTTTGTATTTCTTCATATCTCGGTGAGTGCTCTGGTTGTCTTTCACACACGGCACATTATTACATGCTCGCACACACACACACACACACACACACACACACACACACACACACACACACACACACACACACACACACACACACACACAAACACACACGCACTGCTTACACATTGTTTCCCCCCTTATTTGCAGCACCCTGATTTATTTATCTTTTGTTTTTTTTTCCACTAAACTGTTTCTTCCTTCCTATCAAAGGGTTTTCCTGTCCTGAACTCATTTTGAATTCCAGGGAATTTTAAACTGGGGTGTGAATGGTATGATTGTGCATGCACCTGCGTGTGTGTGCGTGTGTGCAGTTTTTCCTGTGTCCTACAAGTCGCACTGTCTCTGCCTTTCTGCTGTTGGAAATTGCATATCCATTTGCTAATCGTGGTCATTGCTCAATGTGATTGAGCACTATCATGGTGATTTTGTCGATATTAGCCAACACCCAAATCCCCTCAGTGTCTGTGGTAAGTGTTTCTCAGCCACCTTCACTGCTGCTTTGGTGTCTAATCAGACCTTTCTCTGTCCCCCTCTTCTCTTCCTGATCTTCTTTCCTCTCTCCACTGTGGCACTCCATTTCTTTTTGGGTTCAACCTCCAACTAACACTTCGTTTTGTTAATTGTAACTCTTTGTTTCGTTGCGCGTCGACCCATCCCTGTCCCCCTTTGCTTCTCCCCTTTTCCCTTCCCTCCGTTCACTTTCTTGTTTTGTACATGTGTGCTTCATGTGTGACCATACCTTCGGCGTATTTGTGGCTCTTTGTGCGTGTCTGTGTGTGTGTGTGCGTGTGTCTTCTCTGTGCTCATACAGCAGCGGAGGAAAGGGAAGCAACGTGGCAGTAACCTCAGTGTATGTACCCTGTCTTCTCTGTCTGCTCTCCCTCTCTTTTCTCCTTTTGTTGTGACCCTTGTTTGTTTTTCATTGTCAGACAATTTTAAAATCTTGTGTTCCCCTCATGTGTCATGTCTCCATGTTGCGTGGTTCTAATTTGTAAAGCAGGGGTTTATTAAAATGTATTTTGACGCCTTTCTTTAGCATGAAGTCAGATTCCAGCCCAGTTTTAAAACCGACCCTCGGCCCCTTGTGCCTTGCATTTGATGCATTAAGTTTGGAATTGGGCTGAACATGGCCTGAGCTTTCCCCTCTCTCCATGAGGACTCATATGACTGTCCCTGTCGGCCCTCCATGTCTCTGTCTCTCTTTGCTCAGCTGCTGCTGCTTGTTCTTCATTGCTTGATGTCCTCATGCCTGCGTGCTTGTTCATAATGCCGTTATCACTAGCCCGTCATCTGCGTCAGATTCTCCATTTAAATCTGCCAACGTGCATGCCTGAAAATCTAAACGTGCTTTGAGGCGGGTTTGTGTATTTCTGAGGGTGAGTGCGTGTAAGGAAGAGCGACAGAATGACAAGGCAGCAGTGTGAATCTGTGCGTGAATGAATATGATGGTGAAATTCTCAGTGCTATGTCTACAAGGCTTGATAACCAGGTGCTTACAAAACATGTACCAACCCATGATTCTTTTTCAACAACTGCAAAACCTGGACAGTTGAGCTGAGGATGTAGCACTGAAGTACCCCAAAGAGGTGTTGATGCTCAGGTCAGCAAGTTGTGGTATCATAGGCTCTGTCCTGCTGTCATACCTGAGCATTAAACTGCATTTAAAAAAAAAACCCATCATGCATTTCTCTGGTGGACTCAGGACAACGCCTACGTACATGCATGGCTGGAGGAAAGCACGCTGATAAAGAACTGAAATTAAAGCGTTCTGTGCAGCCTGGAATGTGCCTCATTCAGGGCATTTATGGGTTGTGAAGAAAAATATGTGTAATGGGTTGTACTCTTTGGGCTGCTTTTACTTTTAGAAAGCAAGTTAGAGAAGCATGAACACAATGGCTGTTCGCCATCATCTCTTCTTGTTCCTGAGATACATTTAGAATTAATCAGTATCAAGGGTCTGCAGTTAGAGTTCTTCAAGCCCTTCTTGGTTTGGTAACTGGAGCACGAATACAAATATCTATCTATCTATCTGTCTATCTATCTATCTATCTGTCTATCTATCTATCCATCTCTTTTAAATCTCACTTAACACTTCTTGGTTGTATCTTCCGGACACTGTGGATGTAGATTTCTTCAAATTAACTTTTTTTTTTTTAATGAACTTTTCATTTTAACTTCCTCATTAACTCTGTACACATTGTATTGTTGAAGTGGCATGATTGTGACATTTTATTTATTTATTTATTTATTTTTTTCATTTGAGGGGTGTATGAGCCTGCGTGGGTTGTTGGAAGACAGTTTGCATAGAAACTGGTCCCATTCACACACACATCCATATATACTCAAACACCTCGACTCTTATTTAACTGCTCGTACAAGATGAATGAATGAATGAATGAAGAAACTGATTTTAAAAAATGCATAAATTAAACAACCCTACAGTCAAAGGAGACATTTTTCCTTGAATCTCTTCCTGTCTCTCTCCATCCTTCGGTGCTGTTTTCTCTTTCCGTCTCAGACCATCAACGACAGCAGTCCCATGAAGCGCTCCGCCTCATCGCTGGGCCACAGCAGGTCCGGGCGTGGCCACAGAGATAAAGGAGGAGCAGACGACTACAACATGGAGCGAGCAATACCCGAGGAGGGGAGAAGACACGGGCACCGGCGAAAAGACCGGGGTCACCGGGCGTCCGAGAGGTCCCTCTGTCGCTACAATGAGGGTGACACAGGTGGGAGAGACACCCTGTGCGTTTGATTTTCCCACCCTTGAGGGCAATAGCAACTCCAATAACCTCTTGTTGTCAGGCCTGGGCACAGACCTGAGCACAACCACCCACTCCGGCGACCTCACGTCCAAAGACAAGGATCGAGACAGAGACCGCGGCCGGTCCAAAGACCGGAAGCACCACCACCACCATCACCACCACCACGGCTCTGTGGACAAGGAGCGGTATGTAGCGGAGCGAGGGGGCGAGTACGGGCACAGGCACTCCCGTGACAGAGAGCACGACCGGGATAGAGAGCGGGAGCGGGACCGGCGCTGGTCGCGATCGCCCAGTGAAGGTCGCGAGTGCATGACGCACAGACAGGTGGGCTTTCAGGAGATTTGTGCATGTCACATCTACTTTAAAGAAGTACACCCTTTGCTGTGCTCGGATAAAATAACATTTTCCGAACAGTGTTTCATGTTAATTTAAAGGCATCTAATTTGATGGTAGTTACCTGGTGGACAATCAGGCAATGATAACCTGACAGTTTCTTGTAGGTGGAACAAAACACAATACAGTGACGCTGAGTTAAGTGTGACTTTATCGATATATGCATTGCCATCTGTAAAATCCTAGATAAAACCAAGCTACAAACTCAATCTTGACTTGATAGTAGTTTGAGTGTCACTGCCACAAACTTCAGTATTACCTGAGTGTTTCCAGCTGCCCTCAAATTAGAGGCCAAGATGTGTTTCTGTCTTAAGCGACACTGCTTTGTTGAAAACGGTAAACATGGTATGTTCCCTTTATGTACATTTGTATATGCATTTATGTTTTACTACATGCACAAAACACGTGTGCATTATTGTTCGTATAATAATGCAAACACAAGTGTGTTAGCTGACTTGAATGTTCCCAAATCACCAAATATGCATAAAAAATGTATATTTGAGAACCTTACAGCTATCTCTAGCTGCCCCACATGAATGTTTTTTAGATTTCCAATGTTTTGTCATGTCCCCTCCACTTTGTTTCCTTTATGACTTATTTTGATAAAACACACTACAGGACACATACAGTATAGGTCATATCTAAATGTTTGTAATGTACATTATCCAGACATTTGCATAAACTTCAATCTATGTCGTAGAAATGCTGCAATTATTAGTGAAAAGAAGAATTCGTTTTTCACATTTGAATAGTTATCCTTATGCTTTAACAAAAAAAAAAAAAAAAAAAAAGAAATTTAAAAGAATAACATGCTGCATATAGTTTACTTGAAGACAAACTTACAGATATGTTTTATGTACATTGAGTTGCCATATTTACCCTGTACTACATTTGTTGGTATGGAAATCAACCCTTTGCCCTTCTTTTCTCCTGTCGTCTTTTTTTTCCCCTCTCCGTGACATGTCGCTTCTCTTTGTATGGTGCTGTTTGGAATCCCATCTTTTTTATCCACATCCTCTGCTCTGCTGCCCTTTGATGCCTTTCATTTTTACATTGCTCCCCTCCGCTTACATTACGGGTGGTGTTTTTATTCCTGTTGTTGTTGCTGTGGTTCCTGCTCTTGTCCTTTCTCGCATTTCTCTCCGGTATCCCCTCCTCTCTCTGTCTTCCTTCATCTTTGCTATTTTTCTTTGACTCACTATTCTTTCATGCTTGATCTTTACCATCGCCTACTTTATTCTACATGTTTTGTCGGTGAATTTGTGGTTCGTTCTTTTTATTTGCTTTATTTCACTTTTCGTGTAGGGCAGTAGTTCGGTCAGCGGAAGTCCCGTCCCCTCAACCTCGGGGACCAGTACACCGCGCCGCGGCCGCCGACAGTTGCCTCAGACTCCGGCAACACCCCGGCCTCATGTCACATACTCCCCCGTAGTCCGTAAGGGCGTGCCCGCGCCTCCCGGGGGGCCGCAGGGCCGCCCCCCAGTCCCAGTCGCTCAGCGCTTTTCTCCAGAGCCCCCTCAAGGCCAGGGTCCTCCCCCAGCAGGCCTCCCGCCAATGGCCCACCACGCCACCCCCCGCCAGGGTCATCACCCTCCGCCTCGCTGGGGGGACACAGGTCGAGGGGGTGGCTCTCTGGAAGGCGATGGCTGCTTCTACAACCAGGACTACCAGGACTACGAGCCCCACCATGAACCGCCTGCCTATGAGCCGGGCCCCATGCAGGGCGGCAACCCCCACCCCCACGCCTTGGCCAACCACCCACTGCCACCGCCCGCACAACCACAGCCACACAACCCCCACCCGATTCCTCCACCGCAGCCACACCCCGTGAACAATCCCCACCCACAGCCCACTCGTACCTCGCCGAGGACTGCCCACCACGCGCCTCCCCCCACCACTGTCCTCACCGGGCCTGTTCAGGGCCAGGTCCAGCCTGCTGCCCAGCGCCGCCTACCCAACGGTTACCGATCCTCGTCGCCTTCCACTCATCTCCATGGACCCCCACATACCGGACCCCACAAGGTTCCCCCCCCAGCCGGGCATCCAAGGGGTCCCCGCAAGGGCCTGCATGAACCCTACAGCGAGACGGAGGACGACGATTGGTGCTAGCCCCTGGGGAAGGGGGGAGGGACATATGGAGGAAACATGATTGACAGTTGGACTGAAAGAAGATGAGGAGCTCTGAGTCGGAGCACTGACTGCCAAGGGAAACCACGACTTTTCTTTCTTGTCAGTTCAACCTTTTCCTCTCTCCACTGCTTGGCGTGAGTTGGTGGGTTTACAGGAGGGATAGGCATCAGGATGTAGGCGTGGAACAAGAATGCTGAGGCAGAATATGGAGGAACAAGTAGCGTGAGGGGGGGTGACAAACTACCACTCATGTTCTGCTCACATTCTTGTTGATCCTCACTTGATGTCAAATGAGACTCAGATTGCAGTTTCAAGGATGCAGGCAGACGGAGTGATGGACACTAGTCTTTGTGTCTTAAATTATGCCTCTGGCAATGAGCTATAGCCACTTACAAGATGTCAAGAGTTGCGACTCGACAGATGACACTTTACAGTCAGAGACAAAAGAACGACCACCTTTTTTTTTCCCCTCCCTTGTCCAAGCTGACTTCCGTTGAGTTAGCTGCGAAAAGAATCAAATCCAACCCTCCCAGCCACCAGTTGAATATTGATGAGTTTTATCATCTGTGTTTTTAAATAAGAACAAAACTGACAAGGAGCCGTCCGCCTGTATGAGGTGAGAGGGCTAAGTGGATGGGAGAGTTGGGCAGCGTTGCGCGAGGTTTGACGTGTCCCTCTGATGAAATCCGGAGGACATGGGGGGAGGGGGGTGGTGTTGGGGAACTCTTCCCCCCGTCACTGAGAACACACACCTCCCGCAAATAAACAATTCAGCCAACCTCGACCTGTGACGTATGAAAGAAGAAAAACAGAAATGTAGAGATGGGTTTCAGAAAAAAAAAAAGAAAAAAAAATCAAAAACCAGTAACTGTTTTCTGCGGTATTTCTTCTTCTATTCCTGCAGCTGCTTCTTCTTCTTCCTCCCTCTCTTCTACTTCTTCAAAACATTGAAGCTTGAATCTTCTGTTGCACCCCACACAGCTTCGTTTTTTAGACTTGCGGAGTTGTACCCCCTATGAAATCCTGCATGAATGATACAAAAAAAAAAATACTAATAATAGCAACAATGAGAATCTACTGTCTGTGGAGGGAAACATTCCTCAGTCCTTTCTGTTGTTGTCTGCAGAGTTTCTCTCTTTTTGTTATAAACACTTTCTGTTTCTCTCTCTCTCTCCTCTGAATGACATTCCTCTCTCTGTACCTTTTATTTACGCTAAAAGTCAAAAAACAAAAAGGCTGTAGGGAGATTGAGAGGGAACAAAGTGATTACTTTTTGCTTGCTCGTCTACTGTCTGTTCTGTGCCAAATGCCTGCCACTGAAACAGCTGGAATTGCACATATTTTTTTGTGAGAGAAACTTTTTGTAGCTACGGTTGTAAGGCTAAAAATGGAAAGCAGGG
The DNA here is from genome assembly GCF_902148845.1 of Salarias fasciatus. NCBI lineage: Eukaryota > Metazoa > Chordata > Actinopteri > Blenniiformes > Blenniidae > Salarias > Salarias fasciatus. The sequence goes on along the minus strand of NC_043748.1, from coordinate 16,935,172 downwards.
TATATATAAATATATATGTGTGTGTGTTTGAATTAAAAAAAAAAACAAAGTGGTGTCAAAAATTGTGACAAATCAGTAACATCTCAATGTCTTCCAGGGCTTGGGGTTTAAACAGAGGGACCAGAGAGAAAGAGACCAATAGAAAGGCACAGAAAGGAGAGAAACTCTTCATCTTTGTTTTCTTTGTTACTGATCGTAATAATGGGTGAACAGATACAAGAAAAAGAAAAAAAAAAAACACAATGATAGTAACAATGAGACAAATTCTCCGTATTTGGTCTTATACTTTCTTCTGTACATTTGTATTGATTTCTTGAGATCAACTGAACAGTTTTCCAACCCTGAGGTGGATCAGTAGTAGATCCTCGGCCACACAGTGTGAGAATGAGGGCGAACATGAAGCGGACGTCTCAAAAGGCAGACCGTGTTTCTGCCAAAGTTTACAGTGAGCAGTACTTTTGAATTCGAAAGGTGAGTTAATTCGATGCAAATTTGCCAAACATAGCCTCATCCTCTAGGTTCTCTCTCCTTCAAGTGGTAAAGAGGAGTTTCACTACCACTTGTGACCTTCAGGTGACGCTGTTAAGACGACCTCGTCTCACTGTGTGGTTTGGGATTTCCGTCACGCTGCTCCCCGTACCTCCGATTCAAAAGTGTTTTATATAGCGTCAGGGCTCCGGGGATGAGTTTGAACTCATTCTCTCACTCGTAGACCACCAGACCTGCGTTCGCTGTGCGCGAAACACAAGCGACTGAACTGCATTGTAGCACAGTTCAGACGGGTTGGATACAAGGTGTAGGAGTCTCGTCGCAGTCCTGGAAAACACCTGCGTTCTGTCGGCATCACTCTTGTACAAGGTTTATTTCCATGTGTGTGTTTCTCTGTGTGCCTCGAATTAACACTCGTCACTAACACACACCACTGTCAGCCCTCACCCCACTTGTGTTTTTTTATTTTCTTTTTTAACCTGATGTTACGTTTATTTGACCTGTATTTTACCTGGAGGCCTATCACACGTTGACCAGAGAATGCATCAAAAAAAAAAAAAAAAAAAAAAAAAATTAAAAACTGCCTATTAGTGTCTTTCCAACCTCAGTGGAATGTCACAGACAATTATTTTTCACATCACTACACTTTAAAAAAAAAAAAAAAGAAATCACAAAGCACACTAGGTATGTAGCTCCTGGTTGTGGTGTGAGTAAGTGGGTTTTTTTGCGTGTATGTACTGTATGTACACAAGTGAGCGTGTTTCTGGCAAATTCTAGTGTTTTGTTTTTCTGCCTGCGTTCATTTTCTATATTTTGTCTCCAGAAATCCTTTTGAACTCTTTGAGATGTTTTAGTCATGTCACTGTAGCGACCCTCAACTCCGTGTCTGTGTGCGCATCGGTGTGTGAGCGTGCGTGTGTGACGCCAGTGACCCTCTGAATGAAACGCGCGAAGCCCCCCCCCCCCCCCCCCCCCCCCACCCACACCAGCGCTCACTTTTCATCTTTGTGTATATGCTGCAGTAAAATCCACTAACACGCTGATTAACTACACAAAGTCTTCAAAAAGCAATGTAGAGTCGCTACTGGGAGAAAAAAAAAATACATTTTTTTAAGTACAAAAGATTAAAAAAAAAAAAAAAGGAAAAAAAAATATCTAGTTCCAGAAATGCATGTGCTATGTGCATGCCACACCGTGGGTTAAAAGTCATCTTCAGGACATAAAAAGAAAAAGCAGATTAACTAATTCAGAGGAATTACAAAAAAAAAAAAAGATATATAAATAGATAGATGTTTTTAAAAAGCAATGTTTCCTTTTTCCTTCTATTTTTGAGAACAAAAAGCATAAAAATTAACAAAAAAAAAATGTCTAAAGAGTAAAAACACAAAAGAGACTTTGGTGGTCTTCAAAGTCTTGTTTGTTTTCTTCTGTTACATGGGGTTGAGGCACAACACGACCATGTTCAGGACACCACGAAAAAAGAACTGTTTTTAATGAAAAAAAAAAACTAAGAAAAGGAAGTACAGTTCAAAAGATGGTGTATTTTCCCTTCTATTCTGTGTGGGGGGTCAGGGGTCGCAGAAGCGAGCCAAATCTGATGACGTACTTGTTCTGACTGGCTGTTGGACCTTTTGATCTCTCACTCACTCCCTCTTTTTTCTCTCTTTCTCTCTCTCTAACTCTGTCTCTCTCACACTCCTACCTGTCGCACTCTCAACCAGTTTCACCGCTATTTCTACCAGTGCATTTTGTAATTCCAAACAGAACTCTTCCTAAAGAATAAAATCCAGAGAGAATGCACAGCGCCTCGCCTCCTTCATTGTTTGCCGAGTCTGCATGGGTGTGTGTGTGTAGTTGTTTCATGTCACGTGTCTTGGTTGTTTTGGCAATCGGTCGAGACTGTGGCAGCATAAGTCTTTATTCAAAATACAAAATAACTTCAGAGATGGCTACTTTTTCTTTTTATCTGTAATGGGGAAGTGACATGTTTTTCTTGTGGTGGAAAACTCTTCTTTCCAGAGATGACTTCTGCTTGTGGCCAACCGCAGCGTTGCACAGAGTGCAAAATAGTTTCCTTCCACTTATCTGCAAAACGCTGTGAAGCTGTTGACATATGACAGAGTTTCACCATGTTATAAAATCATCTGGTGCACAGCCAGGTTTCCTCTGCCCACCTCTCTCAGCTGTAGCTGATGGATGATATGAGTTGATTACAGGTGAAGTAGCCAGTCCGTCAGAGGGAAAACACAGACACACTATTTGATTGCAAATTTCTGAATTGACATACATTCCTTGGAGTCTGTTGTTCCTCTTCTCATATGATCCCAATGGGAAAATGTCAAACACCAGAGTACTTTGATGTCTATCTGCCCTTTGGTTACTTGTTTTAATACAAAGCTAACACATTCAAGGAGTTTATGGTAGGGACATGAATACTATTCATTATTGAATTCACAACTTGCTTTGCTGAGAGCAGGTGCATCAGTAGGTATTGCAGTCTGGCATAGATAATCTGTTGCAAAATGACAGATATTTCCTGATAAAAGATGCAGCTCCCATCCTTTAGATACCAACAATGCAGTAAAATCACAGATTCTGGCTTCAATTTGCACAGTGGAGTAGGTTTTCTGTCGTTAGAAGTTCCATTGAACGATCTGAATCAGGTGGAAGACATTATGACTAATTGCTGGCACTCTCACGTCAGCAGATTCTGCTTGGTTTCAGTCAGGCCAAGTCTTTTTGTGTGCAGTTTGTATGTTGTAATTGCACATGCAGTGTTTTTATTTATTTCATTTTTCTAGGTACTCTTGTTTCCTTTCAGATGGATGAATGGATGGAAGATATTTTGGAATCTGTGTGATAATACTAAATACATTTTTAAAGGACGACTCAGTTAATGTGATTATTGAAATTACTGTGCAGCGGCACTGGAAATTCTCATTCCCTCTGTCATTCTGTACTGTCTTATTATCTATGCAGACCGTTCTTCTGACAGGGGGAGTTTTCTGATTCACTCCATATTTGTGAAATCAGCTTTGGAAACATGAAACACCACACAGCATGAGTTAGAGCATATTCACTTAATTAAAGTGATGATCAACTGCCCCATGAATATTTTGGATCTGCTTTCTGGTGACTTTTTGCTAGTACACTTGAACACAATGTCTGTTTAATCTGTCCAGCAGGAAGGCCTGGATTTGTTCCAAGCCGGTGCAGCTCAGAGGGACATTCCTGGGTGGTGCAGGTGCATTAGTGGGCTGACTGATGTTACCCTGCAATAACCAGTCAATTTAACAAGCAAGGTTTTGAATAGATTAGGGTGCAAAAGTAGAAAATTTCTGACAGAAAACTGTGTCTTGTGCTCTGGAAAGGAGAAAGATAGACGTGTCAGCATATTCAAACACAATGAGCTTCTGTGTTCGAGAGAGAGAGAAAACTGAAGAAAAATACTTGGCTTTGAGTAGACTAACACATGCTCTCACAAGATAAGGTCATTGGGTGTATGTGTCTAACGTGCATGAGAGAACGTTTTTTTTTTTTTCCTGGCAGGCATGCCCAGGCCGCCCCGGGCCCTCCTCCTGTAAAGTCTGTGTACACAGACAGTGTGCTCCGGTTTCAGCCGGAAGAATAAGCTGCGCAGTGGGGGACTCGCAGGGCTCGACCCCCCCTTTGCCACATTCCTTCTTCTGTTTTCTTGGGTTAAGCTCCTTCCCCCCACGAGCACACACGGCAACATGCTGAATTTGGAAGCATAAAACACTGCTTTTTAGAAGCCTTCAGAAATTTACTATTTAAAATGATCAGACATCTGAGTAATCATGTTTTACTGACCATTCAACCTGAAAAAAGTGACTTGTGTAACTACTACAGCTTCAGTGCAGGGTTAAACCTGAGCAGAATATTGAGTGTGCCATCAAACTCTTTACCCGTCATATGAAATAGAGAAATTGTTTTAAAAATAGAATAAATGGGATTGTCATGTGAACTTCAGCCCACAGCAATACACATCTCTCAGGGCAACAGGACCCCAATTGTTCTGGATGTTTGGTCAGTCAATGGCTTTGCAGCCTCCCCCTCTCATTCTTTTGAGCACCAACTCCTGAATTATTGTCCCAGCTTTTGTGCTGCAAATCAGTGTGGGGGATGTGAAGTCGTAGGGGGAAGGAAACAAACTTCTTCACACCCAGGCCGGTTTCCTGTCAGGCTTCAACATCCACGTAACACTTTCATGCAAAACCTCCACGCATTTTTGTTAGATTACTACACCTCCAGCCTACATTATATGAAAAGTATGAGACACACAAGTTCAGATTCAAGTACAAAAATGTTTAATAAATACTGAGGTAGTTGTAACCATTGAGAATGCTGTACACTTGAACACATGTATCATCTTCATTCAGAATGTAGACATAAACAAGGCGAAATGATGAGAAACAAAGTCCTTAAACGGAAAGTGTGTGTGAAATGTTCATAAAGGCAGCCAGGCTTGTTTTCCCAGGACTTTCTGAAGTTCCGCCTCCGGCCCGGTAAACTCGGAATTAGGCCAAAAGTCAGTGGGACGACTGCGCGTTTCCTCGGCCACTTCCGCGTAAATTCCCAGCGTTGCTCACAGTCATTTCTCGGACTTTCAGGGCGCACTTTGCTCAGTCCTTCGCCCGAAACTCCCGACCGGGGGGAGGGGGGGGGGAAGAGGCGCACAGTGGGGACTGTTCAAGCTTCCAGTCCCGCCTTGGTAAAGGGAAAAAAAAAAAGAAACTTCCAACTCCGTGTAACGTGCGGTCTCAACACGCCGCGATGGCTCTCTGTATCGGAATGGGGGTTGGGGTCGTCGTGCCCAGTTCACTCCCGCACATCACGTAGTCCACCAGCACGGAGCTGACGACGAGCGGCTGCGGGCTGTTTCCCTGCTCAAGTTTTGCCTTCTTGCAGGGGAGAAAGTCCGGCTCCGCCGCCGCTTTGCCCCGCCGCTTCCGGGCGTGTTGAGGCGGGCCGGGCGGCCGCTGGTTCTCCTTGTCCTCCGCGCCGGTACGCAGCTTCGCCGCCGCCGCCGCCTCCTCCTCCTCGGAGGGTCCCGCGGCCTCCTCCACGGCTGAAGTCCGAGCGGCGAGGAGGTCCTGGGCGCCGCTGGGCTCCGTGCTCATCTCCCCCGCGGGGGGTTGCTGCTCCTCTACCTCCCAGTCCGACGCCACGCTCTCAGCGGTCGCCTGGGCCGCGTGGTAGATGTCCCGGGCGGATTTCATCACCAGAGTGAGCAGAAGGCTCCGGTGGAGACGGAGACCCCCTCGCTGGATGCGGGAGCTGTAGAGTTTCCCCAAAGCCACCACCATGACCCGCTTGGCCTCCGCGCTGACCTCCATCTTACAACTTGTGCTGTTTTTGTTGTTGTTGGACAAACAATCAGAAGTAGTATCTGAATATGGTCGCTCCCCTTGGACTTCCCGGACAGACGCAATACGGAGCGTGAGGGCGCTGGACCACTACTTATAACCTCTGTGACGTCAGCCGGCCGTCACTGGACGGAGCCACGCCCACTACGTGACAGCTGGTTAGACAACAGTGGCTGCCTGATCTAATAATGTGCTGCTACCTGGTTAATATTTCACTGGGAGCACGCGCCGGGGTCAAAGGGAAGTTCATTACTGGCTCAGGTAGCCACAAAGCAGCTTCATGGGTTCAATTCAACAGCAGATTAGGAGTTTTAGGCTCATTAAAAACATAAAGTCTCAGTGACAAGAGAAAAACATGCACACATCAAGTTAAAAAAAGTCCTCTTTGCATACATTCTGTAAATACATTATTTTAACTGCACTCCCAAGTAAAACTTGCATCTTCTTGATCATAATACAAACTAGTTAAAAATGCCTAATTTTAATAATCAATCAGAATAGAATAGAGATACTTTGTTAATCCCAACAGTAATCCTCCACACAGAATAGAACATACATAATAATAAAAATAAAAGAAATATTGTTAAATTCTATAATGTTACTATATACAGGTTCAAGTGGTGACTAGTGTAAATATAATCAATTATGCATTAAAAACCATGAAAAAGACCATTAAATGATTAAGATAACTGTGTTGTGTGCATGTGTGAAGCAGATGCAGGACACTAAAAATATATATATACATGCATGCATACAACCATACATACAGTACATACACATAGTGTCACAGTACTTTTCCTACACACGCCTACGTGTATGCATGTACTGGATATAATCTTTCTTTTTTTGACTTTCATTCAGGCTTTATTGGTAGGTGTTTTTAATTGATGCATTAGAAGTAAAATAACTAGATTCAAAAATAATCTCTGATGTACAATGGTATCAGAAATATTTTTCACATTATTAGACACAAGTAATATAACTGAAATCATGGGAGAAAACTGGAAAAACAAATAAGATCATTCTTTAAAATTCAATGTCAAAAAAAAAAAAAAAAAAGAATCTGTATTTTAACCTCTGTTTTCTCCTGGTTGCATCATTTATGGTTCCCCCACCACTGAAAACTGGTTTTGTTCCACCGCCTAAACCTGCTGTGATAAAAATCAAACTTAATTCAAAATCAAAAGATAAATGGAAGTTTTGCAGATGGATGTAAAACCTTAACTTTCATTAGTCCAAGTGAATATGGAAGAACATATTTGAATATTATTTACACACACAAACTGCATATTCACTGCAAGTCATTTTGTTGGATGATCAAAAACTGCAGCAGAAAAAAAAAAAAAAAACCTCATGTGTGCAAGCATTTTCTGTCTATTTTTGGTCTTTTCTCGAGAGGAATGAATACCATTCCACTCCTCTACTTATCTGGAACAGACAAGAGGGGCTGCAAAACAGTCTGCCAGCTCCCTTGTAGTCTCACCCATCCCCCAGTGCATTGCTACCATTTGCAGGAAGAAAGAAAAGGGGGGAGGTGGAGAGGTGGCAGAGGGGGAACAGACAGATGCCCATATAAGGAACATCCGGCTGCTGTGGCCCATGCAGAGGAAAACCCATGACGTTAGTGGGAGCCCTGGTTTCCGGAGCCATTTAAAGCAACAGTAGCAGCGTGCGTCAGGGTTTGCTACTTCCATTGACCATATATGGTCAATAGAAACAATCTCTCCAGGTTGGATGAAGGTAGCAAACTGCAGAGCCCTTCCCACTGCACTGACGGCTTGAAGAAATATGTAAATCAGGTGATATAAACATTGAAATATGACTCAGCGTTGGATTAAAAATATCCCTGACACACAGTGGATTTCAGATGTTTACAAGTTGCTTCCCGACAGAGGAATTTCTGGTATGCAGGCGACTGTTGTATTTGTGGGAAATTATATATTAAACCAATGTTTGAAATTTTAAACACTGTAAGTGTTGATGGGGATGCATGAAAAGCACAATGTGAACATAAAGGGAAGGAAATTCCTACGTGACCACCCATGATGACCAGCTGCCCCCCTGTTTTTAGCCTCTGCTGGCCCTCTCTGTCCAAATAAGCCAGGAAGTGTTGATATGTTTGGAGTTATTTTGGTGCTTGCATTGCACTACTTACTGATTAAAATTAATCTAAGGTAAAAATAATTCTTATTAATGTATTTAGTCTCGTCTGGGCTGGAGGGGGTCTGTGCCAATACACAATTTCTTGATGGAAAATAGAGTCACGAATGAACTTGAAATGCACTTTATTTATTTATTTATTTATTTATTTATTTATTCATTCATTCATTTATTTATTGGAGTATATACAGAGTACCTAAATACAAAAATCACACTCTCAAAGGAAACTTTCTGTGGCTTTGGAGTTCTTTTTAGATGGGTCTGGAAACAAGTCAAACACCGCCCTCTGGTGGTGTTTCTGTATTATAACCCACTAAGAACGGAGGAATAAATATTTTCACATGGATCACATTTCCTACAAGCTTACAAATATTTCATATTTTTACGTATTTCTTCTTATTTTAACTATCTTATCTATTTTCACTTTCAAATCTTTAACTCAAGGATTTTCTTTGTAGGGCTGGTTTGGTCAAATTAACAAAATATATCTCCTATGATTATGGCCTGGAAAGGTCATGTTAATACTGAGTCATGAGGAAAAAATTTCACCAGTGTTTCAAGTATGAACATGTTTATGGATTGCTCTTCAGCTAGAGGTATGTCACTTTTTAGTACTTTCATGTGAAGTAAAAACAAAAGTATCATAAATTCATTAGTGAAAATTTTTATTTTGTAAATTAAAAAGTACTGAGTTATTTAGAGATCAGAGTTGCCAGAGACATGTATTCAAATGTAAAAAGAAGAGATATTTATGTAAAATATATATTTTACAACAAAGTGTAAGTACCAGTTCATCTTCTTTGTGTAAGTAAAAGTAATCAAGCACAGGTTCTAATGTATGCTTCAGTACAAAATTTGAAGAAAAAAAAATGTTTGCAGACATTGTCTCTGGCCTGCCACCCTGGGGTATAGAACATGGATGGATGGTTCACTCTTGCCCTGGTCCTTGTGTTGTGACTCAACCTCATAGAGGTGAATTCAGTTTTGAGTAAAAATATTCAAATAGGGAGTTAAAGTAAAAAGAAGTCAGGAAATCAAATGTTCAAGCACAACACACAGAAGATAACCTAAAAGCACAGACATGTTGCTACCTTCCATGTTGAGAGCACAAGGTGAAAGCTCCCGGTTTCTTGGTTCTCTTGAGTTACTTTAGGTGTAATCCAAATATACCATGAAGTTCAACCAAATAACTGTTGACATATAAGAAAACGTTATACATTCCTTTAAATGCCCCTTTGAACATATTGCCACTGGTCATTAAGTTTTCTGAAATATCAGTTTCTTTGAGGGATACTGATGGCAGAAGGCTCTGCCTCCCATTCTACTTTTAGAAAATCGAGAAACCAACAGTGAGCCAGAAAAGTGTTCTGCTGGAGTGATGTGGGACTATCAACCCTTGAATTTACGGCGAAGCCCTGTCGTTATGAGCCTTAAAAGTGAAAACAAGAATTGAAAATTCTGTTCTAACTTGTCATCTGAGAATTGAAGTGGCTGCCATGAAAAGTCACACTGGATGAATGGAGGTGAAGTGTGAAGACAAAACGTTCAGTGTGTTGAGAGGCTGTCATCCTCCCTTGAAAAGTGTTTCTTGCTGTGAGAAATGGTGAACTACTGTCCTGAAAAATAATCCAAATGTGACTAACGATCAGCGACTCTTAACACCTATTTGAAGCAGTGGAAAATGTGAAACACGCCAATCATTCGTGGCTTCATTAGACAAACTGTAAAACAAGTGTGAAAGCAAGACTCCAACCCAACCGGGACAGAAACAGCTGTGTGGGATGATATATTTGCAAAGCATGAAGCTAATCATTCATGCATGGCAGGTACCAGGTGGGAGTACTGGTGTGTGCATAAAGAAGAAAATTCACATACGAGGGTGTGTTTTCTTTTGTTCAGAATGTAGGCTTATTAAAATGATTTACAGTAAAGAACATTAACCCACGAAAACATGTCACAGTGCATTTTCACACTCTCTTACTGAGTCTGAAACATTATTGGCAAATCATTTCTTCATGAAATTACTGTGGATGACTTCCTTCAACCGCAAATATAAATAAAAAAAAAAAGAAATAAGAAAGAAAGGGAGGTAATATTTAGAATACTGGAAACCCAACAATTGCTGTGTGGTCAGAATAAATAAGACTTTTTAATTCACTTGTAAAAGCACATATATAATAGCTGAAATGAATCTGGCTTGTTATTAATACACAGTTCACAATACTCTATGCTACAGTGTCTATATTGTGGGCATCAGTGCTGAGATACTGGTGTTACAGCATGGATGGCTACAAATAAAGGCCTGTGAGCCAGAGTAAACCTGTTACAGGTTGGTGTTGTCATTACTGAGAGTACCTGCTGCTGCTAAGTTGTCCACTGAGGACGTTCAGGCCCTTTATGAGAGCTCATAAAGCAGCTCCCAGGCCGACAACTGAACAGTAGATGGCAGCAATGATCATCAAGACACTTAATCTGGAAATCTGATCACAAACAAAATGTCATCAGTTTCAAATCCACGAAGGGAGATTTCATGAAAACGTGTTCAAAGTTTGGATTTGTTGGCAGTTATCAACTATTGTATTCATAAAGCAGCTGACTGGTCTGGCCACAGACATCAGACGTGCTGTTTGTGAACTCTGAATGAAGATGGGCCCACCTGTGTTAAAGGGACATTAAACCACAACAACAAGACCCTGTTCTATCCCAACACCTCAGATATGTAACTCCAGTAAGAGCATTTATTTTCTGCATAAAACGGCAAAAATGTCAGAATTGGCACTCTGGGTGGAGTTTGCTTCACAAAATTTGACTTTTTCTATATGAAGTGTAACTTTTCTAAGTTTCACAAAAACATATTAATCAAGATTTTAATGTACTTGTATTTTTTTATTCTCAAACTAAAGGGAAATCATTTGGAGTTGTGGCTATTTAAAGATCAATTTGGTTGTTGTGATGTTTTCAGATCAAACTGGGCTTTAAGTGGCCCCTGAAATGAAGTGAGATTTAAATAACGTTTAAAACAGTTTCAGCAAAATGTCCTCACAAGAACAAGATCAGAGCGAGCGGCAAAGAACGAGTCTGAGAAAATTGTTACAAATCTTTTATTAAGATATTCATTATTTAATTCATTTGACATTTTTTTTTTTTATATGATTTGTATTTATTTATCTTACAGTTGTTAATGTGCATTTACCTTTTGATAATGTTGGGTCACAGTTACAGGGCTTTCACAAAGTTATTGGCACTTGGAACACAGAGAGAAAGGAGGTCCACTGGTGCTACAGGGTTACAGAGGGCAAAGACAAGGGCAGACCATTTACTGCACGGGTTGTGAAAAAGCGCCGTTTCCGGGTAAATATATACCTCATGCTGTGAGTGCACAACAAACAATCTATGTGTGCATCTATATATAATATACAGTATTTATCTATACATGTATATAACCATATTTATATATGTACTGTTTAGTGACAAAAGGTTCCCCATGCCGTGCCACACCTTATCCATTCAAGTGTGTAGGTCTACATGTTTCGTGAAGTGTAAACATACGCTGAAAGTTACAGAAAATTACAATTTTCTTCGAATGTTTGGGGGAAAAAAAAATTAAAAAATGGGGTGAAGACGGAGTTAAGCAGGGACACACACTCACACACCGGGTGAAGATGAGCACTGTGCAAGTAGGCTGTGAGTGTGGGACATTTACTCCTGACGTGTACCATCGCCGTACTTATTCCAACGCAACCTGTTTTACAGAAGAAATGTATGAGTGTGTGAGGCGCAGCAGCAGGAGTTTTTCAGTGGATCGACGGTGATGTGAATCCCTCAGACTGGAGGCCGGTTCCCGAGACAGGGGTAAACCGTGCAAAATCCCCCAAAAGCCACTGCAGTTCCCTGCTTTCATCACACTGCTTTTTTTCCTTTTCCCCCGACCGGCGTTACATTTTAATCGACTCCCGCAGCATATCTGACGGAGACCAACGTTCATACAGTCGATGCTGTGATGAGGAAAATGAATAAATGAAAGGGGGGGCGGGGGGGTGTTAAAACTTGAGGCTGGAACACCTAAACTGCTGCTTTGCATTATTCCGAAACCCGTGATTAAAGTTGTGGAAGTGAAACATGACGCCAGCTTGCATGAAGGACAGGAAGCACAACAGTCTTCAAAGATACTGTAGAGGTATGTGGGGGAGGGGTGCACCACTGGCATCCACAGTCATATGCGAAACTGAGGTTGTTTTGTTATTACCCTTATTGAATACTCAAGGTACTGCATTTTTGTTCTGTCTGTATGTCCCCAAGAAAGCCGTCTAAGTCAAGTCATTTTGTAAATTTAAGCAATAATAAAAAATAGGTTGTATCATAATGTATATATCATGCTTTCACTTCTTTTTTTTTTTCCCTCCTTCTCTTCAGTAAGACTGCGAGTTGTCTCAAAATAACCTTCCTCAAACCGGAAGCATCGATTCCTTCCAGGTATACTCTCTCTCTCTCTCTCTCTTTTTTAGAAAAAATAATTTCAAAAAAAGCCTTTTTCAGAAATGCTTTTCCAGAAGAGGAAACTAATCAGTCATCTGTGAGAGCATCTCATTTGAAGAAAAGAAAAAAAAAAAAAAATCCAAGTCAGATTTTTTTTTAACACTTCCACCTTAAATCCGCCTGGAATAATAAATCCCCTGTACTGACCTCTTCAAGAGGCCGATGAGCCTCCAGAAGGTTTCGAGCAAACGTCAACTTTTACATGGAAAAAAATGTCAGTTTTCAACACTTAATCAGACACATCCAGCAACAGAAAGGAAGAACACTTGGGATTTAACTCAACAGTCTTCTCGATTATTTACAGTAGGAGTTTGTGCCACCTCTAAATGAGAAACACACACAGGCATGGAAACAGAATAAAGAAAAAGAAAAAAAAAGAAAATTACAGAAAAGTTCCACCTCCAGGGGTTTGATTGCTACACGTTTCTCAAAAGGTGCATGAACCACTGGTTCTTCTCGATAAGGTGCAGAAACCACCACTTTACTGCTCATAAAAGGTGCAAAAATCATTTCAAACCCCCAAATTAAACCCATTCAGAATTTCCAGACTGAAGAGGGGGGGTGTGTGTGTGTTTGATACACGGATAACCTACAGACCACAAAAACACATTTGCACAACCGAGACTTGCCTTCTTTAACAAGGAAATACGCTGCACACAGACACGAGATAGTACCATGCAACCTGCTTGCTTCAAGCAATATGGCCTCCTCCTGACCTCACTGTACCCGTCAGCTTGTTTCGTGATTTCAATTAAAAGGCACATTCTAATAACCTCAGTGTATTTCTTTAGTTTCTTTAATTCTGGAGTTTCGTACTTGCGCAAAAAAATGTCAAAAGTATTTCTTTTTAATAGTTGCCGTTCACAGACAAGTCGAGCTGTTGAGTTGTCAGATCAATGCGTGTTTTACCTTTCTACCGGTAAAGTTTCAAAAAAATCGTGGGGCAACGTTTCATTTAAGGAGGCAAACGCTGCGGGTTCGCAACCTAACAAGAAACGCTTATCAGAGACGCAGTCAAACCAGCTCAAGCAGCCTCGCTGTTCCTTTGAAGCGAGTGAGCAGAAGATGACACGTGTCAAATTCAGCAGTTCAACTGCTCGCTCAATGACTTTTACTGTAAAATAAAGATAAAAATAAGTGATTGAGGCCTCTATGATAAGACTGCTTTATTCTACTCCTGCAAAAATAGCACTTTTCCTTATTTGACAGGACCTCTTAAAAAAAAAAAAAAAAAAAAAAAAAAAGCTGAATAGTGAGATTTTAAAACAATCCCTCTCGCTCTATTTGCACACGCCGCTCTTGGCATGGGCACATGTATAAATATAGTTTGTCTTCTAAAAATATGACCATCTTTGATTACCTGTTGCCCTTTTAATTTTCTTTACAATCTTCTAAGTAAAAAGATCTCGCTCTCCTCTCTGGATCACTTTTCAGTTCACAGACGGTGAAACATGCTAAAAAAATTTAGAGAACAGAGAAAGATGAGATACATTTCCATAAGACACTGCACAGTGAAACACACAGTCGAGAATCTCTGGTCTCAAGAAATGTGAGGTGGGTTGGAGAATATCTGCACGGTGATGAGTGGAAGATGGAAAGAGGAGGAAGAGGAGGAGGAGGAGGAGGAGGAGCAGGTAGTGTTAATTCATTTTAATAATGCATCTATTTTTAATTTTTTGTTCCTTTCCCGAGGCTGGAATACAAGTTGTCAGGCTTGCATAGAGAAGAATGCCACCGACACTTACATTCAGTATACTTGTCACTTTCACCCCCAGCCTGTTCGCTCGGCCGTGCCTTCCTCCTCGGACTGCACCGGTAACTCTCCTCAACACCTGCACCTTAGGGAATGTATATAATATGCAACAGTGGATGCACTTACACACCTTAAAAAGACAAGAGGAGACAGAGGGCAGAGAGGAGAGAACTTAAAGACCCTCTTGTTCTCCCTTCCTTCGACTCGACTCCGTTATACCGTCATAAAGCAAAAAATATAAGTTTTTATGTCCTGGTTACATCCGGGTAACGACAGTTGCCCCTAGCAGTGTAGTATAGACAGTCAAGATGTGAGAGATCAGCGTGGGCCAAAGAGTGAGGAGGCAAGCACAACTGGGGGATACTAGTATGTGCGTCACCACAATTCAAAATCTTCAGAACAGCGGACCGCCGTCGCCGCCGACGCTCGGTAGCGATTCACCTGAGGAGCCGCCCGACTCCATGCCGGCGCTGCCGGCGGCCTCCAGCACGGCGGGGTCGAACGTGGGGTCCGCCCCGAGGGTGTCCTCCTCAGTCTTGACACTGTCGGGGAGGAAAGCGGAGTAGGCGTCGCTCTCGGCCATCAGCAGCTTCAGCTTGGGTATCCAGCTCTTGCGGACCACACGCCGGGCGTTGGTGCACATGTCGGCCGCGATGGCGTTCATCTCGCTCTCTTTGAAGCTGGTGGCGAAGTTCTGACAGTAAACTAGCCCAAAGGAAAAAAAAAAAAAAAAAAAAAGACAAGTACAGTTAATCTTTTGATCTAAAATGATCAATACTAGAAAACATAGAAGTATTTAAAATAAGTATGAAACTAGATTGAAGCTAGATCCTGTTGGGGTAAAATAAACTTCTGAAATGAATCTCTAATGACTGTCGGGCAACTTCAGCTGAAAAAACAAACCGCTGTTATTGTATGTATGAGATAAAGATGTGCTGCTCCTTGTTGGGACAGGTTTAATTGCCGGTTAAACTCAATGCTTTGTACAGCGCGGGCGTGGCTGCCAACTTCCCAAACATCTTCAATAAATAATCCCAAAAAAGAAGGAGTGGAGAGATCTTCTTTGTAAACTGTCAATAGCCTGTCGGCTGTATGCTCAGGCTGATCGTCATGGCAGTGCTTGCTGAGTTCAAACATTTTCTCAGGTTTCACGATGACTGCCTTATAGAAAATTGCGAGGCTTGTGAGCTTTTCATGAATATTGTGCAGTTTCATCATTTGAGGTCATTGTTCTGCTCTCGCATTTCTCGGAATTGAGCATCATTTTCTACAAAAACACATGAAACGAATGATTTAACTGTATCTCTTATGTCGGTTTTTCCCCATTGGGATTCAACTGCATGAGCTGAACGTTTCACAGCTGATGTGGAGCGACTGCAACAAAGCAGCGGTTGTTTTGTTGACTGATTTCCCATGAATAGCTTACATGGGGGAAATAATAGGCTTTTCATGTTCACAACTGGACAACACATTGCGTGTTAAGTCAAAGGTGGTATTGTTGTGTTTTTTCTTGCCGAGGTTTCAGCATAATATCACCTGCATGCAAGATATAAAGATTTACTTGGAAAAGCGAATCAATAAAGCACCCATGAAGCAGCTCTGTTTAAAAATGTCCAATATGTCACATTATGCTTTCAAAAATAGGCGTTTCAATGATCTCCAGCTACTCCGATGACTCTAAACTTCCCATAGGTGCAAGTGTGTGTGTGGTTGTCTGTCTGTTTGATGTACTGATGATCTGTCCCAGGTGTACCCTGACTTCACCTACATTCAGCTGGGATCAGCTCCAGCGCAGCGCAACTCTGAGATGGAGCAATGCAAGAAAAGAAAAAAAATCACGCAAAAAGTCTGATTTTAGTAAACGAGATGGGTTTTTTTTTGCTTTATATTAAATTCTGCATAATTAAACGACAAAGTTGATGTGATTTTAATATAACTTTCTTGTTTTGCTTAAATAAATAAACCCGCTGATGGAAGAAGTCCAAATGCTTCTGATTTCAGGGTGCAGAGTCTAAAACGCAACTATTGCAACAGAGACTCCAGCCTGACCTTAAAGTCACCTCCTGCCATCTCCCTTTTATGTTACGGCGAGGTGAACTTTATCAAGTCCAGGATTAACGGCAGCTCTCCTCCCACCGTGAACAGGAGTTCAGTGAACCGGTGCCACGGCTGCTTTCATTAATGCCGGGATTGAGTTTGATAAGCCAGTCGGACGGCGAGAGCGTGCACAAACACGCTTACATTTGACTGCGTGGAGCACTCTGTTGTCCAGGGGCTTGCGGCTCGGGTCGTTGGTGGACGAGCGGATGCCGGTTCCACAGCTGTTCGCCAGAGTGTTCCTGATGCATCAAGATAAGAACGGGTTACACAGAACAGAGGAGAACAAAAATAGTTTCCCCATTCCTCTAGCAACGGACAGATAAAACAAGAAAAAAAAAAAACAAACTTTAATTTCTATATTAAAACGAAGCTTTTTGGAACTTTACATGAAACACTTGCATAAATAGACGCAGGCACAGACGCGGAAGGAACAAACCTGTCAAAGAAGGCGGCCAGCAGCCTCCTCAGCAGCACCTTGTGTCTGGTCCCTGCACTCACGTGACAATTCATCAGCTGGGCCCGTGATATGAACACAGAAGTACCTGCAAAGAGCGCACAGGCAAGGAAGCTCAGAAACACATCAAAAAAACTGGATTGACCATCCATGATCTTGTTTAACTCTTTAAGTGAAAAAAATGAACAGTTCTGTTTCTTTATCTGCATTTTCTATTTGATTCTACTGGTTTCTCCCCCAGGCTTTCACTTTATTGTTCAATACTACACGACTTTTAAAATACCAGCATTATCCTGTAAAAGAATCCTTGACGCATGCTTGTAAACCCTTCTCTCCCTCTGCATATCATGAAAAGGTGTAAACCTGCTCTGTAAGGTAATCCAGATCTCATCACACTCTGTCTTCAGCATAAACACACTAAAGTCACATGTCCAAA
Organism: Salarias fasciatus; assembly: GCF_902148845.1. Classification (NCBI taxonomy): domain Eukaryota; kingdom Metazoa; phylum Chordata; class Actinopteri; order Blenniiformes; family Blenniidae; genus Salarias; species Salarias fasciatus. The sequence goes on along the minus strand of NC_043748.1, from coordinate 16,917,857 downwards.
ACAGCCCTGCGTGCCAATGCCAGGCCCAGTCCCTTCAGAGCAGCCTTCTCCAAATATGTGTAACCCATGCCAACTTCCCTTCACCTGTTTAGACTCTCTGACTTGTGCAACCATAATTTTGCTTTTTAATTGTTCATCTGCACCTTTAAAACTAATATTGACTTTTTAAACCTATCATAGAGTTGGGAAATGCTTCACTTGGCTGAACCACAATTGCATCTTTATATTCCAGGAGACAAAACAAATCTTTTTTTTTTTAAGCATACGACTTAAAAAGAAAGAAAGAGGACATATTTGAAAAAAAATACAGCTGGTATCAATATGATACAGAGCACAGTGGAGATAATAAAATCAATCTTTCCAGCGAAACAAACTGCATTGGTTTCAACACAGACATATGTAAGAACTCACTGGATAAGGCCAATATTTAAAAAGTATAATGTTTTTTTCATCTGAAGAGTCGCACATCCCAAAAAAAGGAAGAAAAAAATAAATAAAATGTTTCGGACTATTTGAAATCAGTCATGGACACAGGTATTTAAAAGTGATCATCACAATGTGAAATCAAACACTTTGTAGTTTGACACGAATTCGATCGATCACTGTAGTGATCATAGATGTAATGTTGTTATAATCTGAGAAACAGAATCTGCGATGTCCGTGGAGTTAAACTCAACGGTGTTCCATGGTGAGGATTTTCACATGAAGGCAGAGACACTGGATCCCTGAACCTCCTCTAAGCCCACAGCTTCTAAATAAATGTTTACGTGGTAGAGATAACCATTAGAGACAGCGAGGAAAGATTATTTTGCAAAGTGTAGTTTCACTTTGGGAAAACAAAAGTAATGATTTTATATTTGTTTTTAAGTTGTGGAAAAGGAAAATGAAGACTGTCAACATCATTCCTTTGTTTACAGGGATAAGTGGCACCCATGCCTGGAGAATAAAAGGTTTCTGAAAACACACAAAAGCGCACATACCTGAGACTAACTCAAGTTTCTCAGCAGGGTCTCCTTCCTCGTACAGTTTGGGATGACAGCGGTTTCCTATCTGAGCGATGAGTTCTGCGGGAAGACTCGTGAGATCTCGTCCTCGCATCCGGCCCCGCGTCTCTGTGTGGTCCGGCAGAGCCTCGACGCGCTCGCCGGCAGCTGGATAAACACATGAGCGCAGAATTACACTTAAATTACATCTCATTTATAAACACAAAAGGCTTTGTACCCATAAGCGCAACATAACCCAGAAGCGAAACTAAATATCTGAGCAGGCAAGGTGACAATCAGATCTGGATGTAATCTCTGAACTATTTGAGCAGTTTCTACATATTGTAGCTCAGTATTATTTATGTTTACTCTGAACTGATAGAGGTTTAAAATTAATTAATGAAATGTACTCATTGAAGGCTTTTGTGCTCACACTTATTGATGGAGTTTGGCAGCGGCTGTATCTGACCGTTACCTGCAGCTCCCATGTTGAGCATGCTGTACATGGTGTACATGTTGCAGATCTGCCTGTACTGCTCCTCGGCACATTCATCCGTCCCCTCTTCCTCCTCTTCGTCATCGTGGTAGCTGATGGGTGAATCACTTGCATAGGTGCTCAGAGTGCCCGGGCTGGCTCCTTCTGACACGCCCAGGCCCAACGCGGCGCTCCCGTTGGTGCCGGCATTCCCGCCCACCCCCCCGCCGGCCACCATGCCCGCCAGGCCGGTGGCCGTGGCACCCATGCCCATGGCCAGTCCCAGGGCTCCGGGGCTCTGGATCGCGCTGCCCCGCACTGCATCCTGGGAATAACGGGCTGCTTTGCGGGCCCCGCCCCCTCCCCCCGAGCCGATGCCGCCTCCGTCGCGGCTGCTGCTGCCCTCCCACAGCCGCTTCGCTACCGGGGTGCAAACCACCGAGTAAGGAGTGGCCGCCTCGGGCTGGGTGGCTCCCTGCTCGGTCTTCACACGCGCGACCAGCGGGAGCGGCGTCACGCAGCTGGCAGGCCGCGCCGCGCCGTTGCTGGTCTGCGTCACGGGGCTCTGGGGCTCCGAGGGCGGGGCCTCCTCTGCATTAAGGCCCTGGGAGTCACAACTGGGAGACGACACCTACGGATGACAGTCAGGAAAGTGTTTTTGATTCAGCGAACCTTTTCAAGGCCAGACAAGCAACCTCAACAGTGTCTCACTACACAAACCTAAATAAACCAAAATACTTGTTATCATAATGCAGATTCAGCATGTTTTGAACTGATTTGACATTTTGGCCTCAGACAACTTAATCAAATTTTGGTCAAAGGTTTTAAGGATGTGAGGTTTCAAAAACTAAATATTTTTTGTCATTCACCTTTTTTTTTTTCTTTAAATGCAAGAAAATGAGATGACTCTCATTTTTAAAAGCTAGATTATAGAGAGGAGATTTTTCTGTGGTCACAATGATAGATAAGAAAATCAAAAGCAATCTCTGAGTCTACCAAAATTGTCTTTGATGCAATCCTACCAAGCTATGTCGTTCATTGTCTTTACTAGTTTTACATCTCTAGTTTTAAGGCTATCTCACCTTGAGGAAGAATTCGGTGCCCTTCTCCATGATCTGCTGGATTTGCAGGAAGCCGGCCGTGTACATGAGGAGGAACTGGTCGCCCACCGTCATGCTGAGGCGGCCCGTGTAGCAGAAAGTCAAGATCTGCTGGAAGCTCTGAGGCTGCACGGCCGGCGGGAGCTCCACAACGGTCGGGCTCGTCTCATTGCTGCCTCCGCCTCCGTTATTGCTGCTGCTGCTGAAAAGGTCTCGGAAATAAGAACTGCTGGCCGCCAGAACGGCTCGATGAGCCTGAGGCAAAAAAAAAAAAAGAGAAGGGGAGAGCGTCCTCTTAGAAACTGTGAGATTTGACACGTTAAATGAAAGAGTTGAAATGTCCATACAGACTGGTAAACAGGTGCATTGAATCATCTGAGGGTAGATAAGAGGGCATTTTGTATGATTCCTTTTGGGGTTGTCTCAGTTGACCTGAGCTGGTGGGGTTAAGAGCCACACTGAAATATGGCTTGAATCAAATTTATCTTGATGTTGTCATTATGTTCTGCAAAAGGAGTTTGAACTCCAATTCACAGATCGTATTACAAATAAGGAAATCCACATTTTGCTGTCCTAAAAAATACAGTACAAGAGAGAAATCATACAAACATGTAACCCGTCAAATCTTTATGCTTCCTTTTTATGCCATCATAACAAACACAAAGAGAACACAAAACAAAAGTAACTAAGAATGACTGTTTTTGGCTAGAATGACAAGTTTAAATTGGTTTTAAATGTCTACTTTTATATACAATTTCAGTCATTTTTGTTTTCAATGAAAACACAAATGAGGAACAGCAGGAATGAAAAGGACATTTATAACCTCCTGGAGATGTGGGACGAACATAGAGACTGAAACACTATGAATAGAAACCAAACTTTATAATTATATGGCACTCTGACATTAAAACTATACGAGTGTATCTTAACTTGAGGTCGAAAGATGCATTGCACACCAAAGTTACATCAAATTAAAATACAAAGAAAATACATGTTATGAAACGTAACACTGTCAAAACAGCCGCAGATTGCTGGCCTCCAATCCTCCCAAAACACAACGTTTTTACCCTTGACATTTAATGCAAGTGCGTTTGGAGAACAGCATTGATTTGATATTTCATCAGTACCTTGAAGGCGTGGCCTTTAACCACAACGGAGACGTCACAGTAGAGACCCTGCAGCCGTTGCTCATTCAGACACTCGAGAACGTTGTTGCCAAAGTTTGGGATCGCCATCTGGAGGGTCTGGGCCATGGTGCGCCTACGCACACCACCAAGAGGGTCTTCATGGGAAAGAAAGAGGCAGAAAAGTCAATACCGAAAGAGAAAGAGCAGGTGAATAAGTTAGACCTTATTCTTATGTTATTAAAGATATGATCAACTTTGAAAACAATTATTTTTTATCATGATATAATGGGTTTAGGAAAAATGCTCCAATGAATCAAAGGAAAGCCTTTTTTCCAATTTAATTCTGAGAGAGAGTAAAACTTAATTAAATAATTAAAAAGATTGTAATTTTTTTTTTTTACAAAATTATTTCAAGGCCTTTTTCTTTCTGGACTTTGCATGTTCTCCCTGCATGAGCATGGATTTTCCCTGGGTCCTCTGGTTTCCTCCCACAGTTCAAAACAGGCTGTTGAGGATCTGTGAGCGTCTGTATTTCTGTTGTTTGTCTTTGAACATTTCTAGTTGGGATTGACTTCAGTGTCCTGCAATCCTGAATTCAATCAAGTGACATAGAAGATGGAAGGAGGGATTTAGAAAACCGCATTTTTTAACTGTTCACAATGACTGGGTTATTTTTTTTTTTTTGCTTGGATGAGTATATAACTGTACTTGGGTCCATGCATCTTCATACTCAGTTTGGGGAATAACATAGACAGAGTTGGTCACATATCAAGTTATTTCCTTGGTTTTGCAGTGTTCAACAAATCCAACAAGATCATAGCAAAAGGCAGAGAGCTCAGAAAAAACAAACCTCAAGTAAAAGCTGTGAGGAATGTCAACTTGACATTCAACAATATAATGAAATGGCTGACAGTCTTTTCCTGGCTGCGAGGCCAAATCATTTACAGTAAAAATTCCTTTATTCTCGAGGAAAGAGCTCCTGGATAAGAATTATATTCCTTGGCAAAGCCACTTGACATGGGCTACAAATATTTCTTCACACCGTCCTACTGAAGGCTTTTGGCAGGCTCACAGGACTCACATATTCAAAACAAAGTTTTCAGAAACTTCCACGGATAATCTCCATAGCTTTAATCATATACGTCACCTCAGCCTTGCAGTAGCTGTTATTGCCAGGGGCAGGCTCAGTAAAAGCCTTTTTATTTTCTGTCTTCTGTGAGCTATAAAACCCCGTGTCCTCAGATAACTGGGTCATGTTCTGTTATTCTATGTGCAAAAGTGTGTGTGGCCTAAACAAAAACCACATAGCATGTTTCTACTTCAGTCAACACCCAAAGACAAACATACCCCCTTGCCCTGTATTCTCTCCGAGACTGCTGTAGCTCGTTATGACTATCAAAATTATGTTGAAATAAACAGAGTTTTCCATTTGCCGTGTATATATAGACAGCTGGATAGTCTGAAGACATGCAAACACGTGATGCTGGAACAACACCGGCGATTTTCCTGATACTAGTCAGGATTTTCTTAATTGTATAATAAATAACATCAGTCTCAGTAACAGGATTCCGGTGTGCATGGCTTATGTACCCTCAGCCAGCATATTGTCCGTACTATGAGGGCTTAGAATGTGTGATGATCAGTCACATGGCCTTTCATCGCCCACCAACCTTCAATTTAAGGAGACTGGTTTTAAGTATTCTCTTATGGGACACAGTGTTCATACACAGCTAGAGCAACAGCTTGAATAAATGGATGTGTTTGACCATGTCAGCGCTGCACACACAGGCGCGTATGAGCACGCCATGAGGACTGCAGCCCACCCTGCGAGAGGCATACAACCAACTTTGGTGTGACTGACTGATGAGGGCTGGAGTGAGCCACCCCATCATATCCAAAGCCTTTCATTTGGGAACTCGCCAAGCTCCAGGGTAAAGAGAAATGCTCTCTTTGTCTCTGTCTCTCTCAAGCTCCCTCTCCCTCATACTAAAACACAGATGCGCACACACAAACTCAAACAAACCCACAAAAGGCACACTGAGTCACACACAGACATTAGACAATACTGCTTGTTTACAGTTTGGCGAGCCGCAGTAAGCACACATGCGTGCACAGAAAGACACACAATCACTGGGCTGAGAGCTGGGCGTGTTTGCACAGTTTGCCCTGACAGTGGGAGAGAATGTGACTGTGTGTGTTCATGTGTGCCTTTATGCACTAAGGAGGGGCGATGGGGCCTGCAGAGATGAGAGGGATCATCTCAGGTCTCCACTCCATTAAATATATACTGTGCAGCAATGCGTACAAATGAAATTCACCCGAAGTCACCTCAGGGCTTAGATCTCACAGCGACCAGCCTGGAGGATAAAGTAGGTCAAACATACAACACACTCCAGACTTTTTATGGGAAGCCAGGAGAATATTTTGCCTACATTAAAAGGTCTTAGATTATATTATGACGGGAAAACTTTCAACATATTTCAGAACTTTTAATGTCTGAATACTTGGAAGTGGTGTGACAGAGAGCAGCACAGGCTTTGGGATCATGATGTGGATGATTAGTTTGGAGTCACACAATGCATTCATTCCCTCTATAGGCATTTCCTGGTTTCCTGGGTTGCCGGTTCCACTCCAGCCAGGTCAAGACATAGATATAAGAGGGCCTGATCAACTTTGGGAGCAGATATCGGATGTGAGGCGGACATCAACATCTGACCCTCTGAACTCCATGCACGCCGTATGAGTGCACCTCTTCGGTGTTACGATCCTGAGGGTGAGATCAGGACGGATTTCACCGCTCGGTGTGCCAGGATGTCCGGGAGGGGGGCACCGGGGATGTGCTGAAGGGAACCCGGGACGAACCTCGGCGGTGCCCCCGGTGTGTGTATGTGTTTGTGTGTGTGAATGTTTACGCCACTCAGGTATATTCATTTCCAAGTAGTTTGAGGTGGCGAGACGGCGGCGGTCTGTCCTTAAAAACCCCCCTCGTGGAGAGTCGCGCTGAAATGTCTGGTGCCCTCTCCCATCCGCAGCGGGCCTATAGGAGGCGGCTAACGGCTAAGCTAACGCTCCTGTTAAATATTTTGGGTTCGCCCCGGCGCACCATCCACCTCACGCGCGCGCCAGCCAGCCGCACAGCTGCACAACGCCAAGCATTTCCGCGACAAACAAAAACAAAGACACTTACTGCCTGAGCGGACGAGGTAGCTGTGCTGCGACGCCGGTTGTCAAGCCCAAAATGCTGCTTATTTAAATATTTTGGTGATGGGGGAAATCGCTCCCCCTGCCATTCTCCATTCTACCGACATCAACAGGTCATCCCAGGACACGCAGCAGCTGAGGGCGAGCCAGACGGAACCAGTGCGGCACGGAGCGGGGGGTGGGAGCACAACAAGGCACAATTCTTTGCAACCGGCGCTTGCAAGGGGCTGCTGTGCCAAAAAAAAAAAAAAAAAAAAAAAACCTGCCCGTCATTGCATTTTCGCATATTTTTGCGAGGCCCGTGAAGTTAGCCAAACTCAGCCAGAGCAGCGTAACGATAGTGATGATGGGATAGATTAGATTTCACAGCTGTGACTGGGGGTTCGGGTGGGTAAAGTTTGGATTGTACAAAGTATCATACTTACCCCAAACTTTAATTGTCTGCTAATCTTGCTGGACTGTTTGTTATTATTATCATCAACCCCCCCGTCAAGAAGATTAATGGCGCTAACTGTAAGCCCACCCCCTCCCTCCCGGTGCCTCTGCCGCCGCTGGATCCTCAGACGATCCCGGCGTGACGCCGCACACGGCGGCGGAGCAGACACTCACCCCGCGCCGGGAAGCTGATGCAGAGCCGCTCGGTTCAGAGGAGGAGACGCAGCGATCTCTCTCCCGGCTTTCCCTCGCTCCGGACAGCCATTCAGTGCCAAAGAAAGGGCGATATCAGCGCCATCGAGGGCGGTACAGTATCCCAGGGGATTGCGGAACGCAGAGCCACTGATCGCGCTGAGCAGGAGAGGAGGAAGACAAGCATGACGCGCTCGTCATTCAATCGCATGATCGTTCCGAGCGCAGCCTCAATTTGGGGAGACCTATCCCACGGCGTACACTGTTTGCGCATTGGCACAGCAGCAGCCTGCGAGGAGAACTCGTCTATCACTCTCAGACTCTCTCTCTCTTTCTCCCTCCTCTCCTTTTCCCTCTCCGCATATGAAGGGATGGAGTTGGGAAAAGTAGGCCGTGTGTGAGTGAGTGTGTGTGTGTGTGTGTGTACTCATTTAACTTGAGTGAACTCAGCGCGCGCATGTAAAGTAGGGATAAAGCCGCACCCTTGCTGTAAACAAGTGAAGCCCTATGTGGAAAACGCATGGCGCACCGACACCTATCAGACCTACACAAACAGATTCTCTCTGCTGACTTATGGTTTTTACCTTCAAGCATGCAGAGGCATGATTTATAGCAACCTATAGCACGTGTTGAAGGCTTTATCTGGAGGTCAAATGGGTTCACTGTACTCCATCCTGGCTTGATCAACAATGCACCCTTTAAATATTTCATGCACATTCATGCCAATATCCATCCTGTCATTTTGATTTATACATTGTGAAGCTGGATTCAGCAGAAATTTCAGATTTCACATGCAGACAGGGAGAAACACCCAATTGTATGTACTGAATGATTGTTAGGGCTGCAGAGTAATGTGTGGTAAGCACTCTTACCTCACAGTGAGAAGGTATTGTGTTTGAGTCCTGGATGGGCTTCAGGACCCTTTTGCTGAGTTTTCGTGTTCTCCCAGTGCGTGCATGGGAGAACATTGGGTTTTCTCCAGATACTACAGTTTCTTCTCACAGTCCAGAAACATATACTTGAGGTCAATTGGTGACATTATATTGACCAAAGGTGTGAATGTATGAGTGTGTGACTGATTATGAGTGACTCCAACAGAGTTCAGGACTATATTAAATTTTGCAGTGTAGAGAATAGATGGACGAAGCTTTGGCTTTATGAATGTCTGCCATCACACAGCAATATATACTCGTAAGATAGTATTTTGAGATTATTTAGAAAAGGAAGCAAGACCGTAGGTGTGTTTTTCTTCAGCAGTAAAACTTTTAGTTTAAAGGTTAGTCACACACACATCAGTGTTACACTGACATGCATACTGAGTATGACTTTCGGTAAGAGCATAACTGTTTTCCAGTCCGCGTCACTGCATAACACAAAAATATTCTGAAAATAGGTGTGAGTTTTTGCTCTTTCCTCTTCAATTCAACAAAATGCTGACTTCACCGAAGCAACTTGTGAGATAATTTGTGCATGAACAGACATTAAAGCGTGTTGAAGATATACAGTCAGGGCCATATATTTGAACATTGGCACAATTTTGGCTGTGTAAAGCACCACAGTGAATATGAAGTGTGACGTGTTGTAATTCTTATACCATTTACTTGATTGAGGATTAAATACCCTCAAACTCAAGCTTAAAGTCTGCACTTAAAGGACATCTTACATGTTTCATTTCAAACCCATTATAGAGGTGCACCGAGCTGCAAATGTTGAAAACTGTATCGATGTTAAAATACTGATAAACCTTGATTATACCGCACACAGTTTTAATCCATTATTAACAAACATTTTTGAGCTATAGTATTATAAAGAATAGATATTTTCTGAAAATAGCACAGTAACATCTATTCTACATTACTGTAAAGCTCAGTTATAAAAAAAAGATTTTTTAAACCTTTTTGCCCTCTCATTCAAACATTTAAGATGTGCTTCATTTTGTGAAAAGATCATGATGGTTTCATTTTCTGCCATCACTCCCTGTTATAGTGTTGTTTTATGTAGTGTTTTGTTCACAAATTTCAAGTTTGAATTTGGTCTAAAGAGACCTGGAATACACAAATGCCTGATCACTTTGCACTGTGTATATTTTCTCCATACACCCAGCTGATAATTTAACTGAATTACTCACATTTGAGTATATCCATATGGTTTTTACAATGGTTGGTTGAAAGCGGAGTGAGCAGCAGAAAGGAACTGATTATTGGTACTAAAAACAACAGTTCATAAAATACATACATGGGGCCTCAAAAAGTGGAAACACACAGACCTGACAGAGCCGAAGTGCAGGGCCACATTATGATTCATGTTGTGAACATTAAGAAAAGATTTTTTGGGGCTGGGTTGATTTAGTTGTTTTATTGTTGTTAGAGTTATGGGAACTTAGTTTTGTTTCTTTAAGGTTTTGGGTAAAAGAATTAGGGAAGACAGTATGTCCAGGTCCCACAAAGGCAACAGCACAAGCATGTCTGTGCTTGTTTTTTTTTTTTTTTTGTTTTTTTTTTGTTTTGTTTTGTTTTTTTGTGATGTTTTGGAAAATCAGTACCATTAATACTCTGAAATTACTGGAACTTGTACTTTTGGGATGAAAAACAAGTCTTACGAGGAAAAACATGTCAGTTAAGTTTGGAGGTTTAACCAATGTCGACATTTTAATAAGGTTAGGGTCTCCAGTACTTAAATCTGAATGAAATTACTGCAATGTGTGTTTCCCTAAAACATTTTCACACAGCTTGTATGGTATAAGAAATGTTTTGAACTTTCTTCCGTAAAACTAATTGTTAAACACGAGACTTATGCTGATTCTTGTTGAAGATGATTATGATACTATTATTTCCCTTTCTTAGATCAGTTTTCTGTTTTTCCTGAAATAGAAATGATTAAAAAAAATGGATGATTCCATTTACAGTGGGATGATGTGACTCCTACCAGCCTGCACAGATCTCACAGTTTCACCACTTTGTACTCATGTCTGAAAACATTGCTGATGCTTTTTATGAGGGTCTTCGTGTGGTTGATTTCACCATTACTTGTCTTGAAGGTTTGTCTTCCAATGAAATAAGTACAGTGAGGACATCCTTGTTAAGTAACAACTACAGTCATTTCTGTATTACAAGACCTTTCAAAGTAGATTTTTAAGCTGAGGAACAAACATATGAGTAATAAATGTGACATTTCAATTGTCCGGAGTAGTGTGGATCCAGGTTTGAGCTGGTGAGCTATAATCAAGTCTTTAAGTGAATTTTCCTTATGATAAGAGTGTAACTGGAGTAATCTGACTTTAGTTCATGCCGTCATAAACCATAGCCACTAGAGGGCACTGGCACAAAAGACCTTATGAGAGGGAGCACAGTGATGGTTGCTTTCTTTCTGAAGGATTTCATAAGAATTTGTAACTCAGTTGAATATTGTGGGGCCGTACAGAATATGAATGTAAGAGATCATGGTAGAGGCTGATTTACTATTTTTTTTATTGATCAGTCCCTCTTTCATTTAGCAGTTTTATTCACGATGAAATCTACAATGCAAATTTACTTCTGCCTGAACATGTCATACATTTTAAAAGACATTTTTAAGACAACATTGAAGATAGCATTGATATTACACTAAAACAGAAAAGGGAGTTAATTCATTTTAATGAATTAATTCTCTGTTTCATTCATGTCATTATTGCAAATAGGACTGGAATCAGAATTCAGGGGGTGGTGGGAAGATGAGTTTGCTTAACCTTCCTCTCATGCGGGGGTCGAAATCTATCTATTTTAATTTTTGAACATATGAAAGTACAACATAAATTTGTATATTATATTTGACTTTGTTAGGAACTTCTATTTCTGCAAAATAAAATTACAAAAATATCAATTTTACTAAATCATAAAATGCTCGGGTGAAAGTTATCAACCTCTGTGTTGTTAGGGTTAGTTTTGAGTCAAAAGGGGAAAAAAAAAGAAAAAATCGATGAAAAATCATTGTTTTTAGGATGATTTGGGACACGGGTGATAACTGACCCGTTAACCTCGGGGGAGGGAAACAGAAAGCTAACACAAGAGGAAGGCTAAGAGAAACTCTATTGATCACCTTGGGGGAATCATTTCTTGTTATGTCATGTATTTTAGTTAACCTTGACCAAGAGTGGTGGGCGAGAGTTGTGTCCATGTAGAGGTTGGTAGACAAAAACCTTGTTCAAGGACCCCCAGCAGCGAGATTTAAACCAGCAAACTTGCTTGCAACTCCACCAGACCATATTGTGTTTGACATTGTCACTGCAGGCAAGGAGGCCCAAAATCTTGGCAAACTGATGGTCTCCTGATCAATAACAGTTTTTGAAATAAAAATACACACAATTTGCGTCTTCATTGAGAAGTGACTGAGCCTGTATGTTCATCTGAGGACTGTGCTGCGTCAGGCGAGGACATTTAACCTGTTCAGCACAACCAGTCTCCTCTGTCACCTTGTTAATTCAGGTACCAGGATGTTTGGCGGCAGGGTATCCCTGGTATGTTCAGGCCCACAGAAGGGGTCAAGCAAGGACCTCGAGGGAGGGTGTTTGGCATCAGTGGATGGGAGGGGATGAGGGTGTGAGACAGGGAGACGCTCTCAGGCAGCCTGCTGGGCAAGGTGCCCCGCTTCCCCCGTTGGCGGCCCCTTGGCACTTAGACTGGCAGCAACATGCTGTGACTCCATCCCAGCAACAGCGTCACAGATTTGGGCAGGCTGCCATGGGGTCCCCAGCCAATAGGGGCACACACTCTGCCAGATCACTCCAGAAGTAGCCAATAGGAAGCCCTGATGTGTTCGGTGTCATCCCTCCCAGATGTGAATTCCTATAAACCCACAAGGTACACAAATACAGATAGAAACACGCAGCTCAGATTTACAGTGGCTCTGTGTGTCAGTGTGGATGTATGGAAGAGAGGAGACACAAAAAGAGCCTCTGTACTTTCAGATGAATGCACCTTTCTATCATATACTGCCACAGTGCATCCAGTTCCGATCTGTCAGCATCTTCAAATGTCTCCAGGGCTGCTATTTCACATGGAGGTGGTGCTCTCACACCGCTGCATGTGGAGCTTTGTCTCACTCTTGTGGACGACTGGAGTACTCTGAGAACACTGTGTGGCACAGGAAGAACTTCTGGTCCTGGAGGGCCACACAGGCCAGCATGTTCTCAATGTCTCCACCTGAATTCAATGAATTTGCTTCTACTAATGTCAGCAGACAGCCTGGAAACAAGGCACTGTTTAAAAATCAAGTGTGTTAGGCCTGGGAGGAGGATATGGATGTCGTCATAACTGAGGATGTCTGGGCTGATGCACTCAAATCAGTCTACTCATCTTCACTTTGGTCGCGCCACAGATTAATTCAATTTAAAATTGTGCATAGGGCACACATCTCTAAGGCCAGGTTATCATCTATGTTTCCTGAGGTTGACCCCTTATGCACCAGATGCAGGCAGACAGAGGCCTCCCTCAGTCACACGTTTTGGTTTTGCCCACTTTTGGATAACTATTGGAGGATAATTTTTAACACTTTATCTCAGCTGTTAGGTTTAAGGCTTGAGCTGGACCCAATCTTAGCTCTCTTTGGAGTCCCTGGGAAACAATATCATCTTAGCTCTTCTAGAAAACAGTGTTTGGCCTTTGCCTTACTAGTAGCACGCCGTGCCATTTTACTTAAATGGAAGGACGCTTCTCCTCCTTCACACAGTCAGTGGCTGCTGGATGTCATGTCCTGCTTGAAATTAGAAAAAATAAGATGCTCATCAAAACAAACTCCTGGTGCCTTCCAGGGCACGTGGGGCTCTCTGTTGAAGGCATTTCCAGCTCTTTAATTACTTAGACCCAGTTTCATGAGATTGTACCAATTCCTGAAATGAACATTCCATTTTGGCAGTGACAGTGGGTGGATGGTGGGTGGGACAAGGTGGATTCTGTTCTGTTTTTCGTTTTTGTTTGGGGGGGGGGGGGTGTATACAGCCATTCCTGTGCAATATACTCTGTTTAGAACGACAAAGCTCGGTAAACCAAGCATGTTTTTTTTTTCATGCCAAGGAAATAACAAAAATATTTGAATAAAAAAATCAAGTGTGTTGAAGCTGGGAGATGCTGAAATCATGCAGGGCTCGAATATGAGATTGAAAATAAAGCTTTTGAGATTAATTGAAACATTTGAAGGATGAAAATTAAATCTGTAATTTATTAATCTTTTCTTTTCGTTTTTTTTACAGAACAACATTATGCATCAAGTACACATAAAATCACAGAAAAAGTATGTTTTTTTGTTTTTGTTTTTTTTTCACACAACACAACACCAGAAATACAAAAGCAAAGCAAAGAAAACTGAACACATCTGACTGACATGGCATCAAAATCCTCAAGTCTGCAGGGAGTCGTCTTGTCATCATTTGGTCTGTAAAAGAAACAAAACACAGGAATGTCTCAGCTTATTGACCAGAAGCAACTGTCAAGCTGAAAGAAAAGGCAGAGTCTCACCTTAAACATGGTCGCAAAAACACCATAGATAACAGATAGAAGGAACAGGATGAGGAAGGTGAAGGCCATGTGCACAGTTTCCACGCCTATATCTTGGCTCACTTCAGCATGGACGATGTGATCTAAAAAATCACACTGCTCCAGGGTGTCTGTGATCAAATGTTTTGTTTGACAGTTCTAAAGTGATTTTGTGTCTGGCGTGCACTGTTAAATATGCTGTTATATCATCTTCTGGAAAACATTGGATGAATGGATGAAATCTTACCTGGTCTGGATAGATTCAGGAGCTTTGTAAAGCTTGCATGGGTCACCTTGCAGGTGAACACCACTCCTGGTAAGAAGTCGATTAGAGACAGATGGAGGTGGCTCCGAATGCTAAATCTTCCATCTGCACCTCTTTGTGGCTCACTGGTATTGTAATCCCGTAATTCTGAGGTTCCATCACGAAACCAGGTGATGTTGATGGCTTCAGGAGTGAAGTCAAAGGCGAGGCACACAAGTTCATTAGAACTCTGAAGCAAGAGGACTGAAGGTTCACTGAGGGCCACTGGAGCTGAGAAAAGAAGCAGAAAAGCTTTTTATTGTTTTGGACTCAGGCAAATGTGAGCAACCAAAAATAAACAACTCACCCAGAACATCCTTCATGGTGCTTCGAAAAGGTGTTTCAGATGATTCATGGATGACAACACAAGAATATACTGGTGTGTCCAGACTTTTGGATACGTTTAATTTACTGCTCATGGAGAAAGAGCTGCTCCTCGTGTACTTCCACACTGGACCATTGACGTACCGAGAGGATGGAAGTTCCTTTCCATTCTCCTCCCAGTAGACTAATATATTGGATGGGGAAAATCCAGAAACTTGGCAAACAACCGTGAAGATATCTGACACTGACATCTCAGAGGCGGTTGGTTGAATTATCTTCACTGTTGGTGGGAGCAGATCTTGACAAACACAAAAAGACAGAAACCAAGGATCAGTTGTTTTTTCTTTGAACTTTATCTGTTAGTTTATCGTGAGAACAAGAAAGTTTTTCAGCCAAGATTCTATTTTTACAATGAACAATCATATTTTTACCACTACCTCTGCTTTTGCTGATACGGGCCTCGCAGCCTTTGTTGGAACATTGATGTTTTCCCTCACAAGACACTTGTTTATATGCATGCCAATCCTCTGCTGACACACCAAAGAAGCTCTGCATCGTCTCTGTCCCATTGCTGTGGCTCTTTGGTTGCTGTTGATGAACATTGTGTCCAAAATACTTGCTATTGTCAACCTTCCAGCTGATGGAGAAGTCTTTAAGGTGGTGACCGACCAGAAGGCAGGTGATATTCATCAGAGCCTTTTCTTTGCTCCGAAGCTGCTGCAGTGGCGGTCCATGAACATAAACCTCAGCAATCTGAGAGGATGCTGGAGTAACTGAAGAACAAATGGAAAGAAAACTGCAACATCAGTCAAATGGAAATAGAGAAACGATTGTGATGAGATTTGATTCAGAAGTGGTGAGACTGTATTGATCATTTCCTGACTAATGTTGAGTGTTGTCGGGTTACCTGAGCAGACACTGATACTCTTGTTGACTGCTGTGTTGAGAGACTTGTCAGAGACTTCACAAGTGAAGACGTTCCCACTTTGCCAATCTGATCGCAGGACTTGAAGTCGACTGGTCACTGCTACACGCCCATCTGCACTCATGGTGATGGCGCCTTTTGTTGAGGAAGAGCTGATCTGGAGCTCAGGCAACCATTTGATTTGAGGGTCGAAGCCACTTCCAGAGCATGAGAGTGTTTGTGAATCAGAGTCCTGACTGGGGATCAGAAGAAGTTCCACTGATGGATCCACTAAATGAGAGATAAGTCAGAAAACTGATGAGTGAATACATTGATTTAAACAGACAAATATATTTATGAATAGTCCACTCACCAAAAATATTGCCTATAGATTGGGATGAGCTGCTGTTGGAAAAACCTTGATTCACCTTGCAAGTGAAACTTTGGTCTTTTTTCCAGTATTTTTCAGGAACATTGAAGTGTTTGGTCTCTGAATGAATGTCTGAGGCTTTGTGAAAATCAACATATTGATTGTCAGAGATGTCAACTCCATTGGCCTGAATTGTGATGGAGAGATCATGTGAGGAAAGTTGTGTGATTTCACACTTGAGCACAGCACTGTTTCCCTTGAGAAGATCTGGAAGAGATCTGCTTATCATCACCACTGGAGCAGGAACTTCAGGCTCTGAGAGATAAAGACGGCAGAAAACAAAGAACACAATGAATCAATAAGTCTCTTCAGCAGTGTCTGATTTTCAGGTTGAAAGGTGATCTTACCTGTGATGTTTTTGGTCTTTTCCACAGATGAAAAACATGCATGTTCAGCTCTGCATGTAACATGTTTCAGCTGCTTCCACTTTGTTGAAGGAACAGTTACTTCACTTGTTACATAACTTGTGTTGGAGGATTGGGAAACAGTGTTACTTGGTGCAACTTGTTCGTTCAAAAGCCAGGTCACCTTGGCATCAAACACAGTGCTGATCAAGCATGTGGCTTTCACATCAGAGGGAGCCGTCATCACAGTCTTGAAGCTGGGAGTGTCCAGGATCATAGAAGGAGGAGTACTTGCATGCACTGAGGAAAAACAATAAATGACATGAACCATAATCACTCAGTTCATCACAAAGACATTATCTGAATACATTTTAGAAATGCAATGATTTATTTTCAGTGTATTTAATGAAGAAGTTCACATTCATACTTACTCTCACAAATACTTGTTGTTTTTTCATATTTACTTCCCTCATGAGTGGCCTTGCATGTGAAACTGCTGCCTGTTGTCCACTCTGTGATATTTGGCTCAATCTCACTGCTGAGGCTGAAGGTTTTTTCTCTCCCTTCCATACTTTGCAGCTTTAATTCGTTTGGAACAATAGTCAGGGGTTGTTGGTCGTGTTGCCACTCCACACTCAGTTTGTCTGGATAGAAGCCACTGAGAGTGCAAATCAGTCTGACTGCTGAGTTTCCCAGTTTACCTTTCCAGACAGGGTACAATGTGATGTTTGGTGAGACGATCCGTGGTTCTGAGACAAAGAAAAGATGATTGTGTCTTCACCATGCTTCACTGCACATGTGGGTTATGAACAATAAACAATAAATAATTTGGCCAAAGTGATACATACCTTCATATTTTGGTGAGTAATGAACTGTTTTAGGTGTAGTGTGTTTGTGTTTGGGCCAGATGGCAGAGTTGTACTTTTACATAGTTTGTGGTGTAATAAATTCAGGTGGAGACAGGACTGGAAGTCTGTTACACAGATGTTAAACATGATAGGGCGGAGTGATCAGGGCAAGCGGCCAGCGGAAGGCTTCACAACACCCAGGCCCCCCATGAGTACTGAAATAAACAGAAGTGAAACAATGCAAGGAGCAACGGAGCACAACAGACAGCAGGTGTGAGGCGTGGCGAGCCAGTAGGAGAAGCAAAAAGCACATTTAAATACGTCTTGACAGTACACAGTTGTTATCAGAAAGCCTTAACGGAGCTTTGCATGACTTTGGCTGAAGGTTTTAGTTCTCACATGCAGTAATAATAGTCAAAAAGTAACCAACTGTAAAGATTCTCACATTACACATTGAGTTTCACACACACTGTTGATTCCATCTGCTGGAAATAAACACAACATATTATTTACAGAAATACAGAAAATTAATTTCTATCATAATAAACAACTCATTTTACAACTACATAAAGTACAGTGAAAGAGAGAATAAGAAGCCACATCATTTCTGAACTTCATTTTAACCGTTTATTTCAAAAAGGCAAACAAAGACATAAAAAGCAAAAAGACTGCTGTAACTACTTACATGATAATAGGAATTTGTCAGAGAAATGATTTATGATATATACTTCCTTAAGTTTTCATGAAACAGATATGATCGTACTCCTTGTTTCATTTAACCTGAAAAGAGATGTTTTGATAAAAGATAAGAAAATTGCAAACTCAAATGTAAATGGACAAAAATGGCCAAGTACTTTATATTTAATATCACTTATTTTTCATATTACATCTAGGCGTGATGGTGTTCATAATATCTTCCCAAAATACAGTAATAATATAAGAGATAATATTATTGAACTTGTAAGGAAATCTCAAGTAACAGTCAATACAAGTTTGTACAATTTGCCTCTTGGCAAAACAAAAGTATGATTTTATCTTTTCTTGTAAATGTCAACAGCATCAAAGTGTATAAGATGAGTGCTGTAACCGTGCATGCATCATTTATTGTTGAGAATTCTTCATTAGAATTAGAAGTGAAGGCAGAATGAAACTGTTGGATTTATAGGATGAATAATTACTGAGAATGGAAATTTGTTTCACCACATTAACAAAGCAGTTCTGCTTCAAGATGTAGTTATTATGGTAATGTGTTTTTGTAGATATGATGTTGCATTTTTTTTTTTTGTCAGTGTTTAAAACTATCAACTGTGAAGACTTTTTCTGATCCATATCTGTGCTTGACAATATAAAATGACTTGTACCTTGATCGCTGTAGTTCCAATAGTGAACAGCAGAGTGAGGAGGAAGAGGATGATGAAGGTGAGGGCTGTGCTCGCCATGTTGTCCTCTTCTGCCCTCTCAGCATCGTCCTTGTTGTTTGTTTCAATCAGGCGCTCTAAATGTTGAATATAGTCATTATTTGATTAATACTAGCCACCGCTTAGATCTTGCTTTAACGAACAGCTTGTGTGAAAATGATTCTTCACATGGGAATGTTGTCGTCAGTGTAGAATTAAAAAGAATAAAGATAAGAGAAATGCTCAGTTGTATTTTAGGAAGTATGCACGATAAGTCTCATTTGATTTCATCATCTTAAAAAAACAGTGTCAGTGGCATTAGGTTCATTCTGCCTGCAGTGATCCTGACTTGCTTTTGAAATTCATAAATATTGGTGGTTTGCTTCCCTTGGCTTGTACTAGAGTTTCTTCATTGTTCGACTCAGAAACAGCCGAGGTCGAGTCAAACTGTTGATTGTATGTGGAGGGATGAAGGACCCAGTAGAGCAAACAGCCACACAGACAAGTCACAGAAGCAGTGCTGCTGCACTATTCAAGAACAATGCAACCATGAATGGGACTTATTGGATCATTTTCTGAAGTAGGTGAAGAGATATTGGCAAAGATTTTTTTTTGTTGTTTCAGAACTCAAGCCAGATAAAATCAGTCTCTCTCTATGTGTCTATCTCCATATATTCAAGTATCAGTGGCACAATAGACATACAAAAAACAGTCGCACACACAATATTCAGGTTGAAGAACGACATAACTGCACTTAACAAACATGAACAAACATTAAAGGATTTGCAAAGTTTTTTTTTTTATTTTGATTTTGAATCTGCAGTGAAAACACACAAACACATTGTAATATCACAAGCAACAAACATGAACATCCAAACAACAGAGGACACAGTGAGACAGAAGGAAACATCTACTGGGCCTTGCACGTGTCGGGGACATTCATGCTGAGGTTCACCACGTTGTTCTTTTCAAATGTTCTGTAGCCAATGGATCTGACAATGGCTTTTGTTGTGTTGACCAAGGACTCGTGGTAAACGACACAGCTGTACACAGCATCACTGTCACTCCACTGGTCAAAGCTCAGTGTTAACTGGCCGTAAGCAGAATACGATCCTTTGCTTTCTACAGGGCTGGTGGTGTTGAAGTCATATTCTGAACCTGCTTCCTCATCGTTAACAAGCCAAGAGACAAAAACCTCCGGAGGAGAGAAGTCTTTCACAAAGCAAGTCAGGGTCACCCTTTCTGCTTTAGGATGTTCAACTGGTGGCAGCATAAACACTGAAGGCCGCTGACATTGTTTTCCTGCAAATATAAAAAAATCCATTAGATATAAAGAACAGAGGAAAGTACCTTATGTTCCCAAGAGAATATTTCCTAAATAATAAAAACCGAGGTAGTTTGTGGAGTGACAAGTGGAAGGAAGCACTGTTTTTACTGGACACTTGCAGAGCAGTTTTCTTACCGATGTCCTTTTGGTACTCTTTCTTCAGTGGCTCTATCATGTTGTCATGCTCGACCACACAGAAGAATCCTGTCCCCTGGCTCCATTCCTCATAGGTGATGTCAGTAGAATGGACAAGTGTGCTTTGCTTTCCCTTGCCAGGCTCCATCTGACTGCCAGCTATTTCTTTTCCGGAGCTATTCTCCCAGAAAATCTTTTCCACTCTTCCCTTGTTTACCTTGACTTCACAGGTCAGAGTTCCTTTTCTGTTCACAGACATGTTTTCAATTGAGGGACCTTCAATAGTTACTTCCACATCTGCTTCTCGACACCCATCACCTATAAAGTGAATAAAAACGTGACCTGAATGAAAAGTGTTCATCATGGAAAGTGAACCAACATAAATGATTAAAAGAACATGTCATGGTGTACTTACAGGTTGTGGTGGATTCTTTGTAGGTCACAGATTTGCTGATATTGTCTTTCCCTTTCCTCTCAAACACACATGTATATGTAGTACCTTTACTCCACTCATCGGGCTCAACACTGAGAAAACTTGATGCGCTGTACAGTGTGGTTTCATTCCCCGCTCTTCCTGCAGAAATGGTCTCAATCTTGTCTATTTTGCCAGTGATTTCTCCTGTATTTTTCTGCCATGTTATGTTGTGTTCCTTTGGAGCAAAATCTTTGGCAATGCAGGAGAACGTAACCTCATTGTCCTCTTCAGAGAAACACACTTTAAGAGTTGGTTCAATATATTTCACCTCTGAAAAACAAACACACACACATATGTATGCAGAAGCTGGAAGGAATATAGATATATATGCAGAAGCTGATCATGTGTCACAGTGTTCATCAAATCTGGATGAACAGAAGTGAAAAGATGACTGAATATGCAACTTGCACATGCATCCATGATGCTGCTCAAATAAAAGGTTTCCTTTAAAAATGAAGTGTCTTTTCCATTAAATGACAATTGATTCAATTTTAAATGTATTCAGATTGTAATGCTTGCTTCTGCATATACATTCACTGTCAAGCAACATGAACATAAATGTTATTTAAATGGTGTTAATGTACAATCCATATTGAAGCAGGCAGACACCAGGAGAGAACTTGGAGCAGTGCAGAGAGATGAAAAAGGAAAGAATCAAATATTATTCTAAGACAGAGTTTGTTAGTGAGGGGAAAAAAGAAAAAGCAATGTTCTGTCCGTCTTATTCCACCTGCAGTAATGAAGTAGGTCTTTTCGTGATGAGATGTATTAAATTGATGAATACTAATAAATTAGGTTGTATCACTCTTTTATGTAAACCAAAGATTAATCTGTTCATTTATCAACACATGTAGATTTGACACAGTAAAAAAAAAGTACCACCTGTACTCAATAATATTTCAGATCATCCACTAAATAGGATAATAACTTCTGTAGATGTTTGACAAAACTTATCAGAAATAACTGCTCGATATATTTGTTTAATCCTGCAATTCAGTGAAAAGTCCATGTGAACAGGCCTGCCATGCAGTTACACTCAATCGATCACTTTTAATAACAATCATATTTTCCTTAGCTGGAGACTTACCAGGGAAGACAAAAGCACCCTGGGATTGCCCGACAGGATGACTGGCCAGACATTTGATGCTGTCCAGCTTGTTCCAGTCTTCTCTTTTCACCTGGATTTGACTGATGCCAGTGTAAGTTTCTCCTCTCTGGATTGCAGGATACTGGACGAAATCAGTCAAGGCCGTGTCGCTTTTGGTCCATGAGAAAGTGAGTGAGGCGGGAGAGAAGCCAGTGGCCAGGCAGGCAAGAGTGAAGGTGGTTGCACTGTCAGAGCTGCATGGACTCAGAGGAAACACCGTTGGCCCAGTAGAAGTGGCTGGAAGCAAAAGAGGAACAAGAAGAAGAGAAATAAATTATCGTTAGTGTGTTGTGTAACAATGCAGGATTATATGAGGTCAATTTCATTACACTGTGATAGTTAAAACAGCGGGAAGGCATGAAAGACATTCAGAATGTTGAACATGATAAGTATCCTGCAAACTCACACTTCTAAATCATTCAGTAAACATGGAAAGGAGACAACAACTTAAGGAAAAAAAAAACTGAAACAAAACCTTTCCATTAAAAGTGTAAAACAGTGCAGTGAAGTTTCCTGTAAAAGTCATTACAGTAAAAATAAATAAAACAATAAATGAAAACTCAGTTTTTAACTGAAAAAAAAAACTCCGACATTCGAGAAGACCACAGTTATCATAACTGAAACTTAGAAAACACAATGAAATTTTCGTGAGAGAAGAAATTTTTGATAAAACATAAAACTTTTCAATAAAATGATCTTTTTTCTTCCTTTTTTTTAAACAAAGAACGAGACAATGAACCAGCAGAGTTTTTGAACAGAAACAAGCTTAAACACATTCGACTGAGTTCACGTTATTTTGTCAGAAACATGCATGACTTTTAATCCACTTTAGAAGTTGTGGATGATATATATTAATTGTCTTACCTGATGAAACTGTTATGGTTGTACCCTACCCCAGTAGCCGAAACCATAGGAGCACAATGCTGAATTTACTCAGCCTGTAGTATTAAACGCCCATAAGGTCCATCTTCAAAAAGTCCACTTTAATGTTCAGTTATAAATAAAATATAACCTTTGAACTTATTTTAACAACTATGAGTGTGATATTTCTATGTTGGAAGACTCAATATAACAAATTCGAAAGGCCGTTCATGTTAAAAATAACATTTTGGGTAACACTTTACTTGAAGCCCCCCTGCATAACACATTATAAGTACATTCATAAAGCATTATAATGCCATTATAACATGTGTAGCTGTAGTTATAAACATTCATAGATGATCACAATGCCAGGACCAAACCCTAACCCTAACCCTAACCCTAACCCTAACCTTAATCCTATGCTGTATACTGCTGTATAGTGAGTTATAAAGCATTGTGATCATGTATTAGTGTTTATAACTACTTATAATGTGTTATAAAGAGGGGCTTCAAGTAAAGTGTTACCACATTTTGTTCTTACCTGATGACTTGTCATCAACTTAAACTGAAATTTACATTAATTACAGACTGACTTACCAGTGTTCATTTAACCTTGTTGCCTTTTTCTTTCGAAGGCATGATCACAACATACCCACTTCTGAACAGCAAAAACATCTCAAATAAAAATTTGCCACTGAGGTTTTAATTTAATGCAAACAGGGTACATATTACATATCATCATCAATGATATAATGAAGAAATTAAATTTTACCTGTTGTTACAGTCACCATTGTTCCTTTTCCCCAGTCGTAGAAAGACCAGCCATCACAGTTCTGATAGTCTTTTGGCGCTCCTAACAAAAACTCATCACGCTTGTATGAATCTCTCTCATATATTTAGTTTTTGGTGATATTCAGAGGGAATTTTCCACTAATTATCATTCATAGAGGAATGTTGTGATGCAATTTTTCCTCAAGGTTTGTTTGTTTGTTTATTATTTATTTTTACAAGGCATTGCTGTAGTTCTTTCTCTTTTATCAATTAGAAATGTAGA
The DNA here is from genome assembly GCF_902148845.1 of Salarias fasciatus. Classification (NCBI taxonomy): domain Eukaryota; kingdom Metazoa; phylum Chordata; class Actinopteri; order Blenniiformes; family Blenniidae; genus Salarias; species Salarias fasciatus. The sequence goes on along the minus strand of NC_043748.1, from coordinate 16,894,288 downwards.
GTTTCTCATATATGGGTTTATGCCCTTTCCTCAGCAGTCAGCAGTCAAAAGCAGTTTTAAGGTTTAAGAAAAAAAACACTTGCTCTTTTTTTTTTTACCAGGAGACACTGACTTTTTCTAAAAGAGATAAACAATTTCATTTTTAAAGAAAAGTTTACACAAAGGCAACATGTAACACAACAGTTACATATTTAATAATTTGGCACATGAGTCACAACTGTCTGCCCTACAGGAAGAAATTATAAGTTAAACAAATATTTCCAACTGAAATTTATCAACGAAAAGGACAATAGACGGACTTACCAGTTTCATTTAACCTTGTTGCCTTTTCTTTGGAAAGCATTACCACAATATACCCACCTCTCAACAACAAAAACATCTCCAGTACACATTTGCCACTGAGGTTTAAATGTAAAGGAAACAGAATAAATATCACAATATCACAAAGGATAGAAGGAAGAAATTATTTTTTACCTGTTGTTACGGTCACCATTGTTCCCTTTCCCCAGTAGTCAAAAGCACCATCACAGTGTAACAAACCAACACATTCAATGTACAAAAACCAGCTTATATAATACTCTTGATTTCACCATCTTTTAAATATGTTAGACTTTTTTTCTTATCACAATTAAGCATGACACAACAAAGGTTTGCTTACCTGTTTGTTACAGTATTTTTTGTGATCTAACACGTATTAACCAAGGCATCTAAAATGCGAACTGAAGTATTTTAAAATGCAGTTTTCTCCCCACTGAGGACCAGATATTCTAACCTGTGTACTTTTGACATTTATGACAACAATATGAGAAGGAAAAAGCTTATTTTACCTGATGTGACAGTCACCATCGTTCCTTTTCCCCAGTAGTCAAAAGCAGCATCACAGTGTAAAAAGTCAATGCAACCAACATACAAAAACATGCTGGGAGCAGAAAACTTCCTCTAAGAGTTGAGTTTTTTGTTTTGAGTTCCTTTATTTTCCAGTAATGAAAGGCTCAGTGACAATGAACAACATATCAAGCATATAATAACTAATGTTTCTGACTATATCATATTAGCATACAGTTATTATTTTTTTAAAATAAGACAGACACTTGTATTTTACCTGTTGTCACCGTCACCAGTGTTCATCTTTCCCAGCAAGTTAAACAATCACAGTGACAAATATCATTTGTGTCATCAGAGCATGAATATTTAATAACATGCATCATTTTAATCCATGAAACCTCATATGTCACCCAGCTCTGCTAACATAGACAATGTTTGATTTCACATTCAACATACATGCAGAAGACAAGTTTAAAGACAAAATAACAGGATAACATCAAAAATACCTTTTCTGTCCAAATAAATGAATTACTTACCAGAAGTTACTGTGACTTGAGTCCCTTTCCCCCAGTAGCCAGTAGTAATCACAGTGTTACATGTCATATGACAGCCTATGACAGATACTTATTAACCTGGAAAGCAGCAAGATTACAGTGATAAAATAATTCCCATTGTATTATCTTGTGCATTTCTCCCGAGATGTGTCATTTCCTCTTGGTTACATAAAATGAAGTGTGTGTGCCATCAGTTGGTGAACAACACTTCCTCTTTATCAGCCCCTCTTCTCAGCTTCAGTCCCTTCAGGGGTTCACACAACAAGACTTCTTTACTGGAAGTTGAGGACAACAATACCAGCTTCAAATAGGTTTAGATAATAACTTAGATTCTTAAGATGGATGAAGATTGATGCTTTGCCAGAGTCATGTTATCACACCCTTTGTCAAGTTTCTCTATAAAAATAAAGTAAAACGAACAAGATTTCCTCTGCAATTTCACAGTCATTCCTGATCCTCAAGCAACATCTACAGTGTAACAACAGAAACACATTGCTCATGAGTGATTACTCAGCTGGTACATGAATTGCTAAATATTTTGGGTCTTCAGCAATGTTGGGCTACTTACTTTTAAAAAGCAATTCATTGTAGGTACTAGTTACTTCTACCAAAAAGCACTTTAGTTAGTCACTCAGTTAAAAGATTTTAAAACTAACTAATAACTAGGTGAAGTATAACTATTGCATTACTTAAAAAACATGTATGAATATGTTAAAGAATTTGCTTTCCCCCTTAATGGAACTTTAAGATGGGTGTTAAAATATTTATTTTAAAACTGAATATATCATTACTGAAATAAATAGACACTTGACAGAATAAATTACAAACAGGAAACTTTACATTAATCTAAATTATTCAAATGTTGCTGTGTGATAATATGAGACAAGACACCGATCAAATTTGATTTGTGGCTGACAATAGCATTTCTACATTTTAAAAGAACAATGAAACACAGAATAGATGTATGTCAAGAGAGATGCCCTCTCCAGGTCTGTGGAGAGATCCTGGCCCAAGTGGAGGAATTTAAGTGTCTTGGGGTCTTGTTTACAAGTGGGGGAAGGATGGAGCGTGACACTGACAGGCAGATCATACAGCATCATACAGCTCTACATGCTCCTTCTGAAGAAGGCCTCCCAACTTCAGATTGACATTGGGGCCATTCATACTGACGGAGACAAGCTGCCTCACATTCAGTTTTGCAACACATTCCTGTGAAACATGACATGACGAGACCATGACATGGCAGTAAATTAAATTATGACATTATGCCTTGGATTTCTTTTGTCTACACAGACATTCAAATCAAATAATATGTAACACGTTTCAAACATAAAATTGCACCACCAATGTTTGCTAAATGTTAACCCACACTTATTCACACACAAACAGACAATGAAATGAAAAGATAAATGCTAGCCTAGTAGACTAGCATACTGTACACTTACTTTGATATGATGCAACAGGTCCTGAGCTGTTCCATGTCCCAAAAATTGAGAGTTCAGATATCTGGACCGGAGCCATCCTCCCAAAAATGCACATGGACATCCAGCTGCTTATTTTTTGTTGATTGATTCAGACTCTCGTCAAACATCAACACAAATCGGCCAGCATTGTTAATGCTATCAATAAGCTGCTGCTTAAAGGTGCATTAAGAAGTTTTACAACCTAAAAAATACTTATTTTCCACCATAAATATGTTACACATTTTTAATGATGTGTACAATGTGCCCTGACATATTCATTACAAGTACCTCTAACAGCGCTAAATTGTCAGTTGAAAGTTGCAGTGCCGGTCAGGCACCAGCATTTTTTTGGGGAGAATTTGAAAGGAATGATGTAATGCGCGCTCCGGCTGGATAGGTTTCGCTGTGTCCGCCATTACTCCGCCAGATGCTTAGTGGGCAACAACTGAGCAGGATCTTCCAGAAAGTAAGAAAAGGCCAGCTTCTAGCACTGCCACAACTCCAGCAGACTCCACCAGGTAAAAGAAACTTAAATCTTACTTGAGCGCTTCTAAACAAGCGAAGATGGAGTCCCCCTCTTCTGTGAAACGGGAGCCACAGGGACGAGTTTTTCACGAAGCTGCGCTACGCCCAAGGCCTGCAGGGGGCGCTGTTTCGCATAAAACGTGCAAACTCCTTAAAGGAATACTCCACCCAAAAAACGATTTGGCCTCATTTTCTACTCACCCTCATGCTGAGAAACACTCTGGAGCACTTTTTTGACGTTTCAAATGCAGTTGGAGATGTTTGGGGATTTTCGTTGTCAACAAACAGGGACCGACAGAGCCCGACAGAAAAAATGGTCCATAAAATCCACAAAACGTTCCCATTTTCCTTCATACTGCTCGTCCGCTGTAATCCAAGTGTCCTGAGCGCGTAACGTCCATAATTAATTCTTAACGAGGTCATTTAGTACATTTTAAGAGCCCAAACAGGGCGCTCTCATACAGCTCCATTGCATGTCTGCACGCACACCCTGAACTACGGAAGCCGCGGCAGACCAAGCAACACGCTTGTGCCCTTTCAGCAGGACACCGAATTCAAAGCTTTAAAACAGTAGCCAATCACTTTTGTGATTGTCCACAGCTCGGTTACTCACAGCAGAATATATACAGCGGAACTTCTTCTTCTACGCTTGCAATTTAGAAAAGTAGTCGCTGAAAGCGCGCAAGCGTCTGGCTTGGTCTGCCGCGGCTTCCGTAGTTCAGGGTGCGCGCGCAGACATGCAATGGAGCTGTATGAGAGCGCCCTGTTTGGGCTCTTAAAATGTACTAAATGACCTCGTTAAGAATTAATTATGGACGTTACGCGCTCAGGACACTTGGATTACAGCGGACGAGCAGTATGAAGGAAAATGGGAACGTTTTGTGGATTTTATGGACCATTTTTTCTGTCGGGCTCTGTCGGTCCCTGTTTGTTGACAACGAAAATCCCCAAACATCTCCAACTGCATTTGAAACATCAAAAAAGTGCTCCAGAGTGTTTCTCAGCATGAGGGTGAGTAGAAAATGAGGCCAAATCGTTTTTTGGGTGGAGTATTCCTTTAAGGCACCTTTAAAGTGTGGTGCTAATCCGAATTTAATAACGTATCCTGTTTTGTCCTTTCCACAGGTGAACGTCTTAGCAATATCCGAATCGGGAAACATCGACCTGAATATGTCGGAAATTCCTTCATTTGAATTCTCGATTGCAAGATGCACTCTACTGAGACTGCTCTGTTAAAAGTGTCCAGTGATATTCAGATGGCTGCGGACTCTGGTCAGTATTCAGTTCTGGTTATACTGGATTTATCTGCAGCTTTTGACACAGTGGACCATAATCTCTTGTTACAAAGGCTGAACACTGACTTTGGAATTTCTGGAATGGTTCTAGAGTGGTTCTCTTCTTACCTGACCAATCGGACATTATCGGTGTGTGTCAATAACATTCTGTCTGAAACCACTCCTTTGGTGTATGGTGTTCCTCAGGGGTCAGTCTTGGATCCAATTTTGTTTTTGTTGTACATCAGCTCCATTGGCAAAATCATTCTCCATTTTAAACATGTGTCTTATTATCTCTATGCTGATGACATTCAATTGTACATTTCTTTTAAAGAGTGTGAGTTGCACAAATTGACTTAATGGACTGTATTTCAAGTGTAAAGACTTGGCTTTCTGAAAACTGTCTCCAGTTAAACTCAGATAAGACAGAAACTTTGATAATTGCCCCTGAGCAGAAAATCCCCTTTATTAAGAGTCACCTTTGTTCTCTGGGCTCCTCTGTCCAGTCGAGCATCAGAAACCTCGATGTCTGGTTTGACCAGTCTCTGTCCCTGGACAACCATTCAAGATTCAAAAATTCTTATGTTTTATTTTGATATTGTTTTTTGCACTGTGAAGCACTTTGTGATTTTATCTGTGAAAGGTGCTATACAAATAAAGTTTATTATTATTATTATTATTACAAATTATTATTATATTATCTATTATTAGGACAGGGCTTTCAGCATAGTCGTGATCAGACAGAGGCAGACAGGAGGCAGGAAGTTCAGCTGGTAGGTTGACATCGAGAGGCAGCACAGGACTTCCGGCCACATCACGAGTTGATGCATATGAGGACAAACAATGCGTCATAAGTCATTTTACATTTTATACTTTGAGAAAACTAAATCATTCAGGCCACCAGTTAACCATTTACATAACCTGTCTTGTCTGGTGGTGGAATGTACATTGCATATATTGTATGGTGGGATATTTGTGAATGGTATTTAAAAACGTGTATAAGAATTTGTAAGGTAGTGCATCATTGTTTGTAAAGTGATAATGACTGTCTGTGTAATGATTATGAAAAAATACTTGTGATTGACAATATTTTTAGAACAATTAAAGTGCTATGGGAGCTATGGCTAAAGCTACAAGTTGAGCCTGTAACTGTTGTATTTTCAGAAAATGACTAATTTGCAAATATTCAGAACGAGGTAAGGTTTTTATTTATGAATGAAGTCCTTGCACTGTAGCTGTTCGATAGCTTAGCATGTTAGCTTGTGGTGGTTGCAAGCTACTAGATTACAACTCAATCTCGTAATTTTGCATTAAAGCTAGGGTTGGCGATTTGAATGAGATACATTTTTTTAAATACTGGTTAAAATGATCTTTATGACCCGATGGGAAACAATTCATAGCGTGTTCTTAAAGTAGTTTGGAAAATATCTGCTATCTACAGCAGGAGTAAAACGGGAAAAACAGCAACCAATCGTCTTGACGGGACACCTTTTTTAAACCAATCAAATCCCTTTGCCGTTCGACCTGCCCCCTGCGCGTACATGTCAATGGCGTGCACTGACCCTGATCCAGTGCGCGCGTAGAAGGACGGAGCGTTGTCGCAGAATGGCGGAGAAGAATGTTTGGGGCTTTGCTTACCGGTGAGTGCGCCATACTTGGCATAGTGCAAATAAAGAAAAACGAAGAAACGAAGCGTTGAGGACGGGTTACGCCAGGAACGCACTGGACGCGGAAGTGCTGCGCGCACCGCGCGCGCGGAACGTCTCTGCGTCTCCGCTCCCAACGGAGCTCCTCCAATGGGGTGGGAGCTGGGCGGAGCCTTGGGAGATGCTACATTCGTGCTACATGCTAGTTTTCCAAGATCGCCAATCCTAGCTTTAATATTTCACAGCGTCGTGAATGTGCGGATTATAACGTGCCCACCAAAGTGTTTTGGGGTTGTTGGATTGTGTATTTGATGAGTTTGACGAGGGGGAACAAAAATACCATCCACTTCCATTGTGTCCATCCCGAAAACCTTCCCCGACTCACCTCTGAAAAAACAACAGCTCGCCCTCACAAAAAAAGTAAGTATGTAAGTAAGTAGTTCGAAATGACTAAGGAATTGCGCTAAATGGGCCAATTTGCCAAAATGTTGAAGTATCACTTTAAGTACTTGTTTACTGAAGCAGATGGAGCAATGTTGGATTGTATTCTCTTCGATAACCAACACCATTGCTGCTGTTTGTACAGACGAGCCAAGTTAATTGTGGATATGTTTGTCCTAAGTTGTACTTTGTTGTTTGTTGTAGGAAATCACACACACACACCTTTTTGGATTATGAGCACAAATAAAGTGAAGAGAAATGCTCCAATCACCTCAGTCCTTTCTTTGACCCTGGCCTGGGGCAGGTAACAGCCTGTGGGGGGCCGGTTCTCTCGAATGTGGCCATGGGACTCTGCCTGAGTGGGTGGGGTCGGCTCTTGTGCTCTTCCTCTCTTCCTCCTCTCTGCTCGGGCCTGGACCCCATGTCTGTCAGGGGTCCCGGCCGAGGCCTTCCTCTGCCCACTTCTGCACCGGTGCATTGACGTCTGCCTGGGGTAGCGGCTGGGATCTGAGCTCCAGGATTGCCGCCGGTTGTCTGGGTCCTAAATGCCTTTCTGGCTCGCTTCTGGTCTTCTCAGAGGTCAGAGGTCATATTTGCATGATCACAGTTACATTTCCATGATCACACTGATCTTAAATCACTCTTCATATTCTGCATGTAGACTCGGTCACCTTGTTGACTTGTGGGGTGACTAATGGCTATCCGTGTTCGATCTCTCCTCATGCCCTGGTTTGGAATTTAACACCTGGATCCTCAGCTTGCACGACCTGGATAATTACCCGTTACTCCTCCTAACAAGAATCCGTAAGATGTTCTAGAAGTCTAGTAATCAATAAAAAACATCATGTAACCGTGGCAAATGACCTCTTCTGTATCTGTTTCAATTCAGTTCAAAGCTATTCTACCAAATCAAACAAAACTGCCAATCAGATTACAATGTCCCCACGAAAGTTGAAGCCCCATGAAGGTTTCGTCATTTGGTGGCTGGTTGTTTGCGAAGCACTTGTGAGTTTGGCTGGTTACATGATCAAAGTAGACTTTAAATCTGAAAAACTTAAGCTTTGACCACAAGATTGACCAAGGACAAGACTGGACAAAGACTGTCCAGGGCAAACTCTGCTCGTTGAATGGATAAATAAGATTATTAGATCAATTGATGACTGCAAACTCTTCAGGATGGCAGTCATAACATTAATATATTGAGAAAATCAAATTTCATTATCAACAAGACCTCAATGTTTATTTTTTTCCCGAAAATGCATCATAGAAAAGTCTACAATTGATTGAACCACAATGATTTAATCTGGTTTAAGTATATGGTAAATTTTACTTCTAATCTGTTGTGGGTTTTTTTTATTGCTTAAGGAGAATAAAAATCCCTGAGCACTGTTTGTTACATTCAGTCATTCACCAAATGAAACAGTTGCTGAACCTCCAATGGAAGCAACTTGGGCTCCAGTATTTTGCAAAGGGACACTTTGACACATCAGCTTTGGAACTGGAAGACAACACCCTTCCCCCACTCAGCCACAGTCGCTCAGTCTGGTGAGGCTTATTGAATTGGGAGATGTGTTACAGTTTGGTCTTCCAGTCTGAAGTGTCAGTTTGTTGGCTCGGTGCGGAAGCACCTGCTGTGGTTTGGATGCTTTCCTGTGTTACATAAATATTCAGCACTGAGGACACTGAAAACCACAAGTCTAATATATATATATATATACCTAAATACTTATATTATCATTTCTATGTTGAAAAGATGCCTTAAATTATCCGAACATTATATTGGAATCTTAATTTATCAGTAATGCATGTTCTGATGAGTAAATAAATATTTGCTTCTTAACCTTTTCCTCAAAATTAAAACATTATTGAATAATTCTGATCAAAGTGTAAACATGTATGGTTTTTTTTAGCTTTTGCTTTTTTTATTTTACCAAGTCAATTATGATGTTTATGTATAGACAAAACATGAAAAAATACTTAATTTTTCATGCTTATTGTGTCCTTTGTGGCGAAAACTTAAAATAAATGGCAGCTCTATGCTTCGGATCAATTTCATGAATTCTTTTGTCATACCATCAGACACTGTGATACCAGCTCCCACTGTGCTGTACACAACACCATACACTCTGACAAAAACCTCAGTCTAACAAGGTGCACAGTCAGCATTTTCTGCTGCATCTTAACATTTGAATTTCTTTGTGCTTGAATGTAAATATCAACAAACTTAGATGCAAGATTGCTTTCAGGATTTTACCTTCTTGCAGTGAATGCAATGCAGTTGTTTCTTTATTTATTTATTCATTCTGAGAATTTCTGTTTTATTGATTGAAATACATACAACATATATATATAAAAAAACATGAATAAGTTAGGATAACTATGCTATGTTTAGAGGTCTGTCAGGGTCCATGTTTGTCTTGTGTATTTTTTCTTAGATTATGTTTCTCGTTTCAGGCTTCTCAGCTTCCGTTGTGTTTGATTGCTGTTCTGTCCTGATGTCTTTCACCTGCGCCTGGTTGTGTGATTGTCTGCACCTGATGGCTGCTCTATAATTTGGGCTTCAGTTGGCTTGTGTTCTTGTTTGGGTGGACTGTATTTCTCAGGGATGTGTTGTGTCTGTTTCTGCTTTTTTGAGCGCTTGAAGTTCCCTGTGTTCCCTGTTCCTGATTTGAAGGAGTTTCTGTCTCATACCTGTTGCTCCTGGCATTTTGAGTCCCTCACCAGCCTGTGACAGTCATTGGAACAATATCAGCATTTGAATGTTCTGATTCCCCTCCAAAACATTTTTATCTGATACATATAATGAGGGAATAATTGACCTTGTTGAATAATTATATTGTATTCTTCATATTATGTTTATCTGGTAGTCATTATCTTATGTTATTTAGTATTATTCATATTATGCATGTTACATGCTCTTTTCTATTTTTGCACATCATTTCAGTTTTTTTTTGTTACTGTGACTGTTAACAGGGCAAACTGATTCAACACTGTACAAACAAACAAAAAGCTTGACATCTTTTTGTTAAAAAAATGACTTGCTTTCACTATAATGTTTTAATCTCCTGTGTCCAAAACTGTCATCTAACTTTCATAAATGACTGAATTATCCATGGTTTTGTTTTCCATATGATGTGCTGACTTGTTACTTCAGATCATTTGCAGACAGGTTTTTGTCCTTCCTCGTGTCACTGTGGCTCCCAGCGTGGGACACAGTGGCTCACACCACCACAAAAACCTGTGACTAAGCCTCATCAGCCTCACTTAATGTCTGCTGCTATGTTGTTATTGTTATGTTGCTCCCACAATTTTTTTTTTTTTTTTTTGTCCTTTTCAAAATGTTGTCTTTAATGTGCCTTTTGATGCTGGATTATGCTCTGCTTTGAAAAAGTCCCATTTGATGAACTTTTATGAATCTCAGAAAATGTGACAGTGCAAAACTTTGGTTGAGGTAAAAATATGTATTTTGGTGAAGAAAATTAACATATCTTGCTGAATATTTTGTTTTGAAAAAATAGTTAATACAAGATCACATTTATTGATTTATGTTCAGCCATTTTTTTTAAGAATCACTAATAGAGAAACTACTGTTTGTGTATATTTCTATTTTGAATTCAGACACATTTCCAGATGAAACCAGTAACAAGCTGGTTTGGTTTGGTCTTTCTGAACCTCCACATACACCTTTCCATCAGTTTTGCCGAGGGAATTGTGCAAACTTTAATATGAATTCAGAAATATCCTTATTCATTTCAATTTTCAGGCCACATGATAGTTCGACCTCTGGTCTCCTCATGAATATTTCCCCAGTTGAAGTCTTGGCTTTAATAAATTCTGTGTTGAGTTTGGACAGTGTCTTTGGTCTGTCTCACTGGTCTTTTCAAACATGAAAAGAGCTGACCACATATTTTAAAATTTTCCTGCTGGTCTACAAAGCCCTGTATCCTTCAGGCACAAAAAACTTTTCCCCGAGTTGAAGCATGTTGTAAAAGTTGCTTTTCATTTTTAAGAACCTAAAACTGTGAAGAAACTCTCAGAAAAAGGCGGGATGCTGTAACTCTGACCGCTTTTTGAAAATTTTTTGACAATCTTTTTAAATTGCTTCTTCCTATCAGATCAGCATTCATGTTGCACTGCATACTCTTGCATTGCCTTAAAAATAGTTGCCTTGTCTGGTCGTGGGGACTCGTAGAATTAGTCAAAAGGTTACAGCTGGATTCAGACAATCTTCTGCAGAAACACTAAGGTTCATCAAAACAACACAAAAAAAATCAACTTTTTACCAACTATCCAAATCAAAAACCATTGGACGTATTCATCTCCATTTCAGAAACTGACTATGTGTAGTTAGAATTTTTGTTGTCATTGAATGTGGTGCTTTTATCACCAAAATCAACTTAATCCGTTTTCAAAAACTGTTTTTCGTGTTTCCTCTTTATTGAATTATTATACTTTCGAACCTCGAAATTGATGTATGCATTGTAAATTTTCTTTATTTTTGACAGGCTGCAGAGAAATTTGCTCAGTATTGTCAGTTTTTAATGCCGCGCTGCCTTCAGATCAGTGCAGGTTTTTGTTGGATCATTAAACACTGTGGTAGCCATTCCATACACAATGACAGACACTTAGACAAAAACCTTTGCCTGATAAAATGAATCATCATTGGTTGTTACTCTCAGGGAGAAAAGCACAAGAAATGTTTCTGTTTATTATATTTCAGGATTTAATAGAAAATTCATTGAACTATTTTCTTAATGTTTCATTTTTTTTTTAATGTGTTTTAAGCATAATTAGTCCTTTCTTGTTTTTTGTTAGATTTTTGATGAATTTCTTAGATGGTCTGCTCTGGAACTGTATCACTGTTTTCAGATGTTCTCTCAATATTTAAACATTTGATGACAGTTTAATTGTAAATCTACAGGAAACAGTAAAATCAAAGTTATTTTAAACATCAGCAAGCTGAAAGTTTTTGTCATCAATGACTTTCATTACCGTTGGCGTTGAAGTCCATTGTTTATCAATATCATCACTGCACAAAGCTCAGTACAGTTCATGTAATTATAAAATTTGATTTTGTTTAATGTAATGTTTTTTACCCTCTCTTGTGGAAAGTTTTACTGTTTTACATATATATATATATATATATATATATATATATATATATATATATATATATATATATATATATCCAGCCACTACACTATATATAATATTTTGCTGCCTAATGTATCGTGTGTGTGTGTGTGTGTGTGTGTGTGTGTGTGTGTGTGTGTGTGTGTGTGTGTGTGTGTGTGAATTAAACCTTTGCATCACAAAATCCTCAGTCTCTCTATCTCTTTGTTGGCAAGAACATTAAAAAGGGATTTGGGTCTTTAGGAGGAATGCTTAATGCTTTTTTGTTTTCATAAAATAAGATCAAAATAAAATGTTGTAGTTATAATAGAATAATTGCTCTGATACACAGACAGCCAATGGTGATCCCTCCAGCTCATGATGGACATTTTTAATTGAGTGAGACATTTTGAACATGTGTATAGAACCTAAACTGTAGGAGTATGGCCAAGGGACAAACAAACATCCTCTTCCTCCACAGGAGGTTTTTGTCACAGTGTATATCACAGTGGGCATTGTTTGACACCGTGTTGCAACCCTGTACAATAACTCCAGCCTATACACTCGCTGTTACGCCACACATATGCCTGCGGCTTAAATTCTGGAATTTCATTTTAGTTTCACGTTAACAGGACACAGTGACAAATGACACTGGGATGATTTGAGAAGAAGAAAAAAAACTTCAAAAAATTAACTTGTTTTTTGAAACGTGCTTTTTTTTAGATTTATCACCCAAAGCCTAGACATAGCAAAAGGTGAATGTACTGAAGTCATTGTATCTCTGATTAAAGTGTACATGAGTCCCCATAGTGACCCATATCAAGCATGTTACATTAGTTTGACTGCTTTAATTATTTTTCTTTCTAAATGTAAAATAACTTCAGTTCAAATTATTTAGGGCTTAATAATTATTTAAAATGCACTTTATTCTCTTATTTATTCTCTAAGTTTCTTATGAAACATTATTGCTCAGTGGCAAGTGTAAAATTTATCATATTTTTCAGGAACCCTTAAAGGAATACTCTGAAGATTTTGGACCCACGCCCTTTCCCTATCATTTACAAAATGAGATTAGCTCATAAATACCTTTATTGTGTCTGTTCATCCAGCAGCTGGCTCCCAGCTGTTAGCATTGTAGTTAGCTTAGCTCAACTGCCAGAGGTGAAGAGGAGTCAGAGCCGGACTGACGAAAGTGGACAAAATACTCCTTCCAGTGGTCCAGGTGACGGCGTATTAGCACGTGAAGTAAATCCGAATGGTTATAAAACATTTTAAAAGACGTGTTTTCTTTTCAATCTGTTAAAATAACGTTTTGATATACACAGACCTGCGCATGTACAGTGCTCCGCGGAAGGATATACAAGCGCACAGCGGCTGAGTCGACTGCTGTGCTCCAGTATATCCTTCCGTGGAGCACTGCGCATGCGCAGGTCTGTTTATATCAAAACGTTATTTTAACAGATTGAAAAGAAAACACATCTTTTAAAATGTTTTATAACCATTCTGGCTTCATATCATCAAATAAAACTCAGCCTGCCGTTGGGAGGCCGAGTTTTATTTTGTTTTTATAGTACTCATGGCCCTCTCGGGGGAATGAATTAAACTCATTTTTAAACAAACACATTCAGAAAAACGAAAACGAAGGGTATTTTGTCTGTAATTTCAGTTAGTTTTAGTTTTGTAAACTCAAAATACAGTTTTAGTTATCGTTTTTTTGATTGCTTTTTAGTTTTTATTTAGTTTTCATTAGTGAAAATGTTTTTTCAATTTTAGTTGTCATTTTTTTGTTAGTTTTCGTCAGCGATAATAACCTTGTCTCCCGTATGTACGGTTCATACAGGATCAAGCTAACTTTCCTTGACAGCTTTTTGTAACTGTGTGATTCACTGTGGCCACTCCACCGTACACGGTCTGTCATCCTCATACAAAAACCTGTCCCACTGTCTGACTGCTAAATGCTGACTGTAATGGAAGGGATTTTCCAACAAAAAAAAGATGTATGAGATCAGAATCGACATGAGTCCAAAAGTTAAATTTCTACGACTTCACTTTATGCATAAAAATCTTTTTATACCCCAGACATTTCTATGTGTTTATTTTATTTTGATCTAATCCAGTACATTAACAAATGGGTCCCTCAGCAAGGCTCAACTCATGAGAAAACCTGCAGATGAGGTGTCAAAATGAGTGAAATTAAGGAAATTACCAATTCAAAAAATAAATAAATCTTGTTTTGCAGTCGTCATTTTGTCTTGTATTTATCATCATTATTATTATTATTATTGTACTGTTGTTATTCATTCACAGGGACCCTCGTTTGAAACCTGATTACCATGACACACAGAGATGAAGAATGCCAGAATAGAACAACAAAGCCTTTTTTTTTTAATTCATGGAATTAATAATGTAGCAACTAGCAGTTCTCAAAAATCGTTAATTTTTTTTTATTTAAGAATATAAATTTTTGTTCTGAGAGGTAAAGATTTAGGTGTGAATTGTGGAATTCTTCAAATCATTGCTGCATTGTAACATGATTTTTTTCTTCTTTTCTGTGTTTTTTTAAATTAGGTGTATTGACTGTGATTAACAGGAGGAGACATGAGCAATAACATAACCTAAAGTTATTTTTGTATTTTATGAACACCCTTTGAAGAAGTATACATTCAAGAGATGCTTTGTTACTCTCTGGTAACAACGGTCACTCTTCTGCTTTTATCAGTTTATCTGGAAAATCTTCTTTGCATCTGTGCTAATTGACACTTTTTTTTTTTTTTTTTACATTTGTATTCCTTGTAAATGTCACAGTTTTACTCATTTGACTCATCCTGAGTTTATGACTATGCAAATCCTCGCGGTAGAAATGAAAGTCATCTCCTGCACAGAGCTTGTATAACAGAACAGCATCACTGCACTGACCTCTGTTGGAAAAGCTGAAGCCGTGCTGTGCTGAGTGGAGTCATCACGTTTCACAGCCTTGTCTTGGAAAATGCATATTCTGACCACTGGGTGGCGGCTAAAGCAGGATTTCCAACTCAGTGGAGTCATCTTTCCACTGGCTGAGACAGAGTCCCATGCTTCAGTGGGAGACAAGATCACGGTGTTGAATCACTCAATCCTTTGTCTCCATGTCTTCTAAATGTTCTGTTTTCTGTTGATTCACTCATATTGGAGCCAAAGTTTCTCAGAGCTGCCACAAAAAAAGAAGTTATTCCTCACTCATTTATTCTCCACTTCCATAAACTGAAATCAGAGTGGTTATTAAATAAGGTTGAACCACTGATGTTCCACACAACTTCAAAACCTTTAAAAATACTGATGATATTGTGATAATCAATGAAAAAGATCTAAATTGCATCACATATATTCTTAAATTGTGCATTTTTATGCATTATGAAATTTGGTGTGGTTCCTAAAGTATTTAGGTCAAAACTGACAAAGTAGAAATACTTCATGACTATTGTATACTTGAATATTTACTTAAATAAATACTGTGTGCAACTTTTGCAATATTGGCTTGTTTTATTTTAACTTCTAATACTGATAACAACACGGAGAGAAAGTCCTTTGAGAAGAAAAGGCAGACACATGTTTTCTGAGTGATACACAAAAAAACAACACAATTAACTTGAAGAAACTCCCTCGGTGTTAAAACGAAGCATTGGTCTAAACTGGGAGTCCACAGAATCTGACCCTGACATTGTGATCAGTGGAAACATTATTCAGGTAGTATCAGAATTTAAATATCTGGGAATCACATTAGACTCAAACTTGACATTCAAAAAGCACGTTAAAAAGGTAGAAAATACGATTAAATTCAATTTGGCTAATTTTCGGCACATTAGACCATACCTTACCATTGATGCAGCAAAACGTTTTATGCATGCCGTGATCTTCTCACACATAAACTGCTTCACAACCTGGTCACAGACAAATCAAACCACTTTGAAACCCATATAATCCCTATCCAAACATACGTTAAAAACACTTGATCAAAAGCCCAACCGTTATCACCATTGTCACACAGCCCAAAAATACAACTTAGCTTTACACATTTTTCAGATGCTTGCCTGATCTTTAATAAGATATTAAATGGGCTTGCACCTCCACCACGAAACAAGTTCATAGAACGAAGTGAAAGTGGTCCCAGAACAACAAGGGCAACTGCCAGAGCGGACTGTGAGATCCCGTTCATACAGAGGTTGTTTGGTGGGACAGTCTTCTCTGTCAGACGCTCCCACCACTGGAACAGTCTCCCAATTGAAATAAGAGAACCCGTTAACTATTTGACCTTCAAATTCAACCTCAAGAGATGGCTTAAAGCAAACCAAATTTCTAATCATGGACAAGTATGGGTTAAACTTATCACCGGTTTCACCCATATGTCCCTAAAGACCCTCATGTCTCTTTTTTTTTGTATTGTAGTATATTGCATTGTATTGTAATGTACTGTATAATAGATGTTTTTTTATGAATGGTTTTTGTTTTCCACTTTTTAACAACCTGCTCAAGGACTACAGATGTAAATTAGCCCATGGCACATTTACATAGAAGTGTTGATAAATATGCGTTGTCCCTGATAGATGAATAAATGAATGAATGAATAAATAAATAAATAAATAAATAAGCAAATAAACATGTTATTTACAGCTGATCAGTGACTATTCTGTATGTGAACAGTGACCATGATGTTCATGTTGACTGTTGTTTGTGCTGCATTGGTCAGTTTTCTGTGGACTTTTCCAGGGTTGTCGAGGACGGAGTTTTCTTCCCTCCTGTGCCGGGCTGGGCTCCCCCCCGGCTGCTCCTCGTACCCTACAGATTCTTTCTTGGATCCCAAATAGAGTGCAGAAATAAAGAGTCCCAATGCAGATCTCCAACGCTGATGACAATTTATTTGTGCGAAGTCTCTCGACAGAATTCTGGTCCTCTGTGTCCCTAGTCTGTCCGCGAGCAGCTCTCACTGACAGACTCAGAGCAAAAGGCGATGTCTAATCTAATGTGTGTGTATTTATGAAGTCTTCCGCTCGCAGGCGGGGTGATATTTTTATTATTCTGCACTGTAAAAAAAATTCCGCAGAATTTACGGTAAAATACAGGCAGCTGTGGTTGCCAGAAATTCCCTGTAAAAATTACGGTAACCATGCAGATGACTTTACGGTATAGTGACTGTAAATTTTACAGTATAAAACTGTTATTTGTTTACAATAATCTCCTGTCAAAATTACAGTCTATCTCAGTAATAAACACAACACTTCAAAAATTAATTGAATTAAAATTGGTCATTTTCCAAGCCAGTTTGTCCTTTTCAGGGTCACAGGGGGCTGGAGCCAATCCCAGCTACTTCAGGCAAGGACAGGTCATTGGACAGTTCACCAGTTTGTCACAGGGCTGACACACATTCGCATACATTCACTGGGGGCAATTAACCTGGCATGCATGAGTTCGGACTGCGGGAGAAAGCCAGAATACCCAGAGGAAACCCACACACACGGGGAGAACATGCAAATTCCACAGAGGCCTCAAGCCCCTACCAGGATTTGAACCTGGGACCTTCCGGCTGTGAGGGAAGAGTGCTAACCACTGCTCCTCCGTGCAATTTGTTCTAGGATATGCTCATGGATTGTATGCGCTCAACTTGCGCTCCAAACAGTCAATCGATAACATTAAATAACAACAGCTGATATTATGTCATTGTGAAATATTGTTTTTCTTTAAATCGGCAATATATGGACCACATTTTGAACATGTTTTTTTCTGTAGAAATGACAGTGTATATCAGTGGTCGTCAATGAGATTTGGCTTCGGGCCACTGTTTTTTGGGCACTTGGAACACGGGCTGGGGGGGGGGGGGGGGGGGGGGGGGGGGGGGTGGGTGGTGGTATGTACGCGTGCGGACTGGACTGGGTCCGGGGTGCGTGTATGGTTGCGGGCCCAGGGGGTGTGTGCGTGCATGCATGCCTGCTTGCGTGCGCCCGTTGCAATCCAGTCGTGGGCCGGATTGGGCGGTTCGGCCCGCGGACTGCCATTTGACTATCACTGGTGCCTAACATACTGAATGATTAACGGTTTTCTCCTGTAAATTTAAACGTACACATCTGTGGAATCCGTGATTTATCCTGAATAATACTGCAGATTATAGACTTAATTGTGTTCATGATGTTTCCTCACAAATTTTACAATTCATTGAAAAGATCACAGTAAAATTGTCTGTCTTTTATATATTGGAAAAGTACAGTTATGCACTGTATCTTGATTTACAGAAATTCAGTGTATTTCCTACGGCGATACACAATTTTGGAATTGACGGTGCTTTGCTGTTGCTGTTTGACAGTTTTTTACTGTATTTTTTTAACAAACTTTTTTTACAGTGTGGGTCACAAAACCCTGGAGCTGGTTTGGGCTGGTTGGGCCTCTGCTTCTCTCACACTGATGTGGATATGGTGTTCCTCCTGTTGTCCCAGCACAGCCGCTCCATGCCTGACAAGGAGTTGTCTTTCTGCCCAAAGATACTCAAAGATTCCTTGCATGAACATGAGCGTTTGTCTGATTAGGCGAGCAAGATTATGAGTTACAAGCTGCATTTCTCCATAATATTAAATAGGACAGAAGACAGTAGAATAGTAATAGAAGTTGTAAATTTCCACAGGGTCCAACATGAAAAAAACAGAGTTAGAATAAAGTTTTTTTCTCAGGGTCTACTGAGACCGTGATGTTCGGCACGGGGGTTTTTGTCCAGATGTTCAGCAGACTTCCTTCACTGTGAGGATCGAGCACAATAGTAAACAGCTGAATCTTCTGTCCTCAGCCTGTTCATCTGCAGTGACACTCGGTCAGCGTAGTCGTCTGTTGAGATGATAAACTGGCCTCGAACTGACGGAGAGTAGTACTTCATGCCTCCACCACCCAAGTCAAGGGAAGCAATCCACTCCAGTCCTTTTCCAGGAGCCTGCCTGATCCAGGCAAAACCATCACTGATGAATGTGAAACCAGATGCTTGACACGTCAGTTCATGAGACTCCCCTGGCCTTTTTACCGCTGGTCCGGACTCAGTGAGAGTCTGACTCTTTACACCTGTTAAAGGAAATTCAAAATAGTCCTCAGCATCAACCATGTTGTCTCCTTCAACAGAAATCTGTCAGAAGATCAATAAATATTGTCACCTTCGACGCAGAAGGTTAAAAGCAGCAGTCCTGTCCAACAATCCATCATGATTGTTCTCTGCTTCTTTCACTGCAGTCAGATAAAAACAAGGGGGAGGCAATGTTTTGCATTGACTCCTCCTCAAGTTAAAAACAGGTGGGTTGGAATTTTCGGTAACACTTTACTTGAAGCACCCGGTATAACACATTTTAAGTAGTTATAAAAACTCATAAATGATCATAATGCTTTATAGCCCATAGGTTTAGGGTTAGGGTTTGGGTTAGGATTAGGGTTAGGTCGTGATGTTATAAAGCATTGTGATCGATTATGAGTGTTTATAACTATAGTTATACAGTGCTATAATGTACTTAGAATGTGTTATACAGGGGTGTGTCAAGTAAAGTGTTACCGAATTTTCTTCTTCCCCAAAATATGTCATTACATGTTACAACCAAATACATTGCTGCTCCGCTGGAGTTGGAGTTGGATTGCTGAAGAGAAATCTATAAACATATTGAAGTTCCAATTCAAGAACACAGCAAAGCAACAGTTCAAGCAAGCTCATGTTTTAATTGATGGTAATAAAATCAGATCAAACTTACTGTTCCTCACTGTGTCTCTGGCGCAGTAATACACTGCTGTGTCCTCAGTCTCCAGACGGTTCATCTGCAGATACACTTGACTGCTTCTTCGTCTCTGGAGATGATGAACCTTCCCTGGACTGACTGGGAGTAATAGATCGGAGTACTGGATGTGTGTACCAAAGCAATCCACTCCAGACCTTTTCCAGGAGCCTGTCTGATCAAGGTCCAGACTGAGCTTGAGAAGTCTAATCCTGATGTTGTGCAGATGAGTCTATGAGACTCACCGGGTCTTTTTAAGACTGGTTCAGATTCTTTCATGTGCCAAACTTGAGCACCTCCTGTGTGTGTGCATAAAATTTGAATGATATTGCGCTGAAATGATTTTTTTTTTTATGATTTATTTATTTCAAAAACAAATTGATTTCATTTTGACTCTGTTTGCCATCCATTTCAGAAACAGTAATTTATCTGTGGGAACGTTTGATTTCGTGAGTATTCCTCCAATATCAATACTAAGTTTTAAGCTGTCTAAATTCCCTTTTGAGACACTTGAAAAGTATTTTGAAGTAAAAAAACAAAAAGTGTCTCAGAAGTAAAAAGTAAAAACCTTTGTAAACAACCTTGAAGGCCTGAACACAGACTACTGTGGGATTTTGTACAGCTGTAACACTAAGCTCACACACTGTGTCTCTCTCCCACAGTAATAAACAGCAGAATCTTCCATTTTCAGACTGTTCATCTGCAGAAGCAGCTGATTTCTGCTGTCGTCTCTGGAGACGGTGAAGCGGCCCCGGACTGAGTCAGAGTAATAATTGCCGCCACTGCTACCGATGTGGTGCATGGCAATCCACTCCAGTCCTTTCCCAGGAGCCTGTCTGAACCAGACCATCCAGTGGCTGCTCAGTGTGATTCCAGAGCCTGTACAGGTCAATGTGTGGGACTCTCCTGGCTTTATGTCCACAGGATCAGACTCAGTCAGAGTCTGACTACGAGCTCCTGTCAACACAAAAGACACAGTTTCACTTGCTGTCAGTAACAATATATTTAAAAAGAAAACCAACATAAGGTTTGTGAAATGCTTCACCTGCCCAGCAGAGAGTTAAAAGCAGTAGTCTGAAGCTGCTGGAGGCCATCGTGTTAAACTGCCTGTTTACTGCTGTCTGTCATCTCTGAGCAGCCAGTAAGTAGAGGTGGAAGATGTGTTTTGCATTGACTCCTCCTCATGGAAAAATCACCCCCGCTCAGAGTGAGTCTTCTGGTGAGCTGGTTCTGGACCACAGGCTGCATGTTTTACACCCGACTTTAAAGGTGCATGAAGGAGTTTGCACGTTTCATGCGAAACAACGGCCCCTGCAAGGCCTTGGACGTAACTGCAGCTTAGTGAAACGCTCGTGTCTGCGGCTTGTGTCCATGTACGTGCACGGAAGAGGGGAACTCCTTACTCTCTCTTGAAGTAGCGCTCGAGTAAAATATATGTTTCTTTTGCCTGCGTGGGGTCTGTGCTGGAGTTGTGGCAGTGCGAGAAGCTGGCCTTTTCTTACTTTCTGGAAGATCCATCCTCATACTGCTCAGTTGCTGCTCGCTAAGCATCTGGCGGAGTAATGACGGACAAAACCGAAGGAAATCAGGCCAGCAGGATCACGCATTACCCCACATCATCTCAAATTCTCCCCCAAAAAATTCTGGTGCCGGACCGGTACTGCAACTTTCAAGTCACAATTTAGCACTGTTAGAGGTACTTACAATGAATATGTCAGGGCACATTGTACACATCATTGAATATTTGTAACATATTTATGGTGGAAAATAAGTATTTTTAAAGTTGAAAAATGCCTTAATGCACCTTTAAAGAAACACATTTGAAAAAAAAAAACCCAATACACACAGTTTACAAATGTGAAAAGTTTCAAATGATTGTTGTTCTAAGTGTCAGTAAACGATGTTGCAAATTAATAAGAACTTCATTTTAATGTGTTTGCTCAAATCAGTGAAGGAAATTGGAAAGGAAGAAGAAAGCAGAATGAATGCATCTCATATGATAAATTCTTTGTTATATTACTATAAACATTTGCTGTGAAATCTGTATTCAAGAACATTAATTGTATATGATTGATGTGTTTCAGATGTAAGTGTTCATGGCTCAGTGGGAGTTTGTAACTAACGTAAACAGTCAAGTCATTTTTTTTCATTTAGTATTTTGTGAGACATCTGCTGCCTGCTGTTGTCTCAGGAGAATAATACCCTTTCAGATAAAGAAAAGCAAACATTATACATAAGTTTCATGTCACAGGACTTGAAGGAAGAGGAACGTGGGTTGGAAATCTTTGGTAAATTTTTCTTTAATGTCTTCAAGTCAATTTGTATCTAAAGTGGGTTTTGTCCTTTCACTTTTATGATTTGCTTTAAATGTGTATGTACATGTGTATTCTTGTCAAATATAGAAAAAAACATGTATTTCCTTTGAACTCTTATTTTCTCCTTGGTAATTAAAGTATTGACATGATTATTAGAGCGCTGGAATCAAGAATGTGCTGATAGGAACAGAGATCTATAAAGAATGAAGACATACTGATAAGTGCTTTGTAGAGTTTTTCTGTGAAATATTAACAAATGAAATGACATTTCTCATCTTTTTCATATTGAGTTGATCATCTGTGCTTTTTCAAAACTGTTCAGTCATGTGCAAGTGTGTGCACGTCTTCATCAAAAGTGACATTTCTCACTATCATGGCTTCTGTTGGCTCCATGAAATGTAAAAGTTGGTCGTGTTATCACCACAAAAGATACCCAACATCTTCACTGTCTCTCCAGGTTGTTTCACCTCTGGAGAAGATTGTTGTAGCTGGATCTCACTTGAAACTCCTGGAAGAAGATCAAGTTATTGTCTCACCATGAACAGTGACAACAAATAATACACCCCAATGAAATCTGCTCTTCATTCTCATGTGCTTAAAAAAAAAAAGTCCTCTTGTTTAAGATGATTGTTTTAAATATCTGTGAAATCAATGTTTTCTTTACCAACAAAGTTTGTGGATGTTGCTGCATTTAACCAGTGGGCCACCACTTGTCCATGTCTGATCTGAACAGAGAACAATCTCAAACAGACAGAAGAGGATCAGTGATGGACTTTTTTTTGGATTGGAAAACATTTACTTATATTTCATCACAGAGAGAGATAAAACCCTGCAGACTTCTGAGGGAAAAATGCATATTAAAGCTTGACATCATATTCTTGAATTTGTGCATCGAAATATTTAACATTTTAAATCAATCACCGTGGTTGCCTTTATTTATTCTGACTTACATGTCAATGTGTCTGATTGTTATTTATGTATTGTCCTGTTTTTGTGCAGGTCTGTTGGTGCTTTGTGTCACTGTGGGATAACGCACATACTAGTAAACTCCTGAGTCTTCAGGCTGCATATTCTGTCCCTGAATGGTCACAGTCCGAGCCGACGTGTCTCTGCTGGAGCTGAACTTGCTCTTCAAAGCTTCATTTCCATAAAAGTCTCCTCCACCCCACTGATGAAATATCCAGTCCATCGGTTTTCCTTCACGCTGTCGGACCCAGCCTGTTGCATAGCTGCTATCAGTGAGAGAATAACCAGAGACCTGACAGGTGATGGACAAAGACTGTCCAGGCTGCACAACCATGGACTCTGGCTGGGTGAGATCAATACTGAGAACACCTGTGAAAACACAAATAAAAGTCATCTCCATCATTCCTATTCTTCCGTGTTTTTGTCTGTGTGGTTCTACTGAAAGCTCCTTACAGGATGCAGCTGTCAGCAGCAGTAGAGCCTCAGAGAACATGGTTGATGCTGAAGTTGGACTAATGTGATCTCTGTTGTCTTCTGACTCACACACAGGCACACACTTCCTTTTGAGTCACCCTCACTTTACATGTAGTCAAATGAATTCAGTAGGAGGTGTAAGGACATGTCAACAATGGTTCATCTTGGATTTTCACATGAAGATATCCTCAGGGGTGTTTTCTTTGTATTGATTTTCATCATCTTCAGCTCTTTGATTGCAGTCAAAATTTGGTGCAATACATGTGATTTCGAGTGTGCTCAGAAGAAATAGAAATAAGTCACAACATTAGCACAGAATTTTAGTCTCATTCAAATGAAATCAACAAGAAAAGCAAACAGATCTGAGAGTGGAAGAATTGACAGTGACTGCCCTTCAGTGTTCATTTGGTTGTCACTCCAAAGGGGAAATCAGTCCATCAATCCATCCATCTTCTCTCTCAGTTAACCAACGTCGGGGTTACATGTGTCCTTATCATCATTGCAGACTTCTGTGGTTTTTGTTGGAGCACTTTAGACTTTTTGGGGGAATCATTTCTGAATTGACCTGTTGGGACACATGGACAGAGAGTGGGTAGCTGTTGGTGGACTGTGTGATTCAGAAAAGGAGGATGAGGACCTGGTGTAGAGTCAGAAGAGCAGAGCTTTGTCAGTGGGTCTAGTTTGAACTGCAGCTCAAACCGACGGGAATCTCCAGCTTGCAGCACATGAATGGACAAATTCAGGCAATGTGAATAATTAACCATGAAGTTCATGATGAATGTTATTTATGTTGTATTTGGACTTGGATTGGTGAAGTGAAATCCTGAAACATATTGAAGTTCCAATTCAAGAACACAGCAAAGCAGCAGCTGAAACAAGTTTTAATTGACAATAATTATGGACTCAGATTAAAAGAGAAAGAGAAAAGAAACACACCAAAATGAATAATTTCTGATGATGTATTCCTAAATTTCAGGTCTTGTGCATTTGTTTATTTTTATTTATTTATTTTTCGTTCCCACATACTGAATGCACTGAAATTGTAATAAATTGCAAGAGAGATCTCAGACGGTGGATTAGAGAGGAACTAGTTTTTTTTTGTTGAACTCTCTTCTTACTGTCTCTCACTGTGTCTGGCACAGTAATACACTGCTGTGTCCTCAGTCTCCAGACGGTTCATCTGCAGATACACTTGACTGCTTCTTCGTCTCTGGAGATGATGAACCTTCCCTGGACTGACTGGGAGTAATAGATAGGAGTACTGGATGTGTGTACCAAAGCAATCCACTCCAGACCTTTTCCAGGAGCCTGTCTGATCCAGTTCCAGACTGAGCTTGAGAAGTCTAATCCAGATGTTGTGCAGATGAGTCTATGAGACTCACCGTGTCTTTTTAGGGCTGGTTCAGATTCTGTTATGGACCAACCTCGCGTGCCTCCGACAAGAAACAAAATGACCACAAACAGCATCAGATCTCTGTGAGCCATGGTGACACTGAGATTCTTTGCCTTCAAATCCCAAAAAATCCTCTTAAATATGGTTTAAACTGAATCCCAGTGAGAATTTGCACAGGCCCAGCTCCGCCCATACGTTCAGATTTCACAGTCAAATCCAGTGCGACTAAACAACCAACCAACCAATGTGACTGCTTTTAATGTTTGGTGTTTGAAATATTTCACTTAAATTCCCAAGTCACCATTTTCAAAGTGTATTTTGATCTACACAGTCACATTAGTTGATCAGTTTCTTTTAGTTGGTAAATGGACTACACTTGTATAGCGCTTTTTACCCTGCTTGACACGCTGCAATATCACATCAACCATATTTCACACCATATTCGGTGGTGGTAAGCTGCGACTGTAGCCACAGCTGCCCTGGGGCAGACTGACGGAAGCGAGGCTGCCAATCTGCGCCATCGGCCCCTCCGACCACCACCAACCAGTCACTCTCACAACTTTCATACCAGGCGAGGTGGGTGAAGTGTCTTGCCCAAGGACACAACGCCAGTTTTACGCCTGCGGGAGCGGGGATCGAACTGCCAACCTTCCGGTTATAAGACAACCTGCCCTACCAACTGAGCTACTATTGCCCCGAGTTGCTCTTTGAAACCAAATAGACATTTTATGACACATCCTATGTCAGAATAAAGTTTTAAATCAACAAAAATGTTTCATCACATTCAATTTCCATGAGAGGATCACTGAATAATGAGTAACACTGCCCCCTGGTGGCTTCCACACTGAAACTGCAGAATTGACTAAATTCTTCAACCGTATTCACAGATCTATATTGACTGTGAGTGTCTGTGTTCATCTTGATTAACCGGTGTTGAGAGTGTATCATGCCTTCAGCACAGTGTCAGCTGGAATCAGTTTCTATCTTTAGCGACAGTTTATTGGATAAAGCTGATATAAATGATAAGTTAATGTATGGATGTATTGTGATTACCAACAAGTTTTATGTGGATGTTGCAAATTCATGCAGTCCATTCCTCCTCCCTTAGTTTGAATATTATAACGTTAAATTTTCACTTTATTCAGCCATGTTGACATTTCAACTTTTTAGTGTTTTTGTGGAGCTACAATATAGCTATTCTATTTTATTCTGTTGGGTGATAAGTGTTGCTCTCATTTGTTTGAAGTCCTCAGTGTCAATGCTGTGAAATATCTATCATGTCTGTTCTTTTTTTTTTTTTTTTTTTTGATGAACCAAAACCAGAAACAATTTGAGATCACTATATAAAAAATTGATTCTTTGACCCGCCACAGAAAGATGAGTACTGTGGGATATTGTACAGCTGCCTCATCAGCTTCAGTCACTGTGTCTCTTGCACAGTAATAAACAGCAGAGTCTTCAGCCTGCAGACTGCTCATCTGCAGAAACAGTTGCTTATTGCTGTCGTCTCTGGAGATGGTAAAGCGGCTTCCCACTGATCGACCATAGTATTTGTCCCCACTGTGAGTGATCATTGCAACCCACTCCAGTCCTTTTCCAGTAGCCTGTCTGATCCAAGCCAACCAGTAGCCACTGACATCTAATCCAGAGGCTGTGCAGGTTAATCTGTGGGATTCTCCAGATCTTTTGACAACCGGTTCAGATTGAGTCAGAGTCTGACCGTCAACACCTGTGGAGACAATAAAATAGTCACATGTAGTCACTGATTAACTGTATGGAGACAACATGAAGACCAGCTGGACATTAGAAAAGCTTCACCTGCCCAGCAGACAGTTAAAAGAAGCAGTCCTATCTGATAATCCATCTTCTTCAGTCCTGTCTTCGTCCTCGTCCTTCATCATGACTGTTGTTACATATGTAGTAGGATCCCACACAGGATTTGCATCGACTCCTCCTCCCTTCATTTTCTCCTGTCATGTGCTGAAGTGTTCAACTTGGACAGTCACGATATGGTTTCGGGTCTCTGTTTGAACATCCATCTGTCTGTCTAAAATTCTGTTCTGAAATAACTTCTGAGGAGAACAAATGAACAAGATCCAGCTGCAGTGAGCAGCGTTGAAGCAACATGAAACATTTGTGTTGGATCTCAAGAGTTCAGTGCTGCCGATCTTTTTTCTTTAACCTCCTCTTAATGAGGAATTCTAAAACTATGTGATGAAAAGGTAAAAAAGGCAATTGTATTTTCAGACAGGCCTGAAATTCTTAGTCATGACACCGAAGAAAAATCATTTGCAACTCGATGCATTTGTGGGATTAGCAGTTTAAGTGCAAGAGTTATCAGCGTGTATGTGTGTGTAAAATTTTAATAATTTAATTGTTTAATCATTTTTTAAATAATGGATGAATACTTTCATCTGGTGTAATGCAACAAATGATTTTGATGATTTATTTATTCGACAAACATTTATTTATTTCACCCAAGCACTATTTTCCATCACATAAGGAAATATAACAATTTGTCTTTGACAAGGTTTGGTTTAGTTACAGAGTATTTAGATGAAGATTAACACATTAAGTTTTATCTTATTCCAATTAACTCAATGAATTAAATCAATAAAAAATACGTGTTCCAGAAGTTAAAAGTAAAAACCTTTGTAAACAACCTTGAAGGCCTGAACACAGACTACTGTGGGATTTTGTACAGCTGTAACACTAAGCTCACACACTGTGTCTCTGGCACAGTAATAAACAGCAGAATCTTCCATTTTTAGACTGTTCATCTGCAGAAGCAGCTGATTTTTGCTGTCGTCTCTGGAGATGGTGAAGCGGCCCCGGACTGACTCAGAGTAATATTTGCTGCCACTACTGCCGCTTTGGTGATAGGCAATCCACTCCAGTCCTTCCCCAGGAGCCTGTCTGATCCAGGCCATATAGTAGCTGCTCATTGTGAATCCAGAGCCTGTACAGGTCAATGTGTGGGACTCTCCTGGCTTTTTGACCACAGGATCAGACTCAGTCAGAGTCTGACTACGAGCTCCTGTCAACACAAAAGACACAGTTTCACTTGCTGTCAGTAACAATATACTGAAATAGAAAACCAACATAAGGTTTGTGAAATGCTTCACCTGCCCAGCAGAGAGTTAAAAGCAGTAGTCTGAAGCTGCTGGAGGCCATCGTGTTAAACTGCCTGTTTACTGCTGTCTGTCATTCTCTGAGCAGCCAGTAAGTAGAGGTGGAAGATGTGTTTTGCATTGACTCCTCCTCATGGAAAAATAACAGGTCAGAGTGAGTCTTCTGGTGAGCTGGTTCTGGACCACAGGCTGCATGTTTGACACCCCTACTTCAAAGACTCAATCTCTCAGAAAATAAAATAAAAAAATGTTTGAAACTTGTCACATTTGTTAACTGTGTGCATTTTTATTCTTTTTTTCCAAATCATTGTTCTTAAAAGTGTCAGTAAAAGATGTTGCAAATCAATTAGAACTTCATGTCATATTTTTACCCAAATCAGTGAAGGCAGTTAACAGAGAACATTAAAGCAGTATTACGTCATGAATCTCATATGATCAATTCTTTGTTATATTGTTGAAGACATTTACAGTGAAATCTCCATTCATGGACGTTAATCATGTAAAATCAATGTGATTCAGATGGAAGTTTTCCTGGGTCAACGCAAGTTTTGTAACTAAAGTAAACAGTCAAGTTGTCCTTTTGTTTCTTTCAGTATTTTCAGAGACATCTGCTGCCTGCTGTTCTCTCAGGAGAATGATCCACTTTCAGATAAGCAAATGTTTTACATCAGATTCATGTACTGCAGACAGTTTTTATATACAATATTAACACAAATATTGTTTCACTCTTTTGTCAGATAGACTTGATCATCTGTGCTTTTTGGAAACTCTTCAGTCATGTGTAAGTGTCCGCACGTCTTTATCAAAAGCTACATTTCTTCATTTTCATGGCTTCTGTCGCATCTATGAAATGTGAAAGTCTGCCATGCTATGACCAGAAAAGATACATAACATCTTCACTGTCTCTCCAGGTTGTTTCACCTCTGGAGAAGATTGTTGCAGCTGGATCTCATTTGAAACTCCTGGAAGAAGATGAAGTTATTGTCTCACCATGAACAGTGACAACAAATAATACACCCCAGAGAAGTCTGCTCTTCATTCTCATCCTGTGATTTAGAAAAGAAAACAGTCCTCCCATTTTAGATTATTCTCTCAAATGCATCTGAGTCTGTCAGGATTCAACCACAAAGTGTTGGGAGGTGCTGCGTTGGGTTTCTAAATAGGGAGAGTTTGCATAGACTTCCCTCTGCTGGTTCATAAAAGGAATGCAAAGTACACAGATGGTTCACAGTTAAATGTTTGCAGCGCTTCAAGATTAAAGTAATTTATAACATTTTTTGATCCCAGGTTCATATGTGCAACGATGACCATCCTCTGACCAAAATCTATGAAATCGATATTTTCTTTCCTGGCAAAGTTTGTGGATGTTGCTGCATTTGGCCCGTGAGCCACCACATGTCCATGTCTGATCTGAACAGAGAACAATCTCAAACAGACAGAAGAGGATCAGCGATTCACTTTTTTAAATTGGAAAACATTATTTACTATTTCATCAGAGATATGGTTGACATACAGCTCATTGCAAACTTTTAGGGAAAAAAGCTAAGCTTTCTATATGTATCGTCTATGCATATTAGAGCTGGATGTAATTTTATTTAATTTGGTGAATTGAAATGTTTAATGTTTTTAATAAAGCACGACAGCCTTCTTCTGTCATGCACATTCATTACTCAATGTGTCTGACTGTTATTTATGTATTTTCCTGCAGGCAGTGTCACAGTGTGGTTCATGTTTGTGTTTTACTGAGTATTTGTGCAGGTCTGTTGGTGCTTTGTGTCACTGTGGGGAGACACACACAGTTGTAAACTCCTGAGTCTTCAGGCTGCATATTCTGTCCCTGAATGGTCACAGTCTGAGCCGACGTGTCTCTGCTGGAGCTGAACTTGCTCTTCAAAGCTTCATTTTGTGGTAAAGTTCCTCCACCCCACTGATGAAATATCCAGTCCATCGGTTTTCCTTCACGCTGTCGGACCCAGCCTGTTGCATAGCTGCTATCAGTGAGAGAATAACCAGAGACCTGACAGGTGATGGACAAAGACTGTCCAGTCTGCACAACCATGGACTCTGGCTGGGTGAGATCAATACTGAGAACACCTGTGAAAACACAAATAAAAGTCATCTCCATCATTCCTACTCTTCAGTGTTTTTATCTGTGTGGTTCTACTGAAAGCTCCTTACAGGATGCAGCTGTCAGCAGCAGTAGAGCCTCAGAGAACATGGTTGATGCTGAAGTTGAACTAATGTGATCTCTGTTGCCTTCTGACTCACACACAGGCACACACTTCCTTTTGAGTCACCCTCACTTTACATGTAGTCAAATGAATTCAGTAGGAGGTGTAAGGAAATGTCCTCCAGATGGACTCTGACTGTGTCGAAACTTTGATTTATATGTTAAATTGTTCATCTTGGATTTTCACATTGAGATACTGTATCCTCAGGGGTGTTTTGCTTGATTTGGATCATCTTAAGCTCGTTTGATTGCAGTAAAAATTTTGTACTCGTGTGATTTCGAGTGTGCTCAATAGAAATAGAAATAAGACACAACATTCGTTCAGAATTTTAGTCCCATTCAAATTAAATCAACAAGAAAAGCAAACAGATCTGAGAGTGGAAGAATTGACAGTGACTGCCCTCCAGTGTTCATTTGGTTGTAACTCCAAAGTGTAAATCAGTCCATCAATCATCCATCTTTTTTGCGACTTTTTGGGGAATTATTTCTGAATTGACCTGTAGGGACCCAGACAGAGAATGGGTAGCTGTTGGTGGACTGTATGATTCAGTTAAGGAGGAAATTCTAACACAGTTAGAATAAAGTTTTTTTCTCAGGGTCTACTGAGACCGTGATGTTCGGCACGGGGGTTTTTGTCCAGATGTTCAGCAGACTTCCTTCACTGTGAGGATCGAGCACAATAGTAAACAGCTGAATCTTCTGTCCTCAGTTTGCTCATCTGCAGTGACACTCGGTCAGCGTAGTTGTCTCTCGAGATGAGGAACTGATCTGGTTGAGACGAGGACTTAATGCTTCCACTACCCATGTCAAGCCATGCAATCCACTCCAGTCCTTTTCCAGGAGCCTGCCTGATCCAGGCAAAACCATTGCTGGTGAATGTGAATCCAGATGCTTCACATGTCAGTTCATGAGACTCCCCTGGCCTTTTTACCACTGGTCCGGACTCAGTGAGAGTCTGACTCTTTACACCTGTTAAAGGAAATTCAAAATAGTCCTCAGCATCAAATATGTTGTCTCCTTCAACAGAAATCTGTCAGAAGATCAATAAATGTTGTCACCTTCGAAGCAGAAGGTTAAAAGCAGCAGTCCTGTCCAACAATCCATCATGATTGTTCTCTGCTTCTTTCACTGCAGTCAGATAAAAACAAGTGGAAGGCAATGTTTTGCATTGACTCCTCCTCAAGTTAAAAACAGAGGTGGGTTGGAATTTTCTTCATCCCCAAAATATGTCATTACATGTTACAACCAAATACATTGCTGCTCTGCTGGAGATGGAGTTGGATTGGTGAAGAGAAATCTGAGAACATTTTGAAGTTCCAATTCAAGAACACAGCAAAGCAACAGTTCAAGCAAATTCATGTTGGTAATTCAATCAAATCAAACTTTACTTGTAGGCTACAGCACTTTTCATATTAAAGAATAAAAAACAACTCCAGATACACTTGACTGCTGGAGTCTGGACTGGCTGGGAGTAATAGATCGGAGTACTGGATGTGTGTACCAAAGCAATCCACTCCAGACCTTTTCCAGGAGCCTGTCTGATCCAGTTCCAGACTGAGCTTGAGAAGTCTAATCCAGATATTGTGCAGATGAGTCCATGAGACTCTCCGGGTCTTTTTAAGACTGGTTCAGATTCTGTCATGGACCAACCTTGAGCACCTCCTGTGTGTGTGCATAAAATTTGAATGATATTGTGCCGAAATTATATATTTTTTAATAATAATAATAATAATGCATTGGTTTTATACAGCGCTTTTCAGGACACTCAAAGACGCTTCACATTGCATTATTCATTCACACCATACTGGGTGGTGGTAAGCCACTGCTGTAGCCACAGCTGCCCTGGGGCAGACTGACGGAAGCGAGGCTGCCAATCTGCGCCATCGGCCCCTCCGACCACCACCAACCATTCACTCTCACAACTTTCATACTAGGCAAGGTGGGTGAAGTGTCTTGCCCAAGGACACAACGACAGTTTTACGCCTGCGGGAGCAGGGATCGAACCGCCAACCTTCCGGTTATAAGACGACCCGCTCTACCAACTGAGCTACTGTCGCTTTTAGTGAGGTGTTTGGAAAAAATATTTATGATTTATTTATTTCAAAAACAAATTTATTTCATTTTGACTCCATTTACCATCAATTTCAGAAACAGTAATTATTTGTCAGAATGTTTGATTTTGTGAGTATTCCTCCAGTATCAATACGCTAAGTTTTAAGCTATCTAAATTCCCTTTTGAGACGCTTGGAAAGTATTTTGGGGTGGCTATGGTTCAGGGGGGAGAGCAGTCGTCCCACAATCGGGAGGTTGTGAGTGTGATTCCTGTGTCCCACCATCTGCATGTCGAAGTGTCTTTGGGCAAGACACTGAACCCTGAATTGCGTCCACTGTACGTCGCTTTGGACAAAAGCGTCTGCTAAACAGAATTGTAGAATTGCAGAATTTTGATGTAAAAAAAAAAAAAAGAGTCTCAGAAATAAAAAGTAAAAACCTTTGTAAACAACCTTGAAGGCCTGAACACAGACTACTGTGGGATTTTGTACAGCTGTAACACTAAGCTCACACACTGTGACTCTCTGGCACAGTAATAAACAGCAGAATCTTCCATTTTTAGACTGTTCATCTGCAGAAGCAGCTGATTTCTGCTGTCGTCTCTGGAGATGGTGAAGCGACCCCGGACTGACTCAGAGTAATATTTGCTGCCACTACTGCCGCTGTGGTGATAGGCAATCCACTCCAGTCCTTTCCCAGGAGCCTGTCTGATCCAGGCCATCCAGTAGCTGCTCAGTGTGATTCCAGAGCCTGTACAGGTCAATGTGTGGGACTCTCCTGGCTTTTTGACCACAGGATCAGACTCAGTCAGAGTCTGACTACGAGCTCCTGTCAACACAAAACACACAGTTTCACTTGCTGTCAGTAACAATATATTTAAAAAGAAAACCAACATAAGGTTTGTGAAATGCTTCACCTGCCCAGCAGAGAGTTAAAAGCAGTAGTCTGAAGCTGCTGGAGGCCATCGTGTTAAACTGCCTGTTTACTGCTGTCTGTCATTCTCTGAGCAACCAGTAAGTAGAGGTGGAAGATGTGTTTTGCATTGACTCCTCCTCATGGAAAAAACATCCCTGGTCAGAGTGAGTCTTCTGGTGAGCTGGTTCTGGACCACAGGCTGCATGTTTTACACCCCGACTTTAAAAAAAACACATTTGAAACTTTTCACATTTTTAAACTGTGTGTATTTGGATTTTTTTTTTTAAATCATTGTTATTATAAGTGTCAGTAAAAGATGTTGCAAATCAATAAGAACTTTATGTTTGCTCAAATCAGTGAAGGAAATTGGAAGAGAAGAAGAAAGCAGAATAAATGCAACTCTTATGATCAATTCTTTGTTATATTATTAGAAATATTTGCTGTGAAATCTGCATTCAAGAACACTAATTATATATGATTAATGTGTTTCAGATGCAAGTGTTCATGGCTCAGTGCGAGTTTGTAACTGACAAACAGTCAAGTTCTCCATTTTTTCATTTAGTATTTTGTGAGACATCTGCTGCCTGCTGTTGTCTCAGGAGAATAATACCCTTTCAGATAAAGAAAAGCAAACATTATACATGAGTTTCATGTCACAGGACGAGAAGGAAGAGGAACGTGGGTTGGAAATCTTTGGTAATTTTTTCTTTAATGTCTTCAAGTCAATTTTTTATCAAAAGTGGGGTTTTTTTGTCCTTTTACTTTTATGATTTGCTTTAAATGTGTATGTACATGTGTATTCTTGTCAAATATAGAAAAAATATCATGTATTTTCTTTGAACTCTTATTTTCTCCTTGGTAACTAAAGTATTGACATGAATATTAAAGCGCGAGCATCAAGAATGTGCTGACAGGAACGCTGAGCAATAAAGAATGAAGACAAACTGAAAAGTACTTTGTAGAGTTTTTCTGTGAAATATTAACAAATAACATTTCAGAATCAGAAGGAGCTTTATTGCCACTGACCATGAACAAGTTCACAACCTAGGAATTTTTCCCGGTGCAAGCGCTATGACATTGAACATAAACGAACAAAGAATAAAAGAATAAGATAATAAATAAACATAAAAATGCCATAAAGGCATGCAGTAAGTATTAAATAAACTAATATACACTGTAGAGCAGAAACATAGCAGCTCGAGTGGAGGATCACAGCAGCAGCAGGGGAGGAGTTTCCCACATAGTGCCACGTAATAGTGCACGAGATTACATTGATGAGATCGATACAGGGCTGCTGGTGTTTTGTCATTGTCGTTATTTTGTATTCATCAGTCTGGCAGCAGAGGGGAAGAGGCTGTTATGAAATCGGGAAGTTCTAGTCCGGATGGACCGTAGCCTCCTGTCAGAGGAGGGACAAACAGGCTGTGTCCAGGATGAGAGGGATCGGCTGTGATCCGACCGGCACGTCTGTGAGTCCTGGCAACGTATAAGTCCTTTAGAGGTGGAAGCGTGCAGCCGATCACCTTCTCAGCCGTTCGCACGATGCACTGTAATCTGCCTCTGTCCTTTTCGGTGGCTCCAGCGTACCACACAGTGATGGAGGTGGTGAGGACGGACTCGATGATGGCCGTGTCAAACTGCACCAACATCTTAGTGGGCAGCTTGAGTTTCCTCAGCTGTCGCAAGAAAAACATCCTCTGCTGGGCCTTCTTGATGAGGGAGCTGATGGTTGGCTCCCATTTGAGGTCCTGGGTGATGGTGGTGCCCAGGAAACGGAAAGAGTCCACAGTGGAGATTGGAATGTCTGTGAGGGCAAGGGGGCGGGGGGGGGGGGGGGGGGGGTGGGGCTGTGACTTTCCTGAAGTCCACCATCATCTCCACTGTCTTCTGGGTGTTCAGCTCCAGGTTGTTGCGGCTGCACCAGGACACCAGCTGATCCACCTCCCTCCTGCAGGCCGACCCGTCGCCGTCGGAGATGAGCCCAATGAGGGTGGTGTCGTCCGCAAACTTAAGCAGTTTAACGGACTGGTGGCTGGAGGTGCAGCAGTTTGTATACAGGGAGAAGAGCAAGGGGGAAAGTACACAGCCCTGAGGAGACCCGATGCTGATGGCCACCCAGTCCGAGACGGTCTTCCCCAGTCGCACCCGCTGCCTCCGGCCCGTCAGGAAGTCTGTGATCCACCTGCAGAGGGAGTCAGGCACGTTGAGCTGGGACAGCTTGTCCTGGAGCAGGGCTGGGCGGATTGTGTTGAAGGCAGAGCTGAAGTCCACACACAGGATTCTAGCGTAGGCTCCTGGGGAGTCCAGATGCTGCAAAATGGAATGGAGGGCCAGGTTAACCGCGTCGTCTACAGACCTGTTGGCTCTGTAGGCGAACTGCATTGGGTCCAGGAGGGGGGTGGTGATGGTCTTGAGGAGGGTCAGGACCAGGCGCTCAAAGGATTTCATGATTATAGAGGTGAGCGCCACAGGTCTGTAGTAATTTAGACCCGTGATCCGTGGCTTCTTGGGGACAGGGACGATGGTGGACGATTTGAAGCAGACTGGCACATGACATGACTCCAGGGAGGTGTTAAAGATGTCCGTGAGGACGGGAGTCAGCTCCACTGCGCAGTGTCTCAGAGCGGAGAGAGACACACCATCCATTTATCATCTTTATCATATTGAGTTGATCATCTGTGCTTTTTCAAAACTGTTCAGTCATGTGCAAGTGTGTGCATGTCTTCATCAAAAGTGACATTTCTCACTATCATGGCTTCTGTCAGCTCCATGAAATGTAAAAGTTGGTCATGCTATCACCACAAAAGATACACAATGTCTTCACTGTCTCTCCAGGTTGTTTCACCTCTGGAGAAGATTGTTGCAGCTGGATCTCATTTGAAACTCCTGGAAGAAGATCAAGTTATTGTCTCACCATGAACAGTGACAACAAATAATACACCCCAGAGAAGTCTGCTCTTCATTCTCATCCTGTGATTTAGAAAAGAAAATACTCCTCCAATTTTAGATTATTCTTTCAAATGCATCTGAGTCTGTCAGGATTCTGGCTTTATCAGGACTGATAAAATATCCAGTCCATCGGTTTTCCCTCACACTGTCGGACCCAGCCTGTTGCATAGCTGCTATCAGTGAGAGAATAACCAGAGACCTGACAGGTGATGGACAAAGACTGTCCAGGCTGCACAACCATGGACTCTGGCTGGGTGAGATCAATACTGAGAACACCTGTGAAAACACAAATAAAAGTCATCTCCATCATTCCTATTCTTCAGTGTTTTTATCTGTGTGGTTCTACTGAAAGCTCCTTACAGGATGCAGCTGTCAGCAGCAGTAGAGCCTCAGAGAACATGGTTGATGCTGAAGTTGAACTAATGTGATCTCTGTTGCCTTCTGACTCACACACAGGCACACACTTCCTTTTGAGTCACCCTCACTTTACATGTAGTCAAATGAATTCAGTAGGAGGTGTAAGGATATGTCCTCTAGATGGACTCTGACTGTGTTGAAACTTCGATTTATATGTTAAATTGTTCATCTTGGATTTTCACATTGAGATACTGTATCCTCAGAGGTGTTTTGCTTGATTTGGATCATCTTAAGCTCGTTTAACTGTAGTCAAAATTTTGTACTCGTGTGATTTCGAGTGTGCTCAATAGAAATAGAAATAAGACACAACATTCGTTCAGAATTTTAGTCTCATTCAAATGAAATCAACAAGAAAAGCAAACAGATCTGAGAGTGGAAGAATTGACAGTGACTGCCCTCCAGTGTTCATTTGGTTGTAACTCTAAAGTGTAAATTAGTCCATCAATCCATCCATTTTCTTTGGACTTTTTAGGGAATTATTTCTGAACTTATTTCTGACACACGGACAGAGAATGGGTAGCTGTTGGTGGACTGTATGATTCAGTTAAGGAGTTCGCAGCACATAAATGGATGAGTTCAGGCAATATGAATACATGACCATGATCTTCATTATGAATGTTAGTTTTGTTGTATTGGTCAGTTTTTGTTTCCCCTTTTCCAGGGTCCCTCTCTTAAAGCAACTTGAAAAAAAACAGAGTTAGAATAAAGTCATTCTTCTCAGGGTCTACTGAGACCGTGATGTTCGGCACGGGGGTTTTTGTCCAGATGTTCAGCAGACTTCCTTCACTGTGAGGATCGAGCACAATAGTAAACAGCTGAATCTTCTGTCCTCAGTTTGCTCATCTGCAGTGACACTCGGTCAGCGTAGTTGTCTCTCGAGATGACGAACTGGTCTGGTTGAGACGAGGACTTAATGCTTCCACTACCCATGTCAAGCCATGCAATCCACTCCAGTCCTTTTCCAGGAGCCTGCCTGATCCAGGCAAAACCATTGCTGGTGAATGTGAATCCAGATGCTTCACATGTCAGTTCATGAGACTCCCCTGGCCTTTTTACCACTGGTCCGGACTCAGTGAGAGTCTGACTCTTTATACCTGGGAAAGAAAATTCAAAATAGTCCTCAGCATCAAATATGTTGTCTCCTTCAACAGAAATCTGTCAGAAGATCAATAAATGTTGTCACCTTCGAAGCAGAAGGTTAAAAGCAGCAGTCCTGTCCAACAATCCATCATGATTGTTCTCTGCTTCTTTCACTGCAGTCAGATAAAAACAAGTGGAAGGCAATGTTTTGCATTGACTCCTCCTCAAGTTAAAAACAGAGGTGGGTTGGAATTTTCTTCATCCCCAAAATACGTCATTACATCTTACAACCAAATACATTGCTGCTCTGCTGGAGTTGGAGTTGAATTGCTGAAGAGAAATCTATAAACATATTGAAGTTCCAATTCAACAACACAACAAAGCAACAACTGAAACAAGTTCATCCATGTTCCCGTACCCACAAAGTTAAGAAAAATGGCCTTTTGATAATAACAACGATAACACTATTAAAAAGAAAAACTTCAATCGATGTTCAATAAATCCACAGTCCAAATAACAATTCCAATGTCAGAATAAAGTTTTAAGTCAATTTTACACGACATTCAATTTCCATCAGAGTATTCACGAAATGATGAGTAACACTGACCTCTGGTGGCGGAAATACTTAAACTGCAGAATTAACTAAAATCTTCATCTGTGACTGGAATGACAACAAGCTTGGGTGTTTTCTGTGTGGAGTTTGCATTGAACTGGTTTTCTGTTCTGTTGGCATTCTGATTTCCTTCTGCAGTGCAAAAAGCCAGCATGTTAGGTTTATTCACAGTTCTGTATTGACTGTGAGTGTCTGTGTTCATATTCAATAACCAGTGTTGAGAGTGTATCATGCCTTCAGCACAGTGTCAGCTGGAATCAGTTTCTGTCTTTACCAACAGTTTATTGGATAACGTTGATATAAGTGATGGATTAATATTTGGATGTACTGTGATCCACAGGAGGTTTTATGTGGATGTTGCAAATTCATGTAGTCTATTACTCCTCAATTTACCTTGAATATTATAAAATCTAATTTCACTGTTGTGATTCTTTGACCCACCACAGAAAGATGAGTACTGTGGGATATTGTACAGCTGCCTCATCAGCTTCAGTCACTGTGACTCCTGCACAGTAATAAACAGCAGAGTCTTCAGCCTGCAAACTGCTCATCTGCAGAAACAGTTGCTTATTGCTGTCGTCTCTGGAGATGGTAAAGCGGCTTCCCACTGATTGACCATAGTATTTGCTCCCACTGTTGGTAATAGTTGCTACCCACTCCGGTCCTTTCCCAGCAGCCTGTCTGATCCAAGCCATCCAGTAGCCGCTGACATCTAATCCAGAGGCTGTGCAGGTTAATCTGTGGGATTCTCCAGGTCTTTTGACAACCGGTTCAGACTGAGTCAGAGTCTGACCGTCAGCACCTGTGGAGACAAAAATGGAGGCAACATGAAGACCAGCTGGACATTAGAAAAGCTTCACCTGCTCAGCAGACAGTTAAAAGAAGCAGTCCTATCTGATAATCCATCTTCTTCAGTCCTGTCTTCGTCCTCGTCCTTCATCATGACTGTTGTTACACATGTAGTCGGATCCCACACGGGATTTGCATTGACTCCTCCTCCCCTCATTTTTTCCTGTCATGTGCTGAAGTGTTCGTCTTGGACAGTCACAATATGATTTAGGGTCTCTGAATATCCATCTGTCTGAAATTCAGTTTTGAAATAACTTCTGACTGCAGCAAATTAGCAAGATCCACCTGCAGGGAGCATTACAGTTTTTCTCAAATGCTAAAACACAAAAGCCAATCCTCTAAACCAAATGACCACTTGTCTAAACACATTTACTAAATCTAGCAATCATTTGCCAATATAAACACATTTCAAGGGAAGACACAATTCATAAAACACAATCCTCCGTTCTCATAAATCTAAACACATTTTTCCTTGCTAAAACACAAGCTGCAAAAGAACTCTGCTCACATTCTCAAATGAAAGTTCATGTGATGCAAAATGCTTGCCACAGGCAGCAATATTTGAACACAATGATCATACCTGGCGTCATTCATTACACACGACTCAGAATTGAAGACACCTGTTGCTAATGTTGTTCCTGTCCGGGGGGGGGGGGGGGGGTTATATTACTCTTTGTGCGGCCATGGGTTCGGAGGGGCTTGTCCACCGGCATGCTGTCCTTGGGTCTTACAACACCCAACGTCTCCTCACTTTCCTCGAGGAGCTAAGAGACATCCTCCTGGACCACCAACACCACCATCCTGGCCCGCACATCCCATTTATGTGATCATTTGGGACAATGTCCGCTTCCACAGAACAAACCAAATCAGAGAGTGGTCTACCACCAACAGTAACCAGTTTTTAAACGTCTGTCTGCCACCCTACTCCCCTTACCTGAACCCTGCAGAGGAGTTCTTCTCATCGTGGAGATGAAAGGTTTATGACAGACAGCAATACACTAGAGAGAACCTCCTAAGGGTAATGGAGCTGGCTTGTGTTGACATCCCAGTGGAGGGCTTCCAATGGGGGCGTTACCGGGAGGGGGCAAGGGTGGGCAGTGCCCCCCCATGGGCATGCTCTGCCCCCCCCAGCAGCATGTGATATCCCATTCATATGTGTTGCGATTAGTGGAAGTACTTGTAGTGTCCGCTCAGTCCCGCCCTCCCCCAGGGGTTACTACTGACATGGACCGTCGGACCGAGGGGGGGTGTGCTGCTGCTGCTGTCACAGAGTGTCGGACCGTGAGGGTGGAGGGGCACTACTGACACGAAGCGTCGGACTCGGGGGGGGTGGCGCTACTGAAACAGGGAGTTGGAGCTGAATGAGGGCCCTGCTGGATTTTGAGCTTTGCCCCCCTGGTAAGACAAATGCCCCCCCCCCCCCCCCACACCTGGCATCCCAGTAACGCCACTGCCTTCCAAGGATGGAGTCGCCATTCCAGGGGGTTTTTCCTGCGATGCCTGGCAAGAGAGAATATAGCCTGCGATGTGGATGAGGTGATGTGGCCTGATGCAGCTCAGCGACTTGATTCCGCACAGTGATTGTGGTGTGTGTGTGTGTGGTGTGAATAAAGTAAATAAAAAAACTTCACACCCTGAACATGTTTTCAAGAGTACTGTTGTGTGCAATAGATTCTGTTTTTGCATTGAGTTGTGTTACAGTAATGTACATACAGTATTTTCTATAGATTTGGGAGTTTCATATGAAGAGTACAAATCTAAATGCCTAATCCTCAGAGATCTAAGAAGATCTGTTACAGTAAAGTTTCCAAAAAATATGCATTAGCAGTTATGACACAAAGAACCTTCTCACAAATTGAGCATTTTGTTTTCAACTGTTTTGCTGTAGTGTGCAATGATGTGTATCGTGTCTACATTTTTGAAAGCTGCTCTTTTGGTGTGAAAGTTTGAGTTTTGAAGTGAGAAGGTGTGGCTGTGTTTATGCAGCTTTAGAAAAAAGTATTGTGTTTAGACATTGGGGAACATAGAGAAAACGTTTGTGAAATGTGTTTTAGCATTTGAGAAAAACTGTAAAGCAACATGAAACATTTGTGTTGGATCTTTAGACTTCAGTCCTGCCGATCCTTTTTTTTTTAACTCCTTGTAATGGGGAATTCTAAACATGTGACTGGAGGTCATTATATTTTCAGACAGGCCTGAAATTCTGAGTCATGACACTGAAGAAAAAAAATATCTAATCAAAGAGCCCATTCTTTTTTCTTGTTTTTTTTTCCACCATTTTTATAGATTAAAACAGAAAAACAACATGAACAGTTGACCATTATGATGATTTTTTTTTTTTTATTTACTAATGCATTTTCGATCTAACTTCACCCAAAAATTCATATCTACCACAAAGGTAGTCTATAGCCACACTTTAACTGATCCAACATGTTTTAAAATAGGAAGCCAAAGCCCCAGAGAAAACACACTCAGGCACAGGGAGAACATGCAAACTCCTCACAATACTCGTAGACTCCTGGTTTGGAATTGCCCATCACAAGTCAACCCAGAGGGAGTGTCAGTCATGGACACACTCTTACTTTTTCAGATTGTTGAAGGAGATCCAGTCACCCACAGAAAGAACATGCAAAAATCCACATAGTTACTTTGTGTGTGACTAACAATAACAGTTTCCTTGGAAGTATGAGTGCAATGTGTGAATCAAAAGTTGAAGGTTCTTGTTACTGTAAAATGCTTTTTTTTTTTTTCCATTTTCTCATACAAAATGT
The DNA here is from genome assembly GCF_902148845.1 of Salarias fasciatus. Taxonomy (NCBI): domain Eukaryota; kingdom Metazoa; phylum Chordata; class Actinopteri; order Blenniiformes; family Blenniidae; genus Salarias; species Salarias fasciatus. The sequence goes on along the minus strand of NC_043748.1, from coordinate 16,852,530 downwards.
ATCCTGTTAGCCAAACAACCCGAAAAAAACATACAATCTCAGGAACCATTGTGAATGAAGGACTGGGCTCAGACAGGAAGGTAGATGAGGAATACTTCAATGGTCCTCTCTGCCTTAAAGGGCAACTCCGGTGTTTTGACACCTGGACCTTATTTATAGGTGTGTGCATGCTCATATACTCACTCAGACAAACATCGTGCAGCTCGGAGTCCTTCAGAAGTTATTTAGATCCAAACGATGTAGCCGCACTAGCGGGGGTGCCACAGCAATGGAGCGTTAGCGCTGGACATAATCTCTGCACAGTCGCTCATTTCGGCTGTATTTTTCCTCCATCGGCGCTGGGTTGCCTTTCGGTCGGAAGGGGGGCCTCCGGCGGTGTCCCGCGGCCTGGCTTGGAGCGCGCATCCGCCGGGCGGCGGAGATCTGGATTCTCCCGGCGAGGAGAGAGCTCCGGCCGTGGCGCGTCCCGCGGCCGGCGTGGAGCGCGCATCCGCCGGGGAGCAGAGATACGCTTCCTCCCGGCAAGGAGAGAGCACCGGCCTCGGCGCGGCGGGCCGTCGCATGTCCCGCGGCCGGCCCGGAGCGCGCATCTGCCGGGGTGCCGGGAGCGGAGATACGCATCCTCCCGGCGAGGAGAGACATCCAGCGGCCCAGCGGCCGCGTGTGAGCCGTGCATCTTCGCGGGTGTCCGGAGCCTCCGTGGAGCAGCTGAGGACCGTTTTCCAACTCGGCCCCTGGAAGTCAGACGCCGGGGCACCGTGACAGCCGAGGCCGACTCAAAGTGCCTCTCTGCTGGGGAGAGGAGCGCCGCAACGTTCCCATCCGAGCTAATTGTGGCTAAGTTGGCGAAAACTGTCAGCTCTTCAGCTGACCCACCTGAAGACGGTAGACGAGCTGACTTTATGATAACACTGGCGATGGATGAAGAAATACAGCCGAAATGAGCGATTTTGCAGAGATTATGTCCAGCGCTAACGCTCCATTGCTGTGGCACCCCCGCTAGTGCGGCTACATCGTTTGGATCTAAATAACTTCTGAAGGACTCCGAGCTGCACGATGTTTGTCTGAGTGAGTATATGAGCATGCACACACCTATAAATAAGGTCCAGGTGTCAAAAAACCGGAGTTGCCCTTTAAAGGTGCCTTAAGGAGTTTGCACGTTTTATGCGAAACAGTGCCCCCTGCAGGCCTTGGGTGTAATGCAGCCTAGTGAAAAACTCGTCCCTGTGGCTCGCGTGCACGGAAGAGGGGAACTCCTTCTTCGCTCGTTTAGTCGCGCTCAAGTAACATTTAAGTTTCTTTTACCTGGTGGAGACTGTGCTGGAGTTGCAGCAGTGCTAGAAGCCAGTCTTTTCTTACTTTCTGGAAGATCCTGCTCAGTTGTTGCTCACTAAGCATCTGGCGGAGTAATGGTGGACAAATCGAAACCTAACCAGCCGGAGCGCGCATTACGTCATTCCTTTCAAATTCTCCCCAAAAAAATGCTGGTGCCGGACCGGCACTGCAACTTTCAAGTGACAATTTAGCGCTGTTAGAGGTACTTGTAATGAATATGTCAGGGCACATTGTACACATCATTAAAAATGTGTAACATATTTAAGGTGGAAAATAAGTATTTTTAAGGTTATAAAACTTCTTAATGCACCTTTAAAGACAAAACATCGAAACATTTTGACTTGCAGTGCTCACATGATTCCAAAAGGACAAAGCATTTTGAGGGCATTGACTGTCTGTTTGAGAAAAAAAAATGTAGTTCTGATACCTGAGTGAAGTGTTCTGGAAGAGATCTGAGCTTTGACAGGTGAACCATGTGGTTTTGCTGAACTGTCCAGGTTGTTTTTGACAAGGGGACCAAGAGAATAGAGAACGTCTGGTCTGATTCGAGGAATGAGGCAAAGCTGTTGAGAAGGATCTTTGTATTTTGGTGCCACTGACTATTTATATGGGAAAGAAATGTAGGTTTGAAACATGAGTGAATAGTTTTGGGAGAGAGAGATGAGCTTTTGCAAGTGAACTATGGTGTTGAGCTGAACTGTAAGACCGTAAGACTGTAAGATCTTTTTGTGTGTGTGTGCGTAAAATTTTAATACATTTTTTAAATGAAAGAATTGTTTCATCTGGTGTAATGCACCAAATGATGTTGATGATTGATTTATTCAACAAACATGCATTTATTTGACCCAAGCACTATTTTCCATCACATGAGGGATCATATTTATGTAGCACCCCATCAATATACACCAACTAACGTAGGTATTTTACTCAGTTAGGCTGATGGGGTGTTTTGGGTTCGTGAGTTATGGTAGCTACCACAAAGGGTTTACCAATATTGGGGTTTGCAGGGGAAACTCAAATTACCTCCTCACAAAATTTAATAAACTGACACCAGACAACCGTTTAGGAAAAATGATAGTTTGTCACAATTTATTAGAACAAATATTTGATCTTCAACCAGTGCGAATCAAAAACTTAAACTCCTTTCCTCAGGAAAAATGAAATAACCGTGTGCCACTCTTCAATTTATGCACCCAATGTGCAGATAGAACAACTCAATGGCAATCACAATATGCAATAGAAATTCTGAGCCACACCAATAGATATTTACACAAATTAATGTTCAAATCACAACAATTAGAAAAAACACATGGGCCCCATACACACACTCACTCACACACTCAGTTACTTTACCCCCGGGGGATGATGAAACCGTTGCAGACCTGTTAGCAGCAGAGAAGGGATGTAAAAACCCTTCTCCTCTTAAAGGCCCGTCCATGCTTCACATGTCCGCGTGGGTGCGTGTTGGTCTGCGTGACGTAAAAATCGTCATGAATTCCTGTCGACTCGGGTCCACGCAGCAGCCAGATTTTGAGACCGTGTTGCGCGCGACGCATGCGCCAGACCGTGACAGCAAACAAAACATGAAGGTAAAAGTGAAAGTACACGGAGCTGCAGCCTGATGGCTCCACTTAAAGACACCGAAAGAGTGAAAAACTCGTGGAAAGAGAGAGCAGACTCTGTCTGGAGGGAGGAGAAGGTCTGCAGACAGAAGTGAAAGTAACTAATTGCTCGGGCGCTGCCCCCGCGATTCAGAAACAGGAAAAAAACGGCTAAATAAACTTTATGCTTAACGATAATGTACTGACAATCCATGTGCTTAATTTTCTCTATATAATCTGTAATAAAGGAGCAGATAAACAGTCTGTAGTGCCGGAAAAGTTTCTCGAGGATGCGTGAATGAGCGCGCACATCTGAGTTCAAAATGTAGAATGGGAGAAAGCGCGTGCGCATCGGTGGTGCACGGACACTCCAAAGCGGACGCGGAAACGCGTACATGTGAAGCATGGACGAGCCTTTACAGTCACGATGCAGGGCAGCAATGAACCCTTTTCCTCCTCAGCAGTCACGGTGCAGAGCACCCACGGAACACACCATGCTGCAGGTGCGGTGTCCTCGAGCCTGAGGTTAGCAAGTCAGCCACCGCCCGTCACTCTCCTCCAGCGCGCCGGGAAAAACCAAGCCGTCTCCGCCGCAGATCTGCCATGGTGAGAAACATGGGCTGTGTTCGAAACCGCATACTGCCTCCTACATCCTTCCATACTCATACTATCCATCCTTGTGACGGTCCCCGTCCTGTGGTCCTCCTCCTCCTGTCTGGGTCCCGCCTCGCTCCTTGCTCCTCCTCCTCCTCTGGCTATTTAAGCTGACGAGTCTCACCTGTGGACGCTGCCTGCCCTGCACTGCCACGTCTCCTCGGCTCCCTCGTCTCTCTGCAGCCTCCTCGTCCAAGGCCTTTTTATTTTGCATTAATAAATTGGCGTTAAATCGCTCATCGGCATTTCCTCGTCCTTTTCCTGTCGGGGCTCCGGAGCCAAGCCCTGACAAGTGGGGGCTCGTCCGGCATCCTGCTTACTCAGTCCATCAGACGGTATGCAAAGCGTTAACACTACAGCGTACTACATAATAACCCACAATGCATTGCACTCCTCCCTGAGCCGAAATCAACCTGCTAAAGCTGATTTCACTTTAGCTCTAAACTCTTCAAATGTACAACTTCATCGAGATTTTTTTTTTAAAATTAGGCGACAAAGTGGTCGTTTAGAGCCCGAGTGTATCGTTTATTTGTCCGAATACCAACTGTTTATGATTTTGTTCGGACGAATTCGCTGAAATGTGAGCCAGCCGCAGTGAGCGGCTCCAGCACGGAGGTGTCAGAGAAGCAGAGAAGCAGAGCACACACGAACCCCGGGCCCGCCACGGGGGCCCCTGCCCGGCACAGCGCCCAGCGCCGTGGCCGCAGCAGTTGGTTCCCCCGACCCAGCGGCCCAGCCTCCGGGCCCGCTCCCCGCCGACCCGCTCGGCAGCGGGCCCGCCCCGGGCGTCGCACTGAGTCAGTTCCGGAGGTCCGGCGGCGGACCCCCGGGCCCCCCGGTACGGCGCACCACCCCAGCGGTGGGCCCGCCGGCGAGCGCAGAGTTTCTCACACCCTCCGGGGCCGGACCCAGATTGCGGGGCCAGGGCCCGACCCCCTACCCGAGCCGCACCCCCCACCACACCCGCCGGCCGCCAGGCGGCACAAGCTCTGTCTGGCGCAACCGCTGTCCGTCGCATTGCATCTTGGGTAATTTCAGTATGAGTAGTGAACACACGACGTATACTCAACATTTCTGGCGAATGCAGTATGCATCCGGGAACCTCTCGCATACTCAAAATCGCATACTGCCAGTGTAAACGCACTGCATACTCAATAAGTTAGTATGAGTAGTAGGTAAGTATGCAGTTTCGAACACAGCCACGGAGTCTCTCGCCCTCATCCACGCCTTGCAGAAGACACCAGTTCACTTCCGCATCCAGAGCTACGCATGGAGCGATGACGCAGCTGATCGTTAGGCACTCCCGGAACGTGCCGCTGCATTCACGGGACGTTTTAAATCCTTTTTTCCAACTTTTGGCAAGTTAAGAATCCTTTCTCTGCCCACAGCTCCTGCTGCGTCGCCTCCCTCCTCCCGCTCTCTCGGTTCTACTTCCTCCCGCCCGGACTTCAGCCCCATCCTTTTCCGGCTGCTTCTCCTCCCCAAGCTCCACCCAAGTTCGTGTAACTTGACACTTCCTTCCAGCCCAATAATCAAATAAACACAAAATGACACTTCCCGAGTTTTATGTGTTTTTACACTCGTGAATCGGTTCCACACATTTCTAAATCACACATTATAACACAACACAAACTTGCAGATTCAAAACATATTTACATGACACAATAATATCTGTGTTGATGTCCAACTTAATAGGGCCAAAATTAAGTGCATCCTAAATTTTCCCAGGGCTACATTTATTTGTCTTTTACAAGGTTCGATTTGTTGACAGGGTGTTTAGATGAAGATTAACACATTAAGTTTTATCTTAATTCAATTCAGTCAAATGAATAAAAAAACGTTTGGGAAGTAAAAAATAAAAACCTTGAAAACATTCTTAAAGGCCTGAACACAGACTACAGTGGGATTTTGTACAGCTGTAACACTAAGCTCACACACTGTGTCTCGCACAGTAATAAACAGCAGAATCTTCCATTTTTAGACTGTTCATCTGCAGAAGCAGCTGATTTCTGCTGTCGTCTCTGGAGACGGTGAAGCGGCCCCGGACTGAGTCAGAGTAATAATTGCCGCCACTGCTACCGATGTGGTGCATGGCAATCCACTCCAGTCCTTTCCCAGGAGCCTGTCTGATCCAGACCATCCAGTGGCTGCTCAGTGTGATTCCAGAGCCTGTACAGGTCAATGTGTGGGACTCTCCTGGCTTTATGTCCACAGGATCAGACTCAGTCAGAGTCTGACTATGAGCTCCTGTCAACACAAAAGACACAGTTTCACTTGCTGTGAGTAACAATATATTTAAACAGAAAACCAACACAAGGCTTGTGAAATGCTTCACCTGCCCAGCAGAGAGTTAAAAGCAGTAGTCTGAAGCTGCTGGAGGCCATCGTGTTAAACTGCCTGTTTACTGCTGTCTGTCATTCTCTGAGCAGCCAGTAAGTAGAGGTGGAAGATGTGTTTTGCATTGACTCCTCCTCATGGAAAAATCAGCTTTGCTTTAGTAATTTGTATTTGTTTTCATGGTATAAAATATGAGGGCCAATTTCATTGTAATATTTAATTTATTGTTTAACTTTTGTCAGTTTCCTGATATATTTCAAAACAACGTTTTTTATTCAGATTATGATATTAATATCAACACATGACTTTGTCCAACTTGGGCACTGGAGCTGATCACATCTGTCTACAGAAGTCAAGATACACCCTGTACATGTTTTCATTCAGTCACAGAGGAAAAAATTAACATGAAAATCACATCAACATCTGGAGACAGTTGCACCAGTCAGTCTCAAATGCATATTTTATGTAGAAAAATTACAAACATGCACACTATGCACAGACAAGTTCCCAAGTCCAGACTCACAGTGGAGATTCTCTTTCTGTCAGGCGAGAGTTGAAACGTCACCACAGTATGAAAAAATCTGGAAATAACAGTTTGACAAACAAACAAGTTTTGTCTTGAGGTGTCGAATGAAGATCAGTTTTTAAAACAAGTAGGTTTTACACACTTGGGGTAGAAAGTGGAAGTTTAAACCCTCTGCCCCCCCACCAAAAAAACAAAACAAAAACAAAAAAACAACAAAACAGTCACAACCATTCCTGACCTCATCGAGAGTCGATTCAGCTGCTTCCTTTTTGCAGGAGTCAACATTTTCTAGTTTTGACTTTTGACTCGTCTTGTTTCACACTAGCGGTCCTTTCTACTCCATTTAGCATTTCACCTCCTTACAGTCACATCAAGATGTAATGCTCTTCATAAAAACTAAATGTTGGATTTGATTTTAAATTTTCATTTGATAAAATTACACGGTAAAATATGCAGTTGTAGAATTGTGGACAGAAGATCTGAGGGTGACAGTGGAAGTTAGATTTGACAAAGCTTCAGCTTGCTTCTGTGTTAACATGTCTTTATGGATCTGTACAATCACTTGAGGCTTCAGTAAACAGCAGATTGGTAAAATAATACAAAAAGTGATTTATCTTATTCTGTAAATAGCAGAGAAGTAACTACATGTTAAAAATACTATTGAGCAATAGCCTGTCAGAAATACAACAGACGATATTATGATGGACGTTGTAGACGTCCTTCGGTGACAAACACTGACATAAATGAAGATCTGTTGAGCTGTGACTTTTTTTCCTTTATTTGTGCAAACTGCGTGGGTGTATATTTCTTTCCTTTCTCAGTTCATGTGCAAACTTGTTTCTCAAAGCCAACACAGTTCTCATTCTCATCTTTTTGTGGTTTTGTAGCTCCTCCTCTGGCAGCTTCATGTTATAGGTTTTCAGGCTCAGTGAGTTTTTTGCTTTACTCTGCTGAAGGTTTGCATCACTGTGTCTCTCTGGCACAGTAATAAACAGCAGAATCTTCCATTTTTAGATTGTTCATCTGCAGAAGCAGCTGATTTCTGCTGTCGTCTCTGGAGATGGTGAAGCGGCCCCGGACTGACTCAGAGTAAGATCTGGTGCTACTACTGCCAGCATGCTGCCAGGCAATCCACTCCAGTCCTTTCCCAGGAGCCTGTCTGATCCAGGCCATATGGCTGCCACTCAGTGTGAATCCAGAGCCTGTACAGGTCAATGTGTGGGACTCTCCTGGCTTTATGTCCACAGGATCAGACTCAGTCAGAGTCTGACTACGAGCTCCTGTCAATACAAAACACACAGTTTCACTTGCTGTCAGTAACAATATATTGAAATAGAAAACCAACATAAGGTTTGTGAAATGCTTCACCTGCCCAGCAGAGAGTTAAAAGCAGTAGTCTGAAGCTGCTGGAGGCCATCGTGTTAAACTGCCTGTTTACTGCTGTCTGTCATTCTCTGAGCAGCCAGTAAGTAGAGGTGGAAGATGTGTTTTGCATTGACTCCTCCTCAGGAGTTTAGTCATTTGTATTTGTTTTCATATTAGAAAATATGAGGGTCTATTTAATTTTAATTTTTTTTATTTATTGTTTAAATTATCGATGTAGATTGTAATATGAATATCTATTTCCATACATGACTTTATCTAAGTGAGTGTCAAAGAGTGCTGGAGCTGATCACATCTGTCTATAGAAAAAGTCAAATTACACCCTGGACATGTTTTCATCCAGTTACAGAGAAGAAAATCACATCAACATCTACAGACAGCTTAATAGTCACCAGTCAGACTCAAATGCATATTTGATGTTGAGAAACCTGGAAAATATATAAATAAATAATAATAATAATAAAAAACATGCACAAGCTATGCACAGACAGGTTCCCACGTCCAGATTCACAGTGGAGATTCAGTTTCTTTCAGGTGAGAGTTCAAACTACGCCACGGTGTGAAAAAATATGGAAATAACAGTTTGAGGACACCTGGAAGAAACAAGAGGGTTTAGTCTGGAAGTCTGAAGTGAAGATCACGTTTAATGAGTCAGTTTTACACAGCTGGTGCAGAAAGGGTCAGTTTATTGTAAGTCAATATCAGTCACAACAATTGCTGGGAAACAGAGTCGATTCAACTGCTTTCTTTTTATGAGTGTTGAAATTTTCTAGTTTTATCTTTGTATTTGACTTGTTTTCACACTGGAGATCTTTTCTGCTTTATTTAGGAATTGACTTTTCTACAGTCGTGTCAAGACTTCACGCTACCTATTAACAACTAATTCTTGAAAAAAAAAAAGATTTGTTTGTAATGCAAACATTTTCATGCAACAATATTTCACAGTAAAACTTGTAGTTGTAGAGTGGTGGAAGGAAGAACTGAAGGTGACAGTGGATGTGTGGTTTGACCAGTGTTCAGCTTGCTTTTTGTGTTAAAATATCCTTTTGAGTCAGTTTGAATAATTAGAACTTTCAGCAGATTGATAGAGCAACAGAAGAAGTCATTCATCTTATTCTGGAACAGGTAGAAGTGACCTGATTTTTGTTTTAGGTAATCTGCATATTAAAAACTGTTTTGAGTGGCCTGTCAGAAAAAAAACCAAAAAAAAACAAACAAACAAAAAAAACCCATTAGATTTTATTATTATTGACTAGCTTTTAGTTCTGAGCATTGAGACATGAAGATCTGTTGCTCTGCAATTTCTTTATTCCTATTCTTGGAAAATGTGTAAATTTATTGTTCTTGTATTTCTGGGTTCACGTGCAAAACCTCTCAATCATGATGATTTATACAGTAATTAAGTTCCCTGTTGTTCTTCTTGTGGTATTGCAGCTCCTCCTCTGGTCGCTTCATGTTATGAGTTTTCAGGGTTTTTGCTTTACTCCACTGGAGGTTTGCATCAGTGTGAGTCTTGCACAGTAATACACAGCAGTGTCCTCAGGTTGCATATTCTGTCCATTGAGCGTCACTCTTTTGCTGGAAGCATCAATGTCAATGCTGAACTTGTTCCTCAGTGAGTCTTTGTAGTATGAGCCACTAGTGTATTTCATCCCAATCCACTCCAGTCCTTTTCCTGCAGACTGTCTGATCCAAGCTGTGTAGATGCTGCTCAGAGAATAAGAGACCTGACAGGTGATGGTCAGATGTTGACCAGGCTGCAGCGTTACAGAGGCCGGCTGTGTCAGCTCCTCACATTTCACATCTGTAAAAATATTGATGACAATGAAAAAAAGTGTAATACATATTAAATAGATAACAAGGAATTGATTCTGAGAAAATGTCCAGATCACACAGCAAAGACACATGAGCTTTGTCAAAGACAGAGAGGACTCACAGGAGCCAGCTGCACAGAGCAACAGGACAGCAACAGAAAACATGGTTGATGGTGAGCTGATGAGCAGCAAACTGTGGTGAGAGCTGGATGTTTTTATAGCTGCTTCATGCAGAACGCCGCCGTGTTTGCATAAAGTTTATCAAACTGCTGTTGTTCTAACTGGAGCCAGTGGAAAAGAGTATTATTTATTTGCAAAGTTTTAACACATTTACTGAACTGGGAGCTCACATAATCTTTATTATTCCTTATTAATGTTATTAGAACACACAGAGCATTCACTGGAACTTATGATTTGTGCACATTATTTGCACAGCGACCTTTAACTGACATTGAGAAAGTTTATCAAAATATGTTTTGTTGTTGTGACATACTCAAGACATCAGTAAAAAATATTCATCAAATTCAGAAATTGAGGGAAATTGAAGATGTTCACCTGATAAATAAAAAATAAAATCAGTATAATTTTCTCAAATTATATAATACACAGGAAACATGTATTACAGTGACTTTATATCAGATACTTGCTGAACTTGTGATATTTCAATCATAGTCTGAATTCATCTTCATGCTGGCAGACTTATTTTCCCGAAAACGTTTAAATTAATGCTGAAGTCTGTCAAAGTCTGCATGTTTCCAGAGATAACAATTATGCAAATAGTCTCAGCAAATGTTTGAGGACAAAGTAATACAGATACTTGGTGGTTTGACTGGCAAATGGCTGCTCAGGAGCTGAAACAAACTCAACAAAACTCAACAGGAAAAGAAAGTATTGATGAGCAGCTTTTTGTGGCGGTAGTCTCTCCTCTTCCTGAATTGGGAATAAATGACAGTCTAATATCATATTGTGCCTTTTTATTTCTCTCATTCAAAGTTTTGTTTGATTGGATTTATTCTTGTGAAACAGGAATTGGCAGGAAGAGCATCTGCTGTGAAGTCAAAGTTATCCTGGACCAGAACACGGAATGAAGTTCAGATAATCTTGACTGATTTCTTTGAGCGGTGCCTGTATTGTTCTTTTTGCTCGCTGTCTGTGTTGATTTCCTGAATGTTTAAAGCCAATCTGTCCACAACATTGATAATACGACTTGAATGGTGGCTGGTAAAGTCAGGCTTATAATTGTTTTCTCCATCAAGTTGTCTCAGCAAACTGTCCATTCTTTGAAAAGGTTTGATTCTGGGTTTGAGGCCTGCAGCCTGGAGCTTCCATATCCTCCTTTAGCATGCATTAATGTTCTCCACGAGCTCTGGCCTGTTCCTGCAATGCAAAGACATGACGAGTCAACAGATGACTCTGAGTCTGGAGTCAACTGTCAATTCAGTAAGATCGCTATTGGCAAGACAGAAAACACCTTGATGTAATAACAAGACATTTTCCTACAGCTCCTTTTACTTTCAGGGTGTTTCACATTTCAGATGCTTAAAACATTTATTTTCTTTCCTCACTTCTAGAAAACTGTTCTGCATTTCCTCTTACATTCATCATTTTGAATACATTTCTCATATTACAGAAGGACGTCAAACATGTTGTTGGTGAGCTTGAGAAATGGGAAGTTAAACCACAACAGCTGCTGTTTCCTCAGTTTTGCACATTTAATGTTTTTTTTTATCCTTAATTAATGACCTGTACTGCCCCCTAGTTGTTTTTTTGTGGAGTTTCATTGCAGGGCTTTAAAAAAAAAAAATCCTGAGACTTCATTTTCTCATTTAAAGGTTCGATCAGAGAGCAGTGACTGGTTTTTATTGGTTATTTTCAGTTTTTTAGTCACTGCAAAAGAAACTAAAATGTGTAGAAAAGGTGAGAAAGAGGGAGGAAAAGGGCAGAGGAGAGAAGAAGAATCAAAAAATGAAACAAAGGAGTAAATCAAGATCGACACACACACACACACACACACACACACACACACACACACACACACACACCTAACAATACAGTACAGTAGGATTTTGAATGACCTCTAAAGGAGCTTCAGTCACTGTGGGAGTCGAGCACAATAATAAACAGCTGAATCTTCAGTGCTGAGACTGTTCATCTGTAAATACACCTGCTGTTTGTCATTGTCTCTGGAGATAGTAAACCTCCCTTGAACTGACTGAGAGTAGTATTTATTGCTCCCAGAAGGCTGACTGATAAAAGCAATCCACTCCAGTCCTTTTCCAGGAGCCTGTCTGACCCAGTGCATTGCGTAATCACTAAATGTGAATCCAGAAGCTGTACAAGTCAGAGTGTGTGATTCTCCAGGGTTTTTGAGAACTGATCCAGATTCAGTCAGAGTCTGAGCACCAGTACCTGTCAGGACAAATGAAGAAGACTGGTGTGAGAACTGTTGTCCTTGCATCAGAATAATCATTGAAAATGTTGACTCTTCACCTGCCCAGCAGAGCGTTAACAGCAGCAGTCCTCTGACGACGTCCATCATGGAGAACTGTGGATCACTGCACTGCTTCTGTGCAGATAAGTAAGAGGAACAAATAATGTTTTGCATTGACTCCTCCTCAACATACACACAGGCACACACATTCGTGTGATGTGCACAGCACAGTTGTTCAATGCAAATATTGCATGTTTTGCCAAAAGCATTGCAGGCAATATAACCTCTTATGTTATTTATTTATTTATTTAAAAATGCATTGTTAGTCATAGAAGTAGTAGTTGTCATCAAAAGTAACTGAGCCTCATGTGAATGAAGTTCTTGTAAAGGCGTGTTGGCGACTTGTGTCACTGTGGGGCTTCATACACAGTAATAAACACCAGTGTCCTCAGGCTGCAGATTCAGCCCTGTTAATTCCTCTCTACTGGTTGCAGTCATTGTGCAGTTGCTGAATTTGTTTCTTGGAGCATTGTTTGTTAAAAATCTCCTCCACCCCATCGAACCAAGATCCAGTTCATTGCTGCTCCTTGGCGCTGTCTGATCCAGCCTGTAGCGTAGCTGCTGTCAGTCAGAGAATAATCAGAAACCTGACAGGTGATGGTCAAAGACTGTCCAGGCTGCAAGGACATTAAATCAGGCTGACTGAGATTGACACTATCTACACCTGTTGAAATAAGAAACAGATATTAGCTTCATCATGAATTGGATCATTCAGTGTTTCTGGAATCTTTCTAGATGACTGAAAACCCCTCACAGGATGCAGCTGCTGGCAGCAGTAATGCAGCCACAGAGAACATGATGGAAGCAGAGGAGGGAACAAAGCCCACTTTACTATTGTGATTTTTAACAGGACATGAAAATTTTAATAAGTCTTTCAACACAACTAACCACGTTATTTACCTGCTAAACCTCCTGAAATATTACCCTGCACATCTGCAAATACATTCAGATCTTCCACAAACATAGCTTTCAGTTTAGCTCCACTTGTGTGAGATTTTCACTCACTATATATTGATCATGACAACTCCATTTACATTTCTAAGCAAGTTACCAATAATGAGAAACAGCGTTTAGCAAAAATCAAACTATACCCTCTTGCTTTTTGCATTTGAACTTTGCCTTTAACTCTAAGGAATTATTAAATAAAAGCATTTTTCACCACTGGACTGGTCACCTGGCTTCCCTGTGGGCTGATGGTGATTGAAAGCAAGTTTTCTTTTTTGTTTTTTATTTTTTAACTGAGCACTTAGCATTTGCAATGGCACAATGGTATGAGTTATGATACCGATTGGTTCAGAAAACGGGTAGATTGGCCCATTAGACATGATTGATTCTGAGCTGGATCAGCCAAAGGCGATGCCCCTCCCTCTTGGACCACAGCTGTTATCAATTAATCAATCAATCACACAGATGGTGGAGGTGGCAGCAGCGGTGGAGGGGAAGAGGAGGCAGAAGGAAAAGAGACCCTCAGGTAGGAAGTGATGAAGTGAATCTACCTGGCTCAGCGAGAAATTAAGTTTTTTCGGAAGTTTATTTTCTTCGTGCTGTAATTACACGTAGCTGTGCATGCTAGCTAGCTAGTTAGCATGATGGGCTTTCTCTACTGCTGGGTGGTTTCGCTGAAGTTATATCAGTGATAATGATCTTAGTCTGGGGGCAGAGGGTGCGGCTGTCCCGGGCCCAAGGTGGGGCCCCCCGCCAGACTAATGCCGAAAAAACAAAACAAACAAAAAAACAACAACAACCTGAACGCAGTTCCAGACGCCTGAAATTAATGGACTATCTCTTGCATGCATGAACAAGGCCAGACTCTCAAACCTCCCTTTGGAGAGGGACATTGACATTGATAAGAACCAGGTAGCTGAAAGGTTTGCAAGGATGAAGATAGTGACATGAGGCCACATGACTGTGTATAGTTCCGGAATACGTTTGAGACTGGCATGTTCAAACAGTTGGACTATTTTTATTTTTGGAAATTTTGGACTCTGGATATTTCCAATCGTCTGCAGTGGATTTTTTTTTTTTCGCTTGTTTGAATACATTTTCGTTGGCACTTTTCCTGGATCGGATTCACCTTCCCATCACTGGACAAAAATATCATCAGTAAGTCGTTCCATATTCAATATTTGTGATGACACAGACTAAGCTTACCATAGATGCTGGCTGTCTGGTGTTGTTTTCATAGCTGTCTGTGTTGTGGATCGCCGTGTCTGCTTGGTTATTGCATTAACACAGGTCACACACGGTGCTTATTCACTTGCATGCTGTCCTGTCTGGGTTGATCATGTGTGACTTGATGCAGGTTATTAAGACTGTGTGGTATCCATCATCGCTTAATTGACCTTCTATCCATCGTTTCCCACCCTGTTGGTTTAGTGTGCTTGATTTTTCAAACTTTATCCGAGCAATTAAACAGTGAAGTCCATGGCGCTGACCATGGTGCTGAACTGGCCAATCGGCCGTTGTGATGCTGGATTTTCAGCAGGCAGGTCGAAGTTTTAAACCACAGACAAAGTACGTTTTTTTTTTTTTTTTTGCTTTCATTTTTTTCCCCCCAACGGAACACAACACCAGAAACACAAAGGCAAAGCAAAGAAAACTGAACACATCTGGGTGACATGGCATCAACATCCTCAAGTCTGCAGGGAGTCGTCTTGTCATAATTTGGTCTGTAAAAGAAATAACACACAGGAATGTCTCAGCTTATTGACCAGAAGCAACTGTCGAGCTGAAAGAAAAGGCAGAATCTCACCTTAAACATGGTAGCAAAAACACCATAGATAACAGATAGAAGGAACAGGATGAGGAAGGTGAAGGCCATGTGCACAGTTTCCACGCCTATATCTTGGCTCACTTCAGCATGGACGATGTGATCTAAAAAATCACACTGCTCCAGCGTATTTGTGATCAAATGTTTTTTGTTTGACAGTTCAAAAGTGATTTTGTGTCTGGCGTGCACTGTTAAATATGCTGTTATATCATCTTCTGGAAAATATTGCATGAATGGATGAAGTCTTACCTGGTCTGGATAGATTGAGGAGCTTTGTAAAGCTTGCATGGGTCACCTTGCAGGTGAACACCACTCCTGGTTAGAAGTCGATTAGAGACAGACGGAGGTGGCTCCGAATGCTAAACTTTCCATCTGCACCTCTTTGTGGCTCACTGGTATTGTAATCCCGCAATTCTGAGGTTCCATCACGAAACCAGGTGATGTTGATGGCTTCAGGAGTGAAGTCAAAGGCGAGGCACACAAGTTCATTAGGACTCTGAAGCAAGAGGACTGAAGGTTCACTGAGGGCCACTGGAGCTGAGAAAAGAAGCAGAAAAGCTTTTTATTGTTTTGGACTCATTCACATGTCGGCAACCAAAAATGAACAACTCACCCAGAACATCCTTCATGGTGCTTCGAAAAGGTGTTTCAGATGATTCATGGATGACAACACAAGAATATACTGGTGTGTCCAGACTTTTGGATACGTTTAATTTACTGCTCATGGAGAAAGAGCTGCTCCTCGTGTACTTCCACACTGGACCATTGACGTACCGAGAGGATGGAAGTTCCTTTCCATTCTCCTCCCAGTAGACAAATATATTGGATGGGGAAAATCCAGAAACTTGGCAAACAGCCGTGAAGATATCTGACACTGACATCTCAGAGGCGGTTGGTTGAATTATCTTCACTGTTGGTGGGAGCAGATCTAAAGAAACACAAAAAGACAGAAACCAAGGATCAGTTGTTTTTTCTTTGAACTGTATCTGTTAGTTTATCATGAGAACAAGCAAGTTTCTCAGCCAAGATACTATTTTAACAATGAACAATCATATTTTTACCATTACCTCTGCTTTTGCTGATTTGGGCCTCGTAGCCTTTGTTGGAACATTGATGTTTTCCCTCACAAGACACTTGTTTATATGCATGCCAATCCTCTGCTGACACACCAAAGAAGCTCTGCATCGTCTCTGTCCCATTGCTGTGGCTCTTTGGCTGCTGTTGATGAAAATTTTGTCCTAAATACTCGCTATTGTCAACCTTCCAGCTGATGGAGAAGTCTTTAAGGTGGTGACCAACCAGAAGGCAGGTGATATTCGTCAGTCTTTTCTTTGCTCCAAAGCTGCTGCAGTGGTGGTCCATGAACATAAACCTCAGCAATCTGAGAGGATGCTGGAGTAACTGAAGAACAAATGGAAAGAAAATAAAATATCAGTCAAATGGAAATAGAGAAACGATTGTGATGAGATATGATTCAGAAGTGGTGAGACTGTATTGATCGTTTCCTGACTAATGTTGAGTGTTGTCCGGTTACCTGAGCAGACACTGATACTCTTGTTGACTGCTGTGTTGAGAAACTTGTCAGAGACTTCACAAGTGAAGACGTTCCCACTTTGCCAGTCTGATCGAGGAACTTGAAGTTGACTGGTCACTGCTACACGCCCATCTGCACTCATGGTGATGGTGCCTTTTGTTGAGGAAGAGCTGATCTTGAGCTCAGGCAACCATTTGATTTGAGGGTCGAAGCCACTTCCAGAGCATGAGAGTGTTTGTGAATCAGAGTCCTGACTGAGGATCAGAAGAAGTTCCACTGATGGATCCACTAAATGAGAGATAAATCAGAAAACTGATGAGTGAATACATTGATTTAAACAGACAAATATATTTATGAATAGTCCACTCACCAAAAATCTTGCCAATAGATTGGGATGAGCTGCTGCTGGAAAAACCTTGATTCACCTTGCAAGTGAAACTTTGGTCTTTTTTCCAGTATTTTTCAGGAACATTGAAGTGTTTGGTCACTGAATGAATGTCTGAGGCTTTGTGAAAATCAACATATTGATTGTCAGAGATGTCAACTCCATTTGTCTGAATTGTGATGGAGAGATCATGTGAGGAAAGTTGTGTGATTTCACACTTAAGCACAGTACTGTTTCCCTTGAGAAGATCTGGAAGAGATCTGCTTATCATCACCACTGGAGCAGGAACTTCAGGCTCTGAGAGATGAAGACGGCAGAAAACAAAGAACACAATGAATCAATAAGTCTCTTCAGCAATGTCTGATTTTCAGGTTGAAAGGTGATCTTACCTGTGATGTTTTTGGTCTTTTCCACAGATGAAAAACATGCATGTTCAGCTCTGCATGTAACATGTTTCAGCTGCTTCCACTTTGTTGAAGGAACAGTTACTTCACTTGTTACATAACTTGTGTTTTCAGATTTAGAAACAGTGTTACTTGGTGAAACTTGTTCGTTCAAAAGCCAGGTCACCTTGGCATCAAAAACAGTGCTGATCAAGCATGTGGCTTTCACATCAGAGGGAGCCGTCATCACAGTCTTGAAGCTGGGAGTGTCCAGGATCATAGAGGGTGGAGTACTTGCATGCACTGACGAAAAACAATAGGCTAAATGACATGAACCATAATCACTCAGTTCCTCACAAAGATGTTATCTGAACACATTCTGTGAATGTAATAATTTATTTTTGGTGTATTTAATGAAGAAGTTCACATTCGTGCTTACTCTCACAAATACTTGTTTTTTCATATTCACTTCCTTCATGAGTGGCCTTGCATGTGAAACTGCTGCCTGTTGTCCACTCTGTGATATTTGGCTCAATCTCACTGCTGAGGCTGAAGGTATTTTCTCTCCCTTCCATACTTTGCAGCTTTAGTTTGTTTTGAACAATATTCAGGGGTCGTTGGTCGTGTTGCCACTCCACACTCAGTTTTTCTGGATAGAAGCCACTGACAGTGCAAATCAGTCTGACTGCTGAGTTTCCCAGTTTACCTTTCCAGACAGGGTACAATGTGATGTTTGGTGAGACGATCCGTGGTTCTGAGACAAAGAAAAGATGATTGTGTCTTCACCATGCTTCACTGTACATGTGGGTTATGAACAATAAACAATAAATAATTTGGCCAAAGTGATACATACCTTCACATTTTGGAAAGTAATGAACTGTTTTAGGTGTAGTGTGTTTGTGTTTGGGCCAGATGGCAGAGTTGTACTTTTACATAGTTTGTGGTGTAATAAATTCAGGTGGAGACAGGACTGGAAGTCTGTTACACAGATGTTAAACATGATAGGGCGGAGTGATCAGGGCAAGCGGCCAGCGGAAGGCTTTACAACACCCAGGCCCCCCATGAGTACTGAAATAAACAGAAGTGAAACAATGCAAGGAGCAACGGAGCACAACAGACAGCAGGTGTGAGGCGTGGCGTGCCAGTAAGAGAAGCAAAAAGCACATTTAAATACGTCTTGACAGTACACAGTTGTTATCAGAAAGCCTTAACGGAGCTTTGCATGACTTTGGCTGAAGGTTTTAGTTCTCACATGCAGTAATAATAGTCAAAAAGTAACCAACTGTAAAGATTCTCACATTACACATTGAGTTTCACACACACTGTTGATTCCATCTGCTGGAAATAAACAACATATTACTTACAGAAATACAGAAAATTAATTTCTATCTTAATAAACAACTCGTTTTACAACTACATAAAATACAACGAAAGAGAGAATAAGAAGCCACATCATTTCTGAACTTCATTTAAACCTTTTATTTCAAGAAGGCAAACAAAGACATAAAAAGCAAAAAACATCGCTGTAACTACTTACATGATAGGAATTTGTCAGAGAAATGTTTTATGACATACTGTGTTTTTTATAAACAGATGATTGCTCTCCTTGATTCATTCAACCTGAAAAGAGATGTTTTAAAAAAAGGTAAGAAAATTGCAAACTCAAATGTAAATGGACAAAAATGGCCAAGTGCTTTATATTTAATATCACTTATCACACAAATGTTACATATAGGCATGATGGTGTTCATAATATCAGCACAAAATACAGTAATTATATAAGAGATAATATTATTGAACTGGGATGGGAGCAACACGGACACACAGCTGTCCAGCAATGAGCAACTTGCATTAAAGTTCACTGCAACGTCGCCATGTGGATTTTAACCCGAACAAAACCAAGGTTAACACCGTGAGTTTTCTTTTACATTTAAAGCAGCGGCAGCCAAGACGCACACTGTGCGTGTCTTCATCATGTTTTGGAAAAAAAAAATAGCGTGCGTTGTCTTAATGAAATAAATACCAAAATAATCAAAAACCAATGGCTGGCAAAATTGTAATTCAATATTGGTCTTGCTTGCATGGTTCACAGAATATTGGTTAGACAACAGTTTTAACGTGAAATAAATGGAAATTGTTCCTCAGAACCGCAAATAGGCACCAATCAGAAACCAACTTCAGCCTGCAACGTGTCTCAATTAAATAACAAAGTAATCAAAACCCAATGGTTGTCGGAATTATAATTCAATACTGGTCTGGCTTGCATGGTTCACAGAACACTACCGAGAAAACAGTTTTCAGAGAGATAAATGGAAATTAAATACTTCAGAACCGCTAAACAGCATCAATGAGAAACCAACTTCACCTTGCAATAAAAATAAAGAAAATAGAACTCACCAGCCTCTAAACATAAAGGGTAAAAGATAATCTTTATTGTTATAATATCCTTATGTCACAATCAGTTTATTAATCCTACTGGCTTGCGCTGCATGTTTTCCTGGAGAAAGATGAGCGCATCCACACCCGCTGGATGGAGACTTGTGCGCTGTCGGGTGATCAGGTGAGAGAAAAAATAACCAACGACTTTTCGACTCGTCCAAATTTACGTCGACTTGTGCAACGGAAGTCGACTTGTCAACTCGTCGACATTTCTGTTAATGCCCTATTGGTGGTTTGCTTCCCTTGGTTTGTACTCCTGTTTCTTCATCGTTTGACTCAGAAACAGCCGAGGTCGAGTCAAACTGTTGATTGTATATGGAGGGATGAAGGACCCAGTAGAGCAGGGGTCGGCAACCCTTGGCACGCGTGCCACGGGTGGCACGCGTGGCACTAACACTGGGCACGTTTACATGCCACCCATATAATGGCTTATAAGGCAGAGCGGATGTGTCATGTAGACGTCCGAGTGGATCTGCTTCACTCTGAGCGGATTGTATTTCAGAGCTGATTGTATGAGGTGGTGTAGACCGATCGATAACCCGCTCCGTGTCTCATATAAAAGCTGCCTGACAGCGGAGCGAAAAAAACGGGGGATTATTTGTTCTGCATGCGCGCTACCGTATGTAGTGACGTGACGACGTGCGCAGTAAACGGGAAACAGGACTGTCAAAAACAAGCAGAAAAACATCTTTTTAATAAAAACCCCGAGAGAAAAAACACTGGAGAGAAGAAATGGAAGCAAATCGTGCTACAGCGAGTTGTTTAAAGAGCTCCATAGCAAAAAAACGAGCGATCGCCCCGCCGGTGTTATGGATTAACTGGCTCCCGTGTTAACGAGTGACGGCGGACTTCTGTGTAAACACATGCTGATAACAGCAGCTGTTAAAGTAAGACTCATAAAAGACTTTAAACTTATACACTCACTGTAACTGTAGAAAACCGACGTTCGCTAGATCGACTTCAAGTCTCATTCGTCTATTGGTCACAAGTTAACACGGGCACCAGTTAATTCGAAACATGAGCATGCAGAGCACAAAACACAAAGTTTATGAAAGCACTTTTTGGAGTAACAGAAAAAATATCTTTAAAGATATGTTTGTATCTGCTTTATCTGAATGGAATACATTTCCAGGTATGTTGGAAATCTTTTTGTATTTTGTGTTAACTTGCGTTTTAGTTAATAATGGCACACACATTGATGAGAAAATTTTAAACTGGCACTCCATGACAAAAAGGTTGCCGACCCCTGCAGTAGAGCAAACAGCCACACAGACAAGTCACAGAAGCAGTGTTGCTGCACTATTCATGAATAATATGAAGATGAATGGGACTGATTGGATCCTTATCTGAAGTCGGTGAAGAGATATTGGGAAAGATTTTTTTTTCGTTGTTCCAGAACTCAAGTGAGATAAAATCAGTCTCTCTCTTTGTATGTATATATCTATACATATTTAAAGGGGCACAGCGCAGTTTTAAATATTAAATTATCAATTATTCACACCCACACACGTTTGTACCTTTGCCTGATGGGCAGCAAGAGCTATTTTTGCAAGATCGCAGTCGCTCTTATTTTCCTGTGCAGGGCACTGAAGGCACAGCAATATGAGTGATTCGGGTACGAATCGCTTGTTGGTTGACACCCAGCGGCAGTGCGTCGAAAGTTCAGTTTTCCCGACTCTCAAAAAGCGACGCTCACGACGCTCCTGATGCCGGGGACGCACGTCGTGGGTGTCGACGCTCGAAACGCTCGAAAGTCGACGCTCCTGAGCGCCGCCCCGCCCTCCGCCGCTCCACGACGCTCGTCCACATAGACTTTGCATAGAAAAGCGCCGCTCACGACGCTTGCGACACATCTGGTGTGAATGCACCATTAGTCATTTCGAACAGCATACTTACTTTTTTTGTGGGGGCGAGCTGTTGTTTATTCAGAGGCGAGTCGGGGAAGGTTTTTGGGACGGACACAATGGAAGTGAATGGTATTTTTATTCCCCCTCGTCAAACTCATCTAATACAAAATCCAACAACCCCCAAACACTTTGGTGGACACGTTATAATCCGCACATTCACTACGCTGTAGAACACCAACAAATAATATTGTAGCGTTACGACACTGAAGCAAATACTGGGAACTACTTTTTTTGAAATCACTACGCCCAGACGCCATGTTTAGTAAGTAGTTCCGTCTTAGCAAGCTTCACATAGACAACTGAATCTCGTAATTTTGCATTAATATTTCACAGCGTAGTGAATGTGCAGATTATAACGTGTCCACCAAAGTGTTTTGGGGTTGTTGGATTGTGTATTTGATGAGTTTGACGAGGGGGAACAAAAATACCGTTCACCTCCATTGTGTCCGTCCGGAAAACCTTCCCCGACTCACCTCTGAATAAACAACAGCTCGCCCTCACAAAAAAAGTAAGTATGCTGTTCGAAATGACTAAGGAATTGCGCGAAATGGGCCAATTTGCCAAAATGTTGAAGTATCACTTGAAAGTCTATAAGCAAATCTGAAAAAGCTGTTTTACATTGGGATGGGTTCATAAGTGTAATCTGGCTTCATACCATCAATGGAAACTCAGTCTCTCATATGTACGGTTCATAAAGGATCAGGCTGACTTCCCTTGACAGGTTTTTGTAACTGTGTGATTCACTGTGACCCCCCCCCCCCCCCCCCCCCCCACTGTATATACACTCTGTCATCCTCATACAAAAACCTGCCCCACTGCCTGACTGCTAAATGCTGATTGGCAGCTGGGAAGGGATTTCCGAACAAAAAAAGATGAATGAGACCAGAATTAGCATGAGTCCAAAGTTTTAATTTCTACAACTTCACTTTGTGCTTAAAGTCTTTTGATACTCCCAGGCAATTGTAAGTGAATGTTATTTGATTTAGATCTAATCCAGTACATTAAGAAATCCTCCCACATAAGCGACTGCTGAACACTCTATAACGGAACTCAATTATTTTGTGTGTTTTTTAAATAAAATGAACTAAATTAGAGGTTAGGATAGTGAGACCGTAATCAGGAGTTTGCAGGTTTGATTCCCACTGCTGACAGGTCACTGCTGTCTCTCTCTCAGCAAGGCTCAGCTGATGAGAAAATCTCCTGATGAGGTGTCAAAATTGTTTCTCCAACCTGCAAAATATTTTAATGTAAGTGCAGTTATATATTTTTTTAATTTGTGGAACGTTTTTTTGATGAACAAACCTAGGTGCATTAGTTGTGAATGACATTTTGCTTTTGCAAAACACACTGAGTTTGTTTGTGAATCATTGGCTGTGAATAAAGCACATTTTTTGTGTTGGTGAGGTTTTGGGATTAAAGGTGCTGCAGGCAGGATTTTGCTAGTCAGTGCTAATTTTTCTGTGTTTTCTTTGGATTAAATGTTAGAGTATCCATTGATAATCCTTTAGGAGTGTAGCATAATTGCTCTGCCGCGAGGGCGCAGCGTTTCCATTTGTCTCTGTTCTGAGCTGAAAAGGAGCCTCGACAGCTCCAGGTATCTTTGACCAATCAGAAGAGCCCCTGAGGCTCTAAACGTGATTGGTCGAGGGGCATTCATCACACGTTCTTGTGGGAGGGGCTTAACTTGCGTGACGGCGTGATGTCAGAGAAAACAGGACAGGATTGGCTGTGCTGGGTTTCAAATTGCCATCTTAGATTGGTCAAATCGCCATCTTGCTGAGGTAAACCAAAGCAAGATGGCGGAGATGCCGAATCCTGCCCACAGCACCTTTAATTTCACTCCATACAAAATGACTGAAATAAAGGAAAAATACTCATAAACAAAAGAATAAAATCTGGTTTTAGTGTCATTCTGTGTGATATTTATCATTGTTATTGTTATTTATTCACAGGGATCCTTGTTCGAAACCTAATGACCCCGAGAAAAAGAGATGACTTTAAGTTTGATAGTTTTTGTCACGCTGTGTAAGATGGTGTATTGAAAGTAACTGTCCCAAAAACTGTGCTGCAGCTGAACCCCAGTGACATACACTCACACCAAAACCTCTTCCCCCTCTCTAATGGATGCTGATTTCAATGGGCCATTTTCACAGCTCCACGACTTCCTGAAATTAACTGTGCACATTCATTTCCTGTCTTGCATTATTGGCCAAAATGATTAATCCAGGTGTGTCTTGTTGCAGCAGTCTAAACCAGACACACCTGGATTAATCAGCTCTGAAAATACCCCATTGTGTTAGAATGGAACAACAAAGCTTAATTTTATTTTAATGAAATTAAAAAAGTAGTGACTGGTAGTTCTCAAAATCATTATTTATATTTATGAATATAATTTGTAGTCCTGAGAGGGGAAGTTTTAGTTTTGAAGTGTGGAATTCTTCAAATCATTGCTGCATTTTAACATGATTGTCCTTCTGCATTTCTGTCT
Source organism: Salarias fasciatus (assembly GCF_902148845.1). Classification (NCBI taxonomy): domain Eukaryota; kingdom Metazoa; phylum Chordata; class Actinopteri; order Blenniiformes; family Blenniidae; genus Salarias; species Salarias fasciatus. Next base: position 16,828,483 of record NC_043748.1, on the reverse strand, counting down.
TTTTTTAAATTAGGTGAATTGACTGTGACAAACATTGAAAGGGGAAGAGACATGAACAATAACACGACCTCAAGTTGTTTTTTTTATTTTATGAACACCCTGTAAAGAAGTATACATTCAAGAGATGCTTTGTTGCTCTCAGGTAACAAAGTTCACTCTTCTGTTTGTATACATTTTTCTGGAAATTCTTCTTTGTATTGTTGCTCATTGGCACTCTCTTTAATTTTTCCTTTTGAATTCCTTGTAAATGTGACAGTTTTACTGATTTGACTCATCCTGAGTTTATGACCATGCAAATCCTCATGGCAAAAATGAAAGTCATCTCCTGACCAGAGCTTGTATAACAGAACAGCATCACTGCACTGACCTCTGTTGGAAAAGCTGAAGCCGTGCTGTGCTGAGAGTGGAGTCATCACGTTTCACAGCCTTGTCTTGGAAAATACATTTTTTGACCACGAGATGGCGATTAAAGCAGGATTTCCAACTCAGTGGAGTCATCTTTCCACTGGCTGACAGAGTCCCATGCCTCAGTGGGAGACAAGATCACAGTGTTGAATCAGTCAATCCTTTGTCTCCATGTCTGACTCAAAAAGTGAAGTTATTCCCCACTCAGTTATTCTCTTGTTCATCCATAAGCTGAGTGATTATTAAAGTGGGTTGGATCACCAATGTTTCACACAAATTCAAAAACTTTAAAAATACTGATGATATTGTGGTAATCAATGAAAAAGATCTAAATTTTATCATATATATTCTTAAATTGTGCATTTTTATACATGATTAAATTTGTATGGTTCCTGATGGAAAGAGGTCGAAACTGACAAAGTAGAAGTACTTCATTACTCCAGTATACTTAAATGTTTTAGTATATTAAATACTTGAATAAATAGTTCTTGCAACTTTTGCAATACTGGCTTGTTTTAACTTCTAAGATTGAGAACTGAACAACACACAGAAAGTCCTTTGAAAAGAAAAAGCAGATACACATCTGTGATCCACAGAAAAACGACAAAATTAACTGAAATATACTTCTTTGTGTTAAAATGAAGCATTGGTTTAAACTGGGAGTGAAAATGTCAAGGTGTTGAACGCTACTTTATGAGGGATTTACATAGACGGACTCAAAGTCTGAGTGAATCAGTATTTTTGCTTAAAACTCAGGTTTTCAGTTTATATTCATTTTATTAAACATTTTTAGCCCTCATGTTGTCTTAATTTCCAGGTCACCAAAGTTCTGCCGAATGTTACAAGTTTTGAACTTCGGGAAGTTTTTAGTGGCCTGTCCTTGAAAACAGATTCTCAAAAACATAATTTCTGGATTATTTTGAGTTTGAATAATATCAGATGACACGTGGGACACTGTTTATTACAAGGTACATTTGGGTCAAAGTTATCAAGGACACTGGGTTTGAAAACATTTGTATTTTTTATGCAGTCACAAAAAGTAACACCTGATGGATATTTTGACTGTTTTTAAATTTACCGCTGACCGCTCTACCAACTGAGCCACAAGGACGAGTGAATCAGTAAAGACCTCTGGAGGAAAAACAGTCTGTCCTGTGCACTAAGTGGTGGTGGCAGCTCGGGCTTGATTCCTCTAACCGTCTCCTCCATGGTCAGTTTGTTTGGAGCAATTTGTCACCAAGAGCAGAGAGGATGAAGAAATTCTGCCAAAACTGTATGATTTATACATGGCAATAATTCATAATAGTCATATTCTTCTCTCATTACACAAACTCATGAGTTCAAAAGTCTTGTATTGAAGCAGCTCAGCTCAGTAATGGAGATACATTAAGACTTCTACAAGAGTCTTTGTGCTTCTATGTAAATGAGAAGAATATGAGTACTTCTGCCACTTCTTGTTGTGTTTCTTGTTTTGAGGAAATCTATTTCCAGACCTGACGGTTTCCTCAAAGTTTTCAAACAGCAGGTGCGGTCCCAGAGGAGCAGAGATGAGGGCCACGTGATCCATATGTTTAGAAACAGCAGGGAACTGAAAGCCGACCTGATAACCGTCCTTTACAGTGCGATGATTTCAAGAAGTTCCTAGAAATGTTCTGACTAAGGTACACAGTGGTGTCTGAGGACGCTCAACGAAATGTTTTACAGAGTTTAAGGAAAATAGTGAGATGAAAAACACAATATGCAGCAGAAAAATAACAAAAAGTTCGAAAATGGCACAGTGCTTTTTATTACTCATCTTTTAATTTGTCGCACTTTGAATTGCAGTATCATTATATCTACCCATAACAAAATGTCAATGTTTAAAGCATTTCAGACAAACAATGAAGTCTATTTCAACCACTATTTAATAAATCATGACAATGTAGAACAATTAATAGAACAAATATAAAATTTAAATTTCTTTCACAGAAGTAAAATATCGTGGCAGAAATGCAAATCCGTTGGTCTAAATCATGGTAATAAATGTGAATGTGGTTGTCTAACATTTATTTTACTCATGACTGCAAATCCACATGTGAAAAATATTGGAAGAGATATCACTAAAAACTGTCAGTAATGATTCTATTTCATGATTTTGACCCAGAATTTATCTGTTGAATTACTGAAAAATCATAGAAGAAACAATGTTATTACTGAAAACATACACACAAAAAGTACAAAATGCCAGGAAAAGTATTCAGATAAGTAATTTCTATGTTGTTTAATTAGTTATTGATGCACACATATCATTCAGAAGTCTTTAAAAATGCAAAGAAATGGAAGATGTTCTGAAAATATCTGAAAAATTAGAAATCAATGTACCCTCAGCCATCCCAGCCTTCAGTGTCCTTTCATCTGTGACAAAAGAAAAAGAAAACATCAAACATTAATGCGGTAGGTTCAAGAACTATCATCATACGATTGGACATCACAGTCATCTTTGGATTGTTGGAACTGAAGTTGATCATGAAGTTTGCGATTAAGATTTTTCCATATTTCGAGAATTGACAACACATTTAAAACAACACAGGATTTTCTTGTCAACAAAAAAATCGATTAAAGTTAAATCTTATTGTTATATGGCTAGTAAATACTTTCAAAATGTCAATACAATAAAACTTTACATGTTTTTCTTCATGCGGGATGATCAATATTTTTTTCTGATATTACGTCAATGATAGAAGTTTTTTCCCTGCACAAATGAAGAATGAAGACAAAATTCCACAGTGAAGAGAGGCTCAAAACTCCATTTGTGTGTCATTTATCTTGGTCAGATGAGCGCAGAAAATCTAACATGATGTAACTGACATCCATGCATCTACTCGTACAAATCAAAGCATCAAAAAAAGGCATTTTACCTTGATGAGACTGAATATCATGCTATAGAAGAGAGAGAAGATGAAAAGAAATATGAATGTGGATGTTGTTGACCACAGGCTGCTGATTTCATCCTCGGGGTCGTGATCGGTGCAGCTCAGAACAAAACTCGTCTCAGAAAGATCACCTGCGGAAAAGGGAGGTACATTGGACATTGTTAGTGAGTGTGTGTGTGTGTGTGTGTGTGTGTGTGTGTGTGTGTGTGTGTGTGTGTGTGTGTGTGTGTGTGTGTGTGTGTGTGTGTGTGTGTGTGTGTGTGTGTGTGTTCTTGTACATACCCAAAAGTAAGGACCAAAATTTGTTTTTCACCAACAGAGTGAGGACATTTTTGCCGGTCCTCACTTTTCGACAGGCCTTTTTTGACCTTTTTGAGAGTGAAGACTTGGTTTTTGATTTAGGGTTACAATTGGGTTTAGGTTCGGTTTAGTGCATAGGTTAGGGTTAGACGTTTATTTTTGATGGTTAGGGTTAGGGTCAGGGGCAAGGAAATGCATTATGTCAATGAGTGTCCTCACAACGATAGAAGTACAAACGTGTGTGTGTGTGTGTGTGTGTGTGAGTGTGTGTGTATGTGTGTGTTACGTAAAGGGAATGATTTTCTGGAGGGGATTTAAACACCAAGGGCCTGATTTACTAGGATACTGTATAAAGTGTGCCACACTGCTCGGCTCGCTCATGCTAATAGATTGTGCTTCCAGTTTGTGTCCAATCTGCAGGTGATCAGCAAAGAACAACACCAAGAGTGACATTGCACCAACAGGAATATTAATATCAGGATTTATACACAAATTTGTTCTAAACTAATGCTTCTAAATGTGTTTACTTGTGCTACGAAATGAGTGGATGGAGCACTGATCCCCTCATGCACAAAGTTATCAAACAAATCAGCATTACAGCATGAGAGATGACGGGTTAACCAGTAAAAATTTGAGTTTCAAGACTTAAGATTTTTTGGATAAAGTCAGGTTTTAAAAATTTGAGAGGAAGTGACTCCTGACAACACTGCATTCAAAACTGACACAACTTTAAACAATGTAGTTTTGAATGTGATAAACCACAGAGCACATTTTACACTAATGAACTGGCGTAAACCTCTCCTGATATTTCATTTTCACGAGGGCAGATGCACTCAGTAGACAGTGTGTGTTCTCTGAGATCCTCATGTCAGTAGATCAACTTTCACTGATGTGCATGTAAGACACATCCATCCCTGTTTTTGTACCAAGTAATGCACTTTAGTTGATCTATATGGTGTTTTTTTTAATAAAAGTTTTGATAAATGACTGACCAATAAGCAACAGTGACAATTGTTGATGGATGACAGTGAGAAGCTTATACTTTCAAAGTGTGTGCACACATCCATCTATCTAATTTTACTCTCGTTTTAAACTTTTTGCCATGTTGTGGTTGTTTCAACAGAGGAGTAAATACGTCTGTTTGGTGTCAGCTTTCTCTCCTGATTTGACTGTGTTCCCCTTGTTTTGTTCTGAGATGGTGTCTCTCATGTACATTTGCAACAAAAGCGTCTCCATGCAACATCAACATTTATTTGAAACACTCAGCATACAACCGAAGACATTGTGACAGAAGCAGATTGAGACAAAACATGTTAACAGATGACATGATTCTGTTTGGCCACAGCGTGAAGCGACGACACATGAACACAAAATACAAAATACCACATTTAAAGCCAGATCTACTTTGATCCACATTCGCAGGATTTACCCATTGCGTCAGACACTCCTTTTGTCACGTTGAACTTGGGCGTCCATACGTTGCAGTGGAACATGTTAGTCTTCCACTTTTCCCTGGTGGTGGTGTAAATACTTGTAACCAAGTAGCCACTTTTGGTTCTTTGTGAAGTGGTCGTGAAGCCATCCTGATACTCTCCACTGCTTTGTCCATCATCTTCTGACCAAGCGATGTAGTAATCCTGCAGCACGCTACTGGAGACCAGACACACCAGAGTGACCTCGGCTGAAGATCCCTGATTGATGTCTGTCTTGATGACTGTCACTTTTGGCTCACTGCCATCTGAAACACAGATTTAGAATATTTATGTATGTATGAGCCTAAAGTGCTGCCTTGATCAAGACGTCGACATACCTCCGTTGTGGACAGTCAGCTCTCGAGTGGACGATGTCATGTCTTCACTCACAGCAGAACAGCTCACTTTGCTGACTTGGCTGTACTGTGTGAGGGTCATTGTCAGTTTGCTGCTTTTGCCATTTGCAACATTTTTCTCCTCAATGTTGTCCGTGGTCGCCCGTCCATCAATCTGCCACTTGATGGTCGTACTCCGTAGGACAGAGTCGTTCCTTCCCGAGACGACACACTCATACTCTGCCCGGTTGTTGTCGTGAATCTCTTTGAGATTTGAACTGCTCAACGCCACTGTGACTGGAGCAACGAGAGAGAACATTTAGAAAAAAAAAAAAAAAAATCATTTCATAACAAATGTAAATCAGCTGAACATGGACAGCATCATAAGTGGAGATATCTTGTACCTTTGGAAAACTCCTTTGTTTGTGTTGTCCCCTCGTGTGTTATCTCACACATGTAAACACTTTGAGAGTTCCATTCTGAATTTCTGACCTTGAGGATACTGACAGCTGAGTATATGTCCCCATTATTTTGTATAGTCAGTTCATTATCCTGACTCAAATAATGAGAGTTTTTCTTCCATTTGACCTGCAACTCTTGTGGATAGATATCCTGAATGGAACACACCAGCATCTGATCTTCTCCACTCGCCACTGAGACCAGATTTATCTTCACTTCAGAGATCACTTGGTGTGGAACATAGAAAAAAATTCAAGGTAAATGTAAGATTAAGTGATGCATAAAAGTACAGAACAGTATGAAATACTTACTTTTTACCACAGTACTTTCCGTGCTTTCACCATGTTTAACAGAGAAATGAAAGCTCTTCTTTAAGTTCCAGTCGCGTTTTGATACCTTGATCAAACTGATTCCTGTGTATGTGTTATTTCTCTGTGCTGGAGGGTATTGCTCTGAGGTCAGATCGTTCCCGTTCCCATCAGTCCACTGAAAAGTACTTTTTGGATTGAAATCATGTACAAGACAGCCAACAGTCACTTTGTCTCCGGTCCCAGAGGTGCGCTGAACCACAGGAAAAAGAGCAGGTCGTGTTCCTGTAACACAAGTTTAAAAGCAATTGTACCATTAAATTAAAAAAAAAAATGCACATGCATCACAATTTTTTATGAATGTTCATGACTTAAGTGTGTGAAATATTCATGATCCTTAAAATCATGGGAAGTCTGTAATGAAAATACAAAATGTCTCTCAGTTTTGAAATGTATGACAGATAAGCTCCAGAAACTGGCAAATAACACCTTTATAATGTTGTGCATTGAATATAAAAACAATTCGTTCCCTTCAGGTGGAGACAACAAATCTCTTCATTTAAATATGTTTAGTGGAGGAAAACTCTCCAGCACACAAATGAACAAACAAAAGAGGAGCATTTTACCACAACACCTTTGAATAAATTCCACATCATGTACTGCGATCAATACAATCAATAAAAATAACAGTCATAATCATTATCATGAGAATAATCATCATTAAGAATATTAAGACTGACCGAGGAGGCAGCTATCAATACAAAAAAATATAAAGGCAGGGGTTAACTTACAGAGCTTAAAAAACTCACTGATGACATTTTGGAATATTTAGAGCATCTTTTTTCAAGTGGAAATGTTTTCACTGAGCAGATGCTTTATGTGTACAAAGCTTCAAATATAAAGTCTCAATATATTTAATTGTGTGTATATACTTATTTTACTTCTTTTTTCTTGTGTTCAATTGTTTAATGATCTCGATGCACTGTGTTTCATGAGTGTTTGTTTTATCCATTCTGTTCACTGTTTTGTGTACTTTATTCATGTTCTTATTTATAATTGCTTTTATGTAGTTATGGACCCCAGGAAGATTAGTTGTCACCCTGGTGACAGCTAATGAGGATCCAATCTTCAATAAAATAAATAAAATAAAATAAAATATATTCCATGTTTTCAAATGAAATGCATCCAGCCATCCTCAATGAGTTACTGCTATTTACATTGAACTGTAAGGGAATGTGGAAGTTACCAACTATAGTCCCTTGAATGGTGAAATATGAATATATATACATAAAAAAAGCATCCAGTTGATCTACTTTTGACAAATGTTTTGTTTTGCTCTTGCTTCATTTCAGAATATCCTCAGCAGTTGTCGGGAAAAGTGCTAAAAATGACAAATCTACTTTGTGAAGAGAAGATTTTTTTAGTCTGTGGTTGCCTTTGTAAATCAAAGATAATAAGATAAATCAATAATGCATTAAAATAGAAATTGCCCTTTAAAATACTGGACAGAAGAACAACTTTAGTGTGTTATGCTCATTCAGGTTCACTGTAAAAACTTTGATCCAATATTAATATAAAGATCACAAAGTTCCTCTTCACATACAAAAACAATATAAAATTAAAATACGAACATTAAATATGTTCTTACCTGAATTCACTTCAACGTAGGTGCCAGCGCCCCATTTGTCAAAAGATGCACAGTGTTGCAGCTCCACTCACTGCCTGAACAAAAACTGGGAACACATCAACAAAACTTCAAATTAACATTTCAAAATCCTGATACAAGTATGAGCTGTTATTAAACAATGATCAACTATGTTACCAAGGTGTACTGCTGTAAAAATCTCTTCTAAGCAGATTCTCGACCAGCCTCTGATGAGACGTTTTACGAATGGATTCATTTCATCAGTTTGATCTTTTAACCATCAGTTCACTTACCTTTGTCATTACACTTGTGAACATCTCCTGGTATGGTCTTTACTTTGTAGTCCATTGAAATATCTTCTTTTTGTGTCCTCTTGAATTGAAAGTAACAAATGAGTGAGGAAATGTGGGTTGGAGGTTTTTGTAAGGGTTTGTGTCACAGTGCTCCCCAGCCACCACACTGACAAACCTCATGACAAAAACTGAGCACTGTTCAGTCCACTGAGGAATCAAAGGGTGGGACCATCAGTAGGTAGGAAGAAACATAAAAAACTCATAATTTTTTGTAAATTCAACAGGTATACACTGCTAAATGTGAATTTCTTCATGGATCTCTTTGGTAAGTCAATCCGTGTTTTTCATGTAATTTACCGTGTGTGAGATCATACTGCTGGCATTTAGCTTGTCTTAGTTATTGTTCTTTAAGTTTACATATCAGTATTGCTTTTTTCTTAAAGTATTCAAAGAATGAAAATTGTGGCTTTTATGCAAAATGCAAGGACATTTCAAATGTTCCGATTGCTGAACAAAACGCATAAATATCAATGTAAATTCATATGAAGACATACATCTACACAAAATCAATTTGTAAAGAATATCTATGTATTTTCTTTCCTCATTTATTTAGTTTAGGGTAATCTTTTTGGCAAACATTTCTAAAATAAGTCATATATTTGCAACAATGTATCCATCTTGCTTTGAGAAACTTTGTGAACTCTATTTCATTCAACATATTCCATGTAAAAACAATATATTTAATTGAGTATTAGATTGAATCATATATTGTATCTGGTATAATAATGGGTATATTCATACTGTCAGTAGTATATTGAAAATGTGTTTCCACAAATTGTACTTTTTATAAATATGTAGCAAATATACTAACAGCATGCTTTCACAGTAACACTTATAACACATTTCAAAATAATTATAACATCTTACAATTTCTAGAAATATATTGAATTTAAAATACACTCTCAGTGAAATTCATGTCTAAATTCAAAAGTATTCAAATGTATTTTTTACACATTTTTTATTTAAAGCTAGGGTTGGCAATCTTGGAAAACTAGCATTGGCATGTAGCATCTCCCCAAGGCTCCGTCTGGCTAGCTCCGCCCAGCTCCCACCCCATTGGAGGAGCTCCCGTTGGGAGCGGAGATGCGCGCGCACACTGGCGTTCCTGGCGTAACCTGTCCTCAGTACTTCGTTTTTCTTTATTTGCACTACGCCAAGTTATGGCGCACTCAACGGTAAGTAAACCCTCAAACATTCATCTCCACCATTCTGCAACGACGCTCCGTCCTTCTACGCGCGCGCTTAACCAGGGTCAGTGCACACGTACATGTACGCGCAGGGGGCAGGTCGAACGGCGAAGGGATTTGATTGGTTTAAAAAAAGGTGTCCCGTCAAGACGAGTGGTTGCTGTTTTTCCCGTTTTACCCCTGCTGTAGAGAGCGGATATTTTCCAAACTACTTTAAAAACATGCTATGAATTGCTTCCCATCGGGTCATAAAGATCATTTTAACCAGTATTTAAAAAAAATGTATCTCATTCAAATCGCCAACCCTAGCTTTAAAATATATTTTAAAATACATACTCAACAGTGTCATTGTAACACACATTGAAATAATATTTTAAAAGCACTCATTTTGATATAAACACAAATTATGTTTGAGAGAATTTGAAGTTAAATTTGAGTCCAATTATGAAGTGAAGTTATTTACAGTTGTATTTCAGGACATTCTCTTGGAAAATGCTCAATGTTATTACGATGAAAATGCACCTAAACCCATTTAAGAAATTGTGTTTGGTATGTGGAGGAGACAGAATGCAATTTTTGCAGTTGATCAAGAAAAAGGCATCGATATCAGAAATGGGAGTTTGCATGTAGTGGTGCACAAAATATGATGCAATTTATTGTGTCTGAAAATCATTACAGTCATTGAATAACTTTAGGTATGGTACCTTTCCTATTAAAGACAAATTAATTACAATGAAGCTGGGCAAATCATATCCATAATGAAAACAATCTTTGTTGCGACATTTACAAGCTTGTAACCTTAGATTTCCCATTTTTTGAAAGGAATAAAGGTGGCATATAGTAATAGTCAACACTAATGTGTTTTTCTATTGTAACCATTATATTATTGGGGTATTAAACAAGATGATATTGAAGTAATGACAGGTTCTCTGCCATCTCTGTGACTTCTCCAGCGCCTTCAACACCATCAGGCTGGCGCTGCTGTGGGGGAAGCTGGAGGACGCGGTAGTGGACAGACATCTGGCTGCCTGGACCGTCCTCACTGACCTTCAACAGTACGTGCGGCTGTGAGTCAGAGGTGGTGGTCTGCAGCACGGGGGCGCCCTAGGGCACTGTCCTCACCTTTCCTCTTCACCATTCACATCTGGACTGGTTGCACAACACAAGAAGGTCCAGAGCCGCCTCCACCTTCTGAGGAGACTGAGGTCCTTCGCAGTGTGCAGACCTCTGCTCAGGACCTGTTATGACTCTGTGGGAGCCTCTGCTATCCACTATGCTGCCGTCTGCTGGGCCCCCAGCAGCACAGAGTGGGACAGGAACAGACTCAACAAGCTGGTCAGGAGGGCCAGCTCTGTCCTGGGCTGCCCACTGGACTCTGAGGAGGATGTGGGTGAGAGGAGGATGTTGGCCAAGCTCATATCCATTATGGACATTAGTTCTCACCCACTGCACCGGATGGTAGAGGAGTTCAGCAGCTCCTTCAGTGGCCAACTGAGACACCCTCAGTGCAGGAAAGAGCAGGTCCTTCATCCCCACCAATTCTACTGTGTAGAATATGAGCAATAACCCTGGACATTATAATATCCTGCAACCATGGTCACTTTAAAGGTATACTGGAGGATCCTTAGAACCAATCAGAATTGTATGGTTCCAAATCGTAATTGGGCAATCATAATGTCAGTCAATGTGGGAACGCGTTTGCGTCATGTCATATGTCGAGTCGCCGCCTCTGTGCGCGCTCTGGTTTCGAGCCGTGCATGCGTAGAGCATTGTTTCGGAAGTGACATGCAGCGGGAGCGACCAAAGCACCTCATTCAGAAGCGGCTTGCTCTTCCCGCGAACGCCTCCGAAGATGGCTAGCCACAGAAAAAGAACATTGTTTGAGATGGCAGAGGATAGAAGAAAGGCCATAGAAAAGAAGGGCGAAAAGTGTTTTACTCGGAGATTCCTTTACGAGGTGGCGGACATTCAAAGCACAAACGGGATTTAGGACTGATCACGACGCGGGGAAGTTTCTGCTGGACAGGTAACATGCTTATTATTCCATTCAAATGTGTTTCTGTTGCATAAACACGCAAGACACTACTTTACGGATCGTATTCTTATGTATGATTGGAAGAAGGGTCCGACATGATTGCCAATGTGTTTTAATCCTATGCAGAAAGACGATGCTCCAGCTGAGCGGAAGTAAACAAACTGACATGCGGCTGATGTGCACGCTCCCCAGGAGGGAGCCGTGCATGCGCAGTGCTCCAAAAATGGCAAAACGGCCATGTTGTTAGAAATTGGCGGAGAATCCTTGAATATACCTTTCACTCCCATAAGAAATTCAATGACACTTTATAATCCATTCACTCTTCTGTATCCTTTCACTCTGCTAAAACATGTTGTATATATTATATATTGTATATCAGCCAATGCTATATTGTGTAAAACTGCACAGGCCAAAATAAAGTCACACACCTTTTCAGGGCTAAACAGCAGTGTTTCCCCCACTGGGGTTGAAGCTGCTCCACAGAAGCGTGTATGCATATTTTCGCACTGTTAAAACTGCGCTCATCTCTGTGGACCAGCAGAGTTATTGAAAGTTAAAAATCCTTTATTAATCCCACAAGGGGGAATTTTATTAGATATTCTGTCTGGGCATTATTTTATTTTTATTCTTTAACTTTTCAATCTGTCCTGAATATGTGCTGCTTGTGCTTTATGACATGTTTGAATTTTGCTTTATAATTATTTTTACGCGCCACCAGGTTTTCCAGCACAAATCCACACTGACGCAAACTTAAGTACACAATGTCAGACCTGTAGTGAGATTTCGTTTTTCCATATGATCACCATCATATTGATAAATGTCCATCCTATCTTTCATATGGCCGTACGACGGCCGTACGCCCGTGTACCACCATACGACCATTTGACAGAATGAGGGCCAATGTGTGGGAACCTAAAAGAGAGAGCAGCAAAGTCTATATTGAGGTGAATTAAGGTCATATGTTTTATTCATTAAAAAAAAGGTAACACTTTATTTGAAGCCCCCCTGTATCAAATCAAATCAAATCAGATTTTATTTATATAGCACTTTTCATATTAATAAAAACAACGCAAAGTGCTGAACATTAAAAACAGTCATAAAAACAAAAAGAATAAAAACCGCGCCATCAAACAGTATGCACAACACACACACACACACACACACACACACACACACACACACACACACACACACACACACACACACACACACACACATACACACACACACACTCTCCCATTAATTTGCACAGAACAGAGGAGACATGGCATGGCACTGAGCATCTTTGCGAAAACGCCACCAGTGGGGCCCCCCACACCAAGGGAAATTGAGGGTCAATTAAAACTGGGGCTCCAGCGCCTGACCCCCGACCCCGACAGACCAAGGGAACTCGCACACCAAAGTGTGGAGCCCCCCAGGCCAGCCAGGACCAGAGGACCCGGGCACAGTAACCCCAGCGTTGGACCAGGACCGACTCCCGGTGTGAAGGACCCCCCTGAGAAAACACTGGAATTAAACAGCTAAAACATAATAAAATATGACACGAAATTAAAATAAGATAATAAGATAGGATTATAAAGTAAAAAAGTAAAACAAGTTGAAAGTGCATAATAAAATAGAATAAAATTACAAAAATAAGAATGGAATAAGAGGACTATAAAAGGTCAGTTAAAAGCCTGATTGAAAAGGTGTGTTTTCAACCTCCCTTTAAAAATGTCAACGGTCTCTGCAGTCCTGAGGTTCTCCGGCAGGCTGTTCCACAGGCGGGGGCCGTAGTGGCCAAAAGCCGCCTCACCATGAGTCTTGGTTCTGGCTTTAGGAACACATAATAAGGCACTGCCAGAGGACCTCAGGGCCCGCGAGGGTTGATAGGGTAAAAACAAGTCAGCTAAATAAGAAGGTGCAAGGCCATTAAGACATTTAAAAACTAATAAGAGAACTTTAAAATCAATCATGAAGCGGACAGGGAGCCAATGCAGCGACTGTAAAACCGGTGTAATGTGGGCCCGCCCCCTGGTCCTCGTCAGCACGCATGCGGCTGCGTTTTGTAATCGCTGTAGGTTTGAAATATTCTTTATAACACATAAGTACATTTATAAAGCATTATAATGCCATTATAGCACGTGTAGCTATAGAGGCAAACATTCATAAATGATCACAATGCCAGGACCTAACCCTGACCCTAAACCTAATCCTATGCTGTATAGTGAGTTATAAAGCATTGTGATCATTTATGAGTGTTTATAACTACTTATAATGTGTCATACCGGGTGCTCCAAGTAAAGTGTTACCAAAAAAAATATTAAAACTCAAACGTCAAGTTTTGATATTGAAAAAAAAGTTGATAGGCTGTAGGATTTATTGCCTCGAGGCTCGTGAGCAAATGCTCTCCCTTCATATTACAGCTGAAAAAAAATAACATTTGAAACTATATAAAAAGCACACCAAGTGAACCATAGAGAACACAGTGTGAATTTTGTGGTGTCAAAATCTGAAGAGTTCTGAACAATGGTTCTGTTACATTTGATTCTTTGTAATTTGTGATTTATTTTCTTTCTTTTTTTCTTTCTTTCTTTTGTTCTTGCAATGTACATCATGCGCTATAGCTTAGAATTTAGTTTAATACAATTATAAAACTTTTCGACTGATCAGAGATCCTCTGAAAATCACCGCCCTGCATTGAAGAGAGAGGAGCATCCACCGTTTCATCCATCCAGATGTTCTCAAGTGGACGATCAGTGTTTAGAAATGACTGATCCAGTCAGGTGGAAGAGAAGGTCTCATATTTGAACTCATTCATTCATTCATCTTCTACCGCTTTTTCCCTTTCGGGGTCGAAAGGGAAAAAGCTGGAGCCGATCCCAGCTGCTGTGGGCGAAGGCAGGGTCACCCTGGACAGGTTGCCGGTCTGTCGCCAGTCTGAGAAATACAGACATACAACCATTCACTCACACATTCATACCTAGGGGCAATTTAGGGTGACCAATTAACCTGACATGCATGTTTTTGGACCATGGCAGGAAGCCGGAGTACCCGGAGAGAATCCACACACACGGGGAGAGCATGCAAACTCCACACAGAAAGGCCCTGGTCCCCGGCCGGTATTTGAACCCAGGAACTTCTTGCTGTGAGGCACAAGCGCTGGCCACTGCAGCACCGTGTGGCCTATATTTGAACTCTGACACTGTTTTAAGCTCCTCAGGATATTATCTCTGTATTCTGGTAATAAATAAATGGAACCTTCCATGGATATCATTTGTTCCGTCATTTCCAAAGTGTGTGTGTGTGTGTGTGTGTATATTAGAAAAATAGTACAGCAAAGAAATGATTAAATATATTGATTACTGACTGCAAAGTATGCTTTTTTTAGTAATTGGAATAAGTTGAAAGTTACGAACGTAATTACAGTTGAATGATTCTGAAGGCACTGAATGTTCACTTTATGTCTGTGCAGTTCCAGTATGCATACCATCAATGTCACCTGTGACCCCTGGGTGACCCTAGGAAGGTGTAACATTCTGGTGTCACCACAAAATTTGCCGCTACAGAATCTTCTCTCGTGACTGCAGATTCTGAGTGAAAGAGCATTTTGGTGGTCATCCAGGATTCATAGAAGCATGGTTACATTCTTAACTGTAAATTAAATGTAATGACGGTGATGCTGAAAGCTCTGAATGATGTATGACTGCACAATCATGAGGAATTCCAGAGACCAACCTTAAAGCTCGTGTCCGGAGTTTCCGTTCGTTTCCAACGTATGTATCATTTTTCAACAGAGCTTAAATGTGTCAGTCTGGTTTGATACTACAATATAATATTAGCATAAAGCAACATAAAAATTTATTTATGAGCCCCGCCTTCGTCTCATAGACCCCCACGTTATCCGAAAAAGCGCCGGTCAGCGTCAGCCAAAACATTTCGAGCTTCTGCATTCTCGTGTTGTCAATCAAAGTGTGCAGGCAGCCAGAGAGCACGGCCGCTCGCCCAGGCAGAGGAGAGTTAACAACGCAGCAGCCGCCGCGCTTACCATATCCATGCTGCTGAACATCCACCGTAAACAGCTAAACATGTAGGATGCTGTAGGACTCAGAGGCTCTCATTTTCACCCGACAGATAATAGCGTGCACAATTAAAAGGGCGTGGCTTGGTCGCTCATAAAAGCAGAGGGAGGGGGAACCTCGAGACATTGGATTAAAAAAAACCCTCTCTCTTTCAAAACTCCGGACACGAGCTTTAAGGCCGCCACACACTACAGGATTTTTTTCAATCTTCCCCGATTCAGAGACCACACACTAGAAGACAACAGAAGACAGATCGCACCCAATCTTCCTCTCCTGATCTTCTCGTGTGTGGTGTCGCTCCGGAGCAGACCATACACTAGCAGATCCTTCAGCCGAGAATCGGCTCCTCACTCTTCCAAATCTGGCATAGTCCAACGTGACTGAGAACTCATTCATTCATTCAGTTCATTCATTCACATCGTTTTCTGTCAGTTCTTATAATTTACCCTCCACATTTGATAATTCCGCTTATTAATCTCTCTCTGTGTGTTTTTTTTTGTTTGCTTTTTTGTTTTTTTTAACTTTTGACTCCCGAGTGGGGCAGTAGAATAAAGTTATTAGCAGACCGTGACAAATAAAGGATACTTTTTTAAATCACCGAATATCTTAAATCATTCTTTTTGTCCACATATTTAATAGTTTAAATCAGAATAAAAACACGTTGAGCTTTGATTAGGAAAAGTTTCATTATGTGTCCGCTCTGTCTCTGAAGGCACGGAGGCAGCGGGAAGTCCCCCCCACCCCCATTATTTCGTGATGGTTAATAATTGAGATGAATTAAAACATTGGGATTATTGCAGGACTGGCGGAGATGAAGATGAATGCATCAAATCGGAGTTTGTTATTGCTCCTGGATTCCTCCATTCAGACCCACTTTCTCCAAGGCTGAGTTTAGGAGCTCTGGCTTTTCTGTTTCACTGTCATATATAGTGAATATATTTCACAGACATATATTCATGTCCCCAGCTCTGACAGCTGAGAGGGGATTTCTTTTTAAGCAGCGCACCTGAGTGAGACGGAGCTGTTCAGCCAATCAAGGAGCTTTATTTCGAGGGTGTGGACAGGTCAGCTTGGAGCTGATCGGCGCCTCTCGGAGCGCACCACACACCACAGGATTTGTGATCGGAAATATTAAACATGTTCATTATCTTCGATCTCCCCTTACGACGCCTCCCGAGAGGCTCCGACCGGAAAAAATCTCTCAGAACACACCGCACACTACACGAAGATTGAACCCAAACTCATTTGCATACTACCGACAATCGGACCCTGTCGGCTTCGATCAGGAGGAGAAGATTGGGGCAAAATTCGGCCCGATTATCCTGTAGTGTGTGCAGGCCTTTACTGAGAAGCTCTGCTGAGCCAAGGACCATGCCCAGTGGATGGGGAGTGTTATAAAACAGTTCATGCTTTACAACAATGAAAAAGATGCCGGGATATGTTGCGTGAGAAAAAACTCTCACGAGTAAGACTGAGATCTGTCTCTGCCTGGTTCCTTTTGCTGGTGTGTTCTCTTGTTTACCTATTTCAGGGTTGCTGCTGGGCTCAAACCTGACATGTTGTCCAGGGGGACTCTCCTCAGGGCGGCCCAAGATGTGAACCGTCTAATAAGTATGGCAAATGGTATCCATGATTCAGTGGCATAAGCGCTCCTTGGAGAGAGCAGAGCCTCCATCAGGGCCCCGTAACAGACAGAAGGCCGTTCAGAGGTAGGAATTCCTGTGGTCGTGTCAATTTAGCATCCCAGGACTCTGACTGGGCGTAAAACTTCCTCGCTTCCTCGAGGAACGTTCAATGGAGAGCCATCTCGTGAGTCTGTCATCACACCCCGGAGGCAAAGTAACCATTGTGTTAAAAAAAAAGTGTTTGTGTCAAAAATTATGTCAAACAATTGGATCCTTTCCCATATGTAGTTCAGTCAGAGAGAGTTGGGATGTTTTGGTTATTTCACTGGCCTGATTTATTTTTCGGGAGAGTTTTTTTTCTTTTGGTATGTGCGTGTGCGTTGGAGGAGTGGAGGACTTACGAACATGAACCAGAAGAAATGTTGTGGACTGATTCAATGAGTCATCTGTGAACAAGTATTAAAATGTCACAGCTCATGTTAAGAGTCAGTTTTCTGATCAGGCAGAGACACTGCTGTTCCCTCCTGTAAACAGTCAGCATGTTGTGTGAAGGACAGGCAGGTATTGATCTCTGTCCTGAGACTCTTCAAACTCTGCACCTTTTGGATGCTGAGCAGTTGGAACAGGTGCTCTTAGGTTTCCCTCTGGACCCACAGCTCCTTTGTTTTTGAGATATTAAACTCTAATGGGATTTCATCAACCAGGACGTGGACTTCCTGTTGATAATGTTGCATGTTAAAAGCAGATGAGAGGTCCATAAATAATATACGTTTATGTGTGTCTAGAGTCCAGTTGTGTGGTGACTGTGTCAAGAAGCATCAGTTATATGGATGTATTGTGATTACCAACAAGTTTTATGTGGATGTTGCAAATTCATGTAGTCTATTACTCCTCCCTCAACGTTTAATTTCGCTTTATTCATCCATTTTGACATTTCAACTTATTAATCTTTTTGTGGAGCTACAATATAGCTATTCTATTTTATTCTGTTGGGTGATAAGTGTTGCTCTGCTTTGTTGAAATCCTCAGTGTCAATGCTGTGAATTATTTATCATGTCTGTTCTTTTTTTTCTGATGAATTTCCAAAACGTGATTCTTTGACCTGACCCCCCCAGTACTGTGGGATATTGTACAGCTGCCTCATCAGCTTCAGTCACTGTGACTCTTGCACAGTAATAAACAGCAGAGTCTTCAGCCTGCAGACTGCTCATCTGCAGAAACAGTTGTTTATTGCTGTCGTCTCTGGAGATGGTAAAGCGGCTTCCCACTGATCGACCATAGTATTTGATCCCACCGTGAGTGATAGTTGCAACCCACTCCAGTCCTTTTCCAGCAGCCTGTCTGATCCAAGCCAACCAGTAGCCTCTGACATCTAATCCAGAGGCTGTGCAGGTTAATCTGTGGGATTCTCCAGGTCTTTTGACAACCGGTTCAGATTGAGTCAGAGTCTGACCATCAACACCTGTGGAGACAATAAAATAGTCACATGTAGTCACTGATTAACTGTATGGAGACAACATGAAGACCAGCTGGACATTAGAAAAGCTTCACCTGCCCAGCAGACAGTTAAAAGAAGCAGTCCTATCTGATAATCCATCTTCTTCAGTCCTGTCTTCGTCCTCGTTCTTCATCATGACTGTTGTTACATATGTAGTAGGATCCCACACAGGATTTGCATCGACTCCTCCTCACTTCATTTTCTCCTATCATGTGCAGAAGTGTTCAACTTGGACAGTCACGATATAGTTTAGGGTCACTGAACATCCTTCTGTCTGTCTAAAATTCTGTTTTGAAATAACTTCTGAGGAGAACAAATGAACAAGATCCAGCTGCAGTGAGCAGCGTTGAAGCGACTTGAAATATTTGTGTTGGATCTCAAGAGTTCAGTGCTGCCGATCTTTTTTCTTTTACCTCCTCTTAATGAGGAATTCTAAAACTACATGATGAAAAGGTAAAAAAAAAAAAAAAAGGCAATTGTATTTTCAGACAGGCCTGAAATTCTTAGTCGTGACACCGAAGAAAAAAATCTGATCTAAGAGTCCATTCTTTTTTCTTGCTTTGTTTTTCTCCATTTTTAAAGATTAAGACAGGAAAAGAACATGAATGGTTGACCATTATGATGAAGTTTAATTTTTTACGAAGCATGTGTGGCGAGACGAATCGAATGAAAGGAAGCCGGACAACGCCATCTTGGGAATTGCACCCAAAGAAGTTAGATTAAAATTGATGATTTGTGAGGACACTCAGGTTTGTGGCTTAAGAAGCAGGAGACGTGGGTTCTGGATAACAAAAAATATCTTTATTAAATATTCCAAAACACATTCAGTCCTTTTAAAAGAAGGGGGGAGAGGGGGAAGCCCAATCAGGAGCTGAGGCTTACCGGTGGGACACAGGTAGTTGGGGAAATGAAGGCCTCGGAAGGATCACCCCCGACACACGTTGACACTTTCACTCGCTGAAAATAAAGGTGAACACAC
The DNA here is from genome assembly GCF_902148845.1 of Salarias fasciatus. Taxonomy (NCBI): domain Eukaryota; kingdom Metazoa; phylum Chordata; class Actinopteri; order Blenniiformes; family Blenniidae; genus Salarias; species Salarias fasciatus. The sequence goes on along the minus strand of NC_043748.1, from coordinate 16,808,909 downwards.
TCAAACCAAAAGGGGTGCGCAGCACATCACACGGGAGGGAGACCCACCACCCAGGGACACCGATGCCGCCACCGTTGCTCTCAGCTTCTGGAAGGGAGGAAAAAGAAGACACGGGAGTTAAAAAGGGGTTTTTCCCTCACATTCATACATTCACAAAGAAAAATAATAACTGAACATGCAGGGGGAGGGCAGCTACAACCCACAAGTGATATAAATAAATGCGAACATGTGAGTTCCACACCTCAAACAAAACAAAAATCAATGAAAGATAACCAAAAGAATGAAAACAAAATTAAATAAAGATACGATAACCAAAAGTGCAACGAAATACACCAACACCTCTCTTAAACAAAATTATTCAAATCAGAAAGAAAAGATAATAAAGCAAACAGATCGCTTTTGTCTTCCGCCTGGCGTTCCACAAGCGTACAAGCCTGGTTCAGGAGGTCAGCCAGTTGATTGGAGTGCAGCTAACTGCAGACGGCCAACTCCCCGGAACAGAGGCAGACCAGGCGTAATTACGTGTGCCAGCCAGAGGCGGTTCTGGGTGCAATTGCGCCCTGGGCGAGAACCGTCCAAACGATGAGACGAGATGTGTGTGTTCAGGAGCTCAGGGCGTGAGTGAGAGAGAGAGTGCATGTGTGTGCATGTGCACGCGGCCGAGCAGCGTGCCCGGTGAGAGAGCGCGGAGCAGTCGAGTGTGGGAGACTGCATGCAGGAGGCAGTGAGGACAGGTATGGCGACCGGGGCAGATAGGGAAGGGAACTTTGTTTGTGAAGTGCAGTAATAAAGCGCCCCCAGCTCTTCAGCACTCCTGGAGTTGTTCTTTTGCCACCATTCTTCAAGCAGAGCTAACCTTGTTTTTGGGAGTTAGCCCCAGAGGAGAAGCTATCCTTGGCCCTGGAGAAGATCTCCCCTGCGTCAGTCAAAATCTGCATGTTTCCATAGATAACAATTACGCAGATTGTCTAAACAGATGTTTGAAGACAAAGTAATAGAGATACTTGGTGGTTTGACTGGCAAATGGCTGCTCAGGAACTGAAACAAACTCAACAAAACTCAAAAGGAAAAGAAAGTATTGATGAGCAGCTTTTTGTGGTGGTAGTCACTCATCTGTTTTTTTCTTCTCTTCCTGAAATGGAGATAAATGACAGTCTAATATCATATTGTGCTTTCTTATTTCTCTCATTCAAACTTTTATTTGATTAGATTTATTCTTGTGAAACAGGAATTGGCAGGAAGAGCATCTGCTGTGAAGTCAAAGTTATCCTGGACCAGAACACTGAATGAAGTTCAAATAACTGATTGACTAGTTTTTTTGAGCAGTGCCTGTATTTTTCTGTTTGCTCACTGTTCGTGTTGATTTCCTGGAAGCTGCAATCTGTCAACTATATTAATAATACGACTTGAACGGTGGTTGTTAAACTAAGGTTTTTAATTATTTTTGCCATCAAGTTGTTTCAGCAAACTGTCCATTCTTTGAACAGGTTTGATTCTAGGTTTAAAGCCTGCAGCCTGGAGCTTCCATTCCCTCCTTCAGCATGCATTCATGCTCTCCATGAGCTCTGGCCTATTGCGACAATGCAAAGACATGATGAGTCAACAGATGAGTCTGAGTCTGGAGTCAACTGTCAGTTCAGTAAGATCGCTATTGGCAAGACAGAAAACAGCTTGATGCAATAACAAGACATTTTCCTAAAGCTCCAAATACTTTTATGGTGTTCATATTTCAGATGCTTAAAGAATTTATTTGCTTTCCTTCCTTTTAGAAAAGTGGCCTGCATATCCTCTGACAGTATATTCCTATTTTTTTTAATATATTTTGTCATATTACAGAACTGCCTAAAACATGTTGTTGGTGAACTTGAGAAATGGGACGTTAAACCACAACAGCTGCTGTTTCTTCAGTTTAGCTCAAGGTTTTTTTTCATTAACTTTTTTAAAGAACAACTAACCTCCAAATTCCCTTTTTTTTGTTGATAAACTGTATAAATGCATGTCTTATATTGTTGTCTACTGGTTTCGGACATTACTTTTACATTTTTAGTGCAAACTTGTTTAAAATCCTATTTTTGTGACAAAAACCGTCTCACTACCACCCCAAGTGGTTTAACTGCATTTACTACATTTGAATTTAGCAATTGGCTGGAAGACGGCATCCAACGCATGCTTCGCTCATGCCCCTACATCCATCGTACGTTATCGAGTACAGCCCTTTATAAGCAGATGCCTCCCCTACAACCGGCCTCCTACAAGTTGGAGTCGGACCAGAGCGAGCAATTTTTTTCATAGCGATTATCAGATTAGCATTCTTTTAGCATTAGCATCATTTTAGCATTAGAGTTAGTTGGTTAGATCATTTAGCGTAGTTATTTAGGTTTTTAGGTCATAGTTATGTTTGTCGTAGCTTTAGTGTGTGTATTAGATTAGCTTCAGCCATTATCATTAGCGGTAGGTGTGTGTGTGTGTGTTCTTGTATTTCTATCCTTATCGGGGCCAAATGTCCCCACAAGGATAGCAAAACGTGGAACGACGTGCCTTGTGGGGACCTTTTTCCGTTCCTAAGTAGGAGAAACAGTGTTTTCTTGACCATGTTGTTGTTACTGAAAAAAGTAAAAGTGCAAAAACATTTCTTTAGGGTTAGGCTTTGTTGTGGTGTGGGTTAGGGTAAGGGTCAGGGTTAGGGGCTAGACATGAATGGGAGTCAATGGACGGTCCCCACAAGGATAGAAATACAAGACTGAGTGTGTGTGTGTGTGTGTGTGTGTGTGTGTGTGTGTGTGTGTGTGTGTGTGTAGCAGCAGTGTAGGTGTTAGAGCGCCGTCCGCCTCGGCTGCAGTAGCACCGGCTTCGGTCAGTACTTGAGCCATGGGCTCAAACTGATACGGCTCTGGGCCCTGTGCTACCGAGTTATCCCCTGCATCAGGCGGAGGAGAAAAGTCCTCCACCTCGAACAAGCGGTTGCTAGCACTGGCACTGTGGTCGCTGTCACTTTCCATTTTTAAAAATAACGGATATGTCAATCATATCTGCCAGTGTGCGCTGTCACAACAACTCAGCCCCCTCCCCCCCCCCCCCCCCCCCCCCCTCCCTCCTCTCCCTTCCAATCCGCCAAGCCCGCCCCTTTTTAAATCCTGAGGGGGGCGGAGTAAATCTCTGTCAAGGGGGTTAGTTGTCCTTCAGTCGTTAATTCAGAGCCTAGTTGTTTTTTGTGGAACTTTATTGAAGGATGTTTTGATCCATTTTTCCTCTCACATCAGTTTCTCATGTCAAAGTTTGATCACAGTTCTTCCTTTAAGTCACTGCAAAAGAGACTAAAGTGTGTAGAATAGTTCAAGGTGAGAAGGTTCAGAGATAGTCCGATCAGGTTCATTAGGCCTTTTTTTGTATTCATGGTTTGGATTCATATACACAGGCCAGTGGTTATTTTTCCTACCTTGACATGTTTCGGCTGCCAAGCTGCAGCCTTCCTCAGAAGTGTCACGTGATGTTGTCTGGTCAGCTGATTTATACAGGTTTTGGTGCCAGCTTCCTACTGGGTGCAGTAGGAAGGACAAAATAGAGCCACAACACAAATGCAGTATCATTTACGAAATACCTTGTTTGTCGTGCAACAAATCCTACGTCGGGGAGACTGGCAGAGCCTTCAACATCAGGACAAAAGAACATCGCACTGAATGCGAAAAAGAAACATCTAAAGCATGCACACGCTCCTCCAAACGACAGGCAGAGCAGGAACAGCTAAAGTCTGCCATTTCCGAACACTGCAAGAGGGAAAACCACCTCATGGACTGGGATCATGCCCAGATTATCGGCACGGAAAGCAACAAGTACCACCGCTGGATCAGGGAGGCCATCGAGATCCGGAAACGCGCCCGGGCAGAGGGGGCGTATCAACTTTCCCATACCTGGGACACAGTACTGAAGAAGTCGGACTGCAGATGGCGCTGTCATCCTACTGCACCCAGTAGGAAGCTGGTGCCAAAACCTGTATAAATCAGCTGACCAGACAACATCACGTGACACTTCTGAGGAAGGCTGCAGCTTGGCAGCCGAAACATGTCAAGGTAGGAAAAATAACCACTGGCCTGTGTATATGAATCCAAACCATGAAAGGTTCAGAGATGTAAGAGAATATCAGAGACAGCCTTTTCCAGTGGACATGTTGGGTTTTGACCACATTGCATTGTGTTTTATTTAAAGATCACATATTTTCTCAATTTTAGAGGGAAATTTAAGTTTATGTGTAAATTCACAAAAAAAGTAAAACATAGCAAATGAGCTCCTGAAGCCACTCAGTCACTTATAGAAGATCAAATAATTTGACAAGGTTTTCTGAACCGTAACCCCAATAATGATTTTATGATGATATCATTTGGAGAAAAAGACTCTGTCTTGGCCCGTCTCTGTAAAAAGTGTTTTGCTTTCCCTCCCCCTCAGCATACACATGTGCATGCACATGCATGTGATGTGCACAGCACAGTGAAATTTATTTATTTATTTATTTATTTATCTATCTATTTATTTATTTATTTATTTATTTATCTATCTAATTGTTCACTCAGCTAATTAATCAGAGAGTCAGTCATAGAAGCAGACTTTGTCGTCATGCGTGACTGAGCCTCATGTGAATGAAGTTCTTGTCAAGGCGTGTTGGTGATTTGTGTCACTGTGGGGCTTCGTGCAATAATAAACACCAGTGTCCTCAGGTTGCAGATTCAGCAATGTCAATTCCACTCTGCTGGTTTCAGCCAGTGTGCGGTATCTCAACTTGTTTCTCAGGGCATTGTTTTGGAAAAAATATCCTGACCCCCATCGAACCAAGAGCCAGTCCAATGCTCCTCCTTGGCGCTGTCTGACCCAGGCTGTAGCGCTGTCAGTCAGAGAATAACCAGAAAACTGACAGGTGATGGTCAAAGACTGTCCAGACTGCACGGACATTGAATCAGGCTGACTGATAATGACACGATCTGCACCTGTTGAAATAAGAGACAGATATTAGCTCATCATGAATGTGATTATTCAGTGTTTCTGGGATCTTTCTAGATGACTGAAAACTCCTCACAGGATGCAGCTGCCAGCAACAGAAAAGCAGCCACAGAGAACATGATGGAAGCTGCAGCTGAACTGATGTGAGCTCTTCTGCCACACGGCTGCGCCCCTCGCCTCCTTATGAGCCAACAGAGGGGGAAAAAAAGCACAATTTACATAGTGAATTTTAACAAGACATGTACACTTGATTGAATTTTGTCAAAATGAAAATGATATGCTTTGAATTTGCACAAATGTGAAATACTAAAATAGATTTTGACTTTAACCTTCACCATAAGCTGGATGGAGGGAAGCATTTTAAATCTACTGTGAATTGGTTCTGATTGCCCTTCTGCTATTAAGACATTTTCTGGGAATTTCCTCCCCAAGACCCTGGAAGCTTTACACAGGAATACAAAGCAGACTTCATCAACAACATCTTGGTGTTGCTGTTATCTGCAGTTGATTTTGTTCAATCTTGCACAATGCAAAAATACTCAGACTGTCTCTGTAAAACCTGGAGAGGGAATTAAATAAACTTCATGCATTTAAAGAAGCTAGTTCTTCTCCAGCTCAATGGAAGTTAAACCACCAACCTTCAGATGGGTGAACAATCAGCTGAAGCAGCTGGACGAACTGAGTCACTGTCCAGGTGGTTTGATTCAGCCATTTCCATCACTGCACACAACAAGAGAGCTGACAGCTCATAGTCAGAGACTCACACAGGTTGGCTTTGCCTCTTTAAAATTCTACTAACTAAACATTTTCTTTCAGCAACTGAAAGGAAATAAAATACTGAAATACAGCTTCACCAGATGTATATGAGCCTTTTAGATATAATTAATTTTAGTACTGAATTAACATGTCTATAGCATTTACAGAAAAATATGAGGAAATGTGATTTCTGAAAGCCACATGGATGACCCGGGTTCCTCTCAGGTCATGTTTCCTGACCTTAAACTTACTGGTTGGATGCCGTCTGGACAGTTTGGACTCACTCTGCATTCAAGTTGTTCTAAGCTGTTGCGTTTGGCCGACAGGAGGATTTCTGTTACTGGAACTTGAAGCATTTTGGTCGGAATGTACTTACATCGAAATAAACAAATACTGAAGAAAAGAGGTCAAAAACCTTGAGAGAAAACAAATGAAGTTCTTTATTGTGCAAGACCTGTGAAAAAACTAAAATGTTCAAAAACTTTGTCACTTTGGTGTATAAATGTAACTGCCTTGTGGTTAAAGACGAACCTGTTGTAAAGAGAAAAACTGTTTGCTCCATCACCAGCCTATTTACATCATTACAGACATTTCTGTGAAGTTGAACTAAACTTTTTTTCCAATGATAAATCGCATTTTCCCATCTCGAATCAAAACTGTAAGTGACAGACAGGTTTATGGTAAATCACCAAATTAGCATTTCAATCACAAAGTTAATGGCTTCAAACTTCCTCCTGTTTAGTTTCCTGTTTGTCCGCCAGAACATGACTTTACTGCAAAATGTAAACAATTTACTACAGCGACTATGTCTCTATTGTAAACGAACATTCAGGCTTTTCTCCTGATTCCACTGTGGTTACAGCTTCGTTCCTTCCTCTATTTGCTGCTTTGATGGCATGAGGCTCATTAACGGGACGCAAGAGAACCAAAAAATGCTGTTGAAGACAAAAAGAAAAAGACAGAGAATACCATCCAGATGAATCCCATACATTTAAATGTACTCATGTATTTTTTGCGTGACCTCTTTGAGGGGGCCCTTGGTGAGGCAGATTTTATCGACAACCCAGATAGGTGCTGCAACCACAGAGGAAAGAGTGATGGAAGTCTGCTCTTCATTCTCATGTGATTGGAAAAAAAAAAGGCCTCTTCTTTAAGATGATTGTTTCAAATATCTGTGAAATCAATGTTTTCTTTAGCAGCAAAGTTTGGGGATGTTGCTGCTTTTGTCCCGTGAGCCACCACTTGTCCATGTCTGATCTGAACAGAGAACAATCTCAAACAGAAGAGGATCAGTGATTCACTTCTTTTTTAATCTAAAACATTTACTTGTATTTCATCAGAGCTCTAGTTGACAAACATCTTGCAGACTTTTGAAGGAAAAATGAACACTAAAGCTGGATAAATTTATTGAATTTGATTAATTGAAATATTTAACATTTTAAATAAATAACTGTGGTTGCTTTTATTTATTCTGACTTCCATGTCTGTGTTTTTTACTGTATTTATTGTCCTGTTTTTGTGCAGGTCTGTTGGTGCTTTGTGTGACTGTGGGATAACGCACACAGTAGTAAACTCTTGAGTCTTCAGGCTGCATATTCTGTCCCTGAATGGTCACAGTCTGAGCCAACGTGTCTCTGCTGTAGCTGAACTTGCTCTTCAAAGCTTCATTTTGTGGTAAAGCTCCTCCACCCCACTGATGAAATATCCAGTCCATCGGTTTTCCTTCACGCTGTCGGACCCAGCCTGTTGCATAGCTGCTATCAGTGAGAGAATAACCAGAGACCTGACAGGTGATGGACAAAGACTGTCCAGGCTGCACAACCATGGACTCTGGCTGGGTGAGATCAATACTGAGAACACCTGTGAAAACACAAATAAAAGTCATCTCCATCATTCCTATTCTTCAGTGTTTTTATCTGTGTGGTTCTACTGAAAGCTCCTTACAGGATGCAGCTGTCAGCAGCAGTAGAGCCTCAGAGAACATGGTTGATGCTGAAGTTGAACTAATGTGATCTCTGTTGTCTTCTGACTCACACACAGGCACACACTTCCTTTTGAGTCACCCTCACTTTACATGTAGTCAAATGAATTCAGTAGGAGGTGTAAGGAAATGTCCTCTGGATGGACTCTGTGTCAAAACTTCAATTTACATATTACATTGTTCATCTTGGATTTTCACATGAAGATATCCTCAGGGGTGTTTTGCTTGTATTGATTTGGATCATCTTCAGGTCTTTTGATTGTAGTCAAAATTTTGTGCTCATGTGATTTCGAGTGTGCTCAGTAGAAATAGAAATAAGACATTACATTCGCACACAATTTTAGTCTCATTCAAAATGAAAACAAGAAAAGCAAACAGATCTGAGAGTGGAAGAATTGAAAGTTACTGCCCTCCAGTGTTCTTTTGGCTGTAGCTCCAAAGTGTAAATCAGTCTGTGGCTGAGGGGGTTACAAGTAAGTTAATTAAAAGTTGTTTGACAACACCACCTTGTGGAGGGACTACGACCCATTTAAACAAGGCTCTGACCCAGGGGTAAGCAGTGCAATAACAACACGTTTGAACTGCAGTGTTTATTACAAGTTAAAAAAAAAAAAAAAAGTCTTACAAATAAAATTCAATTAAAAATAGGATTAGTCCTTCCAAAAAAAAAAAATAAAATCACAGCTGTCATCAGTTCCTGAGGAACCCACTCCAAGTCTTCTGATCGCTGCGTTGTTTCGACCTCGTGTGGACCTCCGCCTGAGACGTTGGTTTGAGCCCACCCTGGATCGCGCAGCCAGTGGCTCCTGCTTCCGCTTCCTCCGCGCCCGGTCCGGTCACACCGGCAGCAGCCCCCTGCAGGCAGACGCAACACGGCCAGTAAAGATCCCACGGCGATCGATCCCCCACAGCCGAGGCTGCACCGCCCCTGCAGCAACCCCCTCTCAACAGCGGCTACTCACAGGCAAGGCAGGGATCAGACCCTGCCGCTGTTGGAGCTGCGTGCGGGGTGCTGGCGGTCTCCGTTAGGTCGTGTTGATGGCCCTCTCGGTGTTGTCCCGCTCCACTGCCTCGCTACTGCCTGTGTGGCGTGGACTGGCCTCGTCTCCTCTGCTGTGCTCTCTGTCCTGCTCCACACCTGCCCTGATGAAATCCTTCATCCCTCACTCTCACACTGCTGCCCTGATTAGTGAGATCAGCTTCAGCTGTGCTCATGGTTGCCACTGAAGACTGTGCAGGTAATGGGAATGGCCTCACTCAGTTAAAAATGTCCACAGCAACCAATAAAATCACAGCAAAAGGCATGCAAATAAAACAAATATAAAAACACAGTAAAAGAGGTCTATAGTCCCACAAGTCTATCAATCTATCCATCTTCTCTCTCAGTTAACCCACGTCGGGGTTACTTGTGTCCTTATCATCATTGCAGACTTCTGTGGTTTTTGTTGGAGCACTTTGGAGTTTTTGGGGGAATCATTTCTGAATTGACCTGTTGGGACACATGGACAGAGAGTGGGTAGCTGTTGGTGGACTGTGTGATTCAGATAAGGAGGATGAGGACCTGGTGTAGAGTCAGAAGAGCAGAGCTTTGTCAGTGGGTCTAGTTTGAACTGCAGCTCAAATCAACGGGAATCTCCATCCCGCTGTACATGAATGGACGGATTCAGGCAATGTGAATCATTAACCATGATGCTCATGATGAATGTTATTTATGTTGTATTTGGACTTGGATTGGTGAAGTGAAATCCTGAAATATATTGAGATTCCAATTCAAGAACACAGCAAAGCAGCAGCTGAAACAAGTTCATCCATGTTTTAATTGACAGTAATTATGGACTCAGATTAAAAGAAAACGAGAAAAGAAACACACCAAAATGGATAATTTCTGATGATGTATTCCTGAATTTCATGTCTTGTGCATTTGTTTCTTTCTGACTTTTCTATTTCTTTTTTTTTTGTTCCCACATACTGAATGCACTGAAATTGTAATAAATTGCAAGAGAGATCTCAGATGGTGGATTAGAGAGGAACTTGTTTTTGTTGAACTCTCTTCTTACTGTCTCTCACTGTGTCTCTGGCACAGTAATACACTGCTGTGTCCTCAGTCTCCAGACGGTTCATCTGCAGATACACTTGACTGCTGGAGTCGTCTCTGGAGATGATGAACCTTCCCTGGACTGACTGTGAGTAATAGATAGGAGTACTGGATGTGTGGACAAAAGCAATCCACTCCAGACCTTCTCCAGGAGCCTGTCTGATCCAGTTCCAGACTGAGCTTGAGAAGTCTAATCCAGATGTTGTGCAGATGAGTCTATGAGACTCACCGTGTCTTTTTAGGGCTGGTTCAGATTCTGTTATGGACCAACCTCGAGTGCCTCCAAAAACAAACAAAATGACCACAAACAACATCAGATCTCTGTGAGCCATGGTGACACTGAGATTCTTTGTCTTCAAATCCAAAAAGATCATCTTAAATATACTGTAAAACTGAATCCCAGTGAGAATTTGCTCAGGCCCAGCTCCGCCCATACAGTCATAGTTTATAGTCAAATCTAGTCCGACTATATAACCACCCAATCAATCTGACTGCTTTCAATGTTTGGTCTTTTTCGTATTTTACTTCAACTTCAATGTCATATTTTTCAAAGAGTATTTTGATCTGCACAAAAGAAAACATTCTCAGTCACATTCATTTTGATCATCAGTAAGTTTTATTTGCTCCTTGAAATCACACAGACAGTCACTTGCGAATCATCTGTCAGAATAAAGTTTTCAATCAAAAAAAGTTTTCATGACATTCAATTTCCATGACAGGATTCACTGAATAATGAGTAACACTGCCCCCTGGTGGCTGCCATACTGAAACTGCAGAATTGACTAAAATCTTCAACTGTCACTGGGATGATCATGAGCTTGGAGGTTTTCTGTGTGGAGTTTGCATGTTTTCATTGTGTTTACATGGAACTGTTTTAATGTTCTGTTGACATTCTGATTTCCTTCTGCAGTCCAAAGCCGCCATGTTTGGTTTATTTACAGATCCATATTGACTGTAAGTGTCTGTGTTCATATTCAAATATGGTGTAAAGAGTGTATCATGCCTTCAGCACAGTGTCAGCTGGAATCAGTTTCTGTCTTTAGAGACAGTTTATTGGATAAAACTGATATAAATGATGAGTTAATATATGGATGTATTGTGATTACCAACAAGTTTTATGTGGATGTTGCAAATTCATGTGGTCCATTCCTCCTCCCTTAGTTTGAATATTATAACGTTTAATTTCACTTTATTCAGCCATGTTGACATTTCAACTTTTTAGTCTTTTTGTGGAGCTACAATATAGCTATTCTATTTCATTCTGTTGGGTGATAAGTGTTGCTCTGCTTTGTTGAAATCCTCAGTGTCAATGCTGTGAATTATTTATCATGTCTGTTCATTTTTTTTTTTTTTTTTGATGAACCAAAACCAGAGGCTAATCCAGAGGCTGTGCAGGTTAATCTGTGGGATTCTCCAGGTCTTTTGACAACCGGTTCAGACTGAGTCAGAGTCTGACCATCAACACCTGTGGAGACAATAAAATAGTCACATGTAGTCACGATTAACTGTATGGAGACAACATGAAGACCAGCTGGACATGAGAAAAGCTTCACCTGCCCAGCAGACAGTTAAAAGAAGCAGTCCTATCTGATAATCCATCTTCTTCAGTCCTGTCTTCGTCCTCGTCCTTCATCATGACTGTTGTTACATATGTAGTAGGATCCCACACAGGATTTACATCGACTCCTCCTCCCTTCATTTTCTCCTGTCATGTGCTGAAGTGTTCAACTTGGACAGTCACGATATGGTTTTGGGTCACTGTTTGAACATCCATCTGTCTGTCTAAAATTCTGTTTTGAAATAACTTCTGACGAGAACAAATGAACAAGATGCAGCTGCAGTGAGCAGCGTTGAAGCAACATGAAACATTTGTGTTGGATCTCAAGAGTTCCGTGCTGCCGATCTTTTTTCTTTAACCTCCTCTCAATGAGGAATTCTAAAACTATGTGATGAAAAGGTAAAAAAGGCAATTGTATTTTCAGACAGGCCTGAAATTCTTTGTCATGACACCGAAGAAATAATCAAATCTGAGAGTGCATTCTTTTTTCTTGCTTAAGTTTTTTTTTGTTTTTCTCCATTTTTAAAGATGAAGACAGACAAAAAACCAGTTGACCATTATGATGAAATTTAATTTTTTACCAAGCATGCATTTTCGATCAAACTTAACCCAACAGTCATTTCAACCAGAAAGGTCGTTTATCGTCACACTTTAACTGAACAAACATGTGTTTAAATAGGAAGCCAAAGCCCTAGAGAAAACTCTTACACTCTTATTTTTCAGGTTGTTGAAGGAAATCCAGTCACCCACAGGAAGAACATGCAAAATCCACATAGAAATAGTTCCTGTGAAACAAGTGTGCTCACCACTGTACAGCTGTGTGGTTCAGACATAGAGATGAAAATGAAACATTGAACCAAACATCACTGTTCAAAGTCATTACATTTCTGGAAGTGTTGAATATTTTTACTCAGGGTGAGGGAGCACACTGGACAGGTCAGCAGTCCATCATAGGCCAAACACATGAGGCACAAAACCACACACACACACAGGCTTTCTCATCTCTGGTGAATCATTAGCAACTCGATGCATTTGTGGGATTAGCAGTAGAAGTGCAGTGTTTTCAGTGTGTTTGTGTGTGTAAAATTTTAATAATTTAATTATTTGTTTTAAATAATGGATGAATAGTTTCATCTGGTGTAATGCAACAAATGATTTTGATGATTTATTTATTCAACAAACATTTATTTAATTCACCCAAGCACAATTTTCCATCACATAAGGAAATGTAATCATTTGTCTTTGACAAGGTTTGGTTTAGTTACAGGGTATTTAAATGAAGATTAACACATTAAGTTTTGTCTTTATTTCAATTGAATTAATGAATCAAATGAAGAACAAAATCATGTTTCAGAAGTAAAAAGTAAAACCTTGAATAAACAGTCTTGAAGGCCTGAACACAGACTACTGTGGGATTTTGTACAGCTGTAACACTAAGCTCACACACTGTGTCTCTGGCACAGTAATAAACAGCAGAATCTTCCATTTTTAGACTGTTCATCTGCAGAAGCAGCTGATTTCTGCTGTCGTCTCTGGAGATGGTGAAGCGGCCCCGGACTGACTCAGAGTAAAATCTTCTGCTGCCACTGCTGCTGTCATGCCAGGCAATCCACTCCAGTCCTTTCCCAGGAGCCTGTCTGATCCAGTGCATCCAGTAGCCACTCATTGTGAATCCAGAGCTGTACAGGTCAATGTGTGGGACTCTCCTGGCTTTTTGACCACAGGATCAGACTCAGTCAGAGTCTGACTACGAGCTCCTGTCAATACAAAACACACAGTTTCACTTGCTGTCAGTAACAATATATTGAAATAGAAAACCAACATAAGGTTTGTGAAATGCTTCACCTGCCCAGCAGAGAGTTAAAAGCAGTAGTCTGAAGCTACTGGAGGCCATCGTGTTAAACTGCCTGTTTACTGCTGTCTGTCATTCTCTGAGCAGCCAGTAAGTAGAGGTGGAAGATGTGTTTTGCATTGACTCCTCCTAAAGAGTTTAGTCATTTGTATTTGTTTTCAGGGAAGAAAATATGAGAGACTTTTTAATTTCAATATCTTATTCATTATCTAAATTATTAATATTTTGACTTTTCTATTTCAAAAACATGTTTTCATTCAGATTATAATAAATCCTTCTTCGAGGCTACTTTATCCAACTTAGTGTCACAGGGTGCTGGAGCTGCTCACATCTGTCAATGGAGGAAGTCAAGTTACACACAGGACAGGTTTTCATTCGGTCACAGAGAAGAAAATCACTCAAAATCACATCAACATCTACGGACAGTTTAATAGTCACCCGTCAGCCTCAAATGCATGACTGATTGTTCGACACCAGGAAAGAGAAAATAATCATGTTCTTCACTGATGGGACTTTTGTTCCAAGCATTGAGACAGAGGAACATCTGTTGATTTTTTAGTTGTTTCTTTATATTCTATGAGATGTGAGTTTATTTTTCTTGTGTTTCTGGGTTCATGTGCAAAGCCTCTCACAGCCATGATGATTTATACAGTGATGAAGTTCCCTGCTTCTTCTTTTTGTGGTATTGTAGCGCCTCCTCTGGTCATTTCATACCATCAGTTTTCAGGTTTATTTGTTCACATTTCACATGTGTAAAAATATTGGTGACTATAAGAAATATCATAAGTATTAAATAGATCACAAAAATTGATCCTGACAAATGTCCAGATCACACAGCAAAGACACATGAGCTTTGTCAAAGACAGAGAGGACTCACAGGAGCCAGCTGCACAGAGCAACAGGACAGCAACAGAAAACATGGTTGATGGTGAGCTGATGTGCAGCAAACTGTGGTGAAAGCTGGATGTTTTTATGGCTGCTTCATGCAGAACGCCACCGTGTTTGTATAAAGTTTATCAAACTACTGTTGTTCAAACTGGAGCCAGTGGAAAAGAACATTATTTATTTGCAAAGTTTTAACAAATTTACTGAACTGGGAGATCACATTATTATTCCCTACTAATGTTACTATAACACACAGAGCATTCACTGGAACAACTTTAGGATTTGTGCTCATTTTTTACACAGCTACCTTCAACTGACATTGAGAAAGTTTAATAAAATATATTTTGCTGTGACATGCTCAAGACATCAGTAACAAATATTAGTCAAATTCAGAAATTGAGGGAAACTGAAGATGTTCACCTGGTAAATAAAAAACAAAACCAGTATAATTTTCTCAAATGATATAATACACAGGAAACACTTATTAAAGTCACTTTATTATCAGATTCTTGCTGACTCTGTGGTATTTCAATCACAGTATGAATTCATCTTCATGCTGGCAGCACTTGCAGACTTATTTTCCTGAAAACATTTAAATTAATGTGGAAGTCTGTCAATATCTGCATGTTTCCAGAGATAAGAATTATGCAAATTGTCTCAGCAGATGTTTTTTTTGAGGACAGAGAAATAGAGATACTTGGTGGTTTGACTGGCAAATGGCTGCTCAGGAACTGAAACAAACTCAACAAAACTCAAAAGGAAAAGAAAGTATTGATGAGCAGCTTTTTGTGGAGGTAGTCTCTCATCTGTTTTTTCTTCTCTTCCTGAATTGGGAATAAATGACAGTCTATCATTTTGTGCCTTTTTATTTCTCTCATTCAAAGTTTTGTTTGATTAGATTCATTCTTGTGAAACAGGAATTTGCAGGAAGAGCATCTGCTGTGAAGTCAAAGTTATCCTGGACCAGAACACTGAATAAAGTTCAGATAATCTTGACTGATTTCTTTGAGCGGTGCCTGTATTGTTCTTTTTGCTCACTGTTTGTGTTGATTTCCTGAATGTTTAAAGCCAATCTGTCCACTTCATTGATAATACGACTTGAATGGTGGCTGGTAAGGTCAGGTTTATAATTATTTTTGCCATGAAGTCTTCTCAGTAAACTGTCCGTTCTTTGAAAAGGTTTGATTCTGCGTTTAAAGCCTGCAGCCTGGAGCTTCCATATCCTCCTTTAGCATGCATGGCCTGTTCCTACAATGCAACGACATGACAAGTCAACAGATGACTCTGAGTCTGGAGTCAACTGTCAGTTCAGTAAAATTGCGATTGACAAGACAGAAAACACCTTGATGCAATAACAAAACATTTTCCTAAAGCTCCATAGACTTTTATGGTGTTTCATATTTCAGATGCTTAAAGCATTTATTTTCTTTCCACACTTGTAGAAAACTGTTCTGCATATGCTCTTACATTCATCATTTATAATACATTTCTCATATTACAGAAGGACGTCAAACATGTTGTTGGTGAGCTTGAGGAATGGGAAGTTAAACCACAACAGCTGCTGTTTCCTCAGTTTTGCACATTTATTAACATTTTTTTTAATCCTTAATTAATGACCTGTACAGCCCCCTCGTTGTTTTTTGTGGAGTTTTATTGTAGTTCTTATTTAAAAATAAAAAATAAAAAAATCTTTTTAATTTTTTAAAATTATGACACACAATTACAAGTATCAAAAAGGCAAGAAGATAAAAAACAGTGAATTTTGCATGTCAAAAAAAAAGAAAATAGAAAATAGAAATAATAAATGAACGCATAAAAAATCCAGAACAAAGCAAAACAGAAAAAAAGGCAATATAGAAAAAGAAAAAGGGAAATCAAAAATACAACTGTATGCTTTACTCAGTACTTCAAAAATGTAACTCCAGTGTTGATCCAATTTGGGGCACAACCAAAACATATGAGTATGATTTGCTGGAGACAAGTTGCATCTGTTACAGACATCGTTGACGGAGTTATAAATCTTTGCTAATCTCGCTTTTGTATAGCGGGCCCTAAATACAATTTTGCACTGAATGAGCCTATGACGGGCACAAATAGATGAGGCATAAATGAGAGAAAGGGCCGAGTTCCACTGTGCTTCCGTAAATGTAAGATTGAGACTGTCTTCTCACAATTTTTTGACTGCAGTTAGCGGAGAGGAGGCAGCGAGACATATTTCCTTATACAGAGCTGAGATACAACCTTTACGAATAGGATTTATGCCCATGATGGAATCTTGGACTGTTTCGGGAGGACGATTTGGAAAATGGGGGAGTTGTTTTTTAATGTAGTCTCTGATTTGAAAATACCGGAAAAGATGATGCTTCGGAAGATCTTAAGTGGATGAAAGCTGTTCAAATGAGGAGAATATACCGTTCTTGTACAAATCATTTAGACATTTTATACCTTTGTTATGCCAGCTTCGGAATCCCGGATCAGAAGATGGTTCAAAATAACAATTTCTGTAAATACAGTTTAGGCCAGAAGGGCTTAAGAATCCAAATTCCTTTCTGAATTGTTTCCAGATTTTAAGTGAAGTCAACACAACTGGAAAATCTTTAAAACATGTCATTGAAAAAGGCAGTTGACCGCACAAGGTTGAATGAAGGGGATAAAAAGATTTGTTTTCAAGGCACACCCAACTAGGTACAGATTCATTTCTGCTGCCAGCAGCTGCATCCTGTGAGGAGTTTTCAGCCATCAAGAAAGATCCCAGAAACACTGAATGATCACATTCATGATGGAGCTAATATCTGTTTCTTATTTCAACAGGTGTACATCGTGTTAATCTTAGTCAGCCTGATTCAATGTCCGTGCAGCCTGGACAGTCTTTGACGAGCACCTGTCAGGTTTCTGGTTATTCTCTGACTGACAACAGCTACGCTACAGGCTGGATCAGACAGCGCCAAGGAGCAGCAGTGGACTGGATCTTGGTTCGATGGGGTGGAGGAGATTTTTACCAAAACAATGCTCTAAGAAACTGCACAATGACTGCAACCAGCAGAGTGGAATTAACAGGGCTGAATCTGCAGCCTGAGGACACTGGTGTTTATTACTGTGTACGACGCCCCACAGTGTGTTTTGTTGAGGAGGAGTCAATGCAAAACATCATTGGTTCCTCTTACTTATCTGCACAGAAGCAGAGCAGTGATCCACAGTTCTCCATGATGGACGTCGTCAGAGGACTGCTGCTGTTAACGCTCTGCTGGGCAGGTTAAGATTCAACATTTTCCCTGATTATTCTGATGCAAGGACAACAGTTCTCACACTAGTCTTCTTCATTTGTCCTGACAGGTACTGGTGCTCAGACTCTGACTGAATCTGGATCAGTTCTCAAAAACCCTGGAGAATCACACACACTGACTTGTACAGCTTCTGGATTCACATTTCGTGATTATGACATGGCTTGGAATAGACAGGCTCCCGGAAAAGGACTGGAGTGGATTGCTTATATCAGTAGCCCGTCTGGTAGCACTAAATACTACTCTCAGTCAGTTCAAGGGAGGTTTACTATCTCCAGAGACAATGACAAACAGCAGGTGTATTTACAGATGAACAGTCTCAGCACTGAAGATTCAGCTGTTTATTATTGTGCTCGACTCCCACAGTGACTGAAGCTCCTTTAGAGGCCACTCAAAATCCTACTGCACTGTAATGTTAGATATGTGTGTGAGTGTGTGTGCGTAGAACTCAATTTACTCTTTTGTAGCTTAGTTTAATTTTTCTTCTTTCCTCTGCCCTTTTTCTCCCTCTTTCTCTCCTCGTACTGTTCCACACATTTTAGTTTCTTTTGCAGTGACTAAAAAACTGAAAAGAACCAATGAAAACCACTCACTGCTGAAAGCTCCCATGATCCTTCAAGTGGAGTAGACGTGTTTTTGCACGCTCCCTAACTTTCATAACTTCCCATCAGAAGCATCTATAACTTTACTGCTAACAAAAAACAAAGACCTCCTGCTTTGCAGCAGTTACAGACCAATCTCATTCCTTAATGTTGACTTTAAAGTTCTCTCTAAGATCCTTGCCTGTCGTCTTCAGCTTGTCCTGCCCTGTCTTATTGAACCGGATCAGACCGGCTTTATGGCTGGACGACAATCATCTTCTAATACTGGACGCCTTCTTGACATAATCACATCCCCTGGTTCTTTATCCCCTGAGGTTGTGGTCTCTCTTGATGCTGGGAAGGCCTTTGACAGGGTAGAATGGAGCTATTTGTACAACATCTTGGGCAGATTTGGACTTGGACGATTTGTTGACTGGGTCAAGCTTTTATATTCCTCACCCCAGGCTTCCGTCCAAACCAACAAAGTCTCATCCCCTCCGTTCTCCTTGTCAAGTGGAACCAGACAGGGCTGTCCATTGTCACCTTTGTTGTTCATCCTGGCGATCGAACCTCTAGCAATTAAGTTGCGCTCAGACAACAACGTTAAAGGAATCACTCACGCTGGCATTACCCATAAGGTCTCCCTGTACGCGGACGACCTCCTACTTTTCTTTTCTGACCATATAAATTCTTTTCCAACTATATTTAATATTTTAAACAACTTTGGAAGTATTTCTGGTTATAAACTAAACTACGGGAAAAGTGAATTGCTATCTCTCAATGATAAGGCTAAATCAATTCCTAATTCCATCGTGCCTTTTAAGTGGTCAACAGATGGGTTTCGATACCTTGGCATTCAAATCTCAACTTCACTTCAAGCTCTGTTTTGAACAAATGTTGCCCCCTTGATGGAGAGGACTGAGAGGGATTTTGGTCATTGGTCAGTTTTACCCCTCTCATTAGTGGGTCGAATAAATTTGGTGAAGATGGTTGTCCTTCTGTGCTTTCTATACCTTTTTCAACATCTCCCCATTCTTCTTAGTAAATCTTTTTTTGTCAAATTAGACAACGCTATTACAACTTTTCTTTGGGCTGGAAAACCACCCAGAATTCGCGAATCAGTTCTACAATCTCCAATGAACAGAGGTGGGTTTGTCTTGCCAAATTTTAGATACTACTACTGGGCAGCCAACGTGCAGAAGTTGCTCTTCTGGATGTGTGAGTGTGTGTGTGTGTGTGTGTGCGTGTATGTGTGTGCGTTGTTGAATAATTTTATAATATTCTTTACATCATGCTTATTATATTATGTTATTTACTATTGTTCATGTAATGCATGTCTCTGTTAGTTATAGTAGGCTAGTAGACACAGGCGTAGAAAAGACATGTATCCTTTTTCTGTTCGCCAGCCTGCCATTTTTCATTTTTACGGCAGCCTCTTGGCAGCTGGACAGTTTGTTTTTTCTAAAGTTAAGACGACAGGTCAATTGTCTCTCTGTCTCCCTCTGGTGCAAATGAGGCTCATTGGATAAGAAATGTGACACTATGATTTGATGCACAACACCTGGCATTTGGAGACTTGGAGGCTGAGAGGGCCTCCCAAGGGGTCACGGAAATTGACCTTTGTAGGGAGGGGGGAGCAATTGTGTCTTGACGAAGACTCAACTAAGACTCAACGAATGGTTTGAACAATTGTGTCTTGACGAAGAATTAATTAAGCAGCAACGAACTCCCAAGAAATAGTATAAATAGATGGAGCGGAGAGCGATCGGCGCGTCAGTTCTTTGGTCGGCCTGACTGCCAGGAGGTGTTTTTGGGAATAAAGTCCTCCTTTTGCATTCTGACTCTGACTCTGCCTGATTTTTCTGAGGAGAACTACGATGGAAGACTTCAAGAACCAAGAATGGATATACTTGAGGATTTTACGTTTTTTCTGGAATATATGTTTGTGGGGTTTTTTGCACCGTGACTGGCCTAGGATACTTTTTAAAATAAAATTCCACGACAGCGTGTGTGTTGGAGGAGTTAGGAACTTGAAATGTTGTGGACTGATTCAATGAGTGATCTGTAGACAAGTATTAAAATGTCACTGTTCATGTTAAGAGTCCTCAGTTTTCTGATCAGGCAGAGACACTGCTGTTCCCTCCTGTAAACAGTCAGCATGTTGTGTGAAGGACAGGCAGGTATTGATCTCTGTCCTGAGACTCTTCAAACTCTGCACCTTTTGGATGCTGAGCAGTTGGAACAGGTGCTCTTAGGTTTCCCTCTGGACCCACAGCTCCTTTGTTTTTGAGATATTAAACTCTAACGGGATTTCATCAACCAGAACATGGACTTCCTGCTGATAATGTTGCATGTTAAAAGCAGATGAGAGGTCCATAAATAATACATGTTGATGTGTGTGTCTAGAGTCCAGTTGTTTGGTGACTGTGTCAAGAAGCATGAGACTCAAATCCTCAGGGCTTCATTTTGCTTTGAACGCAGCTGATCTAACAGTCATGTACACTTTGGTTTTTCCATACACTTGCACAGTATCGATGTGGAAGGAAACTTAGAATTGGGAATATGGTTGTGTGGAACAAATGACCTCTTGTTCATCATTCACTTTAATTTTTCAAGATATTTGCGTTTTAAATTTCATTAATGTTGAAAGGTCATCTGACCATCTTATATGAACATTAAAAGCAGGTTTTGTATTGTCGTGTGACCCCTAGTTAAAAATCTTTTTTTTTCTTCCATCCTCTGGATTGGAGGATGCATGTGTATTGCACCAAATTTTGGTTCTTTGTTTGTTTGTTTGTTTGATAACTTTGTTGTTCAAAGTTATCCTGGAGCAGAACACTGAATGAAGTTCAGATAATCTTGACTGATTTCTGTGAGCGGTGCCTGTATTGTTCTGTTTGCTCACTGTTTGTGTTGATTTCCTGAATATCTAAAGCCAATTTGTCCACTATATTGATAATACGACTTGAATGGTGGCTGGTAAAGTCAGTTTTATAATTATTTTTTACTCTCAAGTTGTTTCAGCAAAACTGTTCTTTGAACAGGTTTGATTCTGGGTTTAAAGCCTGCAGCCTGGAGCTTCCATATCCTCCTTCAGCATGGTTAATGTTCTCCATGAGCTCTGGCCTGTTGCTACAATGCAAAGACATGACGAGTCAACAGATGACTCTGAGTCTGGAGTCAACTGTTTGTTCAGTTAGATCGCTATTGGCAAGACAGAAAACACCTTGATGTAATAACAAGACATTTTCCTGCAGTTCCATATACTTTTATTGTTTCTCATATTGCAGGTGCTTAAAATATTTGCTTTCATTCTTTTTAGAAAAGTGGTCTGCATATCCTCTGACAGTATTACCAATAGACTATATCATATTGTTTTAATTTTTTTTTCTTGTTACATGATTTGCCTAAAACATGTTGTTGGTGAACTTGAGAAATAGGACATTAAACCACAACAGCTGCTGTTTCTTCAGTTTGGCACATGGATTTTTAATTTTTTACTAATTTCTTTAAATCCTTATTCAGAGCGTGTACTACCCTGTAGTTGTTTTTTTGTGGAGTTTTTTTTTTTGAAGGACTTTTTTTTATAGATTTTTCCTCTCACATCAGTTTTGTCATGTTAAAGTTTGATCACAGTTCTTCCTTTCAGTCACTGCAAAACAGACGAAAGTGTGTAGAATAGTTCAAGGTGAGAAAGAGGGAGGAAGGTTCAGAGGTGTAAGAGAATATCAGAGACAGCTTTTTCCAGTAGACATGTTGGGTTTTGACCACATTGCATTGTGTTTTATTTACGTGTCACATATTTTCCCAATTTTGGAGGTAAATTTAAGTTTATGTGTAAAATCACAAAAAAAGTAAAACATAGTAAATGTTCAAGCCACTGAAGCCACTCAGTCACTTACACATGATCAAATAATTTCACAAGGTTTTATGAGCTCTGACCCTAATAATGACTTTATAATGATATAAGGTGGAGAAAAGAATCTGTCTTGGACTGTTTCTGTAAAAATGTATTGCTTTCACTCGTCCTCAACATACACATGTGCATGCACATGCATGTGATGTGCACAGCACAGTGATATTTATTTATTTATTTGTTTGTTTGTTTGTTCACTCAGCTAATTAATCAGAGAGTCAGTCATAGAAGTAGTCTTTGTCGTCATGCGTGACTGAGCCTCATGTGAATGAAGTTCTTAAAGGCGTGTTGGTGATTTGTGTCACTGTGGGGCTTCGTACACAGTAATAAACACCAGTGTCCTCAGGCTGCAGATTCAGCCCTGTTAATTCCACTCTGCTGGTTGCAGCCAGTGTTCGGTCGCTGAACTTGTTTCTTAGAGCATTGTTTTGGTAAAAATCTCCTCCACCCCATCGAACCAAGATCCAGTCCATTGCTCCTCCTTGGCGCTGTCTGATCCAGCCTGTAGCGTAGCTGCTGTCAGTCAGAGAATAACCAGAAACCTGACAGGTGCTGGTCAAAGACTGTCCAGGCTACACGGACATTGAATCAGGCTGACTGAGAATGACACTATCTACACCTGTTGAAATGAGAAACAGATATTGGCTCCATCATGAATGTGATCATTCAGTGCTTCTGGGATCTTTCGAGATGACTGAAAACTCCTCACAGGATGCAGCTGCTAGCAGCAGAAACGCAGCCACAGAAAATATGATAGAAGCTGCAGCTGAACTGATGTGAGCTCCTCTGCCACACGGCTGCGCCCCTCGTCTCCTTATGAGCCAACAGAGGGGGGAACAAAGCACAATTTACATAGTGAATTTTAAGAAGGCATGTACATTTGCTTGAAATTTGTCAAAATGAAAATGATATGCTTTGAATTTGCACAAATGTTAAATACTAAAATAGATTTTGACTTTAACCTTCACCATGAGCTGGATGGAGGGAAGCATTTTAAATCTGCTGTGACTCACTTCTGATTGTCCTGCTACTATTAAGACGTTTTCTGGACATTACTTCCGACTAACCGAAGACCCTGGGTGCTTTACACAGGAATACAATGCAAACTTCATCAACAACATCTTGATGTTGTTGTTATCTGTAGTTGATTCTGTTCAATCTTGCACAATGCACAAATACTCAGATTTTCTCTGTAAAACCTGGAGAGGGAAGTAAATGAACTTCATGTATTTGAAGAAGCCAGTTCTTCTCCAGCTCAATAGAAGTTAAACCACCAACCTTCAGATGTTTGAACAATCAGCTGAAGCAGCTGGACGAACTGAGTCACTGTCCAGGGGCCTTACCTCTAAAACTCTAGGGGAACAACTGACAATAATCATGCATGGGAACGCAACGCAAACTTCTGTTGGCAAAAAAAATTCGGGAGCAAAAAAAAAAGTCTGCATGGTCACATGACCAGTTCGTCATCAAACTCTGCAGAAGCCTGTTAACAATCCTGATGATTTGAATCAGGTGTGTTGGAAGAGGGAAACATCCAAAACATGCAGGACAGTGTTCCCCAAGGACCAGGGTTGGGAAACCCTGTATTAGGGTGCGGCGCTGTCGGCCTACATTCACTTTGCAGAGATCTTCTTCTTCTTCTTCTTCTTCTTCTTTGGAGCGGGTGGCGACCAGCAACTCAGGTGCACAGCGCCACCGACTGTGTCTCTTGGTGAATGTTCTTCAGTTTACAGCCTAATCACCATATTCACTTCAGAGATCTGTAAAAGCGCAACAGCATGTATTTTGCCACACCGGGCTGTCTTGGAGGAGCGGCATGAGCGGACCATGAGGAAATATTGGTGAAACTAATAAGTTTTTGGATGATTAAAGTCGTTTTGGGAGCCGTAGGCACACATGCCCCATTGGCTAACAGTATATGAATGTCTGCAGCTTGACTTTGGATCTAAATTTCTCCTGGACCACTTATCGGATCAGAAAAGCCTTCTGGGTGAGTATATTACCCTACTTCGTTCTATAACAATGTGAAAACTGTTTAAACCAAACTTATCCTTTAAATTCAATGTTTGGTTCGAGACATGTTTTATTTGGTTGGAGGGGAAAATATGTTTTTTGTGAGTAAAGATCACGAACACCTAGTATGAACAGATGGATGGAGGAATAAATTATTAATGGTGTGAGAGCTCCACCTCTAGTGGCTTTCAGTAGTTAGTGCTGATTGGTTGTTGGTTAAATTCATCAGATGAATTAGTAGAAAATGTCTCTTCATAGTCCTCCATCTTCTATACTGCTTTGGTCAGTTCAGGGTTTTTGGGAACTGGAGTCTGTCCCAGCTATGAATCAGCAAAGATCACATACACTCAAATTGTGTTTTTTGGGGGTGTTTTTTTAGTTGATCTCTATCATTGTATATCAGTTCAAATGCTGCACAGCAGGATGGTGAAACTGTGTTTCAGATGTGATTAACTGCAATATGCTTTTTTTAAATCGATTATTATGATGATAGAATACAGTTTGATGTGTTGAGTTTTTGTACAGCTGCTCAGCTGCCTTGAGTCACTGTGAGTCTCGCACAGAAATAAACAGCAGAATCCTCAGTAGTGACATTGTTCATCTGCAGATACACCTGCTTTTTATTGTTGTCTCTGGAGATGGTGAACCGGCCTCTGACTGAGTCCGAGTAAAAAGTGCCGCTGGCTTCACCCCACATGAAGGCAATCCATTCCAGTCCTTTTCCAGCAGGCTGTCTGATCCAAGCTGTAGCATAATTGCCTGTTCCAAACCCTGAATATGTGCAGGTCAGTCTGGTTGATTCTCCAGGCCTCTTTACCACTGATTCAGACTGAGTCAATGTTTGACTGTCAGCACCTGGACCAGAAACATGATGAGATATTTCAGTTAAGCTATTGCCATTAAAACTGAGGTATGACTTTTTCTTTAAATCATTTGTCCTTACCTGTCCAGTTAATTGACAAGATGAGAAAAACAGCCACATAATGAAGTCTGATCATTGTTGAATCGGTTTGTTTCTGATCAGTCTTCAAGTGTTTTGGTCAATGATTTAGTTTCTGTCATCAACTGTCTATCATATAAAGGAGGAAGTGATCAGAGTTTGCATCAGCTCCTCCCTCTCAAAAACAAACACACCTTTTTTTGAACTGCATTTCTTGTTATCTTCTTGTCGTACATTTCTCCAGTTTCACTGTTTAATCTTATGAGTTTAAGATTTTATGTTCGTTCTATTATGTGAGAATGCTCTTCCTCTTCAGCTCAGCAGCATCTGGTCTCTCCTCATACTTCATGTAGTGTGTGAAAACACACAACTTATTTACCCTGAAACACCTGCACAGCAACATAAAGACATTAGAATAAGACATTTGGTATAAAACAGGAAATTGCAAAACATAGTATCAAACTCAGGCATCCTGCCAAAAACAGGAGAGATATAAAATAATGATTGAAATCTTTTGTGATCTTTAACTGTTGCTGTATTCATAAATGTATGTGGTCAGAATATTTCTTGTAGAAAAGTTGAGAATACTTGATAACATGCAGACAACTCTCCCAAAAGTGACGTGTGGTTTATTTAATCCTGCCAATTTGCTGCAAATGCTGAACAGAAAAAAAGCTTTGTGTGAAGTTAAAGCTCCAGAGAGACAGCAGCGCCACAGCTGCTGTCATTTGGACAAAATTTGAAGGAACAGACTTTTAGAAACTTCAGTCATTTGAACTGAATTATTAGTTACCAGCCTGCTGCTGCCCCCGTGTGGAGGATTTGCAGTAACACAGTCTTCTCACCACTGGTCAGAATTGCATGAGATGTGAGACATTGTTGTTCTATGGTCACTGTGGGGCCAAAAAAACCTCATCCTCATTACCTGAGAGCCAAATAGTGACTGATCATATCTTCTACATGGATTATGGCCACTAATTCAATAAATTGTCTCACAGGAATCTAACATAAGTGAATACATTTGACTTTTACTTCTTGAAATAAGCCAAGTGACAAAGTAAGCTGGACCAATTTTATTTGAAACCAGTTTCAAATAAGTTGAACATCATTCTGTGAAACTAATGGATCATTAATTCCTGGTTATCGGTGCCATATCATTTCAAAACATGAAAACTGGAAGGCTTAATTTTGAAATTAACCTTTTTTCCCTTTATTGTATCAGTGAACTGGTCTGACATTATTAAAATAGTAGAATGCTCTTTTAGGGGATACAGTCAGGTCGGCACCACTCCAAGTCGGCCCCGGCCAACTCGGTACCGCCCCGGGATACAGTCAACTCGGCATCAAGCCAAGTCGGCATCTCGCCAAGTCGGCCTCGCGGGCGGGGGGGCTCTCGAGTGGCCGAGTTGGTCGGTGCCGACTTGACTGTAAGCTGCTTACCAACTCGGCCAAAAGCGGCAAAAGATGCTGACTTATCCTTATAGATTAACTTTCTTTGTTTAATATAATGATTTATAGTTTTCTTTTCAACCCCGTTAGTCCATTTTCTTTCTTGTTCTGAAGGACTTTCACGATCTCATGCTGCACTTTGTCTTAACTTATTTCTTCAATTATTTTAGAAAGTTGCTGTTGATTCATTCATTAATTTTCTCAGATTTGGATTTGTTTTTTTTGTTTTTTTGTTTTTTAACATCTATTCTCTGTTTTGAACTTTTGTTCGTTTTGACCTGGTTATGATTGTTTCAATTGGTGATGGTCTTTGTTGTACTGTTAACATCCCAAATGGGCTGAATGTGAATGATTATAATTTCTGTTCATTTGTACGTAAATATAGGGAGGACTTTAAGAATTAGTCATTCCAGTTGATCGACTCCCTGAGTGTCTGTTGTCATGTAGGGAGCAGTTTCACTCTCACATCCTGTTCATGCTCAAGCAAATGCAAAACAGTCCCGTCAAGCATCATTAGCAGAGCAACAGCTACGACTGAAACTTGTTTGCATTGTAAGGTCACTAAAATGGTTTGAACGCAACACATTTTCTCTGAAGCGTTCTAATGAAACCTACAGAAGCAATAAGAGCACTGAAATAACACTGAGAAACAAAACTTTTATCGAAGCTATCTCTGAAGTTTCAGTCATGTGAAAAGTCAAACGAATATGATTTATGATTTGTGTTTATTTATGACCTTTCAAGGATGCATGTGGACTCTTCATAAATACAAACTTGATAAGTCATGAAGCCTGAAGCAGTGAATTTATTTATTTTTTTTACTTTATTTATTCTGATGCTGGAAAATTGATGGAATGTCCTGGGATAGACTCCAGCATCCATGATGGATGAATGGATGGATTTTTTTTTTTATTTTATTTTTTTTACTTTTTCATCAAATTTTCTTAGTTTGGATAAAGCAGGATCAATCACTCAGACAATATTAATTTATGATGAACCTTTCAACCGTAGCATACATATTTTAAAAAGCAGCCAGTTCTAGAAGATAAGATGACATCAGTAAAGTACTAACTCCATGTCAAAGGTCAAAGTATATTCAGCACATTACAATCTGAATTTATCCCAAAACATAAAGGTAAGCCATGATGAAGGACCCTTTCATTTATGATTATGACAAAAAAGGTCAGAAGAGTGTAAGGCAAAGGAAATGTGATTCAGGTATAAGAAGTGAATTCAGTTCATTAATCTGTATTTAATGTTTTAGAAAAGGATCAGAGCAGCTACAAATAATATCTTTCAAAGTGATCTGATGACATGGGGTCCCCAGCCAAAAGGGCCACACACTCTGCCAGATCACTCCAGAAGTAGCCAATAGGAAGCCCTGATGTGTTTGGTGTCATCCCTCCCAGATGTGAATTCCAAGAAACCCACAAGGTACACAAATACAGATAGAAACACACAGCTCAGATTTACAGTGGCTCTGTGAGTCAGTGTGGATGTATGGAAGAGAGGAGACACAAAAAGAGCCTCTGCACTTAAAGATGAATGCACCTTTCTATCATATACTGCCCCAGTGCATCCAGTTCCGATCTGTCAGCATCTTCAAATGTCTCCAGGGCTGCTATTTCACATGGAGGTGGTGCTCTCACACCGCTGCATGTGGAGCTTTGTCTCACTCTTGTGGACGACTGGAGTACTCTGAGAACACTGGATGGCACAGGAAGAACTTCTGGTCCTGGAGGGCCACACAGGCCCGCATGGTCTCAATGTCTCCACCTGAATTTAATGAATTTGCTTCTACTAATGTCAGCAGACAGCCTGGAAACAAGTCACCGTTTTAAAATCAAGTGTTTTGAAGCCAGGAGATGCTGAGACCACGCAGGACTGCAGCCCTCGAGTATGAGATTGAAAGTAAAGCTTTTGACATGAATTGAAACATTTGAAGGACAGGAATGAAATATGTAATTTATTGATCTTTTTTATGCATCAAGTACATATAAAATCACAGAAAAAGTAGTTTTTTTTTTAATTGTTTCTTGACTTTTTTTTCACACAGCACAACACCAGAACTCCAAAAGCAAAGCAGAGAAAACTGAACACATCTGAGTGACATGGCATCACAATCCTCAAGTCTGCAGGGAGTCGTCTTGTCATCATTTGGTCTGTAAAAGAAACAAAACACAGGAATGTCTCAGCTTATTGACCAGAAGCAACTGTCAAGCTGAAAGAAAAGGCAGAGTCTCACCTTAAACATGGTAGCAAAAACACCGTAGACAACAGAAATAAGGAACAGGATGAGGAAGGTGAAGGCCATGTGCACAGTTTCCACTCCTATATCTTGGCTCACTTCAGCATGGACGATGTGATCTAAAAAATCACACTGCTCCAGCGTGTCTGTGATCAAATGTTTTGTTTGACAGTTCAAAAGTGATTTTGTGTCTGGCGTGCACTGTTAAATATGCTGTTATATCATCTTCTGGAAAACATTGGCTGAATGGATGAAGTCTTACCTGGTCTGGATAGATTCAGGAGCTTTGTAAAGCTTGCATGGGTCACCTTGCAGGTGAACACCACTCCTGGTAAGAAGTCGATTAGAGACA
Source organism: Salarias fasciatus (assembly GCF_902148845.1). NCBI lineage: Eukaryota > Metazoa > Chordata > Actinopteri > Blenniiformes > Blenniidae > Salarias > Salarias fasciatus. Next base: position 16,780,013 of record NC_043748.1, on the reverse strand, counting down.
GACGGAGGTGGCTCCGAATGCTAAATCTTCCATCTGCACCTCTTTGTGGCTCACTGGTATTGTAATCCCGCAATTCTGAGGTTCCATCACGAAACCAGGTGATGTTGATGGCTTCAGGAGTGAAGTCAAAGGCGAGGCACACAAGTTCATTAGAACTCTGAAGCAGGAGGACTGAAGGTTCACTGAGGGCCACTGGAGCTGAGAAAAGAAGCAGAAAAGCTTTTTATTGTTTTGGACTCAGGCAAATGTGAGCAAACAAAAATAAACAACTCACCCAGAACATCCTTCATGGTGCTTCGAAAAGGTGTTTCAGATGATTCATGGATGACAACGCAAGAATATACTGGTGTGTCCAGACTTTTGGATATGTTTAATTTACTGCTCATGGAGAAAGAGCTGCTCCTCGTGTACTTCCACACTGGACCATTGACGTACCGAGAGGATGGAAGTTCCTTTCCATTCTCCTCCCAGTAGACTAATATATTGGATGGGGAAAATCCAGAAACTTGGCAAACAACCGTGAAGATATCTGACACTGACATCTCAGAGGCGGTTGGTTGAATAATCTTCACTGTTGGTGGAAGCAGATCTTGACAAACACAAGAAGACAGAAACCAAGGATCAGTTGTTTTTTTTTCTTTGAACTGTATCTGTTAGTTTATAATGAGAACAAGCAAGTTTCTCAGCCAAAATTCTATTTTTACAATGAAAAATCATATTTTTACCACTACCTCTGCTTTTGCTGATACGGGCCTCGTAGCCTTTGTTGGAACATTGATGTTTTCCCTCACAAGACACTTGTTTATATGCATGCCAATCCTCTGCTGACACACCAAAGAAGCTCTGCATCATCTCTGTCCCATTGCTGTGGCTCTTTGGTTGCTGTTGATGAACATTTTGTCCTAAATACTCGCTATTGTCAACCTTCCAGCTGATGGAGAAGTCTTTAAGGTGGTGACCGACCAGAAGGCAGGTGATATTCATCAGAGCCTTTTCTTTGCTCCGAAGCTGCTGCAGTGGCGGTCCATGAACATAAACCTCAGCAATCTGAGAGGATGCTGGAGTAACTGAAGAACAAATGCAAAGAAAACTGCAACATCAGTCAAATGGAAGTAGAGAAATGATTGTGATGAGATTTGATTCAGAAGTGGTGAGACTGTATTGATCTTTTCCTGACTAATGTTGAGTGTTGTCGGGTTACCTGAGCAGACACTGATGCTCTTGTTGACTGCTGTGTTGAGAGACTTGTCAGAGACTTGACAAGTGAAGACGTTCCCACTTTGCCAGTCTGATCGCAGGACTTGAAGTTGACTGGTCACTGCTACACGCCCATCTGCACTCATGGTGATGGTGCCTTTTGTTGAGGAAGAGCTGATCTTGAGCTCAGGCAACCATTTGATTTGAGGGTCGAAGCCACTTCCAGAGCATGAGAGTGTTTGTGAATCAGAGTCCTGACTGGGGATCAGAAGAAGTTCCACTGATGGATCCACTAAATGAGAGATAAATCAGAAAACTGATGAGTGAATACATTGATTTAAACAGATAATTATATTTATGAATAGTCCACTCACCAAAAATGTTGCCAATAGATTGGGATGAGCTGCTGCTGGAAAAACCTTGATTCACCTTGCAAGTGAAACTTTGGTCTTTTTTCCAGTATTTTTCAGGAACATTGAAGTGTTTGGTCACTGAATGAATGTCTGAGGCTTTGTGAAAATCAACATATTGATTGTCAGAGATGTCAACTCCATTGGCCTGAATTGTGATGGAGAGATCATGTGAGGAAAGTTGTGTGATTTCACACTTGAGCACAGCACTGTTTCCCTGGAGAAGATCTGGAAGAGATCTGCTTATCATCACCACTGGAGCAGGAACTTCAGGCTCTGAGAGATAAAGACGGCAGAAAACAAAGAACACAATGAATCAATAAGTCTCTTCAGCAGTGTCTGATTTTCAGGTTGAAAGGTGATCTTACCTGTGATGTTTTTGGTCTTTTCCACAGATGAAAAACATGCATGTTCAGCTCTGCATGTAACATGTTTCAGCTGCTTCCACTTTGTTGAAGGAACAGTTACTTCACTTGTTACATAACTTGTGTTGGAGGATTGGCAAACAGTGTTACTTGGTGCAACTTGTTCGTTCAAAAGCCAGGTCACCTTGGCATCAAACACAGTGCTGATCAAGCATGTGGCTTTCACATCAGAGGGAGCCGTCATCACAGTCTTGAAGCTGGGAGTGTCCAGGATCATAGAGGGTGGAGTACTTGCATGCACTGAGGAAAAACAATAGGCTAAATGACATGAACCATAATCACTCAGTTCCTCACAAAGATGTTATCTGAACACATTCTGTGAATGTAATAATTTATTTTTGGTGTATTTAATGAAGAAGTTCACATTCGTGCTTACTCTCACAAATACTTGTTTTTTCATATTCACTTCCTTCATGAGTGGCCTTGCATGTGAAACTGCTGCCTGTTGTCCACTCTGTGATATTTGGCTCAATCTCACTGCTGAGGCTGAAGGTTTTTTCTCTCCCTTCCATACTTTGCAGCTTTAGTTTGTTTGGAACAATATTCAGGGGTTGTTGGTCGTGTTGCCACTCCACACTCAGTTTGTCTGGATAGAAGCCACTGAGAGTGCAAATCAGTCTGACTGCTGAGTTTCCCAGTTTACCTTTCCAGACAGGGTACAATGTGATGTTTGGTGAGACGATCCGTGGTTCTGAGACAAAGAAAAGATGATTGTGTGTTCACCATACTTCACTGTACATGTGGGTTATGAACAATAAACAATAAATAATTTGGCCAAAGTGATACATACCTTCACATTTTAGAAAGTAATGAACTGTTTTAGGTGTAGTGTGTTTGTGTTTGGGCCAGATGGCAGAGTTGTACTTTTACATAGTTTGTGGTGTAATAAATTCAGGTGGAGACAGGACTGGAAGTCTGTTACACAGATGTTAAACATGATAGGGCGGAGTGATCAGGGCAAGCGGCCAGTGGAAGGCTTCACAACACCCAGGCCCCCCGTGAGTACTGAAATAAACAGAAGTGAAACAATGCAAGGAGCAACGGAGCACAACAGACAGCAGGTGTGAGGCGTGGCGTGCCAGGAAGAGAAGCAAAAAGCACATTTAAATACGTCTTGACAGTACACAGTTGTTATCAGAAAGCCTTAACGGAGCTTTGCATGACTTTGGCTGAAGGTTTTAGTTCTCACATGCAGTAATAATAGTCAAAAAGTAACCAACTGTAAAGATTCTCACATTATTCATTGAGTTTCACACACACTGTTGATTCCATCTGCTGGAAATAAACAACATATTACTTACAGAAATACAGAAAATTAATTTCTATCTTAATAAACAACTCGTTTTACAACTACATAAAGTACATTGAAAGAGAGAATAAGAAGCCACATCATTTCTGAACTTCATTTAAACCTTTTATTTCAAGAAGGCAAACAAAGACATAAAAAGCAAAAAACATCGCTGTAACTACTTACATAATAGGAATTTGTCAGAGAAATGTTTTATGACATACTGTGTTTTTTATAAACAGATGAATTGCTCTCCTTGATTCATTTAACCTGAAAAGAGATGTTTTAAAAAAAGGTAAGAACATTGCAAACTCAAATGTAAATGGACAAAAATGGCCAAGTGCTTTATATTTAATATCACTTATCACACAAATGTTACATATAGGCGTGATGGTGTTCATAATATCAGCACAAAATACAGTAATTATATAAGAGATAATATTATTGAACTTGCAAGGAAATCTCAAGTAACAGTGACTCTCAGTTTGCACATTTTACCTCTTGGCAAAACAAAAGCATTATTTTATCTTTTTGTGTAAATGTCAACAGAATCAAAGTGTATAAAATGAGCGCTATAACTGTGCATGCATCATTTATTGTTGAAAATTATTCATTAGAATTAAAAGTGAATGAAACTGTTGGATTTATAGGGTGAATAATTACCGAGAATGGAAATTTGTTTCACCACATTAACAAAGCAGTTCTGCTTCAAGATGTAGTTATTATGGTAATGTCTTTTTATAGATATGATTATGTTCCTTTTCTTTTTTTTGTCAGTGTCTAAAACTATCAACTGTGAAGACTTTTTCTGATCCATATCTGTGCTTGACAATATAAAATGACTTGTACCTTGATAGCTGTAGTTCCAATAGTGAACAGCAGAGTGAGGAGGAAGAGGATGATGAAGGTGAGGGCTGTGCTCGCCATGTTGTCCTCTTCTGCCCTCTCAGCATCGTCCTTGTTTGTTTCAATCAGGCGCTCTAAATGTAGAATATTGTTTGAATAATACTAGCCACTGCTTAGATCTTGCTTTAACGAACAGCTTGTGTGAAAATGATTCTTCACATGGGAATGTTGTCGTCAGTGTAGAATTAAAAAGAATAAAGTTCAGGCAAATGCTCAGTTGTATTTCAGGAAGTATGCACAATAAGTCTCATTTGATTTCATCATCTTAAAAACACAATGTCAGTGGCATTAGGTTCATTCTGCCTGCAGTGATCCTGACTTGCTTTTGAAATTCATAAATATTGGTGGTTAGGGCATTAACGACTTCAATTTTTTTCAAGTCGACTTATCCGTCAAAGTCAAGGTCAAGTCGACAAGCCGTGATGACGTCATCACATTGACCGGGGGGGGGGGGGGGGGGGGGGGGGAGCAACACGGACACACAGCTGTCCAGCAATGAGCAACTTGCATTAAAGTTCACTGCAACGTCGCCATGTGGATTTTAACCCGAACAAAACCAAGGTTAACACCGTGAGTTTTCTTTTACATTTAAAGCAGCGGCAGCCAAGACGCACACTGTGCGTGTCTTCATCATGTTTTGGAAAAAAAAAATAGCGTGCGTTGTCTTAATGAAATAAATACCAAAATAATCAAAAACCAATGGCTGGCAAAATTATAATTCAATATTGGTCTTGCTTGCATGGTTCACAGAATATTGGTTAGACAACAGTTTTAACGTGAAATAAATGGAAATTGTTCCTCAGAACCGCAAATAGGCACCAATCAGAAACCAACTTCAGCCTGCAACGTGTCTCAATTAAATAACAAAGTAATCAAAACCCAATGGTTGTCGGAATTATAATTCAATACTGGTCTGGCTTGCATGGTTCACAGAACACTACCGAGAAAACAGTTTTCAGAGAGATAAATGGAAATTAAATACTTCAGAACCGCTAAACAGCATCAATGAGAAACCAACTTCACCTTGCAATAAAAATAAAGAAAATAGAACTCACCAGCCTCTAAACATAAAGGGTAAAAAATAATCTTTATTGTTATAATATCCTTGTGTCACAATCATCCTACTGGCTTGCGCTACATGTTTTCCTGGAGAAAGATGAGCGCATCCACACCCGCTGGATGGAGACTTGTGCGCTGTCGGGTGATCAGGTGAGAGAAAAAATAACCAACGACTTTTCGACTCGTCCAAATTTACGTCGACTTGTGCAACGGAAGTCGACTTGTCAACTCGTCGACGTTTCTGTTAATGCCCTATTGGTGGTTTGCTTCCCTTGGTTTGTACTCCTGTTTCTTCATCGTTTGACTCAGAAACAGCCGAGGTCGAGTCAAACTGTTGATTGTATGTGGAGGGATGAAGGACCCAGTAGAGCAAACAGCCACACAGACAAGTCACAGAAGCAGTGTTGCTGCACTATTCATGAATAATATGAAGATGAATGGGACTGATTGGATCCTTATCTGAAGTCGGTGAAGAGATATTGGGAAAGATTTTTTTTCGTTGTTCCAGAACTCAAGTCAGATAAAATCAGTCTCTCTCTTTGTATGTATATATCTATACATATTTAAAGGGGCACAGCGCAGTTTTAAATATTAAATTATCAATTATTCACACCCACACACGTTTGTACCTTTGCCTGATGGGCAGCAAGAGCTATTTTTGCAAGATCGCAGTCGCTCTTATTTTCCTGTGCAGGGCACTGAAGGCACAGCAATATGAGTGATTCGGGTACGAATCGCTTGTTGGTTGACACCCAGCGGCAGCGCGTTGAAAGTTCAGTTTTCCCGACTCTCAAAAAGCGACGCTCACGACGCTCCTGATGCCGGGGACGCACGTCGTGGGTGTCGATGCTCGAAACGCTCGAAAGTCGACGCTCCTGAGCGCCGCCCCGCCCTCCGCCGCTCCACGACGCTCGTCCACATAGACTTTGCATAGAAAAGCGCCGCTCACGACGCTTGCGACACATCTGGTGTGAATGCACCATTAGTCATTTCGAACAGCATACTTACTTTTTTTGTGGGGGCGAGCTGTTGTTTATTCAGAGGCGAGTCGGGGAAGGTTTTTGGGACGGACACAATGGAAGTGAATGGTATTTTTATTCCCCCTCGTCAAACTCATCTAATACAAAATCCAACAACCCCCAAACACTTTGGTGGACACGTTATAATCCGCACATTCACTACGCTGTAGAACACCAACAAATAATATTGTAGCATTACGACACTGAAGCAAATACTGGGAACTACTTTTTTTGAAATCACTACGCCCAGAAGCCATGTTTAGTAAGTAGTTCCGTCTTAGCAAGCTTCACATAGACAACTGAATCTCGTAATTTTGCATTAATATTTCACAGCGTAGTGAATGTGCAGATTATAACGTGTCCACCAAAGTGTTTTGGGGTTGTTGGATTGTGTATTTGATGAGTTTGACGAGGGGGAACAAAAATACCGTTCACCTCCATTGTGTCCGTCCGGAAAACCTTCCCCGACTCACCTCTGAATAAACAACAGCTCGCCCTCACAAAAAAAGTAAGTATGCTGTTCGAAATGACTAAGGAATTGCGCGAAATGGGCCAATTTGCCAAAATGTTGAAGTATCACTTGAAAGTCTATAAGCAAATCTGAAAAAGCTGTTTTACATTGGGATGGGTTCATAAGTGTAATCTGGCTTCATACCATCAATGGAAACTCAGTCTCTCATATGTACGGTTCATAAAGGATCAGGCTGACTTCCCTTGACAGGTTTTTGTAACTGTGTGATTCACTGTGACCCCCCCCCCCCCCCCACTGTATATACACTCTGTCATCCTCATACAAAAACCTGTCCCACTGTCTGACTGCTAAATGCTGATTGGCAGCTGGGAAGGGATTTCCGAACAAAAAAAGATGAATGAGACCAGAATTAGCATGAGTCCAAAGTTTTAATTTCTACAACTTCACTTTGTGCTTAAAGTCTTTTGATACTCCCAGGCAATTGTAAGTGAATGTTATTTGATTTAGACCTAATCCAGTACATTAAGAAATCCTCCCACATAAGCGACTGCTGAACACTCTATAACGGAACTCAATTATTTTGTGTGTTTTTTAAATAAAATGAACTAAATTAGAGGTTAGGATAGTGAGACCGTAATCAGGAGTTTGCAGGTTTGATTCCCACTGCTGACAGGTCACTGCTGTCTCTCTCTCAGCAAGGCTCAGCTGATGAGAAAATCTCCTGATGAGGTGTCAAAATTGTTTCTCCATCCTGCAAAATATTTTAATGTAAGTGCAGTTATATATTTTTTTAATTTGTGGAACGTTTTTTTGATGAACAAATAGAGGTGCATTAGTTGTGAATGACATTTTGCTTTTGCAAAACACACTGAGTTTGTTTGTGAATCATTGGCTGTGAATAAAGCACATTTTTTGTGTTGGTGAGGTTTTGGCATTAAAGGTGCTGTAGGCAGGATTTTGCTAGTCAGTGCTAATTTTTCTGTGTTTTCTTTGGATTAAATGTTAGAGTATCCATTGATAATCCTTTAGGAGTGTAGCATAATTGCTCTGCCACGAGGGCGCAGCGTTTCCATTTGTCTCTGTTCTGAGCTGAAAAGGAGCCTCGACAGCTCCAGGTATCTTTGACCAATCAGAAGAGCCCCTGAGGCTCTAAACGTGATTGGTCGAGGGGCATTCATCACACGTTCTTGTGGGAGGGGCTTAACTTGCGTGACGGCGTGATGTCAGAGAAAACAGGACAGGATTGGCTGTGCTGGGTTTCAAATTGCCATCTTAGATTGGTCAAATCGCCATCTTGCTGAGGTAAACCAAAGCAAGATGGCGGAGATGCCGAATCCTGCCCACAGCACCTTTAATTTCACTCCATACAAAATGACTGAAATAAAGGAAAAATACTCATAAACAAAAGAATAAAATCTGGTTTTAGTGTCATTCTGTGTGATATTTATCATTGTTATTGTTATTTATTCACAGGGATCCTTGTTCGAAACCTAATGACCCCGAGAAAAAGAGATGACTTTAAGTTTGATAGTTTTTGTCACGCTGTGTAAGATGGTGTATTGAAAGTAACTGTCCCAAAAACTGTGCTGCAGCTGAACCCCAGTGACATACACTCACACCAAAACCTCTTCCCCCTCTCTAATGGATGCTGATTTCAATGGGCCATTTTCACAGCTCCACGACTTCCTGAAATTAACTGTGCACATTCATTTCCTGTCTTGCATTACTGGCCAAAATGATTAATCCAGGTGTGTCTTGTTGCAGCAGTCTAAACCAGACACACCTGGATTAATCAGTTTGGCCAATAATGTAAGACAGGAAATGAATGTGCACAGCTATTTTCAGGAAGTAGTGAAGCTGTGAAAATACCCCATTGTGTTAGAATGGAACAACAAAGCTTAATTTTATTTTAATGAAATTAAAAAAGTAGTGACTGGTAGTTCTCAAAATCATTATTTATATTTATGAATATAATTTGTAGTCCTGAGAGGGGAAGTTTTAGTTCTGAAGTGTGGAATTCTTCAAATCATTGCTGCATTTTAACATGATTGTCCTTCTGCATTTCTGTCTTTTTTTAAATTAGGTGAATTGACTGTGACTAACATTGAAAAAGGAAGAGACATGAACAATAACACAACCTCAAGTTGTTTTTTTTATTTTATGAACACCCTGTAAAGAAGTATACATTCAAGAGATGCTTTGTTGCTCTCAGGTAACAAAGTTCACTCTTCTGTTTGTATACATTTTTCTGGAAATTCTTCTTTGTATTGTTGCTCATTGGCACTCTCTTTAATTTTTCCTTTTGTATTCCTTGTAAATGTGACAGTTTTACTGATTTGACTCATCCTGAGTTTATGACCATGCAAATCCTCATGGCAGAAATGAAAGTCATCTCCTGCACAGAGCTTGTAGAACAGAACAGCTTCACTGCACTGACCTCTGTTGGAAAAGCTGAAGCCGTGCTGTGCTGAGAGTGGAGTCATCACGTTTCACAGCCTTGTCTTGGAAAATACATTTTTTGACCACGAGATGGCGATTAAAGCAGGATTTCCAACTCAGTGGAGTCATCTTTCCACTGGCTGACAGAGTCCCATGCCTCAGTGGGAGACAAGATCACAGTGTTGAATCAGTCAATCCTTTGTCTCCATGGCTGTCTCAAAAAGTGAAGTTATTCCTCACTCAGTTATTCTCTTGTTCATCCATAAGCTGAGTGGTTATTACAGTGGGTTAGATCACTAATGTTTCACACAAATTCAAAAACTTTAAAAATACTGACCCTGTGGTAATCAATGAAAAAGATCTAAATTTTATCATATATATTCTTAAATTGTGCATTTTTATACATGATTAAATTTGTATGGTTCCTGATGGAAAGAGGTCGAAACTGACAAAGTAGAAGTACTTCATTACTCCAGTATACTTAAATGTTTTAGTATATTAAATACTTGAATAAATAGTTCTTGCAACTTTTGCAATACTGGCTTGTTTTAACTTCTAAGATTGATAACTGAACAACACACAGAAAGTCCTTTGAAAAGAAAAAGCAGATAAACGGCAGTGTACACATCTGTGATCCACAGAAAAATGACAAAATTAACTGAAATATAATTCTTTGTGTTAAAATGAAGCATTGGTTGAAACTGGGAGTGAAAATGTCAAGGTGTTGAACGCCACTTTATGAGGGATTTACATAGACGGACTCAAAGTCTGAGTGAATCAGTATTTTTGCTTAAAACTCAGGTTTTCAGTTTATATTCATTTTATTAAACATTTTTAGCCCTCATGTTGTCTTAATTTCCAGGTCACCAAAGTTCTGCCGAATGTTACAAGTTTTGAACTTCGGGAAGTTTTTAGTGGCCTGTCCTTGAAAACAGATTCTCAAAAACATAATTTCTGGATTATTTTGAGTTTGAATAATATCAGATGACACGTGGGACACTGTTTATTACAAGGTACATTTGGGTCAAAGCTATCAAGGACACTGGGTTTGAAAACATTTGTATTTTTTATGCAGTCACAAAAAGTAACACCTGATGGATATTTTGACTGTTTTTAAATTTACCGCTGACCGCTCTACCAACTGAACCACAAGGACGAGTGAATCAGTGAAGACCTCTGGAGGAAAAACAGTCTGTCCTGTGCACTAAGTGGTGGTGGCAGCTCGGGCTTGATTCCTCTAACCGTACCCTCCATGGTCAGTTTGTTTGGAGCAATTTGTCACCAAGAGCAGAGAGGATGAAGAAATTCTGCCAAAACTGTATGATTTATACATGGCAATAATTCATAATAGTCATATTCTTCTCTCATTACACAAACTCATGAGTTCAAAAGTCTTGTATTGAAGCAGCTCAGCTCAGTAATGGAGATACATTAAGACTTCTACAAGAGTCTTTGTGCTTCTATGTAAATGAGAAGAATATGAGTACTTCTGCCACTTCTTGTTGTGTTTCTTGTTTTGAGGAAATCTATTTCCAGACCTGACGGTTTCCTCAAAGTTTTCAAACAGCAGGTGCGGTCCCAGAGGAGCAGAGATGAGGGCCACGTGATCCATATGTTTAGAAACAGCAGGGAACTGAAAGCCGACCTGATAACCGTCCTTTACAGCGCGATGGTTTCAATAAGTTCCTAGAAATGTTCTGACAGAGGTACACAGTGGTGTCTGAGGACGCTCAACGAAATGTTTTACAGAGTTTAAGGAAAATAGTGAGATGAAAAACACAATATGCAGCAGAAAAATAACAAAAAGTTCGAAAATGGCACAGTGCCTTTTATTACTCATCTTTTAAGTTGTCGCACTTTGAATTGCAGTATCATTATATCTACCCATAACAAAATGTCAATGTTCAAAGCATTTCAGACAAACAATGAAGTCTATTTCAACCACTATTTAATAAATCATGACAATGTAGAACAAATTAATAGAACAAATATAAAATTTAAATTTCTTTCACAGAAGTAAAATATCGTGGCAGAAATGCAAATCCGTTGGTTTAAATCATGGTAATAAATGTGAATGTGGTTGTCTAACATTTATTTTACTCATGACTGCAAATCCACATGTGAAAAATATTGGAAGAGATATCACTAAAAACTGTCAGTAATGATTCTATTTCATGATTTTGACCCAGAATTTATCTGTTGAATTACTGAAAAATCATAGAAGAAACAATGTTATTACTGAAAACATACACACAAAAAGTACAAAATGCCAGGAAAAGTATTCAGATAAGTAATTTCTATGTTGTTTAATTAGTTATTGATGCACACATATCATTCAGAAGTCTTTAAAAATGCAAAGAAATGGAAGATGTTCTGAAAACATCTGAAAAATTAGAAATCAATGTACCCTCAGCCATCCCAGCCTTCAGTGTCCTTTCATCTGTGACAAAAGAAAAAGAAAACATCAAACATTAATGCGGTAGGTTCAAGAACTATCATCATACGATTGGACAATCCAGTCATCTTTGGATTGTTGGAACTGAAGTTGATCATGAAGTTTGCGATTAAGATTTTTCCATATTTCGAGAATTGACAACACATTTAAAACAACACAGGATTTTCTTGTCAACAAAAAAATCGATTAAAGTTAAATCTTATTGTTATATGGCTAGTAAATACTTTCAAAATGTCAATACAATAAAACTTTACATGTTTTTCTTCATGCGGGATGATCAATATTTTTTTCTGATATTACGTCAATGATAGAAGTTTTTTCCCTGCACAAATGAAGAATGAAGACAAAATTCCACAGTGAAGAGAGGCTCAAAACTCCATTTGTGTGTGTCATTTATCTTGGTCAGATGAGTGCAGAAAATCTAACATGATGTAACTGACATTCATGCATCTACTCGTACAAATCAAAGCATCAAAAAAAGGCGTTTTACCTTGATGAGACTGAATATCATGCTATAGAAGAGAGAGAAGATGAAAAGAAATATGAATGTGGATGTTGTTGACCACAGGCTGCTGATTTCATCCTCGGGGTCGTGATCAGTGCAACTCAGAACAAAACTCGTCTCAGAAAGATCACCTGAGGAAAAGGGAGGTACATTGGACATTGTTAGTGTGTGTGTATGTGTGTGTGTGTGTGTGTGTGTGTGTGTGTGTGTGTGTGTGTGTGTGTGTGTGTTCTTGTACATACCCAAAAGTAAGGACCAAAATTTGTTTTTCACCAACAGAGTGAGGACATTTTTGCCGGTCCTCACTTTTCGACAGGCCTTTTTTGACCTTTTTGAGAGTTAAGACTTGGTTTTTGATTTCGGGTTACAATTGGGTTTAGGTTCGGTTTAGTGCATAGGTTGGGGTTAGACGTTTATTTTTGATGGTTAGGGTTAGGGTCAGGGGCAAGGAAATGCATTATGTCAATGAGTGTCCTCACAACGATAGAAGTACAAACGTGTGTGTGTGTGTGTGTGTGTGTGTGTGTGTGTGTGTGTGTGTGTGTGTGTGTGTTATGTAAAGGGAAAGATTTTCTGGAGGGGATTTAAACACCAAGGGCCTGATTTACTAGGATACTGTATAAAGTGTGCCACACTGCTCGGCTCACTCATGCTAATAGATTGTGCTTCCAGTTTGTGTCCAATCTGCAGGTGATCAGCAAAGAACAACACCAAGAGTGACATTGCACCAACAGGAATATTAATCTCAGGGTTTATCCACAAATTTGTCCTAAACTAATGCTTCTAAATGTGTTTACTTGTGCTATGAAATGAGTGGATGGAGCACTGATCCGTCATGCACAAAGTTATCAAACAAATCAGCATTACAGCAGTTTTAAACTTTTTGCCATGTTGTGGTTGTTTCAACAGAGGATTAAATACGTCTGTTTGGTGTCAGCTTTCTCTCCTGATTTGACTGTGTTCACCTTGTTTTGTTCTGAGATGGTGTCTCTCATGTACATTTGCAACAAAAGCGTCTCCATGCAACATCAACATTTATTTGAAACACTCAGCATACAACCGAAGACATTGTGACAGAAGCAGATTGAGACAAAACATGTTAACAGATGACATGATTCTGTTTGGCCACAGCGTGAAGCGACGACACATGAACACAAAATACAAAATACCACATTTAAAGCCAGATCTACTTTGATCCACATTCGCAGGATTTACCCATTGCGTCAGACACTCCTTTTGTCACGTTGAACTTGGGCGTCCATACGTTGCAGTGGAACATGTTAGTCTTCCACTTTTCCCTGGTGGTGGTGTAAATACTTGTAACCAAGAAACCATTTTTGGTTCTTTGTGAAGTGGTCGTGAAACCATCCTGATACTCTCCACTGCTTTGTCCATCATCTTCTGACCAAGCGATGTAGTAATCCTGCAGCACGCTGCTGGAGACCAGACACACCAGAGTGACCTCGGCTGAAGACCCCTGATTGATGTCTGTCTTGATGACGGTCACTTTTGGCTCACTCCCATCTGAAACACAGATTTAGAATATTTATGTATGTATGAGCCTAAAGTGCTGCCTTGATCAAGACGTCGACATACCTCCGTTGTGGACAGTCAGCTCTCGAGTGGACGATGTCATGTCTTCACTAACGGCAGAACAGCTCACTTTGCTGACTTGGCTGTACTGTGTGAGGGTCATTGTCAGTTTGCTGCTTTTGCCATTTGCAACATTTTTCTGCTCAATGTTGTCCGTGGTCGCCCGTCCATCAATCTGCCACTTGATGGTCGTACTCCGTAGGACAGAGTCGTTCTGTCCTGAGACAACACACTCATACTCTGCCCGGTTGTTGTCGTGAATTTCTTTGAGATTTGAACTGCTCAACGCCACTGTGACTGGACCAATGAAAGAGAACATTGAGAAAATTTCATTTTCCAACAAATGCAAATCAGCTGAACATGGACAGCATCATAAGTGGAGATATCTTGTACCTTTGGAAAATTCCTTTGTGAGTGTCATCCCCTCGTGTGTTATCTCACACATGTAAACACTTTGAGAGTTCCATTCTGAATATCTGACCTTGAGGACACTGACAGCTGAGTATATGTCCCCATTATTTTGTATAGTCAGTTCATTATCCTGACTCAAATAATGAGAGTTTTTCTTCCATTTGACCTGCAACTCTTGTGGATCGATATCCTGAATGGAACACACCAGCATCTGATCTTCTCCACTCGCCACTGAGACCAGATTTACCTTCACTTCAGAGATCACTGGGTCACTGTCTGTGGAACATAGAAACAATTCAAGGTAAATGAAAGATTAAGTGATGCATGGAAGTAGAGGACAGTAAGATATGAAATACTTACTCTTTACCATGACACTTTCGGTGCTTTCACCATGTTTAACAGAGCAATGAAAGCTCTTCTTTAAGTTCCAGTCGCGTTTTGATACCTTGATCAAACTGATTCCTGTATATGTGTTATTTCGCTGCGCTGGAGGGTATTGCTCTGAGGTCAGATCGTTCCCGTTCCCATCAGTCCACTGAAAAGTACTTTTTGGACTGAAATCATGTACAAGACAGCCAACAGTCAGTTTGCCTCTGGTCCCAGAGGTGCGCTGAACCACTGGGAAAAGAGCAGGTCGAGCAGGTTGTGTTCCTGCAAAACATGTTTTAAAGGAAATGCACTGTTAAATAAAGAATAAAACTCAACTCAACTCAATTTTATTTATATGGCACTTTAAAAACAACTGCAGTTAAAAAAAATGCAGGTATATTACATTTTTATGAATGTTCATCACTTGAGTGTGTCAAATATTCATGATCGTTAAAATCATGGGAAGTCTGTAATGAAAATACAAAATCTTTGTCAAGGTGAACAACAAATGTCTCTCAGTTTTTAAATGTATGACAGATAAGCTCCAGAAACTGGTAAATAACGCCTTTATAATGTTCAGCATTAAATGTAAAATCAATTAGTTCCCTTCAGGTGGAGACAGCAAATCTCTTCATTTAAATATGTTTAGTGGAGGAAAACTCTCCAGCGCACAAGCAAAAGAGGAGCATTTTACCACAACGCCTTCTAATGAATTCCACATCATGTACTGCGATCAATACAATCAATAAAAATAACAGTCATAATCATTATGATGAGAATAATCATCATAAGAATATTAAGACTGACCGAGGTGGCAGCTATCAATACAAAAAAATATAAAGGGAGGGGTTAACTTACGGAGCTTAAAAAACTCACTGATGACATTTTGGGACATTTCGAGCATCTTTTTTTCAAACGGAAATATTTTGACTGAAGAGATGCTTTATATGTACAAAGCTTCAAATATAAAGTCTCAATATATTCCATGTTTTCAAATGAAATGCATCCAGCCATCCTCAATGAGTTACTGCTATTTAGATTGAACTGTAAGGGAATGTGGAAGTTACCAAATATAGTCCCTTGAATGGTGAAATACAAAAATAGAAAAAAACAAACATCCAGTTGATCTACTTTTGATAAATGTTTGTTTTGCTGTTGCTTCATTTCAGAATATCCTCAGCAGTTGGGAGAAAAGTTCTAAAAATGACAAATCAACTTATAGAAGAGAAGATTTTTTTTAGTCTGTCGCCCCCTTTGTAATAAATAAATCAATAATACATAAAAAATATAAATTGCATTTTAAGAACATGGTATGCTCATTGAGTTTCACTGGAAAAATCTTTGATCCAACATTAATGTCAAGATCACAGATAAGTGCCTCTTCACATACAAAAACAAAATAAAATTAAAATATGAACATTAAATATATGTTCTTACCTGAATTCACTTCAACGTAGGTGCCAGCGCCCCAGATGTCAAATGAATGCACAGTGTTGCAGCTCAACTCACTGCCTGAACAAAAACTAGGAACACATCAACAAAACTTCAAATTAACATTTCAAAATCCTGATACAAGTATGAGTTATTATTAAACAATGATAAACTATGTTACCAAGGTGTACTCCTGTAAAAATCTCTTCAAAGCAGATTCTCGACCAGCCTCTGATGAGACGTTTTACGAATGGATTCATTTCATCAGTTTGATCTTTTAACCATCAGTTCACTTACCTGTGTTATTAAAGCTGTGAACATCTCCTGGTATGGTCTTTACTTTGTAGTCCCATGAAAAATCTTCTTTTTGTGTCATCTTGAATTGAAAGCAACAAATGAGTGAGGAAATGTGGGTTGGAGGTTTTTGTAAGGGTTTGTGTCACAGTGCTCCCCAGCCTACCCCATATGCCACACTGACAAACCTCATGACAAAAACTGAGCACTGTTCAGTCCACTGAGGAATCAAAGGGTGGGACCATCAGTAGGTAGGAAGAAACATAAAAAAACTCATAAATTATTGTAAATTCAACAGGTATGCACTTTTAAATGTGAATTTCTTGATCATTCTCTTTTGTAAGTCAACACCATTTTTTCATGTTTTTTACCAAGATGAGTGTGTGAGATCAAACTGCTGGCATTTAGCTTGTCTTAGTTATTGTTCTTTAAGTTTACATATGAGTGTTGCTTTTTTTCTTAAAGTATTTAAAGAATGAAAATTGTGGCTTTTATACAAAATAAAAGACAATTTCAAATGTTCAGATTGCTGAAGAAAACACATAAATATCGATGTAAATTCATACGAAGACATACATCTTCACAAAATCAATTTTTAAAAAATAACAGAGTAATCTTTTTGGCAAACATTTCTAAAATAAGTCATATATTTGCAACAATGTATCCATCTTGCTGTGAGAAACTTTGTAAACTCTATTTCGTTCAACATATCCATGTAAAAACTATATTTAATTGAGGAGAATTATTTTGAATCATATATTGTATCTGGTATAATGATGGGTATACTGTCAGTAGTATATTGAAAATGTGCTTCCAAAAATTGTACTTTTTATAAATATGTAGCAAGTATACTAACAGCATGTTTTCACAGTGAAACTTTTAACACATTTTAAAATAATTCTAATATATTACAATTTCTAGAAATATATTGAATTAAAATACACTCTGATTGAAATCCATGTGTAATTTCAAAAGGATACCATTCAAATATATTTTTTAGACATTTTTTTAAAATATATTTTAAAATGAATACTCAACAATGTCATTGTAACACAAATTGAAAGAATATTTTTAAAGTACTCATTTTAATAAAAACACTAAAATTATGTTTGAGAGAATTTGAAGTTAAATTTGAGTCTAATTATGAAGTGAAGTTATTTACACTTGGATTTCAGGACATTCTCTTGGAAAATACAACTTAACCCATTTAAGAAATTGTGTTTGGTGTGTGGAGGAGACAGAATGCAATTTTTGCAGTTGATAAAGAAAAAGGCATCGATATCAGAAATGGGAGTTTGCATGTAGTGGTGCACAAAATATGATGCAATTTATTGTGTCTGAAAATCATTACAGTCATTGAATAAGTAGAGGCATATGGTACCTTTCCTATTAAAGATAAATTCATTATAATAAAGGTGTCCAAATCATATCCATAATGAAAACAATCTTTGTCGCGACATTTACAAGCTTGTAACCTTAGATTTCCCATTTTTAAAATGCACAAAGGTGGCATAGAGTAAGGGCCAATCCCAATTCTACCCCTTACCCCTACCCCTTAGCCCTTAGCCCTACCCCTATCACTCTCCTACCCCTTTTAGAATAGGGCTGAGGGCTCGGGCTATCTTTGCAGCACTATGAATTGGGATACCCCTTGGCCCTTTAAGCCCCGCAGCGCTCCTATAACAACAAAAAATTATGGATATTAGAAATGATAGAAATTACATTAGAAATTACTTTTATTTTTTAATAATGGTATTATTATTACCTTATATTTCTTTTTGAGGTTCTCCCACTTTTTTGAAGCTTGCTGGGCTGTAACTTCCCCTTCTGTCGTGGAATTTTATTTAAAAAGTATCCTAGGCCAGTCACGGTGCAAAAAACCCCACAAACATATATTCCAGAAAAAACGTAAAATCCTCAGTTATATCCACTCCTGGTTCTTGAAGTCTTCAACCGTAGTTCTCCTCGAAAAAATCAGGCAGAGTCAGAGTCAGAATGCAAAAAGAAGGATTTTA
Source organism: Salarias fasciatus (assembly GCF_902148845.1). Lineage (NCBI taxonomy): Eukaryota > Metazoa > Chordata > Actinopteri > Blenniiformes > Blenniidae > Salarias > Salarias fasciatus. The sequence continues at coordinate 16,761,725 of NC_043748.1, read as the reverse complement.
TTCCCAAAAAACCCTCCGGCAGCCAGACCGACCAAAAGAACTGACGCCCCGATCGCTCTCCGCTCCATCTATTTATACTATTTCTTGAGAGTTTGTTGCTTCTCAATTGATTCTTCGTCAAAACACAATTGCTCAAAACCATTCGTTGCTTCTTAGTTGAGTCTTCGTCAAGACACAATCACTCAAAACCATTCATTGCTTCTCAATTGACTCTTCCCCCCTCCCCACAAAGGTCAATGTTCGTGACCCCTTGGGAGGCCCTCTCAGCCTCCATCAAGTCTCCATCAAATCTTCCCAAATGCCAGGTGTTGTGCAACAAATCATAGTGTTACATTTCTTGTCCAATGAGCCTCATTTGCACCAGAGGGAGACAGAGAGAGAATTGACCTGTAGTCTTAACTTCAGAAAAAACAAACTGTCCAGCTGCCAAGAGGCTGCCGTAAAAATGAAACATGACAGACAGGCAAACCTGAAAGAATTCATTATTTTGTCCACCCATGAGTACACACACAATCCAAAAACATGCATAATATGAATAATACTAAATAATATAAGATAATGACGACTTGATAAACATTATATGAGGAATACATAATATGAAGAATACATAATATGAAGAATACAATATAATTATTCAACATATTTCCCCCCTTTGAGACTAACAAGTCTCATACTACACCACAACAATTAATCAACAACAATTTCTTCATAGCAAATACAAGCATTTGTCTGTAAGCGTGTAACGGCAGTATTAAACTGCGGCACATCTTGCACCTTTTCAAAAAGGTTATGTGGTTTCAGCACACACGTATGAATATACTAAATCATCTACAGAAAATGATTAATAACATGATACACACTCCGATAAATGATCAATACTAAGATTATAATACTAACTTCATGCAGAGATTATAATATTAATGGTTAACCATCCACTATCAATCAACCTCCTGACTGAAACCACCAAACAGAAGGATATGAGCAGCGATACACTACTCAGTAGGGTTTGGGGTATTATTGGGTGCAGCAGGAACTGCATCCCTCTGGGAGCGGAAGTGCTGAAGAGCAAATTGATACATCTCCACTCTTGTTTCGAGGGACTCTATTTGGAGCTTCATGATACGGTTGTCTGATATCAGGGTGCGGTAAGCTGCCCGGCGTTGGCTATGCCAACGTCGACTATACTGCCTTTGTATACATTGTTTACGAGCGGCAAGCATCGCAGCACGCAGGTGACGTGGTACATCTTTCACCAGCTCTCGTACACCATGTAAAGGCATGATGGCAAGGTCCTCCTGAGTATAAACACGACCTTTCAAATACCAGGATCCGACACGAGTGTTGGTATCGCTGTCGCTGCCGTCGCTGCTCTCAGATGATATTGGGTCATAAGTTGGGGAGAAAGGTGTGTCCCTGGGCTCCTCAGGGGTTCGAGGACCCGTGTGTGTTGGTGGCGCCCTTTGCTCCTGTGATGGAGTGCATTCCTGCATCGGCATGATGGGAGGGGAGGTGTGGAGAGGGTCTCGGGAACTGGTGACATTAATTGGCAAGGGATGCTGGTAGCTAGTCACTGGCGGCTGATAGTGGCATGGAGGTGGAGCCCAATATATGCCACTGGACTCCTGCGGACGAGGTCTGCTGGGTCCTGGTTGTAGATCCCCCATCGTCAGTTGCCATGGGACAGGCTCCGGCTGGAAGACACTGTCTGACGTCCTCGCCCATGTTTGGTCTCGAGTCATCGATGGCATGTTGTCCAACAGGAGTGCATTCCAGTCAATATTGCTCTCCGCCATGATTTTCCTATAAAGACAAATAACCCATTAAGCATTTTCTAATGGTATCCACCATCGGCACATTGTTACCCTTTTCATTAATTTTTTCTTTTTTTTTTTTTTTTTTTTTTCCATTGTTTTCCATACTACCCCTATCCGGAATTCGTCCGGAACTAGCTAGCACTCCACCTATCGTGGGGTGAGGTAGCGTAGCAACCTTATGGTCGCAACAACCTATTGGTTGTATGAAACATATTTATAATCTAAAATTCAACTTACCCCTTCTTTTTATCGTTCAGTCCTTGATGTCGTAGAGCTTATAAACCAGCATGCTTTCCTATTCAAGCTCATAGTAGCCGGGAAGTTCTAGCTCAATTTCATCTTCATTTTCGTAAATACATCTACTTCCTCCTCTATCCATATTAATCTCAATCTCATTACGTACTTGTAAAGGGAATTGTCCTGTTATTGCTCCAAGCGTACGTTTAATCAACAGTTTTATCAGAGGGAATACACAACACAACAGTATAGCCACAATAAAGAGAAATCCGCCCAGGGCCATTCCTATTATCTGAAGAATTTTTAGCCATGAGAGTTTACTGAGCCAATCCATCAAATTTGTTGTTTTAGTGTTCCAATTTGAGTTTACAACATGTTCGTTACGCAGTTCTTTTAGCTTACGAAGAGCAATAGTTAAATTACCTTCATCACCTGTGTGCATATTAATTAAGGTGCAGCATTCATCTCCTATATAACCACACACTCCCTGTTCCCCTGCTAGTATGGTATCTAACACCAACCTATTCTGTAACACCATACGAGATGTAGCATGTAGCTGGTCTCGTATAGCATCTATCGCTGCAACTGTCCAATTCATGAATCGTTGTTGATTATACCATAATGCATTTACCCATCTGCTGTTACGTGCTATGTATTGTGCATTTATTGCCTGTCCCCATATTGGTATCAATCCTGCTAATTGGCCACTAATGATCCATTCCTCCCCTGTGGCTTTATGTTCACTAGGGACTCCATAGGGTTCCTGATTCCATGCAATGTATACTCGAGCATCTTCACTCCATTCAGCATTCCTTTTCGTCCTCTCCAGTGTGGATGATGGTATATTCAACACCGTTATTTTACTAGTTAACATAACTGGTGTGCAGAGGTCTAAATCTGACAGATACACTTTAATTTTAATTTCCATATCTGTTTCACATAACCAAAAAATATCCGCCAGGGGCCTTAAGCCCCTATATAGATTAGGCAGAAAGTGCTGTGCCACCCATTGAGACCCCTTTATAACATATATAGTACCCCTACTTGGTATTACTTGACTACATTGCAGGGCAGATTTGTGAGTGGTATTACATAGACGAATAGTAATGATTTCTCCATTCTTTGTAACCTCCTTGTATTCACATCTAATCCTATCATCAGTCCCATTTCCCCTCATTGCTTCCAGTGTGATTGGATTCGCTGTTATACACAAAGGATATACCATACTTCTGTCTCTGTCCACAACCGGGGGAATCACAATACTGGATTCATCCAATACTGCAATAGGACATATACCCCTAGGCACGTTCCATCCTCTGAATCCTGCTGCCATAACTAAAGTACAGTAGGCGAAACAATTTTTCGTAATTGTGCACTCTGGGTCATCTATCCCAGGCAACGGATAAACTTGAGGTCTCCTTTTAGCATTGTAGCAAGTTATACAAGAGCGTGAGCTCACCTGTTTGGCCGAGTAGTCCATCCACTGATAAAACATACTTTCTGTTGGGGTTTTAACACCCATTACAGATCTGGAGCTTCTTTTGACTCTGGTTGTTCCCATACGCATTATTCTGTTTGCATATTCATAATACACCCGACTCGCAGATTCTTCTTCAATACAATTATTTGGTGTACATTTAATGTTTACAGTGATTACTCCATCCAAGCTACATTCAATCGTTTGGGCGCTATAACTTATCTCAGCTTTCTCTACGTCGTCTCTGGTGAGCATCACATTATGTTCCAAAGACTTAATGTATGTTAATGTTACATCTGTGTTCACTGGTATTACTCCATGTTTAGCAGCTAATACCCCAGCTGCGGTTGCACATTTCTTAAGTTGCAACTTCGAACTAGTCCCTATGTCCTGATGTATTCCTCCTCCTACTAACAGAGATAATATTAATAGTAACATTGCTTATATATACTGGGATCTCAGTAGTTCCTCTATTGACTCCAGATCTCAAAGTTTGTGCCTGACTTTTATGCTGTATTACTGTCTAAATCACTCCCTTGTCTACCCGGCAACAGCCCTCTTTTCCTAGTTTCTTTGCTGGTTTATTTAGCAATCAGTCTTTGGGATCTTCTGATCTCTGGTTGCGCCGTATGTGCAGGGGAGACGTCGTCTTCCCCCTCCTGTGGCCGGCCTAAACCCTGCGGGGAGGCATTACCTTCCCCTTCCGGCTCAGGTGGTGTCTGCTGATACTCCACGGGTGGCCTATCAGCCCTGCAGCAGTGGTTTAAATGGAACCAAACAGTCTTACCCTCGACTTTCAGTGCAGTGGGTGTGGTTAGGATGACTTTGAATGGGCCTTCTCGTCTCGGTTGGTTCCACTTTCTTTTAAACACTTTTACGTATACCCACTCTCCAGGTCGCACTTGTTCTAGAGATGGTGAGATTTCAGCTTCCCGGTCTTCTGTGGCCCCTTTGACCTGTTGAAAGATCACCTTATGAATACTGGACAATTGTTGAACATAACCACTCAGCTCCCGGTCCAATTGTTCAAGAGATGGACCTTTGTATGGCCCCCTCAAAAACGGCACCGGCATGGGCCTTCCTGTGCACATTTCATGCGGTGTTACATGAGTCACTCTATTAGTTTGACAACGCATAGCCATTAGTGCTAACGGCAAAGCATCCACCCAGTTTAGTTTATTCTCACTGTCTGCTATGATCTTGGCTAGTTTTGATTTCAAAATTCCATTTGCTCGTTCAACTGCTCCCTGTGACTGTGGGTTATATACGCATCCAAACTTTTGCTTGACTCCAAGCATTTTCATAATACGTTTTATTACCTCAGCCACAAAGTGGGATCCATTGTCTGAACTGATTGTGTCAGGAAAACCACACCTGGGGAAAACCTCTCGACACAAAAACTTTGCTACAGATCCACTGTCTGGTGCACGGGTTGGTACTGCTTCCACCCATCTGCTGAAACGACATATTACCACAAGAATATATCGCACGTATCCAATTCTTTGAGTCATATCTACAAAATCTATCATCAGATGACGAAATGGACCGTCTGGTGGAGGAATATGTGCAATAGGTGCCGAAAAAGATTTCCTTGTATTATACTGAGCACATACTTCACATTCATGCAGCACTCGATCGACTGTGGGTGCCAGAAATGGTGACCACCAAACATCTCTTAAGCGTCTTAACACTTCCCCCCTTGCGCAATGGTCCTGACCATGCGCATTCCGAATAGCACAGCGTAGCAGAGACAGTGGCAAGACAAAATGTCCAGTACAACTCCTCCACAAACCCCGCTGCGGCCCATCCAGGGTGTTCATGGCCGCACCCCGTTTAAGCCACACCGTTTTTTCCTGTGGGACTGCCTTGTCCTGTGCTGCTATAAGAGAAGACAGAGTAGTTAAGGGTTCACAATCAGCTGCAAACAGTATGGGGCACAGACTTACCCCAGCCGCCTTTTTTGCTGCTTCATCAGCTAACTGATTACCTTTAGCTATTAAATTGTTCGGCTTCTGGTGGGCAGGACATTTAATTATTGCAACTGCTGTTGGGAGTAACATTGCTTGTAAGAGTTTGGCAATATCCTCTGCATGGGTAACAGGAGTACCATCCGCTCTCATAAATCCTCGTTGTCTCCATGTATTGCCGTGTAAATGGCACACACCGTATGCATAGGCCGAATCAGTATATACATTCAAGCGCTTGCCTTTTGCATATTCACATGCTGCCGTAAGGGCCTGTATCTCTGCCAATTGGGCAGAGCACAGCTGAGTCAGTTTAGTGACTTGTAATTCTAAAAAGGTGCCATCTGGTTGTAGTTCAACTATGGCAAAACCTGCATGACTTCCTGTGGCGTCCCTAAAACAAGATCCATCCACAAACAAGGTAAAATCAACCATTATTGGTTGGTTGTATAAGTCATCACGTATCCTCATAAAGTTATCTGTTTCTTGTTCACAGTCATGAGGGGTTCCATCTTCCGGAGTTACCATTTTAGTGGCAGGATTTACCGTGGCGCACCGCTGGATAGTAAGCTCAGGAGCAGCAAGAATAACCTCATATCCTGTACGCCTAGCTTGAGTCAAAACAAACCTAGGGCTTGTTAGTAATGCGTGCAATTGATGGGACGTATATAATGTCACCGGATGTCCCATGGTCACACTCGAAGCCTTCTTAAAAGCAAATACTGCAGCAGCTAGTCCCCGATAACAGGGTGGCATGCCATTCTCAATGTTATCTAATTTAGTGCTATAATAAGCCAATGGTTGCTTACCTGTAGGCGTATCTTGCATTAGCACTGCATTAGCATAGCCCGATTTTTCTGCTATGTACAAATAAAAAGGTTTAGTGTAATCAGGATTACCTAGAGCAGGTGCAGACTGCAGGTCTTTCTTTAACATTTGGAATGCAACCTCTGCCTCTTCATTCCATTGTAGCACAGTGGTGACGTTCGATTGACCTGCAGCTTTGATCAAAGCATGTAATGGAGCGGCTTTTTCAGCATAGTCAGTTATCCATGGACGGCTAAATCCAGTCATGCCCAGAAAGGAAAGCATTTGTCCTACCGTTTGTGGCTGTGGAGCTTGAGTTATAGCCTCTATTTGTGATGGTGCTATGTTTCGTTTTCCTCCACTCAATTGCCGCCCCAAATATTCTACCTTCTCCTTACAAAATTGTAGCTTTTCCCTACTGACTTTATGACCTCCATCAGCCAATGCTGTCAATACAGCTACCGAATCTTTTATACATTGTTCCTTAGTAGGACTGCATATTAATATGTTATCTACATACTGTATTACTGTGCTTGCAACATCCAAATGCAGTAAATCCTGTGCTAATATCCTGTTAAATACTGATGGACTTTCTACATAACCTTGTGGAAGTCGAGTATACGTATATTGTTGTTTCTGATATGTAAAAGCAAAAAGATACTGTGACTCCTTATCTATTGGCACACTGAAAAATGCAGAACAAAGGTCTATCACCGTATACCATTTAGTATCTGGTGGAACATTTGATAACAACGTATGCGGATCAGGGACAACAGGAGTCTCAGCATCGACAATGGCATTGACAGCTCTTAAATCATGAACCAACCTGTAATCTGTTGAATTAGGTTTTTTGATTGGAAAAATTGGTGTGTTACATTGACTGTTTGTTTTAACTAACACTCCCGCTTCCAGTAATCCATTTATGGTTGGTTCAATGCCTTTGATTGCATGTTGCTTCAATGGATACTGATTTCTGTATGGCAGTCGAGCATTAGGCTTTACTTTTATGCTGATGGGTTGTGCTGATTTGACTCTACCGACATCAGTCTTATGTCTTGACCATATTTCTGGTGGTACTTGTTCAAGAATAAGTGCTTCTTCTTCATCAAGCAGCATCTGTTTACTAGGTCTAGGTTCCAATACTACTTTTTCTGCCGTGCCTTCATCCACTAATCGTTGTGTTGATATCCTCAGGAATTGGTTATCTGATGAGACATGTATGTACTTATTTTCCGTAGGTTGCCAGTTCGTTTCTCGTTGCGCTACTGTTACCATAGGTCCCAACTCCTGGCTTTCATGTCCTTCAGCTACAGTGAGCACGACATGAGGAGTGGAGGATGATACCTGAAACCATTCTTGTAGACTTTCCGGAAGGGTCACTGCTACTGCAGCTCCTTGAGGTCCCACATAGATGTCTTGACTGGTTATGTAATATGGTTTGTTGTTAACCATTTCCTCCCAGCACACGTCATAATCCTCATGTGGTTCTTCTGTAAACATCAGGGTGCAATGCAGTGGCAGTGCCAAATCTTTTACAGTACCTATGTAACTCTTTATCCATTTTTCCCATTCTTTCCATTTACAAAATAGACTTGAATTCTCCATCAGCCGAATCCAGTAAACCAAAGGTTGGTTTTTCACGTCATCTGGTTGTTGGCACATCATAGTGCTTGATTCTGCCATTTCCTTATCAGGGAAATCAACATACACTCCATCCGGTGTGCACATTATGTTGGCTTGTAGTTGACATAAAACGTCTCTTCCTAATAAATTGACAGGTGTGTCGGCTGAGTAGAGCAGTGATGTTGTGATAGCTTTTCCTCCAATTAACATAGGAACCGGCTGAGTTACTGGTATTATTTGAGGTTTCCCAGAGAAGCCTACAGTCCTGACTGAGGTACACGATAGGGGGAGTAATGAGCCGGTTTTTCCAATGCAAGAGTAAGTGGCACCTGTGTCGACCATAAACGGGTGTTCTTGATTTTGAATAACTACCGTGATTATGGGCTCTTCCTGAGGTCTTACAGTAAGAACTGGTGCCATGGTGTCCCCCCTTGGCTCCTCTGGGCACCTCTATTGCCACTGTGGATCGGGACCTGGCCAAGGATTACTTGGGCAGTCCCTCTTCCTGTGACCTAGTTGATTGCATCCCCAGCAAATCTCATCTTGAATGTTATTAGATGGAGGGCGAGGCTGGTCTCTGTTAGTTCTTTCCACATTTCTTCCTCCACCTCGACGTATCATGTTCCCCCTCAGTCTCGGCCAACCTCTCCCTTGTGCCGGTCTATACGCTTCCTCTCTGGTGTTTACATACACATGTATTGGTGGTAATTTTGACATCACTGCGTCAACAGCCGGATCTTGCTGTGGTTTTGTCATTTTCAAAGCCGGAGGCGTTCTGTCATTAGGCTGTTGCACCACCACCTGGTTTGATCCTAGCTCTCGACTGACTGTCACAACGGGAGCCTGTATTTTGGCTTTTTCCTTCTTCTGCTTACACAGCTCTCCAAGCTGCAGTTGTGTCAATTTGTTTGTCAGTTCTTTACTCCGATCCTCTTCTCTTTGTTTGTCTTTTCTGCATTGCTCCACAAAATGCACCACATGTTCAGAAAATAATGGCCACTCCATCTTCATGAGTCCAACGACTCCTTCCAGTCTTTTCTGAACATCTTGTGGCATGGCTTTCTTCACCATTACTTTGAAGAGGCACTGAGTAGTTTCATTGACATTCCAAGCACTCCCCGTCTCCTCCCTCCATTTTCTTTGAAAATCCCGTAAGAATTTGGCAGGGCATTCTGTATCCGACAACATCTCTCCCTCCAGCTTGGATGGGTCCAGTTTTTCGGGAAAATGTTTTCTTAATTCTGCCCACACCACATTACGGTGTCCACTGAAGCTTATATGATCTGCTGTATTTCCTCTTACCACTAGAGGCAGTTGAGTGGCTTCGAAGATTTCTTCTGTCACTTGCTTTCCTGCTACATGCATCAGCAAGGCTTTGACATCTCCAAGTGCCAATCTCACTCCTGCTGTACTTTCCTCCATCTTAGTGATCCATTTGTTCGCTCCTTCTGTGAGCTCAGGTAAACGCGATGCCAATCCAACCATGTCCATGAAGGACCAGGGCACATACTGGATATGTCCACCGGCTTTTATCATAAGTGGATTCATTGTAGTCGGTGGGTCGCGTCCTTGTTGTTTTAGCTCCAATACTCTGCTTCTGGTCATATATGGAGGCGTCCAATGATCCAGTGGGGGCCTTGATGCCATTGCATCAGGCACAGGTGTGTCCAATAAGAGCATTGGGCCCTCTTCTTCTCCCCCTTGTGGAGGATACAGCTGTTGCTTTCTCTGCCTCGGTGTCTCTGCTACTTGTGGCATTTCCCCCCCCATGTCTTTCTCATGTAATTCCTGTTTCATCCGTTCCCAGCTGTTCTGTGTTTTGCTCAAGATGTTTTTCATCTCATCCACCACTGGTCTGAGCTGGAGTTTCTTCTCTTTCTGCTTTATTTTGCCTGGGGGCTCTTCGCTCATTGTTCCTTCCACTTCAAACTTTATTTTATACACCTCCTCTGAATTATGAGTTCTTCTTATCTGTGTGGCTGCATTCCTTTCAGCTCTTGACAATCCACCCTCTTCTCCCCTCTTTGAGTCTCGGCTCCTCCTTTCAATGTAGTTTCCTCCAGATGGCGCTCGCAACCTACTTCCAACTTGGGTGCGTTGGGGCTTCAATTCTTCTGGGTGATGTCTCTTCTTTATGTTCTCATAGGCCTTTCTGTCCGCACTGCCCTCAGACAGGTGTTCCTCCAAGAGGCTGTATCTATCTTCATCATCCCCTTCTAACTCATTAGGATGATCTATTACATCAGCCGCTTCAACAGGTCCTCCCTCCGTTCTTGCTCCCCCCACGTGATCCCAGGAGACTTTGACCTTTCCTTCCAGCTGCCCGCTGCATTCTCCCTCCTCCGAGTGAAACAGTGGATACTGTCCCACAAATGGATTGACGTTTGATGAAGAGCTTTGACTTGGATTTTCTTTGAATGGATTCAAGTCTCTGGGATATTTATAGGGTGGAGGCTGCTCCCCGATCCATGGTGGTGCCGAAGCATCAGAGCCGTTCCCCTTTGCCTGGCCACTAGCCGTAAAGCCCCCCTTGACATCCCCTTTGTCGGGGGATGACAGGCGGGAGGGGCTGCTGGAAGCCGTGGGCCTGGCTGGTTTCAGCTCTCTTTGTCACCGTCCTTCCAACCAAAACCATTGCAAAATTTCCTGTTCCCGTAACCGTTTACCTCTCCTACTATTACTGAGGTCATTGGCTTTATAATGCTTAATGTTCATATTCATTTCCTCACAACATTTATCATCAAAAGCTCCTTGTATGGGCCACTTTGCCCCTTCGGGAGTTCTGTTATTCCATTTTTTCATACATTTTAGAATTTCCTTTTCAAATTTTGGGTGCTGTCTTATTATTACCTGTACCGGACTCCTCCTGTTGTCTGCCTTACCCATTTTTGCTCCCATAATTCTTTCCACACAGCTGGCTCTTCTGTCAGCTCCACTTCAGTATCTATATGGGTATTTTATATTAGTGATTTATTTTTCTTCTCTTAAAACTACCGTTCTCAATACTAGTTCTATAATATAATCATTCAATAACACTTTACTCCCCTTATCCTCCTGGCTTTCTTACCAGTCGGGAAGGTTTACCTAACTCTCACTTTCCTTTCTGTGAACCGACCAGACCATCCAGCCGAGGATTTTACTGCCACTCCGTGCCGTAATAAATTACTTAGCAGATAAGAGTCTTGCCGTGACGACTCTTCACTCAGCTGCAATAAAACCTACAAGCCCCTTTTTATATTCCAGCAGCCTAGTCTCACCAATGTCCAGGCGTGTCAGGGAATCCCCCAGTAATTCTATTAAATTAACAATCTCAACAAATGCCACAGGTTCTGCAGACCTTGCCACAGTTCAACCTCAACTTCTTTTCTTGTCCATTAAACATGGACGCTCTGTCCCAAAGTCCAAAGGTAAGGTCTTTTTCCATATATCCCAATATCTCCCAATTTCATCTATGTTCTCCGAAGAGTAATACTCTTATCTCAACTTCTTCTTCTCACAAGCAATCACTCCGTCAAGCTCCCTGCGTATTTCACTCACTCAGGCTGAGTCCATTCTTAGTATACTCAGTCAAGCAGCCCTGTATTAAAGTTCTAAATTTGATTAATTAGTTTATTCCCCCGTCCTAAATACAGTTGTTTATCTATAATTATCCATATCAGTCCTATTACCAAAAGTATTAACGCCACACAAGCAACAGCATATAAAATACTGTTACCTCGTTTCGTTTGAAGGCGAATCTGCTGTAAATTTTCCACCTTCACAATTAGTCAGTCATCCTTTATTGTCTATTTACACTATTTACATGATTATGCTAAGATACCCTATAATTACATGCGCATTTTATTTACATAAGTACTTTTCCAACCAAAGTTTCTACTCCTTTACCGTAATTACCTTCTCCTGTTAGAAGGCTTACTGGTTTACTGGCCTACGCTTCAGACCCGGAGTTCGCTTTGACATCCCAGTCTCTCCGCTGGGTCAACACATTAACCTCTCATAGGTTGGACCAGCCGTCCGTAAAGGACCCACTTCTGGGTCTCCTGTTTTATACCCTCTCCCTCCTAGAAGGCTTTATTTATGGCAGAGATTACCCATTCAGCCCTAAGGTTAAATTACACAGAAACAACACACTCGCATCCAAAATAGTATGGAGCGCTATTTGCTTAAAACAACCGCAACAACCATCCACACATAAAAACTATGAGTAATCGTGACCTTAGTTATTTCCAAATAAACATCACTTAACTACAAAATTCTCTTTCTTGTTTTAATAAAGATCTCTAAACTTTTAAAGTACTTAATCTTTTCTAAAATTGCCTAAATTATTTTTCTTTAATTTAGTTGAGTAAATAATGTGTGTTATTCAACCGAGCAAATTGGCATGCATTTTACTCCATGTAAAATTTAGAACATTATCTAAAGTATTGATTTACAGTTGTTCCTGTCTAACAAACCCTTAGCGGTATCCGCATCTCCACACTGGCGCCTACTCCCGTCTTGGGAGAATTATCCTCAAGCGGATCCTGCCCTTATACTTAGCTGGCCCTTCTCTAGCCGCGGTGTCGCTTCCTCCTCAGAAGTTAAGACACATAGCAGGCAGGCAGAAGACAGTCAGCGCATGCAAGCAGACCCCTTTTACCCTTTTTTAAATCATGGTTATTACTCCTAAACCATGGTTATTACTCATGCAGTGTGGTCTTTATTTTTTTTTGCATTCTGACTCCGACCTCCCACTCTGAATTTCTTTTAAATAAAATTTTTCTTTTTTATCTTTAAAAATCACTTTTTAACTTTAACTAGGTTCTTTTGGATTAATTTAATCCGGTTTTAGATTTCACCTGGGCAGAGACCCGACATAAACACACAAAAAATTTAGACACAGAATAAATTAATCTGCTTACCTCCAATTGTTGTGGCCACAGTGTGCTGAGCCGGTCCTCCTCCACAGATAAAAATCAATCTCCGGTTACTCCTCCTGGCTGGCTCGCCAATAATATGTCGTGGAATTTTATTTAAAAAGTATCCTAGGCCAGTCACGGTGCAAAAAACCCCACAAACATATATTCCAGAAAAAACGTAAAATCCTCAGTTATATCCACTCCTGGTTCTTGAAGTCTTCAACCGTAGTTCTCCTCGAAAAAATCAGGCAGAGTCAGAGTCAGAATGCAAAAAGAAGGATTTTATTCCCAAAAAACCCTCCGGCAGCCAGACCGACCAAAAGAACTGACGCCCCGATCGCTCTCCGCTCCATCTATTTATACTATTTCTTGAGAGTTTGTTGCTTCTCAATTGATTCTTCGTCAAAACACAATTGCTCAAAACCATTCGTTGCTTCTTAGTTGAGTCTTCGTCAAGACACAATCACTCAAAACCATTCATTGCTTCTCAATTGACTCTTCCCCCCTCCCCACAAAGGTCAATGTTCGTGACCCCTTGGGAGGCCCTCTCAGCCTCCATCAAGTCTCCATCAAATCTTCCCAAATGCCAGGTGTTGTGCAACAAATCATAGTGTTACATTTCTTGTCCAATGAGCCTCATTTGCACCAGAGGGAGACAGAGAGAGAATTGACCTGTAGTCTTAACTTCAGAAAAAACAAACTGTCCAGCTGCCAAGAGGCTGCCGTAAAAATGAAACATGACAGACAGGCAAACCTGAAAGAATTCATTATTTTGTCCACCCATGAGTACACACACAATCCAAAAACATGCATAATATGAATAATACTAAATAATATAAGATAATGACGACTTGATAAACATTATATGAGGAATACATAATATGAAGAATACATAATATGAAGAATACAATATAATTATTCAACACTTCCAAGCCATTTTCTTTGATGAATTTCCTAAAGTAATACAGATATATTCATATAAAAACGTTTTATTACTGACATATTATAGCTTAGACGAATAATAGAAATTAACTCCCAATGTGTTTTGGCGCTGTATTTTGATTTCAAAAACTTTTCTTCCTTTTTAACCTCTGAACCCGGGGTCCTCAAATACAAATCTTGAAGGTCCACATTTGCTTTTTATATACAAGCATGGGTCCGGACTTCAGCGCCCTGTGGGAGAGGGGGGGCAGCGATACCGAGGACTGCCGAGCAGTGCGGTGCGACGGAGCGCGCTGGATTACACCACGCGCAGAGCGGCGCGGTGCAGAACGGTGCTCACACGGAACATGGAGCGTTTAAAGAAAGATTTTTTTTTCTTTTCCATACATTTGCCCTGGGTTCGCAGCGAGGTGTGCCGCGGTCCGGTCGTGGACCGCGGTCCGCTAATTGAGGAACCCGGCTCTAAACTGAATCAGCAGTCGGGTTTCATCGGGGGTCCCTGTGTCTAACATATTACGTTAAAAACATGATAAAGGATGACGTTAATTCAGTGATTAGTGCTCTAAAGAAGTTACAAATTCACGATTGGAAACAGTGCTGTGCAGCGCTAAAACGTAAATCAATGACTGGGACACTGTCACGCGAGTTTATCTATAAATTCAGTGAAGCAAATACACTTTTTATAGCTTTTTAAATAGTATACAGAAAGCAATCTTACATTTGTGCGACTCCGTGGTGGGCGCCATGTTGTTTTTTTCTGGCCAATGTGAAACTCCGCCTACCCCTATTGAGAATAGGGAGCATCGATGCAGACTTCGCTGAAAGGGGTGAAATAGCCCTTCCCCTTACCCCTACCCCTTTTCAAAAAGGAGAATTGGGATAGCCCTTAAGCCTCGTGAACGCGCATATCATAGGGGTAGGGCTAAGGGGTAGGGGTAAGGGGTAGAATTGGGATTGGCCCTAACAGTCATCACTGATGTGTATTTCTATTGTAACCATTGTATTATTGGGGTATTAAACAAGATGATATTGAAGTAATGACAGGTTCTTTGCCGTCTCTACGACTTCTCCAGCGCCTTCAACACCATCAGGCCGGCGCTGCTGTGGGGGAAGCTGGAGGACGCGGGAGTGGACAGACATATGGCTGGATCGACTACCTCACTGACCGTCCACAGTACGTGCGGCTGCGCAGCTGTGAGTCAGAGGTGGTGGTCTGCAGCACGGGGGCGCCCCAGGGCACCGTCCTCTCACCTTTCCTCTTCACCATCCACATCTGGACTGGTCGCACAACACAAGAAGGTCCAGAGCCGCCTCCACCTTCTGAGGAGACTGAGGTCCTTCGCAGTGTGCAGACCTCTGCTCAGGACCTGTTATGACTCTGTGGGAGCCTCTGCTATCCACTATGCTGCTGTCTGCTGGGCCCCCAGCAGCACAGAGTGGGACAGGAACAGACTCAACAAGCTGGTCAGGAGGGCCAGCTCTGTCCTGGGCTGCCCACTGGACTCTGAGGAGGATGTGGGTGAGAGGAGGATGTTGGCCAAGCTCTTATCCAGTTTGAACAACAGCTCTCACCCACTGCACCGGATGGTAGAGGAGCTCAGCAGCTCCTTCAGAGGCCAACTGAGACACCCTCAGTGCAGGAAAGAGCAGGTCCTTCATCCCCACCAATTCTACTGTGGAGAATATGAGCAAAAACTCTGGACATTATAATATCCTGCACCATGGTCACTGTAACCACCATAAGAAATTCAGTGACTCTTCTGTATCCATTCACTCTGCTGAAATATGTTGTATATATTATATATTGCATATTGGCCAATGCTATATTGTGTGAAACTGCACAGGTCAAAATAAAGTCACACACCTTTTCGGGGTTAAACAGCAGTGTTTCCCCCACTGGGTTTGAGGCTGGTCCACAACAGCGTGTATGCATATTTTCGCACTGTCAAAAGTGCGCTCATCTCCGCGGCGGGGTGGACCAGCGGAGTGACTGAAAGTTAAAAATTCTTTATTAAAGGGCAACTCCGGTTTTTTGACTGGGCCCATCTCACAATATCTTGTCCTGGGCCCAGGCAAAGCTGTCTGCTGGCCTGCCTGTGACCCCTGGGTGACCCTAGAAGGTATAACATTCTGGTGTCACCACAAACTCGGCTCCTACAGAATTTTCCCTCGTGACTGCAGATTCTGAATGAAAGAGCATTTTGGCAGTCATCCAGGATTCATACAACCACAGTTACGTACATTCTTAACTGTAATGTAATGAAGATGATGCTGAAAGCTCTGAATGATGTATGACTGCACAATCATGAGGAATTCCTGAGACCAACCTCACTGAGGAGCTCTGCTGAGCCAAGGACCACGCCCAGTGGATGAGGAGTGTTATACAACAAATGGTATCTATGATTCAGTGACATAAGCGCTCCTTGTAGAGAGCAGAGCCTCCATCAGGGCCCCGTAACAGACAGAAGGACGTTCAGAGGTACGAATTCCTGTGATAGTGTCAATTTCGCATCCCAGGGCTCTTACTGGGTGTAAGACTTCCTCCCTGCCTCGAGGAACGTTCAATGGAGAGCCATCTCATGAGTCTGTCGTCACACCCCGGAGGCAAAGTAACCATTGTGTTAAAAAAAAAAGTGTTTGTGCCAAAAATTATGTCAAAAAATTGGATCTCTTCCCATGTGTAGTTCAGTCAGAGATAGTTGGGAATCAATGTTTTGGTTATTTCACTGGCCTGATTTATTTTTCGGGAGAGTTTTTTTCTTTGTGTGTGTGTATGTGTTGGAGGAGAGGAGGACGAAGGAACTTGAACCAGTAGAAATGTTGTGGAGTGATTCAGTGAGTGATCTGTTAACAAGTATTAAAATGTCACAGCTCATGTTAAGAGTCCTCAGTTTTCTGATCAGGCAGAGACACTGCTGTTCCCTCCTGTAAACAGTCAGCATGTTGTGTGAAGGACAGGCAGGTATTGATCTCTGTCCTGAGACTCTTCAAACTCTGCACCTTTTGGATGCTGAGCAGTTGGAACAGGTGCTCTTAGGTTTCCCTCTGGACCCACAGCTCCTTTGTTTTTGAGACATTAAACTCTAATGGGATTTCATCAACCAGGACGTGGACTTCCTGCTGATAATGTTGCGTGTTAAAAGCAGATGAGAGGTCCATAAATAATATACGTTTATGTGTGTCTAGAGTCCAGTTGTTTGGTGACTGTGTCAAGAAGCATGAGACTCAAATCCTCAGGGCTTCGTTTTGCTTTGAACACAGCTGATCTAACAATAACGTACACTTTGTTTTTTTTTTTTTTTTTATACTCTTGCACAGGATCAATGTGGAAGGAAACTTAGAATTGGGAATATGGTTGTGTGGAACAAATGACCTCTTGTTCATCATTCACTTGAAGTTGAACTCCATTTGATTAAAATGTTTATCTTTGGCAGTTCTCTTGTTTTTGCATGTCTGTCACAGTGAGGTGTTTGGAGTGAGGATGTGTTATAATAATGCGTTCATCTTCATGTAATGTGATGGCTGGTGATGGTGGTTTTGATGGAAACTCTGATCTCTTGACAGATACAGTGTGCTGTTCAGAGACTGTATCACAGACACTGATGGGGTTTGCTGCATTTTTGGTGCAAGTTTGTATGGTATGTGAAAGTTTCCGAGTAACAGGCTAAATACTGAGTAATTATCAGGTAATAACATGGAAACAGACCTCACTTCCTTTTACAGCACAAATCCACTTTAATAACTATGTAATTTCCAGGTAAATATTTTTCTATTTACTGGGTAATAAATGAGTAATTACCATGTAATAACATGGAAACAGACCTCACTTCCTTTTACAGTACAAATCCACTTTAATAACTATGTAATTTCGAGGTAGGTATTTTTGCAGTTCCTGGGTAACGAATAAGTAGTTACCAGGTAATAGTGTGGAAACAGGCCTCACTTCCTTTTGCAGTAGTCTACAGTTCAACCGTAATTACCAGGTAAATGTTGTAGTTACTGGGAAATTCTAAGAAGTTACCAGGTAAGTAGTAAAAAACACTTGACTAATAGGGAAATACATAGCGTACACACCTAGCAGTACCTAGTAATACCTAGTAAAAAGTCTACATTTCCCAATGGTAACATGGTAAATACTTAGCAATTACTTAGTAAGTACTTGGCAATTACCGACATAGTTGCTATATACATTATAATTGCCCAGTAATTAATAGTTAATACCAGGTAGTTACTTGGTATTTGCCTGGAATTGGCTTGGTAATTACTCTAAAAGTACTAGGTAATTAGCAACATAGTTACCCTGTAATTACGTGGTAATTTTACAGTAACTTCTCCTTATTACATGGTACTTACCTTGCAATTACCACGTTAATACATGGTAATTACCGTACTGTAAAAGGAAGCGTTACCGCATTGTTTTGGCAAAAATCTCCTCCACCCCATCGAACCAAGATCCAGTCCATTGCTGCTCCTTGGCGCTGTCTGATCCAGCCTGTAGCGTAGCTGCTGTCAGTCAGAGAATAACCAAAAACCTGACAAGTGATGGTCAAAGACTCTCCAGGCTGCACGGACATTAAATCAGGCTGACTGAGAATGACACTATCTACACCTGTTGAAATAAGAAACAGATATTAGCTCCATCATGAATGTGATTATTCAGTGTTTCTGGGATCTTTCTTGATGGCTGAAAACTCCTCACAGGATGCAGCTGCAGCAGCAGAAGCGCAGCCACAGAAAATATGATAGAAGCTGCAGCTGAACTGATGTGAGCTCCTCTTCCACACGGCTGCACCCCTCGCCTCCTTATGAGGCAACTTCTGATTGTCCTGCTACTATTAAGACGTTTTCTGGACATTACTTCCGACTCACCCAAGACCCTGGGTGCTTTACACAGGAATACAATGCAACAACAACAACAATCAACAACATCTGGGTGTTGTTATCTGTAGTTGATTCTGTTCAATCTTGCACAATGCACAAATACTCAGATTTTCTCTGTAAAACCTGGAGAGGGAATTAAATGAACTTCATGTATTTGAAGAAGCCAGTTCTTCTCCAGCTCAATGGAAGTTAAACCATCAATCTTCAGATGTTTGAACAATCAGCTGAAGCAGCTGGACGAACTGAGTCACTGTCCAGGGGCCTTACCTCTAAACTCTGGGGGAAAATCTGACAATAATCATGCGTGGGAATGCAACGCAAACGTCTGTCCTCAAAAAATATTCGGGAGCTAAAAAAAAGTCTGCATGGTCACATGACCAGTTCGTCATCAAACTCTGCAGAAGCCTGTTAACAATCCTGATGATTTGAATCAGGTGTGTTGGAAGAGGGAAACATCCAAAACATGCAGGACAGTGTTCCCCAAGGACCAGGGTTGGGAAACCCTGTATTAGGGTGCAGCGCTGTCGGCCTACATTCACTCTGCAGAGATCTTCTTCTTCTTCTTCTTCTTCTTCTTCTTCTTCTTTGGAGCGGGTGGCGACCAACAACTTAGGTGCACAGCGCCACCGACTGTGTCTCTTGGTGAATGTTCTTCAGTTTACAGCCTAATCACCATTTTCAGTTCAGAGATCTGTAAAAGTGCAACAGCATGTATTTTGCCACACCGGGCTGTCTTGGAGGAGCGGCATGAGCGGACCATGAGGAAATATTGGTGAAACTAATGAGTTTTTGGATGATTAAAGCCGTTTTGGGAGCCGTAGGCACACATGCCCCATTGGCTAACAGTATATGAATGTCTGCAGCTTGACTTTGGATCTAAATTTCTCCTGGACCACTTATCGGATCAGAAAAGCCTTCTGAGTGAGTATATTGTCCTACTTCGTTCTATAACAATGTGAAAACTGTTTAAACCGAACTTATCCTTTAAATTCAATGTTTGGTTCTCGACATGTTTTGTTTGGTCGGGGGGGAAAATATGTTTTTTGTGAGTAAAGATTACGAACACCTAGTATGAACAGATGGATGGAGGAATAAATTATTAATGGTGTGAGAGCTCCACCTCTAGTGGCTTTCAGTAGTCAGTGCTGATTGGTTTTTGGTTAAATTCATCAGAGGAATTAGTAGAAAATGTCTCTTCATAATCCTCCATCTTCTATACTGCTTTAGTCAGTTCAGGTTTTTTGGGAACTGGAGTCTGTCCCAGCTATGAATCGGCAAAGATCACATACACTCAAATTGTGTTTTTTGGGGGTGTTTTTTTAGTTGATCTCTATCATTGTATATCAGTTCAAATGCTGCACAGCAGGATGGTGAAACTGTGTTTCAGATGTGATTAACTGCAATATGCTTTTTTTTAATCGATTATTATGATGATAGAATACAGTTTCATGTGTTGAGTTTTTGTACAGCTGCTCAGCTGCCTTGAGTCACTGTGAGTCTCGCACAGAAATAAACAGCAGAATCCTCAGTAGTGACATTGTTCATCTGCAGATACACCTGCTTTTTATTGTTGTCTCTGGAGATGGTGAACCGGCCTCTGACTGAGTCAGAGTAAAAAGTGCCGCTGGCTTCACCCCACATGAAGGCAATCCATTCCAGTCCTTTTCCAGCAGGCTGTCTGATCCAAGCTGTAGCATAATTGCCTGTTCCAAACCCTGAATATGTGCAGGTCAGTCTGGTTGATTCTCCAGGCCTCTTTACCAGTGATTCAGACTGAGTCAATGTTTGACTGTCAGCACCTGGACCAGAAACATGATGAGATATTTCAGTTAAGCTATTGCCATTAAAAATGAGGTATGACTTTTTCTTTAAATCATTTGTCCTTACCTGTCCAGTTAATTGACAAGATGAGAAAAACAGCCACATGATGAAGTCTGATCATTGTTGAATCGGTTTGTTTCTGATCAGTCTTCAAGTGTTTTGGTCAATGATTTAGTTTCTGTCATCAACTGTCTAACATATAAAGGAGGAAGTGATCAGAGTTTGCATCAGCTCCTCCCTCTCAAAAACAAACACACCTTTTTTTGAACTGCATTTCTTGTTATCTTCTTGTCGTACATTTCTCCAGTTTCACTGTTTAATCTTATGAGTTTAAGATTTTATGTTCGTTCTATTATGTGAGAATGCTCTTCCTCTTCAGCTCAGCAGCATCTGGTCTCTCCTCATACTTCATGTAGTGTGTGAAAACACACAACTTATTTACCCTGAAACACCTGCACAGCAACATAAAGACATTAGAATAAGACATTTGGTATAAAACAGGAAATTGCAAAACATAGTATCAAACTCAGGCATCCTGCCAAAAACAGGAGAGATATAAAATAATGATTGAAATCTTTTGTGATCTTTAACTGTTGCTGTATTCATAAATGTATGTGGTCAGAATATTTCTTGTAGAAAAGTTGAGAATACTTGATAACATGCAGACAACTCTCCCAAAAGTGACGTATGGTTTATTTAATCCTGCCAATTTGCTGCAAATGCTGAACAGAAAAAAAGCTTTGTGTGAAGTTAAAGCTCCAGAGAGACAGCAGCACCACAGCTGCTGTCATTTGGACAAAATTTGAAGGAACAGACTTTTAGAAACTTCAGTCATTTGAACTGAATTATTAGTTACCAGCCTGCTGCTGCCCCTGTGTGGAGGATTTGCAGTAACACAGTCTTCTCACCACTGGTCAGAATTGCATGAGATGTGAGACATTGTTGCTCTCTGGTCACTGTGGGGCCAAAAAAACTTCATCCTCATTACCTGAGAGCCAAATAGTGACTGATCATATCTTCTACATGGATTATGGCCACTAATTCAATAAAATGTCTCACAGGAATCTAACATAAGTGCATACATTTGACTTTTACTTCTTGAAATAAGCCAAGTGACAAAGTAAGCTGGACCAATTTTATTTGAAACCAGTTTCAAATAAGTTG
This sequence comes from Salarias fasciatus, assembly GCF_902148845.1. NCBI lineage: Eukaryota > Metazoa > Chordata > Actinopteri > Blenniiformes > Blenniidae > Salarias > Salarias fasciatus. The sequence continues at coordinate 16,740,097 of NC_043748.1, read as the reverse complement.
AACATCATTCTGTGAAACTAATGGATCATTAATTCCTGGTTATCGGTGCCATATCATTTCAAAACATGAAAACTGGAAGGCTTAATTTTGAAATTAACCTTTTTTCCCTTTATTGTATCAGTGAACTGGTCTGACATTATTAAAATAGTAGAATGCTCTTTTAGGGGATACAGTCAGGTCGGCACCACTCCAAGTCGGCCCCGGCCAACTCGGCACCGCCCCGGGATACAGTCAACTCGGCATCAAGCCAACTCGGCATCAAGCCAAGTCGGCATCTCGCCAAGTCGGCCTCGCGGGCGGGGGGGCTCTCGAGTGGCCGAGTTGGTCGGTGCCGACTTGACTGTAAGCTGCTTACCAACTCGGCCAAAAGCGGCAAAAGATGCTGACTTATCCTTATAGATTAACTTTCTTTGTTTAATATAATGATTTATAGTTTTCTTTTCAACCCCGTTTGTCCATTTTCTTTCTTGTTCTGAAGGACTTTCACGATCTCATGCTGCACTTTGTCTTAACTTATTTCTTCAATTATTTTAGAAAGTTGCTGTTGATTCATTCATTAATTTTCTCAGATTTGGATTTGTTTTTTTTGTTTTTTTGTTTTTTTAACATCTATTCTCTGTTTTGAACTTTTGTTCGTTTTGACCTGGTTATGATTGTTTCAATTGGTGATGGTCTTTGTTGTACTGTTAACATCCCAAATGGGCTGAATGTGAATGATTATAATTTCTTTTCATTTGTACATAAATATAGGGAGGACTTTAAGAATTAGACACTACAGTTGACCGACTACCTGAGTGTCTGTAGTCATGCAGGGAGCAGTTTCACTCTCACATCCTGTTCATGCTCAAGCAAATGCAAAACAGTCCTGTGAAGCATCATTAGCAGAGCAACAGCTACGACTGAAACTTGTTTGCATTGCAAGGTCACTAAAATGGTTTGAACGCAACACATTTTCTCTGAAGCGTTCTAATGAAACCTACAGAAGCAATAAGAGCACTGAAATAACACTGAGAAACAAAATTTTTATCTAAGCTATCTCTGAAGTTTCAGTCATGTGAAAAGTCAAACGAATATGATTTATGATAGTTATTAGTTTATTTATGACGATTCAAGTATGCATGTGGACTCTTCATGAAGACAAACTTGATAAGTCATGAAGCCTGAAGCAGTGAATTTATTTTTTTTTTTTACTTTATTTATTCTGATGCTGGAAAATTGATGGAATGGACTGGGATAGACTCCAGCATCCATGATGGATGAATGGATGGATTTTTTTTTATTTTATTTTTTTTACTTTTTCATCAAATTTTCTTAGTTTGGATAAAGCAGGATCAATCACTCAGACAATATTAATTTATGATGAACCTTTCAACCGTAGCATACATATTTTAAAAAGCAGCCAGTTCTAGAAGATAAGATGACATCAGTAAAGTACTAACTCCATGTCAAAGGTCAAAGTATATTCAGCACATTACAATCTGAATTTATCCCAAAACATAAAGGTAAGCCATGATGAAGGACCCTTTCATTTATGATTATGACAAAAAAGGTCAGAAGAGTGTAAGGCAAAGGAAATGTGATTCAGCTGTAAGAAGTGAAGTCAGTTCATTTATCTGTATGAAATGTTTTAGAAAAGGATCAGAGCAGCTACAAATAATATCTTTCAAAGTGATCTGATGACATGGGGTCCCCAGCCAAAAGGGCCACACACTCTGCCAGATCACTCCAGAAGTAGCCAATAGGAAGCCCTGATGTGTTTGGTGTCATCCCTCCCAGATGTGAATTCCAAGAAACCCACAAGGTACACAAATACAGATAGAAACACAGCTCAGATTTACAGTGGCTCTGTGTGTCAGTGTGGATGTATGGAAGAGAGGAGACACAAAAAGAGCCTCTGTATTTAAAGATGAATGCACCTTTCTATCATATACTGCCACAGTGCATCCAGTTCCGATCTGTCAGCATCTTCAAATGTCTCCAGGGCTGCTATTTCACATGGAGGTGGTGCTCTCACACCGCTGCATGTGGAGCTTTGTCTCACTCTTGTGGACGACTGGAGTACTCTGAGAACACTGTGTGGCACAGGAAGAACTTCTGGTCCTGGAGGGCCACACAGGCCTGCATGGTCTCAATGTCTCCACCTGAATTTAATGAATTTGCTTCTACTAAAGTCAGCAGACAGCCTGGAAACAAGTCACCGTTTTAAAATCAAGTGTTTTGAAGCCGGGACACGCTGAGACCATGCAGGACTGCAGCCCTCAAGTATGAGATTGAAAGTAAAGCTTTTGACATGAATTGAAACATTTGAAGGACGAGAATGCAACATGTAATTTATTGATATTTTTTAATGCATCAAGTACTTATAAAATCACCCAAAAAGTAGGATTTTTTGTTTGTTATTTTTTTCAGAGAACACAACACCAGAAATACAAAAGCAAAGCAGAGAAAACTGAACACATCTGACTGACATGGCATCAAAATCCTCAAGTCTGCAGGGAGTCGTCTTGTCATCATTTGGTCTGTAAAAGAAACAAAACACAGGAATGTCTCAGCTTATTGACCAGAAGCAACTGTCAAGCTGAAAGAAAAGGCAGAGTCTCACCTTAAACATGGTCGCAAAAACACCGTAGACAACAGAAATAAGGAACAGGATGAGGAAGGTGAAGGCCATGTGCACAGTTTCCACGCCTATATCTTGGCTCACTTCAGCATGGACGATGTGATCTAAAAAATCACACTGCTCCAGGGTGTCTGTGATCAAATGTTTTGTTTGAAAGTTCAAAAGTGATTTTGTGTCTGGCGTGCACTGTTAAATATGCTGTTATATCATCTTCTGGAAAACATTGGATGAATGGATGAAGTCTTACCTGGTCTGGATAGATTGAGGAGCTTTGTAAAGCTTGCATGGGTCACCTTGCAGGTGAACACCACTCCTGGTAAGAAGTCGATTAGAGACAGACGGAGGTGGCTCCGAATGCTAAATCTTCCATCTGCACCTCTTTGTGGCTCACTGGTATTGTAATCACGCAATTCTGAGGTTCCATCACGAAACCAGGTGATGTTGATGGCTTCAGGAGTGAAGTCAAAGGCAAGGCACACAAGTTCATTAGAACTCTGAAGCAAGAGGACTGAAGGTTCACTGAGGGCCACTGGAGCTGAGAAAAGAAGCAGAAAAGCTTTTTATTGTTTTGGACTCATTCACATGTGAGCAAACAAAAATGAACAACTCACCCAGAACATCCTTCATGGTGCTTCGAAAAGGTGTTTCAGATGATTCATGGATGACAACGCAAGAATACACTGGTGTGTCCAGACTTTTGGATACGTTTAATTTACTGCTCATGGAGAAAGAGCTGCTCCTCGTGTACTTCCACACTGGACCATTGACGTACCGAGAGGACGGAAGTTCCTTTCCATTCTCCTCCCAGTAGACTAATATATTGGATGGGGAAAATCCAGAAACTTGGCAAACAACCGTGAAGATATCTGACACTGACATCTCAGAGGCGGTTGGTTGAATAATCTTCACTGTTGGTGGGAGCAGATCTTGACAAACACAAGAAGACAGAAACCAAGGATCAGTTGTTTTTTTTCTTTGAACTGTATCTGTTAGTTTATCATGAGAACAAGCAAGTTTCTCAGCCAAGATTCTATTTTTACAATGAACAATCATATTTTTACCACTACCTCTGCTTTTGCTGATACGGGCCTCGTAGCCTTTGTTGGAACATTGATGTTTTCCCTCACAAGACACTTGTTTATATGCATGCCAATCCTCTGCTGACACACCAAAGAAGCTCTGCATCGTCTCTGTCCCATTGCTGTGGCTCTTTGGTTGCTGTTGATGAACATTTTGTCGAAAATACTCGCTATTGTCAACCTTCCAGCTGATGGAGAAGTCTTTAAGGTGGTGACCCACCAGAAGGCAGGTGATATTCATCAGAGCCTTTTCTTTGCTCCGAAGCTGCTGCAGTGGCGGTCCATGAACATAAACCTCAGCAATCTGAGAGGATGCTGGAGTAACTGAAGAACAAATGCAAAGAAAACTGCAACATCAGTCAAATGGAAATAGAGAAACGATTGTGATGAGATATGATTCAGAAGTGGTGAGACTGTATTGATCATTTCCTGACTAATGTTGAGTGTTGTCGGGTTACCTGAGCAGACACTGATACTCTTGTTGACTGCTGTGTTGAGAGACTTGTCAGAGACTTGACAAGTGAAGACGTTCCCACTTTGCCAATCTGATCGCAGGACTTGAAGTCGACTGGTCACTGCTACACGCCCATCTGCACTCATGGTGATGGCGCCTTTTGTTGAGGAAGAGCTGATCTGGAGCTCAGGCAACCATTTGATTTGAGGGTCGAAGCCACTTCCAGAGCATGAGAGTGTTTGTGAATCAGAGTCCTGACTGAGGATCAGAAGAAGTTCCACTGATGGATCCACTAAATGAGAGATAAATCAGAAAACTGATGAGTGAATACATTGATTTAAACAGACAAATATATTTATGAATACTCCACTCACCAAAAATCTTGCCAATAGATTGGGATGAGCTGCTGCTGGAAAAACCTTGATTCACCTTGCAAGTGAAACTTTGGTCTTTTTTCCAGTATTTTTCAGGAACATTGAAGTGTTTGGTCACTGAATGAATGTCTGAGGCTTTGTGAAAATCAACATATTGATTGTCAGAGATGTCAACTCCATTGGCCTGAATTGTGATGGAGAGATCATGTGAGGAAAGTTGTGTGATTTCACACTTGAGCACAGTACTGTTTCCCTTGAGAAGATCTGGAAGAGATCTGCTTATCATCACCACTGGAGCAGGAACTTCAGGCTCTGAGAGATAAAGACGGCAGAAAACAAAGAACACAATGAATCAATAAGTCTCTTCAGCAGTGTCTGATTTTCAGGTTGAAAGGTGATCTTACCTGTGATGTTTTTGGTCTTTTCCACAGATGAAAAACATGCATGTTCAGCTCTGCATGTAAGATGTTTCAGCTGCTTCCACTTTGTTGAAGGAACAGTTACTTCACTTGTTACATAACTTGTGTTGGAGGATTGGGAAACAGTGTTACTTGGTGCAACTTGTTCGTTCAAAAGCCAGGTCACCTTGGCATCAAACACAGTGCTGATCAAGCATGTGGCTTTCACATCAGAGGTAGCCGTCATCACAGTCTTGAAGCTGGGAGTGTCCAGGATCATAGAAGGAGGAGTACTTGCATGCACTGAGGAAAAACAATAAATGACATGAACCATAATCACTCAGTTCATCACAAAGACATTATCTGAATAGATTTTATAAATGCAATGATTTATTTTCAGTGTATTTAATGAAGAAGTTCACATTCATACTTACTCTCACAAATACTTGTTGTTTTTTCATATTCACTTCCTTCATGAGTGGCCTTGCATGTGAAACTGCTGCCTGTTGTCCACTCTGTGATATTTGGCTCAATCTCACTGCTGAGGCTGAAGGTTTTTTCTCTCCCTTCCATACTTTGCAGCTTTAATTCGTTTGGAACAATATTCAGGGGTTGTTGGTCGTGTTGCCACTCCACACTCAGTTTGTCTGGATAGAAGCCACTGAGAGTGCAAATCAGTCTGACTGCTGAGTTTCCCAGTTTACCTTTCCAGACAGGGTACAATGTGATGTTTGGTGAGACGATCCGTGGTTCTGAGACAAAGAAAAGATGATTGTGTCTTCACCATGCTTCACTGCACATGTGGGTTATGAACAATAAACATTAAATAACTTGACCAAAGTGATACATACCTTCATATTTTGGTGAGTAATGAACCGTTTTAGGTGTAGTGTGTTTGTGTTTGGGCCAGATGGCAGAGTTTTACTTTTACATAGTTTGTGGTGTAATAAATTCAGGTGGAGACAGGACTGGAAGTCTGTTACACAGATGTTAAACATGATAGGGCGGAGTGATCAGGGCAAGCGGCCAGCGGAAGGCTTCACAACACCCAGGCCCCCATGAGTACTGAAATAAACAGAAGTGAAACAATGCAAGGAGCAACGGAGCACAACAGACAGCAGGTGTGAGGCGTGGCGTGCCAGGAAGAGAAGCAAAAAGCACATTTAAATACGTCTTGACAGTACACAGTTGTTATCAGAAAGCCTTAACGGAGCTTTGCATGACTTTGGCTGAAGGTTTTAGTTCTCACATGCAGTAATAATAGTCAAAAAGTAACCAACTGTAAAGATTCTCACATTACACATTGAGTTTCACACACACTGTTGCTTCCATCTGCTGGAAATAAACACAACATATTATTTACAGAAATACAGAAAATCAATTTCTATCTTAATAAACAACTCATTTTACAACTACATAAAATACAGTGAAAGAGAGAATAAGAAGCCACATCATTTCTGGACTTCATTTGAACCTTTTATTTGAAGAAGGCAAACAAAGACATAAAAAGCAAAAAACATCGCTGTAACTACTTACATGATAATAGGAATTTGTCAGAGAAATGATTTATGATATATACTTCCTTAAGTTTTCATGAAACAGATATGATCGTACTCCTTGTTTCATTTAACCTGAAAAGAGATGTTTTGAAAAAAGATAAGAAAATTGCAAAATCAAGTGTAAATGGACAATATCACTTACTATACATATTACATATAGGCGTGATGGTGTTCGTAATATCAGCCCAAAATACAGTAATTATATAAGAAGTAATATTATTGAAATTGTAAGGAAATCTCAAGTAACGGTCAATACGAGTTTGCACATTTTACCTCTTGGCAAAACAAAAATATTTTATCTTTTTTTGCAAATGTCAACAGCATCAAAGTGTATAAGATGAGTGCTGTAACTGTGCATGCATCATTTATTGTTGAGAATTCTTCATTAGAATTAGAAGTGAAGGAAGAATGAAACTGTTGGATTTATAGGATGAATAATTACCGAGAATGGAAATTTGTTTCACCACATTAACAAAGCAGTTCTGCTTCAAGATGTAGTTATGGAAAATATTTTGTTTTATAGATATGATTAGGTTGCATTTCTTTTTGTCAGTGTTTAAAACCATCAACTGTGAAGACTTTTTCTGATCCATATCTGTGCTTGACAATATAAAATGACTTGTACCTTGATCGCTGTAGTTCCAATAGTGAACAGCAGAGTGAGGAGGAAGAGGATGATGAAGGTGAGGGCTGTGCTCGCCATGTTGTCCTCTTCTACCCTCTCAGCATCGTCCTTGTTTGTTTCAATCAGGCGCTCTAAATGTAGAATATAGTCATTGTTTGATTAATACTTGCCACCATTTAGATCTTGCTTTAACGAACAGCTTGTGTGAAAATGATTCTTCACATGGGAATGTTGTCGTCAGTGTAGAATTAAAAAGAATAAAGATAAGAGAAATGCTCAGTTGTATTTTAGGAAGTATGCACGATAAGTCTCATTTGATTTCATCATCTTAAAAACACAGTGTCAGTGGCATTAGGTTCATTCTGCCTGCAGTGATCCTGACTTGCTTTAGAAATTGATAAATATTGGTGGTTTGCTTCCCTTGGCTTGTACTGGAGTTTCTTCATTGTTCGACTCAGAAACAGCCGAGGTCGAGTCAAACTGTTGATTGTATGTGGAGGGATGAAGGACCCAGTAGAGCAAACAGCCACACACACAAGTCACAGAAGCAGTGCTGCTGCACTATTCATGAATAATATGAAGATAAATGGGACTGATTGGATCATTTTCTGAAGCAGGTGAAGAGATATTGGCAAAGATTTTTTTTTTGTTGTTTCAGAACTCAAGCCAGATAAAATCAGTCTCTCTCTATGTGTCTATCTCTATATATTCAAGTATCAATGGCACAATAGACATACAAAAAACAGTCGCACACACAATATTCAGGTTGAAGAACGACATAACTGCACTTAACAAACATGAACAAACATTAAAGGATTTGCAAAGATTTTTTTTTATTTTGATTTTGAATCTGCAGTGAAAACACACAAACACATTGTAATATCACAAGCAACAAACATGAACATCCAAACAACAGAGGACACAGCGAGACAGAAGGAAACATCTACTGGGCCTTGCACGTGTCGGGGACATTCATGCTGAGGTTCACCACGTTGTTCTTTTCAAATGTTCTGTAGCCAATTGATCTGACAATGGCTTTTGTTGTGTTGACCAAGGACTCGTGGTAAACGACACAGCTATACACAGCCTCACTGTCACTCCACTGGTCAAAGCTCAGTGTTAACTGGCCGTAAGCAGAATACGATCCTTTGCTTTCTACAGGGCTGGTGGTGTTGAAGTCATATTCTGAACCTGCTTCCTCATCGTTAACAAGCCAAGAGACAAAAACCTCCGGAGGAGAGAAGTCTTTCACAAAGCAAGTCAGGGTCACCCTTTCTGTTTTAGGATGTTCAACTGGTGGCAGCATAAACACTGAAGGCCGCTGACATTGTTTTCCTGCAAATATAAAAAAATCAATTAGATATAAAGAACAGAGGAAAGTACCTTATGTTCCCAAGAGAATATTTCCCAAATAATAAAAACCGAGGTAGTTTGTGGAGTGACAAGTGGAAGGAAGCACTGTTTTTACTGGACACTTGCAGAGCAGTTTTCTTACCGATGTCCTTTTGGTACTCTTTCTTCAGTGGCTCTATCATGTTGTCATGCTCGACCACACAGAAGAATCCTGTCCCCTGGCTCCATTCCTCATAGGTGATGTCAATAGTATGGAAAAGTGTGCTTTGCTTTCCCTTGCCAGGCTCCAGCTGACTGCCAGCTATTTCTTTTCCGGAGCTGTTCTCCCAGAAAATCTTTTCCACTCTTCCCTTGTTTACCTTGACTTCACAGGTCAGAGTTCCTTTTCTGTTCACAGACATGTTTTCAATTGAGGGACCTTCAATAGTTACTTCCACATCTGCTTCTCGACACCCATCACCTAAAAAGTGAATAAAAACGTGACCTGAATGAAAAGTGTTCATCATGGAAAGTGAACCAACATAAATGATTAAAAGAACATGTCATGGTGTACTTACAGGTTGTGGTGGATTCTTTGTAGGTCACAGATTTGCTGATATTGTCTTTCCCTTTCCTCTCAAACACACATGTATATGTAGTACCTTTACTCCACTCATCGGGCTCAACACTGAGAAAACTTGATGCGCTGTACAGTGTGGTTTCATTCCCCGCTCTTCCTGCAGAAATGGTCTCAATCTTGTCTATTTTGCCAGTGATTTCTCCTGTATTTTTCTGCCATGTTATGTTGTGTTCCTTTGGAGCAAAATCTTTGGCAATGCAGGAGAACGTAACCTCATTGTCCTCTTCAGAGAAACACACTTTAAGAGTTGGTTCAATATATTTCACCTCTGAAAAACAAACATACACACATATGTATGCAGAAGCTGGAAGGAATATAGATATATATGCAGAAGCTGATCATGTGTCACAGTGTTCATCAAATCTGGATGAACAGAAGTGAAAAGATGACTGAATATGCAACTTGCACATGCATCCATGATGCTGCTCAAATAAAAGCTTTCCTTTAAAAATTAAGTGTCTTTTCCATTAAATGAGAATTGATTGAAGTTGAAATGTATTCAGATTGTGATGCTTGCTTCTGCATATACATTCACTGTCAAGCAACATGAACATAAATGTTATTTAAATGGTGTTAATGTACAATCCATATTGAAGCAGGCAGACACCAGGAGAGAACTTGGAGCAGTGCAGAGAGATGAAAAAGGAAAGAATCAAATATTATTCTAAGACAGAGTTTGTTAGTGAGGGGAAAAAAGAAAAAGGAAATGTTTTGTCCGTCTTATTCCACCTGCAGTAATGAAGTAGGTCTTTTAGTGGTGAAACGTATTATATTGATGAATACTAATAAATTAGGTTGTATCACTCTTTTATGTAAACCAAAGATTAATCTGTTCATTTATCAACACATGTAGATTTGACACAATAAAAAAGTACCACCTGTACTCAATAATATTTCAGATCATCCACTAAATAGGATAATAACTTTTTGAAGATGTTTGACAAAACTTATCAGAAATAATTGTCACACATGTTTGTGTAATTCTGCAATTCAGTGAAAAGTCCATGTGAACAGGCCTGCCATGCAGTTACACTCAGTCAGTTTTAAAAACAATCATATTTTCCTTAGCTGGAGACTTACCAGGGAAGACAAAAGCACCCGGGGATTGCCCGGCAGGATGACTGGCCAGACATTTGATGCTGTCCAGCTTGTTCCAGTCTTCTCTTTTCACCTGGATTTGACTGATGCCAGTGTAAGTTTCTCCTCTCTGGACTGCAGGATACTGGAGGAAATCAGTCAAGGCCGTGTCGCTTTTGGTCCATGAGAAAGTGAGTGAGGCGGGAGAGAAGCCAGTGGCCAGGCAGGCAAGAGTGAAGGTGGTTGCACTGTCAGAGCTGCATGGACTCAGAGGAAACACCGTTGGCCCAGTAGAAGTGGCTGGAAGCAAAAGAGGAACACGAAGAAGAGAAATAAATTATACGTGTGTGTATTATGTGACAATGCAGATTTATATTAGGCCAGTTTCATTACACAGTCACAGTTAAAACAACATGAAAGAAATTCAGAATGTTGAACATGATAAATGTCCTCCAAACACACACTGACACACTTCCAAATCATTCAGTAAACATGGAGACGACAACAACTGAACAAAAAAATGACTTAAATAAAACCTTTCCATTAAAAGTGTAAAACAGTGCAGTTTCTTTTCACAGTTATGACAGTAAAGAAAAAGATGGAAAAAAACAACAACAAAATAACAGTATCCCATATTGCAGAACACCAGTTATCACAATTAAAACTTAGAAAACACAATTTAAAAAAAAGTTATCAGAAAAGAAATGACTGATAAAACAATGAACTTCTCAATAAAATTATAATTTCTTTTCCTTTTTTTTTTTTAACAAAGAATCAATGAAGGAACAGGGATTGTTTCAACAGATTCAAACCAAAACACATCAACTGAGTTCACGGTATTTTATCATCAACATGCATGACTTTAAATTAACTTTAGAAGTTGTGTATGAGATATAATAATTGTCTTACCTGATGAAACTGTTACGGTTGTACCCTTTCCCCAGTAGTCGAAACCATAGCCATAGCTGTAGCACAGTGCTGAATTTACTCAGCCTGTAGTACTAAAAGCCCATTTACTAACTTTAACTTTAAAAAAGTCCACTTTAAAGTTTAATATATTAAGTGCACTAATATAACTAACTTTGATCTTATTTTAACAATTATGAGTGTAATATTTCTGTCAGAATTCAATATAACAAATTAGACATTTCATGTTACACATGAAAATTTCGTTCTTTTTCTTCTTACCTGATGACTCTGTCATCAACTTAAACTAGAATTTATTAAAAAAAAAATGACTTACCAGTGTTCATTTTACCTTTTTTCCTTTTTCTTTAGAAAGCATTATCACAATATACCTCTCAACAACAAAAACATGTCAAATAAAGATTTGCCACCGAGGTTTAAATGTAATGCAAACAGAGTAAATATTACATTGTCATCGTAAACGATATAATGAAGAAAATGATATTTTACCTTTTGTTACAGTCACCGTTGTTCCTTTTCCCCAGTAGTCAAAAGACCAGTCATCACAGTTCTGAAAGTCTTTTGGTACTTATAACAAAAACTCATGATGGTTTTATGAATCTCTCTCATATATTTAGTTTTTGGTGATATCCAGAGAGAATCTTCCACAAATTATAATTCATAGAGGAATATTCTGATGCACTTGTGCCACAAGGTTTAATTTAGTTTTTACAAGACATCACTGTTTTTTTTTTTTATCTCTTTTTGGAATAACTTTTTGTCAATAGCAGTTTTAAGGTTTAAGAAAATTAACAAAAAAAATAATCGGACTCTGTTTTTTTCATTCCAGCATATAACTGCCTTTTTTGAATAGAAGTCAAATTATTTGCACATTTAAAAATAAAGTTTCCACAAATGTAACACATAACACATTCACATTTAGTAATTTGGCACATGGAGTCACAACTGTATTCCCAAAATGAAGCAACAATAAATGAAACAAACGTTTCCAACTGAAATTTATATAGGAAAAAGAAAAAAGACTGACTTACCAGCTTCATTTAACCTTGTTGCCACAATATACCCACCTCTCAACAACAAAAACATCTCAAATTAAATTTGCCACTGAGGTTTAAATGTCATGCAAACAGAATAAATATCACAATATCACAAAGGACATAAGGAAGAGATTATTTTTTACCTGTTGTTACGGTCACCATTGTTCCTTTTCCCCAGTAGTCAAAACCATCATCACAGTGTAACAAACCAACACTTTCAATGTACAAAAACAACTTTTGTAAGGCTCTTGACTTCACCATCTTCTAAATAAGTTAAACTTTTTTCTATTCACATTTACACATAACACAACAAAGGTTTGCTTACCTGTTTGTTACAGTATTATTATTTTGTGATCTGACATCCAAAGTGCAAACCCAAATATTTTAAAAAGCAGTTTTCTCCCCACTGAGGACCAAACATTCTCACCTGTGTATTTTTGACATTTATGACAACAATATGAGAAGAAAAAGCTTATTTTACCTGATGTGACAGTCACCATCGTTCCTTTTCCCCAGTAGTCAAAAGCAGCATCACAGTGAAAAAAGTCAATGCAACCAACATACAAAAACATGGTGGGAGCAGAAAACTTCCTCAAAGAGTTAAAATAAAATGTATAATTTTTAATCCATTAAACCTAATATGTCATCCAGCTCTGCTCATGTGGAAGATGTTTGATGTCACATTCAACATACATGCAGAAATTTAAATTAAAGACAAAATAACAGGATAACATCAAAAATGTCTTTTCAGTCCAAATAAATTAATTACTTACCAGAAGTTACTGTGACTTGAGTCCCTTTCCCCCAGTAGTCAAAGCTGTAGTCACAGTGTTACATGTCATATGACAGCCTATGACAGATACTTATTAACCTGGAAGCAGCAAGATTACAGTGATAAAATAATTCCCACCATATTATCTATGTGCATTTCTCCTGAGATGTCCCATTTCCTCTTGGTTACATAAAAGGAAGTGTGTGTGCCATCAGTTGGTGTGAACAACACTTCCTCTTTCTCAGCCCCTCTCCTCAGCTTCAGTCCCTTCAGGGGTTCAAACAACAAGACTTCTTTACTGGAGTTGAAGACAACAATGCCAACTTCAACAGGGTTAGATAATAGCCTCGTCCCATTCTTCGATTATCAGATGGATGCAGATTGATGCATTACCAAATTCATGTTACGTGGTGCACTTTGCACCAGTTCCTGTATGATGATGTCATTTACAACTTTCCTGACGAGAAATTGGCAACAATGTATCAGTTTTAAATGATGTCATCAAATAATTTTACCTAGATATTGAAATTGGCATCTATGCAAACTCGATGATGACATGAAATAGAACTTTCCTGACAGGAATTGGCAACTTTGTTTTTTTTTTTTTTGTTTTTTTTTTTTTTTTTCCCCACAAAAGTCACCGTGTTGTCTTGCTGGGTGTTAGATTAATGACTGGCTGTATTAGGTCTCTCCTTGAAGAAAAGGCCACAAGGTCACCAGTTTAGTGTTTAGTTATTGTCAAGTTCCTTTAATTATTTAGCACTATTCATTGAAATAATCATATTAATCATACAGGGTGAGCCAGACTCAGAGTTGGGTTTCAGGTCAGTGACGTCACACAGGCAGCAATGTGTGTGTTGAGACCAGGGTTGGGAGGGTGACTTTAAAATTGTAATCCGGTACAATTACAAGGTACTTGTCAAAAATGTAATTAGTAACTTACTCTAATTACTTCAATAAAAAAGTAACGTACCAGATTACTTTTAGTTACTTTTAGATTACTTCACGAGCAAGCATAAAAATAAAGACATCGACAAATACAAAACAATGTGTCATCCTCAGTGTATTGACAACTCCACACAGTAAACACTAAATGCTCTGAGTGTCATGAACTCTGCTGAACTCTGTGTGTTCAGCCCCAATTAATACCAACAACATGACGTCCTCTGAACCTACTGAGAATCTGACTTTCTTTCTTTCTGACTCAGGATCAGCTTCATCAGTTCAGACTGTGTTCCTCCAGTTGTTCCACAGAACAGCATCAGCATCAGGAGCCGCATTGACAGTGTTAACACACATTTATATTATATACTCAGTCTGCTGTGTGGCTGTACTGCTGTAGTGAGGAGCAGTGCTTTGTGTTCAGGTATGCCATGCTCAGTATTTTTTTTTTCAACAGTTCAGAGTTGATTTATTCCTCAGTGACAGAAGGAAACATGCAGTCTCCAATCAATCCTCCATCCAGGCTGAAGATATTATTGCCTCCATCAGATTCTTCTGAGTTCAGCCTGGTGAGGCTGTGGTTCTCAGCAGCAGGTTACTGACAGGTTAGCAGGCTCATAACACTTTAGCTTCACTGTGAGTTCAGGTGTGTTTGATACCTGTAGATGTTTCTTCAGGTTTGATGTTCAGTCCCTGGATGTTGAGACCGTTTTCACAACTGGGAGGCAGGATTTACAATGTACTGAGAAGTTCTGGGTCTCATCTGACTTAAATTCAAAATGCCTAAGTTTCCAGCCAAAGAATGAGTTTCTCTCTCTGGAGCAGCCATGACTCCAGCAGCAGGTGGTAAAATCCACGACATCGCGGGTTGTTTCATTCACGGTTAAACATACCAGTAGAGCGGGAGGCTGCTCCAAGACAGCGGTCGATGCGGCTTCTGTCATTTATATATCTATGGCGTCTATTGTTTACAGATCTATGATGTGGCGGTTGTTGCCGGAAAGTGTCACAATGTCTGTATACGACGCGCTGCCGGTGTTCCACCGTCAGAGAGTTTTGTTTTTTTTTCTCCTCTCCGTTGTCCGGCTGCTGCACAATTTAGCACGGGCGGGGCGCCCAGACTTAAAAGGTTTGGCGGACACCCTGGTGGGCTATGAGACCGTCATTGTGCAGCTTCAGTATAGGTAACCAAGTGCTAATGGTACACTAAAAATGTGGTATGACTCATTAAACTAGCATTTATCGCCGACGTTCGGAGCGAATGCTCATGAGTCATCGGAAGTTGCAAATATGGACTTTCACAATAAAGGCACTCTGCCGGTTCCTCCACTGGAAGTGACATATTAGTAATGGTGACTTAACAAGTTGAAAGAGAACCAGCTGAAGCAGGTGGAGTGATGTTGGATTGTAATCCCTTCGAAAACAAACTTCATTGCTGCTGTTTAGACAGACTGGGTATAATAACAGACGAAGTTTATTGTGGATGTGTTTATCTTCAGTTGTATTTTGTTGTTTGTTAAAACCACACACACACACATACACACCTTTGTGGATTATGAGCACAAATAAAGTGAAGAGAAGAGGAAAACTCCAATCACTTCTGTTCCTTCTTCGAACGTGGACTGGGGCGGGTCACGGCCTGTGGGGGCCGGTTCTCTTGAGTGTGTTCATTCTTTGCCTGAGTGGGTGGGGCCTGTTCTTGGGCTCTTGGACCTTGGACCCTCTGCTCTGCTCGCGATGGGCATCCGGTGCCTGGCGTGGTCGGCGCCTTCTGGTCTTAGTCCGCTGGGCCCCAGCTCCCGTGTCTGCCAGGGGTCCCGGCCGGGGCCTTCCTCTGCCCACTTCTGGACCGGTGCATGGACGTCTGCCTGGGGTGGCGGCTGGGATCTGGGCTCTGGGATTGTCGCCAGTTGTCTGGGCACTAAGGGCCTTTCTGGCGTGCTTCTGGTCTTCTCAGAGGTCAGAGGTCAGAGGTCACATCTGTATGAATACAGTTACATTGCTTGATCACGCTGATTTTTTTTTTTTTTTTTTGATAAATATTTTTATTGACATTTTTAGGTCACACACAACAAACATCAGAACCCAGAACACTTCCCCCACAAACATTAAAACACAAATGCAGAAGGCATGCATCGAAAAACCTCAAGGCAAAACAAAGATATCAGGCAAGCAGTGGCAAACTAAAAGTGAATGTGTCCAGATATTTCAGTCCATGCTAGTCCATATAGACCCTTTCGTCGGGCCTGGAACCCGTCGATCACGCTGATCTTAAATCAGTCTTCATATCCTTCATGTGGACTCGGTCACCTTGTTGGCTTGTGGGGTGTTCGACTAATGGCGATCTGTATTAGGTCTCTCCTGATGCCTTGGTTTGTAATTTGACACCTGGATCCTCACCTTGCACCTTGCACGTCCCAGTTGTGCCTCCTAACAAAAATCTGTAGGATGTTCTTTGTTACATCTCTGTGCAGTCACACTGGCCGGTCGTCAGAGTGTCGGTTAATTGAAGGATCGTCGAGTCTTTGCACTCTCTTCCTTCTCTCCTCTCTTTTTTGTTCGCTTGTTTGTTCCCTTATTTGTTTCCTTCACATTCTTCCTGTATTTCTGTCCCCAGGTCAGGTCCAGAAAAGTCATGTATCAGTATTCAAAATAAATAAAATAAAGTAAGAAATCATACAATCTTTAGAGCTTTATGTCTATAAGCTCCTCTTGGAAGAGCAAATCTGTCGGGCAGATGGAGGCAGCCAGACCTCCATACTGCTGCTTTGATGCTGGACAGTGCAGGTTAAAAAAAAGAACTTGCACTATATTTTAGATGCATGTTTTTGCATTTGTTTGTTTGAGTTTTATCAGTGTTTATTAGGGCTGTCAACTGCTTAAAATATTTAATCGCGATTATTCGCATGATTGTCCATAGTTAACTATTGATTAATCACAAATTGATCACACAGTTTTGTCAATGTAAATGTACATTAAAGGGAACACTTTCAAGTTCTTAATAATCTCATCAACATGGGCGTGGACAAATATGCTTGCTTTATGTAAATGTATGTTTATTGTTGTTGTCACAATCCAGAACAATGTCTAATACTGTCCAGCATCATCTCCAAATAACCTCGAACATTTTGCAGGCTCAAAAAATAGCCTGGAAGGACATTTTGACCTGAACGGAACATCATTTAGTAATAATCTGACTATGTGGTGTCCAACCAACTAAATTTTCAGTTTTTCAAACATTTTTCAACACAAACTGATTGAGCTTATGCATCACAATAACAGACTCCTGAACCAGCAAGTCCTTTTGGTCAGGAATAGAAGAGAATTACCTGGAACCTTCATAAAAGAAAAAAATGGCACAGCCTCCTCATTCCTCCCTGCTCCCCATCCAATGTGTTGTTACCTCAGACATTACATACGGAGATGCTGCATGCATGCGGCGGCCATCTTGTGGAGGTGCCACTCACTGCCACTCATGATGTATTTGACGAATTATGCCTGAGTTTTCCACACTGCTTCTCCTTCTTCTTCTTCTTTTGTTTTGGCGTATCACAAACAGCTTTGAGGTGCTGCCACCTACTATACAGGAGTGTGCAGTATCACATCACATGTCTCTCAGTCTCCCAAACTACAGTGCAAGATGAGGGTCACAAAACACGCATCAAATAAATTAGTGGCGTCAATAGGAATTTTAATTAACTCATGATTATTGATTTAACTTTGATAGCATGACAGTATCTGACAGTATTTATACTTGTTTGAGTGCTCTGGTTATTATTGGGAAGAGGGCTGGGGTCCGGGGTACATTGAGGCATGAATGAATGAACTGAGGGAATGAGCGTCCTCCTCGCCAGCTGCTCATACTGAAGCCAAATGAAAACATTGGGATTCCTGAGAGTTACGCCAGTGTTGGGATTCATGTCAAAAAAATTCTCAACTCCACTCTTGAATACAGTTTATGAGGATCCACCCTCAAAACACAGCTGCATCTCTTTTTTTTTCTTTTTGACTATATGCGACATTCTGTCATAAACAGCCGTGTCCCCTGATGGCCCATCTGGGAGCCCTTTTGGTTCCTCAGGTACTTGTAATGTTATCCTTTTTCTTGACCTTTCCCAATCCGACTTACCCTTTTCAGGACTGACCAACTCTCTACAACAGACACGGTTATAACTGCCCAGGTGTCTGTTGATTATTTTTTGAAAAGGAAAAGAAGAAACATGCATACATTTTAAGACATGGTTTGTCGCCACACATCATATGCCTTGTTCACACAGGTTACAACAGCATTTCTCGTACATGTGTGTGATTGTACCTACACATAGACATGCATAATATGGAAGGTACTCGGTAATTGTTCAACAAAACTCACACTGCCAACATTGTTTTGGAACAATTTGAGACTGCTTTCTGTATTCAGTTTACTCTCACCTTAACATCCTTCATATTGCAGCCTGGATGAATTCCTTTGACCTGTGTGGTGACATGCTGTACATTTTCTACCAGTCTGTTGTTGCAAGTGCTGTTTTCTTTGGGGTTGTCTGTTGGGGTGGCAGTTTGACAAAAGGAGACAGCAGTCGGCTGGACAGACTGATAGGGAAGTGTGCATCTGTGATGGGGAGGAAGGTGGACTCAGTTGGAGCAGTCTTGGAGAGGAGGATGAGGGCCCTAATGCAGGGTATCTTGAGGAACTCCAAACATCCACTGCACGACACAGTCGCAGCTCAAAAGAGTGGCCGGAGTAACAGGCTCCTGTCATTGCGCTGCAGAACCGAGCGCTTCAAGAGGTCATTCATCCCCTCAGCAATCAGGCTGTCAAACCGAGTACATCAGCACTATTTTATTTTATTGTACTTTTGTTATTTATTTGCGTGCATATGATTTGTGTGTGCTGCTGGACGTCTGAATTTCTCCCTTTGGGAGATTAATAAAGTTTAATCTGTCTGTCTGTCTGTCTGTCTTCATAGGGGTTGCAGGTTGTTGGTTATAATGGCCATGTTTACATGAGAATTTTGATTCCCAAGAAAACTTAATTCCACTTTAAATGACCTTGTAAACGCCTAATACTGCATGAAGAATTATTATTATTAATAGTGGACATGTCAATGCCACTTCATCTCCCTGTCGAATCAGAATCCTTTCAAGCCGAAGTGCTAAATCGGAATTAAATCAATTAAAAAAAGGTGAATAAACCTGTTTTTCATGTAAACCTTATTTCGTAATTAATATCCCAATGCAAATGAAAAGAAGAATACTTTAATTTGGAAGATTCTTCAATAATTATGAATTAAAAAACATCATGTAACCGTGGCAAATGACCTCTTCTGCAGGGGCGCCGAAAAGGGGGGAAACAGGGGAAGGATTCTGGGGGCCCAGAAAGGCCCCTGATAAAATTGTAATACTGACAAAGTGAACAGGGCACTATCTTTTCTTTTCTTTTCTTTTCTTTTCTTTTCTTTTCTTTTCTTTTCTTTTCATGGGACCCAAACTCCCTGGTGGCTCCCCTGCACTTCTGCATCTATTTCTTCAGTTCAAAATGATTCGACCAAATCCGACACAGCTTTGGTGTTGAAAACAAAATTGCCAATCAGATAACAATTTGAAAGCTGAAGCCAGATGTCGGTTTCATCATTTGGTTTCTGGCTGTATTCGAGGCACCTGTGAGTTTGGCTGGTTACATGATCAAAGTAGACTTTTAATCTGAAAAATTTAGGCTTTGACCACGAGATTGACAAAGGACAAACTGGACACCTGTCCAGGGCAAATTCTACTCCTTGAACTGGACAAAACAGATCATTAGATAAACTGATTACTGCAAAGTGGTCAGGACGGCACTCACAGCATTAATATATTGACAAAAACAAATTTCACCATCAATGATTATTTTTTTCTTTACCCAGAAGAGTCTGCATTTGAATGTCAATGTTAACGTCATCTTTATGTATATAGCATATTTAAAAAGGACCTATGGCCAGCTAAAGTGCTTCCCAGTAAATAAAATAGAACAGTAAAAGGTCAGCTGGTCAGCTGACCTCAGGGCTCTGGACGGCCAATGAACCTTAAGGTCTGATAAATAATTTGGGGCCAGCCCGTTCAGCGACTTAAAAACAAATAAAAGAATCTTAAAATCAATCCTGAACCTACCCACAAGCCAGTGGAGTGAGGAAAGCACCAGAGTTCTGTGGTCCTGTTTTTTAGTTCCAGTTAGTAGGCGAGCGGCTGCATTTTGAACTTGCTGCAGGCGGTTCAGTTCAGACTTGTCCATGCCCACATACAAGGAATTACAATAATCGATGTGCGATGAGATAAAAGCATGGGTGGCTTTTTCTAGATCAGGCCTGCTTAGATATGGCTTGACTTTAGCGAGGAGCCGAAGCTGGAAGAAGCTGGCCTTCACCACTGCACTGATCTGCTCATCAACTCTGATTGCCCCATCAATGATAACAGCCAGGTTTTTAGCCTGTGGTCTTATGTATGGTGTCAGTGGGCCAAGGGAGCTGGCAAGGACCTGGACCTGACTGAACCACAATGATTTAATCTGACTGAGGTAAATTGTCAATTTTACTTCAATTTTATTGTTTTTCACTGCTTAAAGCGATACTTCAACATTTTGGCAAATTGGCCCGTTTAGCGCAATTCATTAGTCATTTCGAACAGTATACTTACTTCTTTTGTGAGGGCGAGCTGTTGTTTATTCAGAGTTGAGTCGGGGAAGGTTTTCAGGACGGACACAATGGAAGTGGATGGTATTTTGGTTCCCCCTCGTCAAACTCATCAAATACACAATCCAACAACCCCAAAACACTTTGGTGGGCAAATTATAATCCGCACATTCACTACGCTGTGAAATATTAATGCAAAATTACGAGATTGAGTTGTTTATGTGAAGATTGCTGAGACGGAACTACTTGTCTGGGCGTAGTGATTTCAAAAGAAAAAGTAGTTCCCAGTATTTGCTTCAGTGTCGTAACGCTACAATATTATTTGTTGGTGTTCCACAGCGTAGTGAATGTGCGGATTATAATTTGCCCACCAAAGTGTTTTGGGGTTGTGATATTGTGTATTTGATGAGTTTGACGAGGGGGAACCAAAATACCATCCACTTCCATTGTGTCCGTCCCGAAAACCTTCCCCGACTCACCTCTGAATAAACAACAGCTCGCCCTCACAAAAAAAGTAAGTATGCTGTTCGAAATGACTAAATAATTGCACTAAATGGGCCAATTTGCCAGAATGTTGAAGTATCGCTTTAAGAAGAATAAAAATCTCTGAGCACTGTCTGCTACGTTCAGTCATTCAAAAACACAAACAGTTGCTGAACCTCCAATGGAAGCAACTTGGGCTTCAGTATTTTGCAAAGGGACACTTTGACACATCAGCTTTGGAAGTGGAAGACAACACCCTTCCCCCACTCAGCCACAGTCGCTCAGTCTGGTGAGGATTATTGAATTGGGAGATGTGTTACAGTTTGGTCTTCCAGTCTGAAGTGTCAGTTTGTTGGCTCGGTGCGGAAGCACCTGCTGTGGTTTGGATGCTTTCCTGTGTTCCATAAATATTAAGCAGTGAGGACACTGAAAACCACAAGTCTGACATATATATCTAAATACTGATATTATCGTTTATAAGTTGAAAAGATCTGTTGATGTTTTCTGAGTGTAATATTGAAATGTTAATTTATCAGCAATTCATATTCTCCTGAGTAAATATATATTTGCTTAACTTTTTCCTCAAAATTAAAACATTATTGAATAATTCTGATGTAAGTGTGATCGTGTATCTTTTTTTTAATAAGTAAAATATAATGTTTATGCATTAAAAAAGACATGGTAAGTTTTCCTGCTTATTGTGTCTTTTGTGGTTAAAACTGAAAATAAAAGGCAACTCTGTGCTTCAGATCAGTCTTGTGGAGGTTTTTGTAATACCACCAAACACTGTGATACCAGCTCCCACTGTGCTGTACACAACACCATACACTCTGACAAAAACCTCAGTCTAACAAGGTGCATGGTCAGCATTTTCTGTTGCATCTTGACATTTGAATTTCTTTGTGCTTGAATGTAAATATTAACAAACTTAGATGCAAGATTGTTTTCAGTATTTTACCTTTTTGCAGTGTACGCAATGCAGTTGTTTATTTGTTCTGAGAATTTCTGTTCTTCTAGTATTCAGATTAAATACAACATATTTAAAAACAACATGAACAAGTGAGGATAACTATGCCATGTTCAGAGTCTGTCAGGGTCCATGTTTGTCTTGTCTATTTTTTGTTAGATTATGTTTCTGGTTTCAGGCTCCTCAGCTTCCCCCTCATCGTGTTTGATTGCTGTTCTGCCCTGATGTCTTTCACCTGTGCCTGATTGTGTGATTGTCTGCACCTGATGGCTGCTCTCAGTTGGGCTTCAGTTGGTCTGTGTTCTTCTCTGGGTGGACTGTGTTTCTCAGGGATGTTTTGTCTGTGTGTCTGTTTCTTATTAGGAGTTTCCGTCTCATACCTGTTGCTCCTGGCATTTTCAGTCTATCACCAGCCTGTGACAGTCATTGAAACATTCTCAATATTTGAACATTCTCACTGCCCTCCAAAACCCTTACTTGATACATATAATGAGCAGAAATGGACTTGTGTGCTTTTTTTTTTTCATCAATATCAGCATTTCATCAGCATTTCAGTTTCTGTTGCTGTCACTGTGACTTGTGCAAACTGATCCAACACTGTACAGCAGGAAAAAAAAATCATCTTTTTGTAAAAAATCCATGAGCTTTCACTCTCTCTTTTCACTCTGTGTCCAAAACGATCATATAACTTTAGTCAATGAGGGAATTATCTGAGGTTTTGTTTTTCATATGATGTGCTGACTTGTTGCTTCAGATCATTTGCAGACAGGTTTTTGTCCTTCCTTGTGTCACTGTGGCTCCCCGTATAGCCACACTGGCTCACACCAATACAAAAACCTGTGACTGAGTCTGTCCGGACTTATTTATTGTCTGCTGCTGTGTTTTTATTGGCAGACACTAAACATAAATTTTCATTTTTTTTGTGTCTTTTTAAAAAACTTTGTCTTTGATGTGCCTTTTGATGCTGGATTATTCTCCACTTTGAAAAGGTTTGATTTGATGAACTTTAATAAATCTGAAAAAATGTGGCGTGAAGTGCAACACTTTGTTGAAATATGTATTTTCGTGAAGAAAATGAACATTTCTTGCTGAATATTTTCTTATGTAAACAATAATGAATACAAGATCACATTCATTGATGTAGATTCAACCATACTATTGTATCTATCACTAATATAAAAACTACTGTTTGTGTATATTTTTCTTATTTTGCATTCAGACACATTTCCAGGTGAAACCAGTAACAAGCTGGTTTGGTTTGGTCTTTCTGAACCTCCACATTAACCTTTTCATTATTTTTCATGAATGGAAGAAACTGTGAGTTTTGCGAATTCAAAAATATCCTTATTCATTTCAGTTTTTTTTTTTTTCTTTTTTCTTAATTCTTTTCAATTTTTAGGCCACATGGTAGTTTGACCTCTGGTCTCCTTGTGAATATTTCTCCAATTGAAGTCTTGACTTAAAAAAAATTCTGTGTCGAGTTTGGACAGTGTCTTGGGTGTCTGTCTCACTGGTCTTTACAAACATGACAAAAGCTGAATTAAAATTTTGCTGCTGGTCTGCAAAACTCTGTATCCTTCAGACACAAAACACTTTTCCCAGAGTTGAAGTTGGAAAAGTTGATTTTCATTTTTTCAGAACCAAATGTTATGAAGAAGCTCCCAGAAAAAGGCAGGAGGCTTGTTCCTTTCTTTCAGAACAGCAGTCATGTTGTCCTGCATACTCTTGTATTGCTTTAAAAATAGTTGCCTTGTCTTGTCTGTGGGGATTAAAAGTAAAAAAATAATCAAGAGGTTAATGTTGGATTCAGACGTTTGTGTTTGCAGAAGCACCGAGGTTCATCAAAACAACACAAAAATCACCAAAAGCTGTTGGATTTATTCAGCTACATTTCAGAACCTGATTATATTTAGTTAGATTTTTGTTGTCATTAACTGTGGTGCTTTAATCCACCAAAATAAACTTAATCCATTTTGAAACTGTGCTTTTCTTGTTTCCTCTTTAGAAAATTAATATACTCAGAATATGTGAGAAAACCTCAGAATTGATGAATGCTTTGTTAATTTTCTTTATTTTTGACAGGCTGCAGAGAAATTTGCTCAGTATTGTCAGTTTTTAATGCCGCGCTGCCTTCAGATCAGTGCAGGTTTTTGTTGGATCATTAAACACTGTGGTCGTCACTCCATACACAATGACAGACACTTAGACAAAAACCTTTGCCTGATAGAATGAATCATCATTGGTTGTTACTCTCAGGGAGAAAAACATCAGACATATCTTTCTTTATTTTAGTATTTTTATTTCAGGATTTATAAAAATACAACATCAAATACAAATTATAATTGTTTTTTTTTTAATTTTTGATGAATTTCTTGGATGGTTTGCTCTGGAACTATATCACTGTTTTCAGATCGTCTGACAATATTTAAACATCTGAAGACAGTTTTATTGTAAATCTACAGGAAGCAGTAAAAGAGTGATTTTAAACATCAGAAAGCAGAAGGTTTTTGTGTTCAATAAGTTTTATTGCTGTTGGTGTTGAAGTCCAATCTTGATCAATATCATCATGACACAAAGCTCAATACATTTTATTAATTATGAAATTTTACAATTATTTTACCATGTAGTGTTTTTGCCCTCTCTTGTGAAAAGGTTTGTCTTAAAACTTTTTTTTTTGTTGCTGCCTCATGTTTGCGCACACTCAGTGGGTGTTTCATGTGTTCATCATGTATTTATTCACAGTATCTCAGCACAAATTTGATTGTGTGTATTCAACCATTTTGTCACAAAAACCTTTATCTATGTATGCATATGTCTCTGTCTAACTATGTATCTATCAACACAAGAAAAACATTAAAAAAGTACTTGACACTCAGGCCTTTAGGAGGAATGTTTGATGCTTTGTTGTTTTATTGAACAAAATAAGTTCAAAATAAAAGACTTTAGTTATAATAGAATTATTACCTTCATACACAGACAACCAATGGTGATTGCTCCAGCTAATGATGGACATTTTCATTTGAGTGAGACATTTTGGACATGTGGAGTGTGTATGGCTCTTAAAGTCTACATCCAGGCTTTCTGAAGTGACAGACATCCTCTTCTTCCATAGCAGGTTTTTATCACAGCATATATCACACTGGGCGTAGTTTGACACCGTGTTGCAACCCTGTACAGTAACTCCACCATATACACTCGCTGTCACGCCACACATATGCCTGCAGCTTAAACTCTGGATTTCATTTTAGTTTAGTCTCACATTAACAGGACACAGTGACAAATGACACTGGTGTGATTTGAGAAGAAGAAAAAAAGCAAAAAAAAAAAAAAAATAATAAAGCTTGTTTATTAAAACATGTGCATTTTTTTATTTATTTTTTTTAGGTTTGTCATCCAGAGTCTGGACGTCGCAAAAGGTGAATGTACTGAAGTCACTGTATCTCTGGTTAAACTGTACATGAGTCCCCATAGTGATCCATATTAATCCATGGTACATTAGTTTGACTGCTTTATTTTTCTTTCTAAGTGTAAATTAGCTTCAATTCAAATCATTTAGGGCTGAATGATTATTTTAAATACACTTTATTCTCTTATTTATTCTCTGAGTTTCTCATGAAACATTATTGCTCAATGATAAGTGTACATTTTCATATTTTTCAGGAAGCTTTAAAGTATGTAAGCAAATCTAAAAAAAGCTGTTTTACATTTTGGTGGTTTGAGAAGTAGTTTGGCTTCATATCATCGATGGAAACTCGGCTTCCCGTGCGTACGGTTCATACAGGATCAAGCTGACTTCCCTTGACAGGTTTTTGTAACTGTGTGATTCACTGTGTGTCACGTGTGCAGGAGGGAGGACCCACGCGCAGGCAGTCAGAGAGAGTTGAGCTGGTTTATTGTCCAGAAAAGCAGGGTAATGCAAACAAGCTGAGGTGCGGGCAGGGACACGGACAACACACACAACGAACCGACAAGGACAAGTGAGGGCTACGGGCTTTAAATAAGGTGGACACAGGTGAGGCACATTAGGGCGCCAACGAGGAAGGAGACCAGGCAGGAGAACATGAGGAACAGACAAGCAGGAGAGACAGGACATGTAAAAATGGGGAAAACAAAACCAAAACCAGTCCAGAGCGCCCCCACAAGGCTGGAGGGGTACGGGGCGTGACAGTACCCCCCTCTCCATGTGCGCCTCCTGGCGCACAAGGCAGAGGAGGGCAGGCTCGGAACGGGGACAAGACTCGGACTGGAACGGGGACAAGACTCGGACTGGAACGGGGACAAGACTCGGACTGGAACGGGGACAAGACTCGGACTGGAACGGGGACAAGACTCGGACTGGAACGGGGACAAGACTCGGACTGGAACGGGGACAAGACTCGGACTGGAACGGGGACAAGACTCGGACTGGAACGGGGACAAGACTCGGACTGGAACGGGGACAAGACTCGGACTGGAACGGGGACAAGACTCGGACTGGAACGGGGACAAGACTCGGACTGGAACGGGGACAAGACTCGGACTGGAACGGGGACAAGACTCGGACTGGAACGGGGACAAGACTCGGACTGGAACGGGGACAAGACTCGGACTGGAACGGGGAGTGCTGCGCTCCTCGGCAGCCAGCACGGAACGGGGAGTGCTGCGCTCCTCGGCAGCCAGCACGGAACGGGGAGTGCTGCGCTCCTCGGCAGCCAGCACGGTCAGGAACAGGATGGGTCGGGGCTGCACCTCTGCAGACAGGACGGACAGGAACAGGACGGGGCTGCACCTCGGCAGACAGGACGGGACGGGACAGGAACCAGGGCTGCACCTCTTCAGCCAGGACGGGTCGCCGGCAGCAAACAGGAACAGGAACGCCGGCAACAAACAGGAACAGGACGGGTCGGGACTGCATGGCGGCACACGATGGGGGGGCGAGCTTCTTTCGCCAGCGGGGGGGCCATAGGCACACGGTCCGGGGGCGAGCAGCCTCGCCGGCACACGCCCAGTGGGCGCGGGCTTTTATCGCAGGGGCGAGCAGCCTTGCCGGCACACGCCCTGGAGGGGCGCGGGCTTCTATCGCCGGCGGGGGGCCATAGGCACATAGTCCGGGGGCAAGCAGCTTTGCTGGCAGCTGCCACAGGCAGACAATCCGGGGGCGCGAGCTGCGCCGGCGGCGGCCCGAGGCAGACAATCCAGGGGCGCGAGCTGCGCCGGCGGCAGCCAGAGGCAGACGGTCCGGGGGCGCGAGCTGCGCTGGTGGCGGCCAGAGGCAGAGGATCCGTGGGGTAGGACTTACTGCCTGCTGGGTCCAGACGTGGCCGGTCCGTTCTGTCACGTGTGCAGGAGGGAGGACCCACGCGCAGGCAGTCAGAGAGAGTTGAGCTGGTTTATTGTCCAGAAAAGCAGGGTAATGCAAACAAGCTGAGGTGCGGGCAGGGACACGGACAACACACACAACGAACCGACAAGTGAGGGCTACGGGCTTTAAATAAGGTGGACACAGGTGAGGCACATTAGGGCGCTAACGAGGAAGGAGACCAGGCAGGAGAACATGAGGAACAGACAAGCAGGAGAGACAGGACATGTAAAAATGGGGAAAACAAAACCAAAACCAGTCCAGAGCGCCCCCACAAGGCTGGAGGGGTACGGGGCGTGACACTGTGGCCCCCACTGTACACTGTCTGTCATCCTCATACAAAAACCTGTCCCACTGTCTGACTGCTGAATGCTGACTGGCAGCTGGTGATGGAAGGGATTTCCTAACAAATAAAAGATGTGAGAGTTAAAGTTAAAGTTAAAGTTTTAATTTCTATAACTTCACTTTATGCATAAAGTCTTATATATACCCCTTTTATTATTGAATGTGGTTATTTGATTTTGATCTCATCCAGTACATTAACAAATCCTCCAACATGAGCTTTGCAACTGCTGAACACTCCAAAACAAAACTCAATTATTTCATGTGTTTATTAATAAAATGAACTAAATTAGAGGTGAGGATAGTGAGACTGTAATCAGGAGTTTGCAGGTTTCATTCCCACTGCTGAATGGTCACTGCTGTGGGTCCCTCAGCAAGGCTCAACAGATGAGAAAACCTCGAAATGAGGTGTCAAAATGATTGAAGTAAAGAAAAATACTCATAAAAAAAAGAATAAAATTTGATTTTACAGTCAGTTTGTGTGATATTTATCATTGATATAGTTATTCATTCACAGGGATCCTTGTTTGAAACCTGATGACCACGAGAAAAAGAGATGACTTAAGTTTTATCGTTTTTGTCACGGTGTGTAAGATGGTGTATTGAAAGTAACTGTCCCAAAAACTGTGCTGTAGCTGAACCCCAGTGACATACACTCATCTCAAAACCTCTTCCCCCTCTCTAATGGATGCTGATTTCAATTATGTTAGAATGGAACAACAAAGCTGAATTTTATTTCCATCAAAGTAAAAAGGTAGTGACTATTAGTTCTCAAAATTACTATTTATGTTTTTGAATATAGTTATAGTTCCGAGTGGTGAAGTGTGGAATTCTTCAAATCATTGCTGTATTTTAATATGATTTTCTTTCTTGTTTTCTGTCTTTTTTTAAATTAGGTGTATTGACTGTGACGGACATTGAAACAGGAAGAGACATGAGCACAATAACACAACCTAAAGTTATTTTTATATTTTATGAACACCCTCTAAAGAAGTATACATTCAAGAGATGCTTTGTTGCTCTCTGGTGACAAAGTTCACTCTGTTTTTACTAATTGATCTGGAAATTCTTTGTTTGCGTTGGTGCTCATTGACACTGATGCTTTAATTTTTCCTTTTGTATTCCTTGTAAATGTGACAGTTTTACTGATTTGACTCATCCTGAGTTTATGACCATGCAAATCCTCATGGCAGAAATGAAAGTCATCTCCTGACCAGAGCTTGTATAACAGAACAGCTTCACTGCACTGACCTCTGTTGGAAAAGCTGAAGCCGTGCTGTGCTGAGAGTGGAGTCATCACGTTTCACAGCATTGTCTTAGAAAATGCATATTTTGACCACCAGATGGCGGTTAAAGCAGGATTTCCAACTCAGTGGAGTCATCTTTCCACTGGCTGACAGAGTCCCATGCCTCAGTGGAGACAAGATCACAGTGTTGAATCAGTCAATCCTTTGTCTCCATGTCTGGCTCAGAAAGTGAAGTTATTCCTCACTCAGTTATTCTCTTGTTCATCCATAAGCTGAGTGGTTATTACAGTGGGTTAGATCACTAATGTTTCACACAACTTCAAAAACTTTAAAAATACTTATAACGTTGTGGTAATCAATGAAAAAGATCTAAATTGTATCATATATATTTTTAAATTGTGCATTTTTATACATGATTAAATTTGTATGGTTCCTGATGGATAGAGGCCAAAATTGACAAAGTAGAAGTACTTCATTACTCGAGTATACTTAAATGTTTTAGTCTATTAAATACTTGAATAAATAGTTCATGCAACTTTTGCAATACTGGCTTGTTTTAACTTCTAAGACTGAGAACTGAACAACACACAGAAAGTCCTTTGAAAAGAAAAGGCAGAGAAACGGTGGTGTACACATCGGTGATTCACAGAAAAACAACAAAATTAACTTGAATACACTTACTTTGTGTTAAAATGAACCATTGGTTTAAACTGGGAGTGAAAATGTCAGGGTGTTCAACTTAACTTTATGGGGGATTTTCGCAGACGGACTCAAAGTCTGAGTGAATCAGTATTTTTGCTTCACACTCAGATTTTCAGTTTATGTTCATTATATTAAAAATATTTAACCCTCATGTTGTCTTGATTTCATGTTAAGCAATTTGGTGTTCCTTTTCAGAACTTCTGGAAGTTTTCAGTGGCCTGTCCTTGAAAACAATTTCTCAAAAACATAATTTTTGGATAATTTTGAGTTTAAAGGTATACTGGAGGATGGTTAGAACCAATCAGAATTGTATGGTTCCAAATCGTAATTGGTCAGTCATAATGTCAGTCAATGTGGGAACGCGTTTGCGTGATGACATATCATGTCGAGTCGCCGCCTCTGTGCGCGCTCTGGTTTCGAGCCGTGCATGCGCAGAGCATTGTTTAGGAAGTGACATGCAGCGGGAGCGACCAAAGCACCTCATTCGGAAGCGGCTTGCTCTTCCCGCGAACGCCTCCAAAGATGGCTAGCCACAAAAAAGAACATTGTTTGAGATGGCAGAGGATAGAAGAAAGGCCATAGAAAAGAAGGACGAAACGCGTGTTTTACTCAGAGATTCCTTCACGAGGTGGCGGACATTCAAAGCACAAAAGGGATTCAGGACTGATCACGATGTGGGGAAGTTTCTGCTGGACAGATAACATGTTTATTATCCCATTCAGATGTGTTTCTGTTGCATAAACACGTAAGGCACCACTTTACGGATCGTATTCTTATGTATGATTGGAAGAAGGGTCCGACATAATTACAAATGTGTTTTAATCCTATGCAGAAAGACGATGCTCCAGCTGCACGGATGGAAACAAGCTGACGTGCGGCTGACGTGCGCGCTCCCCTCAGTCCTCATGCGGAGGGAGCCGCGCATGCGCAGTGCTCCAAAAATGGCAAAACGGCCATGTTGTACGAAATCAGCGGAGAATCCTCGAATATGCCTTTAAATAATATCAGATGACACGTGGGACACTGTTCATTACAAGGTCTATTTCTACTTTCAAGAGACAATTGAAGACTCAATTGTTCAGAGAACACCTGGGGACTTAATCCGACCCCATGTTCGGGGAAGAATAGATCAGGTGTTCTAAAACCCAGCACTTATGTACCACTGACTAAGTTGACACACAAAAAAACAAAAAAAAAAGGGGGGGGTAGTGGCTCCTCTTCTGCAACTTGATGGCAACTCCCTTGACCAATCGCACTTGAAGCAATTGAAGCATTTACTAATGGTTTCTTTCTTTCTTATGTCTATATTCTTGCTTGTGTTGTACGTCGCTTTGGACAATAGCGTCTGCTAAATGAAATTGTAGAATTGTAGACAAGGTACATTTGGGTCAAAGTTATCAAGGACACTGGGTTTGAAAACATTTGTATTTTTTATGCAGTCACAAAAAGTAACACCTATAGATTTTTTGACTGTTCCCAAATGAAATTTACCGCTGACCGCTCTACCAACTGAGCCTTCAGAGCGAGTGAATCAGTAAAGACCTCTGGAGGAAAAACAGTCTGTCCTGTGCAGTAAGTGGTGGTGGCAGCTCGGGCTTGATTCCTCTAACCGTCCCCTCCATGGTCAGTTTCTTTGGAGCCGTTTATCATCAAGAGTAGTGAAGATGAATAAATTTTGCCAAAGCTGTATGATTTATACATGGAAATAATTAATAATAGTCATATTCTTCTCTCATTACACAAACTCATGAGTTCAAAAGTCTCGTATTGAAGCAGCTCAGCTCAGTAATGGAGATACATTAAGACTTCTACAAGAGTCTTTGTGCGTCTATGTAAATGAGAAGAATATGAGTACTTCTGCCACTTCTTGTTGTGTTTCTTGTTTTGAGGAAATCTATTTCCAGACCTGACGGTTTCCTCAAAGTTTTCAAACAGCAGGTGCGGTCCCAGAGGAGCAGAGATGAGGGCCACGTGATCCATATGTTTAGAAACAGCAGGGAACTGAAAGCCGACCTGATAACCGTCCTTTACAGCGCGATGGTTTCAAGAAGTTCCTAGAAATGTTCTGACAAAGGTACACAGTGGTGTCTGGGGACGCTCAACGAAATGTTTTACGGAGTTTAAGGAAAATACTAGTGAGATGAAAAACACAATATGCAGCAGAAGAATAATGAAAAGTTTTAAAATTACACAGTGCTTTTCATTACTCATCTTTTAAGTTGCGTCGCACTTTGAATTGCAGTTTGATTATATCTACACATACAAAATGTCTATTTCAACCACTATTTAATAAATCATGATGATGTAGAACAATTAATAGAATAATGCAAAACTGAAATTTCTTTCACAGACTGAAAATATCTTGACAAAAATGCAAATCCATTGGTTTAAATCATGGTAATAAATGTAAATGTGGTTGTCTAAGTAACATTTATTTTACTCATGACTT
Organism: Salarias fasciatus; assembly: GCF_902148845.1. Lineage (NCBI taxonomy): Eukaryota > Metazoa > Chordata > Actinopteri > Blenniiformes > Blenniidae > Salarias > Salarias fasciatus. The sequence goes on along the minus strand of NC_043748.1, from coordinate 16,708,071 downwards.
CAAATCCACATGTGAAAAATATTTAAAGAGATACTATCACTAAAAACTTAAGTAATGTGTTTCTATTTCATGACTTTGAACCAGAATTTATCTGTTCAGTTACCCAAGAAAAGTGAAACATATAAATTATAAAAAACATATTACTGAAAACATATGCACAAAAAATACACAATGCCAGGAAATGTATTCAGACAAGTCATTTTTATTAACGTTTGATCAGTCATTGATGCACACATATTATTCACAAGTCTTTAAAAATGCAAAAAACAGAAGATTTTCTGAAAATATCTGAAGAAATGGAACTCAGTGTGCCCTCAGCCATCGCAGCCTTCAGTGTCCTTTCATCTGTGACAAAACAAAAAGAAAACATCAAACATTAATGTGATTCAAGAGCTATCATCATATGATTGGACATCACAGTTAGATTTGGATTGTTGGAACTGAAGTTGATCATTAAGTTTGTTTTAAGATTTTTTTTTTTTTTTTTATGTTTCCAGAATTGATATCACATTTAAAACAACGCAGGATTTTTTTTCCAACAACAAATCTATGAAAGTTAAATCCTGTTCTTTATGGCGAGTAAACACTTTCAAAAAGTCAATATAATAAAACTTTTGTCTTCATGCGGGATGATCAATATTTTTTACTGATATTTACGTCAATGATCTTTTTTTTTTTCTCCCTTCACAAATGAAAAATGAAGACAAAATTCCACAGTGAAGAGAGGGTCAAGACTCCATTTGTTGGAGCCAATTAAGAAAGTAAATTTAATTTCTGTATTTGATATATATTTAAGTTATGGTCAAAGAAATTAAGAATTGTTTGTTTTGTAGATAATTTAGTCTGTGTCTCTCCTCCTCCCAGTCAGGCCCTCCTCCCTGCAATCAGGATAAAAGCGCAGGTGTGAGGGGTTCTGGGGAGGTGTGGAATTGTGGAAGGAGGAAGGAGAGAAACAGTTTTCAACCGCAGAAAGCGCAGACAGTAGACAACGTAGAAAGATTTGATTTGTTTTGTTATATTTTGATTTGAGTCAACCACAGAGATCATTTTGGTTTGTTTAATAAATCTGGAACTTTGAGTTTAAGAAATATCTCCGCGAGTGCTTATTGGAATCTGCGAGTCGAGACCTCCTCCTCAAAAGGTGATTCCTTGTTTGTTTGGGACACTGGACCTTGGGACAAAAGAATCGCCGCAACAAGTTGAAAACTCCTCTGAAGGCTCAAAGGAAGACGGGAAAGTCTGCAAAATCAGCCGATCACCGTCTATCAAGGAAGGAAGCTGCCAGCGGCCGTGAGTGAAAGCAGCTGATCAACTTTATGAATGGAGGCGTGGCTGCACTGTAAACTGACCGCAAACTGATTACATCATCACACAAAATGAGGGATGAATGACTGAAGGATGTTCCTGGATGGAATAAGTGGAAAATATTGGATCCGGTGTGATTAATTGGCGACAATGTCAGTGGGTGCTGAGAACGCAGCTGAAGCTGAGGATCAATTAAATGCATGCATCGCTTCACGCAGAGGCAGGCTGGGAGCGTGTACCAGGAAGCTCAATGAAATAAAGACTTTGATGAAAGATGTTGGAAATCATGATGAAGTCAATGAGGCTTTGGAAAGATTTAAATCAGCTGTGTGTGAATTTAAAAATGCTCATAAATCTGTGCAGGAGTTCTTATCAGAAGAAGAAAAGGAAGAAGATCATAATGACTGGTTTGAACCCAGAATAACCAACCTGAATTATTTCCTAAATGAAGTTGAACTGTGGAAAAAAGAAACTGCACAATTAAACCTGGGACCACTGGATAGTATTTCAAATGTATCACACAAATCAAAACGTTCTTCTGCTGGATCAAGAACCTCCAGATCCTCCTCACTCTCCTCAGAATTAAAAAGAGCCAAAGCTGAGCAGGCTGCAGTGATGGCAAGAGCAGCAGCTTTAAAGAAGAAACATGAACTGCAACTAGAAGAAACAAAGCTGAAGACCAAGCTGGAACAAATGGACCTGGAAGCAGAATTTGCAGCATCAACTGCCAAAATAAAAGTCCTTGAACGCAGTGATGTGGAGGACAAAGTTCAAAGTGATGGCATGAATGAGTATTATGACTCTCAGCAGAAACCTGGAGCTGTGGAATGTGATGTGGAATTTGTTCAATTAGGTGCAATCCCCAAAACTCCACTCCACCACGCAGTGTCGAGTTCCCTCAAGCATCAACTGATACAGAGGAACATGCATGAGGATGAGAACACATCTGAAACTCAAAATGGAATGAGAACTATCCAAATCCATACTGAAGAATCAAATAAAACAGTCAATCCTCTGACTAATGATGACTTGAACGTGGTGATGCAAAGACAAAGTGACATTGCTGAGCTGATTGTTTCACAGCAGAAACTCTCTCTCTTACCTGCAAGACAGATGCCAGTATTCGATGGTAACCCGCTGACTTATCAATCCTTCACCCATGCTTTTGAACATTTAATTGAAGACAAAACCAAAAATAATCGAGACAGACTTTATTATTTGGAACAATTCACCTCTGGTTTACCAAGGGACTTGGTTCGCAGCTGTGTTCACATGGATGGAAACCAAGGTTATGTTGAAGCAAAACGCCTCTTGAAGGAACACTTTGGTAATGAAATGAAGATTTGTGATGCCTACCTGGACAAAGCCTTAAACTGGACAGCTATAAGAGCTGAAGATGGAAAAACGCTGCATGCATATGCGATGTACTTGAGAGGATGCTGTAACGTAATGCAAGACTTACAGTACATGGAAGAACTGGATATTCCATCAAATCTAAGGCTGATCGCATCCAAACTACCATACAAACTTCGGGAAAAATGGCGAACCACAGCTTATGAAACACAGCAGAATACTGGCAGAAGAGTCAAATTTCAACATCTTGTGGAATACATTGAAAAACAAGCTAAAATGCTTTTGGACCCTTTGTTCGGAGACATACAAGAACAAGTAACGCACCAAAGATCGATCACAAAACACAAACTTGAACCAAAGTCCATCAGAAACAGAAACAGCAGCTTTGCAACATCTGTGGGAGTGAATACAGAAACAACAACCGAGCACACAGTCAAGCAATTAACAGTTCCTAAACCAGAATCTCTAAATACATCAAGTTCTATCATCTCTACATGTGAGTTCTGCTCTGGGAAACATGCTGTTACTGACTGCTCACGGTTCAAATCACAGCTACAAGATACCAAGGTTGAGTTCTTGAGAAATCATGGATATTGTTTTGGTTGTTTAATAAAAGGTCATTTAAGCAAAGACTGCAAAAGAAGATCAATATGTCAAATTTGTCAAAGAAAACATCCTACTCTGCTTCATATCCAAAATGCAAAACCCTCGAAGCAGGAACTTCAATCAAAAGCCACTCCTACAAAAGAAGAAACTTTGGTTAGCAGCGCTCTGGTTTCGGCAGGTGATGCAACTGGGGCCGGAAGAGACTGTGCACTGTCAATTGTTCCAGTCAGAGTCAGGGTTGCAAAAGGAAGTGAGTACGTTCAAACTTATGCATTCCTGGATCCTGGAAGTACAGCAACATTCTGCACCGAGAAACTTATGGATCAACTGAATATAAGAGGACGCAAAACAGAAATTCTTTTGCGGACCATGGGACAGGAGGCGCCTGCAAAGACCTACGAGGTGCGGGGACTGGAAGTAGGAGACATAGAGGGACATGTTTACCTTCAATTACCCAAAGTTTACACTCAAGACAAAATTCCTGTATCAAAAGAAAACATAATTACAGAAGCTGATCTGATGAACTGGCCCTACCTCAACAACATCAAGCTCAGGAATATTAAAGCCGATGTTGATCTTCTGATTGGGACTGATGTTCCTCAGGCAATGGAGCCTTGGAATATAATTAACAGTCAAGGAAATGGACCATATGCGATGCAGACCTTACTAGGATGGGTGGTGACTGGACCACTCAATGGATGCAGTGTGGCAGAAGATTCTGGATCTGTCACAGTGTCGGCCAACCGAATCTCTGTAGTTGAGCTCAAAGAACTCCTCATCAGACAATACAACCAGGATTTCTCTGAAAGCATGTATGAAGAGAAAAAGGAGATGTCAGTTGAGGATAAACGGTTTATGGAGATTGCTTCAAGCTCAGCATCGCTCAAAGATGGACATTATCATCTACCACTGCCTTTCAGAGATAAAGACTCGGTTATGCCAGACAACTATTCGTTGGTGAAAGAACGCACACTGCACCTGATCAGGAAGTTCAAGAAGGACCAAGAATACGCTGAAGAATACAAAGACTTCATGAGAGATATTCTGAAAAAAGGTTATGCAGAAAAGCTTTCACCTCAGCAGCTTCAAAGACAAGATGGACGAGTGTGGTATATCCCACATCATGGTGTTTACCACAAGCGAAAGCACAAGTTGAGGGTGGTTTTCGATTGCACATCATCATACAAAGGAAAATCCCTGAACAAAGATCTACTTCAAGGACCAGACCTAACGAACACCCTAATCGGGGTGCTGCTAAGATTTCGTCAAGAACCAATTGCTCTAATGGCTGACATCGAGGCAATGTTCTATCAAGTACACGTTGATGAAAATGACCGAGACCTTTTAAGGTTTTTGTGGTGGCCAGACGGTGATATTAGCAAGCCACTTGAGGTTTACAGGATGAAAGTACATCTTTTTGGTGCTGTGTCATCACCGAGCATCGCTAATTTTGCTCTTCGTCGCATTGCTGAAGACAACAAGGACAGATATCCGGATGAGGTTATGAAGACGATCAAATCCAACTTCTATGTCGACGATTGTCTCAAATCTGTTGCTACAGAAGACCAGGCCATTGGGCTTGTCAAAGATCTGATGGAAGCCTGCAATCAGGGAGGCTTCAGATTGACCAAATGGATCAGCAATAGCAGTCAGGTAATGAAAAGTATTCCTGAGCATCTCAGAGCAAATACCATCAAGGAACTGAATCTTGATAAAGACAAAACTAAAGAACATGTAATTGAACCTGCACTGGGAATCCAATGGGACACCCACTGTGACACCTTCACCTTTAAGATAAACGTCAAGACCCGACCTGCTACAAGACGAGGCATTCTCTCTACAGTCAGCTCCATTTATGACCCACTGGGTTTTCTGTCCCCTTTCATCCTGAAAGCAAAACAAACCCTTCAAGAACTGTGCAAGTTGAATCTGGGATGGGATCAAATCATTCCTCAGGAATATGTGAGGTCCTGGCAGAGATGGGTTGGAGAGGTAACTCAACTGAGTGGATTACAAATAGCACGATGTATGAAGCCTAAAGTCATCGACTCAGCAGTGAAAGCTGAGCTCCATCACTTTTGTGATGCTAGTGAATCAGGTTACGGCACAGCCAGTTACCTCAGATTCATGGATCAACAAGGAAACACTCACGTTGCCTTCGTTTTTGGAAAAGCCAGAGTCTCACCGCTCAAGCAAATCACTGTCCCAAGACTTGAACTGACAGCAGCAACATTGGCTGTCAAAATAGATCGGATGCTGAAGAAGGAGTTAAACATACAACTTGAAGAGTCAACTTTCTGGACAGACAGTACATCTGTATTGAAATACATCTGCAATCAGACAAAAAGATTTCATACTTTTGTATCCAACAGAGTTGCAGTGATCCACGACCTTTCTCGTACAAGTCAGTGGAGATATGTAAGTTCAAAGGACAATCCAGCAGATGATGCATCGCGTGGGCTGCATCTAGAGTCACTCTTAAGATCACGATGGCTCAAAGGTCCTGAATTCCTTGGAAAAGAGAAAAAAGAATGGCCGAAGACTCCACAGGTTCTGGGAGACATAACGCAAAATGATCCTGAAATAAAAAAGGACATCACAGTCAATAGTGTCAGGGTGGCAAACCAAGACCCAATCTGTACACTAATTGAGTATCACTCATCATGGAACCGACTTCTGCGTGCTGTATCCTGGATACTTAAAGTGAAAAAGCTGCTACAATTTCTCTGTCAGTTTAGAAAAACCTGCAAAACCTCTCAAGTATCACCACAAGTATCACCAGAGATGAAGAAAAAACTGATCAAAGAGGAGACTGGACTTCAAAATATTTCAGTGGAAGATATGCAAGAAGCAGAGAAGGCTGTCATTTGTTTTGAGCAAAGACGCTACTTTCGTCATGAATTTACCTGTTTGGAAGAAGGAAAAAAGCTCAGTTCAAGAAGCACCATCTACAGGCTGGATCCAAAGATTGACCAAGGCATCTTGAGAGTGGGAGGTCGAATTAACAAATGTGCAATGCCAGAGTGCCAGAAGAATCCAGTTATTCTTCCAAAAACTTCCCATATATCAAACCTTATCCTACAACATATCCATTATCAAGTTGGACATTCAGGAAGAAACCACATGCTCTCAAGACTGGGACAAAAATTTTGGCTTCCCCATGCTAATTCCCTGTCCAGAAAGATCATCAAGAGATGTGTGTTTTGCAGACGCATGCAATCAAAACCTGGAGAACAAAAAATGTCAGATCTTCCTGAAGATCGTTTGCAACCAGACCTACCACCCTTTAGTCATGTTGGTATTGACTACTTTGGTCCTATTGAAGTGAAAAGAGGCCGAGCTCAAGTGAAACGATGGGGAGTCATCTTTACCTGTCTAGTGAGTCGGGCAATTCACCTGGAGATGGCATACTTTCTGAACACAGACTCGTGTATAAATGCCATACGCAGGTTCATCTGCAGAAGAGGACCAATCCAAAGTGTCAGGACAGACTGTGGGACAAATTTTGTTGGAGCCCAAAGGGAGCTTGGTGACGCTTTGAAAAAACTTAATCACCAGAGGATTCATGATGCATTTCTGGCAGATGGAGTGAAATGGACATTCAACCCTCCTTTTGGAGCTCACCATGGTGGAGTCTGGGAGAGACTAATTAGATTAGTCAAAAAGATCCTTATATCAGTCCTATCACAACAAACACTGACTGACGAGACTCTATCAACTGCACTGTGCGAGGTTGAAGCTATCCTAAACGACCGGCCTCTAACCAGGGTATCAAACGATCCCAATGACCTGGAACCTTTAACCCCAAACCATCTGCTCCAGCTGAAGACTAAAGCAACAATGCCACCAGGACTCTTTGAAAAGGAAGATATTTATTCACGAAAGAGATGGAGACAGGTACAATACCTAGCGGATCTGTTTTGGAAAAGATGGGCAAAAGAATACCTTCCAATCATGCAGGAAAGAAACAAGTGGATCAGCGTAAAGAGAAATTTGGCTTCTGGGGATCTTGTTATCGTCGTCGACAACACAGCACCGAGGAACTCATGGATTATGGGACGTGTTGTAAAGACTTTTCCAGACAGGAATGGCCTTGTGAGAAGTGTTTTGGTTCAAACCAAAACATCCACCATTCATCGACCAATAGACAAGCTCTGTCTTCTTATGGAAGCAGATGAATGAACTAAGAGACTGAGAAGTTCCGGCTTCTACCAAAGACTAAGACTCTGAATGATCATGGACTGTAATAAGAAAAGAAGATCATCAAGCAACTATAGATTTAATGGACAATAAGAAAATGAAATGATTTGTTTGCTTTATTTTGGCTCCTTTGTATTTGTATTTGTGTAATTGTTTTGCTAAAGCGCCACAATTAGGGGCCGGAATGTTGGAGCCAATTAAGAAAGTAAATTTAATTTCTGTATTTGATATATATTTAAGTTATGGTCAAAGAAATTAAGAATTGTTTGTTTTGTAGATAATTTAGTCTGTGTCTCTCCTCCTCCCAGTCAGGCCCTCCTCCCTGCAATCAGGATAAAAGCGCAGGTGTGAGGGGTTCTGGGGAGGTGTGGAATTGTGGAAGGAGGAAGGAGAGAAACAGTTTTCAACCGCAGAAAGCGCAGACAGTAGACAACGTAGAAAGATTTGATTTGTTTTGTTATATTTTGATTTGAGTCAACCACAGAGATCATTTTGGTTTGTTTAATAAATCTGGAACTTTGAGTTTAAGAAATATCTCCGCGAGTGCTTATTGGAATCTGCGAGTCGAGACCTCCTCCTCAAAAGGTGATTCCTTGTTTGTTTGGGACACTGGACCTTGGGACAAAAGAATCGCCGCAACACCATTTGTGTGTCATTTATCTTGGTTGGATGAGTGCAGAAAATCTAACATGCAAACCTTTGATGTAACTGACATTCATGCATCTATTTGTATGAATAAAAACATTTTAAAAAAGGCGTTTTACCTTGATGAGACTGAATATCATGCTATAGAAGAGAGAGAAGATGAAAAGAAATATGAATGTGGATGTTGTTGACCACAGGCTGCTGATTTCATCCTCAGGGTCGTGATCAGTGCAGCTCAGAACAAAACTTGTCTCAGAAAGATCACCTGAGGAAAAGGGAGGTACATTGGACATTGTTAGAGTGTTATTATTGTCATTTGAACTTATTTAAATTTAAATTTTTGTACATATTTTGTTATGCATTATTGTACTGACTGCTCTGCGTGCTCTGAATTGCCCCTTTGGGACAAATAAAGTTTTTTGAATTGAATTGAATTGAATTATGTGCAGGGACTGATTTTCTGGAGGGGATTTTGGGGGATACAGACCTCTTTCTATATAAAACTACTCTCATAAGCAGACTGGACCAAAAAGCCTCAAAGAAATGTTTTTAATATCAAACTAAAACAAATCAGTTACCTGTCTTGTGGTAAATGAGAAACTCATGACATTAACCCCAAACTGACACTAAAGAAGAACACCAAGAGTGACGTTGCACCAACAGGAATATTAATATCAGGATTTATCTACAAATTTGTCGGAAACTACTGCTTCTAAATTGTTTACTTGTGCTACAAAATGAGTGGATGGAGCACTGATCCCCTCATGCACAAAGTTATCAAACAAATCATCATTGTTCTGAATTGGCATAAACCTCTCCTGATATTTCATTTTCACGAGGGCAGATGCACTCAGTAGATAGTGTGTGTTCTCTGAGATCCTCATGTCAGTAGATCAACTTTCACTGATGTGCATGTAAGACACATCCATCCCTGTTTTTGTACCAAGTAATGCACTTTAGTTGATCTGTTGTTTTTTAAAATGAAAGTTTTGAAAAATGACTGACCAATAAGCAACAGTGACAAATATTGATGGATGACAGTGAGAAGCTTATACTTTCAAAGTGTGTGCACACATCCATCTATCTAATTTTACTCTCGTTTTAAACTTTTTGCCATGTTGTGGTTGTTTCAACAGAGGAGTAAATACGTGTGTTTGGTGTCAGCTTTCTCTCCTGAGTTGACAGTGTTCCCCTTGTTTTGTTCTGAGATGGTGTCTCTCATGTACATTTGCAACAAAAGCGTCTCCATGCAACATCAACATTTATTTGAAACACTCAGCATACAACCGAAGACATTGTGACAGAAGCAGATTGACACAAAACATGTTAACAGATGACATGATTCTGTTTGGCCACAGCGTGAAGCGACGACACATGAACACAAAATACAAAATACCACATTTAAAGCCAGATCTACTTTGATCCACATTCGCAGGATTTACCCTCTGCGTCAGACACTCCTTTTGTCACGTTGAACTTGGGCGTCCATACGTTGCAGTGGAACATGTTAGTCTTCCACTTTTCCCTGGTGGTGGTGTAAATACTTGTAACCAAGAAGCCATTTTTGGTTTTTTGTGAAGTGGTCGTGAAGCCATCCTGATACTCTCCACTGCTTTGTCCATCATCTTCTGACCAAGCGATGTAGTAATCCTGCAGCACACTGCTGGAGACCAGACACACCAGAGTGACCTCGGCTGAAGATCCCTGATTGATGTCTGTCTTGATGACTGTCACTTTTGGCTCACTGCCATCTGAAACACAGATTTAGAATATTTATGTATGTATGAGCCTAAAATGCTGCCTTGATCAAGACGTCGACATACCTCCGTTGTGGACAGTCAGCTCTCGAGTGGACGATGTCATGTCTTCACTAAGGGCAGAACAGCTCACTTTGCTGACTTGGCTGTACTGTGTGAGGGTCATTGTCAGTATGCTGCTTTTGCCATTTGCAACATTTTTCTGCTCAATGTTGTCCGTGGTCGCCCGTCCATCAATCTGCCACTTGATGGTCGTACTCCGTAGGACAGAGTCGTTCCTTCCCGAGACGACACACTCATACTCTGCCCGGTTGTTGTCGTGAATCTCTTTGAGATTTGAACTGCTCAACACCACTGTGACTGGAGCAACGAGAGAGAACATTTAGAAAAAAAAAAAAAAAAAAATCATTTCATAACAAATGTAAATCAGCTGAACATGGACAGCATCATAAGTGGAGATATCTTGTACCTTTGGAAAACTCCTTTGTTTGTGTTGTCCCCTCGTGTGTTATCTCACACATGTAAACACTTTGAGAGTTCCATTCTGAATTTCTGACCTTGAGGATACTGACAGCTGAGTATATGTCCCCATTATTTTGTATAGTCAGTTCATTATCCTGACTCAAATAATGAGAGTTTTTCTTCCATTTGACCTGCAACTCTTGTGGATCGATATCCTGAATGGAACACACCAGCATCTGATCTTCTCCACTCGCCACTGAGACCAGATTTATCTTCACTTCAGAGATCACTTGGTGTGGAACATAGAAAAAAATTCAAGGTAAATGTAAGATTAAGTGATGCATAAAAGTACAGAACAGTATGAAATACTTACTTTTTACCACAGTACTTTTGGTGCTTTCACCATGTTTAACAGAGCAATGAAAGCTCTTCTTTAAGTTCCAGTCCCGCTTTGATACCTTGATCAAACTGATTCCTGTATATGTGTTATTTCTCTGAGCTGGAGGGTATTGCTCTGAGGTCAGATCGTTCCCGTTCCCATCAGTCCACTGAAAAGTACTTTTTGGATTGAAATCATGTACAAGACAGCCAACAGTCAGTTTGTCTCCGGTCCCAGAGGTGCGCTGAACCACAGGAAAAAGAGCAGGTGGTGTTCCTGTAACACAAGTTGAAAAGCAATTGTACCATTCAATTAAAAAAAAAAAAAATGCACATGCATCACAATTTTTTATGAATGTTCATGACTTAAGTGTGTGAAATATTCATGATCCTTAAAATCATGGGAAGTCTGTAATGAAAATACAAAATCTTTGTCAAGGTAAAGAACAAATGTCTCTCAGTTTTGAAATGTATGACAGATAAGCTCCAGAAACTGGCAAATAACACCTTTATAATGTTGTGCATTGAATATAAAAACAATTCGTTCCCTTCAGGTGGAGACAACAAATCTCTTCATTTAAATATGTTTAGTGGAGGAAAACTCTCCAGCACACAAATGAACAAACAAAAGAGGAGCATTTTACCACAACACCTTTGAATAAATTCCACATCATGTACTGCGATCAATACAATCAATAAAAATAACAGTCATAATCATTATCATGAGAATAATCATCATTAAGAATATTAAGACTGACCGAGGAGGCAGCTATCAATACAAAAAAATATAAAGGCAGGGGTTAACTTACAGAGCTTAAAAAACTCACTGATGACATTTTGGAATATTTAGAGCATCTTTTTTCAAGTTGAAATGTTTTCACTGAGCAGATGCTTTTTGTGTACAAAGCTTCAAATATAAAGTCTCAATATATTTAATTGTGTGTATATACTTATTTTACTTCTTTTTTCTTGTATTCAATTGTTTAATGATCTTCATGCACTGTGTTTCATGAGTGTTTGTTTTATCCATTCTGTTCACTGTTTTGTGTACTTTACTCATGTTCTTATTTATAATTGCTTTTATGTAGTTATGGACCCCAGGAAGATTAGTTGTCACCCTGGTGACAGCTAATGAGGATCCAATCTTCAATAAAATAAATAAAATAAAATAAAATATATTCCATGTTTTCAAATGAAATGCATCCAGCCATCCTCAGTGAGTTACTGCTATTTACATTGAACTGTAAGGGAATGTGGAAGTTACCAAATATAGTCCCTTGAATGGTGAAATATGAATATATATATATATATATATATATATATATATATATATATATATATATATATATATATATATATATATATAAAAAAGCATCCAGTTGATCTACTTTTGACAAATGTTTTGTTTTGCTCTTGCTTCATTTCAGAATATCCTCAGCAGTTGTAGGGAAAAGTGCTAAAAATGACTAATCTACTTAGTGAAGAGAAGATTTTTTTAGTCTGTGGTTGCCTTTGTAAATCAAAGATAATAAGATAAATCAATAATGCATTAAAATAGAAATTGCCCTTTAAAATACTGGACAGAAGAACAACTTTAGTGTGTTATGCTCATTCAGGTTCACTGTAAAAACTTTGATCCAATATTAATATAAAGATCACAAAGTTCCTCTTCACATACAAAAACAATATAAAATTAAAATACGAACATTAAATATATGTTCTTACCTGAATTCACTTCAACGTAGGTACCAGCGCCCCATTTGTCAAAAGATGCACAGTGTTGCAGCTCCACTCACTGCCTCAACAAAAACTGGGAACACATCAACAAAACTTTAAATTAACATTTCAAAATCCTGATACAAGTACGAGCTATTATTAAACAATGATAAACTATGTTACCAAGGTGTACTGCTGTAAAAATCTCTTCTAAGCAGATTCTCGACCAGCCTCTGATGAGACGTTTTACGAATGGATTCATTTCATCAGTTTGATCTTTTAACCATCAGTTCACTTACCTTTGTCATTACACTTGTGAACATCTCCTGGTATGGTCTTTACTTTGTGGTCCCATGAAAAATCTTCTTTTTGTGTCCTCTTGAATTGAAAGTAACAAATGAGTGAGGAAATGTGGGTTGGAGGTTTTTGTAAGGGTTTGTGTCACAGTGCTCCCCAGCCACCACACTGACAAACCTCATGACAAAAACTGAGCACTGTTCAGTCCACTGAGGAATCAAAGGGTGGGACCATCAGTAGGTGGGAAGAAACATAAAAACCTCATAAATTATTGTAAATTCAACAGGTATACACTGCTAAATGTGAATTTCTTCATAGATCTCTTTGGTAAGTCAATCCGTGTTTTTCATGTAATTTACCAAGATAAGTGTGTGAGATCAAACTGCTGGCATTTTGCTTGTCTTAGTTATTGTTCTTTAAGTTTACATATCAGTATTGCTTTTTTCTTAAAGTATTCAAAGAATGAAAATTGTGGCTTTTATGCAAAATGCAAGGACATTTCAAATGTTCCGATTGCTGAACAAAACACATAAATATCAATGTAAATTCATATGAAGACATACATCTACACAAAATCAATTTGTAAAGAATATCTATGCATTTTCTTTCCTCATTTATTTAGTTTAGGGTAATCTTTTTGGCAGACATTTGTAAAATAAGTCATATATTTGCAACAATGTATCCATCTTGCTTTGAGAAACTTTGTGAACTATATTTCATTCAACATATCCATGTAAAAACAATATATTTGAGTATTAGATTGAATCATATATTGTATCTGGTATAATAATGGGTATATTCATACTGTCAGTAGTATATTGAAAATGTGCTTCCACAAATTGTACTTTTTATAAATATGTAGCAAATATATTAACAGCATGCTTTCACAGTAACACTTTTAACACATTTCAAAATAATTATAATATCTTACAATTTCTAGAAATATATTGAATTTAAAATACACTCTCAGTGAAATTCATGTCTAAATTCAAAAGTATTCAAATGTATTTTTTACACATTTTTTAAAGCTGGGGTTGGCAATCTTGGAAAACTAGCATTGGCATGTCGCATCTCCCCAAAGCTCCGTCTGGCTAGCTCCGCCCAGCTCCCACCCCATTGGAGGAGCTCCCGTTGGGAGCGGAGATGCGCGCGCACACGGCGCTTCCGCGTCCAGTGCGTTCCTGGCGTAACCTGTCCTCAGTACTTCGTTTTTCTTTATTTGCACTACGCCAAGTTATGGCGCACTCAACGGTAAGTAAACCCCCAAACATTCGTCGCCACCATTCTGCAACGACGCTCCGTCCTTCTACGCGCGCGCTTAACCAGGGTCAGTGCACACGTACATGTACGCGCAGGGGGCAGGTCGAACGGCGAAGGGATTTGATTGGTTTAAAAAAAGGTGTCCCATCAAGACGAGTGGTTGCTGTTTTTCCCGTTTTACCCCTGCTGTAGAGAGCGGATATTTTCCAAACTACTTTAAAAACATGCTGTGAATTGCTTCCCATCGGGTCATAAAGATCATTTTAACCAGTATTTAAAAAAAATGTATCTCATTCAAATCGCCAACCCCAGCTTTAAAATATATTTTAAAATACATACTCAACAGTGTCATTGTAACACACACTGAAAGAATATTTTAAAAGCACTCATTTTGATATAAACACAAATTATGTTTGAGAGAATTTGAAGTTAAATTTGAGTCCAATTATGAAGTGAAGTTATTTACAGTTGTATTTCAGGACATTCTCTTGGAAAATGCTCAATGTTATTACGATGAAAATGCACCTAAACCCATTTAAGAAATTGTGTTTGGTGTGTGGAGGAGACAGAATGCAATTTTTGCAGTTGATCAAGAAAAAGGCATCGATATCAGAAATGGGAGTTTGCATCTAGTGGTGCACAAAATATGATGCAATTTATTGTGTCTGAAAATCATTACAGTCATTGAATAACTTTAGGTATGGTACCTTTCCTATTAAAGGCAAATTAATTACAATGAAGCTGGGCAAATCATATCCATAATGAAAACAATCTTTGTTGCGACATTTACAAGCTTGTAACCTTAGATTTCCCATTTTGTGAAAGGAATAAAGGTGGCATATAATAATAGTCAACACTAATGTGTTTTTCTATTGTAACCATTGTATTATTGGGGTATTAAACAAGATGATATTGAAGTAATGACAGGTTCTCTGCCATCTCTGTGACTTCTCCAGCGCCTTCAACACCATCAGGCTGGTGCTGCTGTGGGGGAAGCTGGAGGACGCGGTAGTGGACAGACATCTGGCTGCCTGGACCGTCCTCACTGACCTTCAACAGTACGTGCGGCTGTGAGTCAGAGGTGGTGGTCTGCAGCACGGGGGCGCCCTAGGGCACTGTCCTCACCTTTCCTCTTCACCATTCACATCTGGACTGGTTGCACAACACAAGAAGGTCCAGAGCCGCCTCCACCTTCTGAGGAGACTGAGGGCCTTCGCAGTGTGCAGACCTCTGCTCAGGACCTGTTATGACTCTGTGGGAGCCTCTGCTATCCACGACGCTGCCGTCTGCTGGGCCCCGGGCAGCACAGAGCGGGACAGGAACAGACGCAACAAGCTGGTCAGGAGGGCCAGCTCTGTCCTGGGCTGCCCACTGGACTCTGAGGAGGATGTGGGTGAGAGGAGGATGTTGGCCAAGCTCATATCCATTATGGACATTAGTTCTCACCCACTGCACCGGATGGTAGAGGAGTTCAGCAGCTCCTTCAGTGGCCAACTGAGACACCCTCAGTGCAGGAAAGAGCAGGTCCTTCATCCCCACCAATTCTACTGTGTAGAATATGAGCAATAACCCTGGACATTATACTATCCTGCAACCATGGTCACTTTAAAGGTATACTGGAGGATCCTTAGAACCAATCAGAATTGTATGGTTCCAAATCGTAATTGGGCAGTCATAATGTCAGTCAATGTGGGAACGCGTTTGCGTCATGACATATGTCGAGTCGCCGCCTCTGTGTGCGCTCTGGTTTCGAGCCGTGCATGCGCAGAACATTGTTTCGGAAGTGACATGCAGCGGGAGCGACCAAAGCACCTCATTCAGAAGCGGCTTGCTCTTCCCGCGAACGCCTCCGAAGATGGCTTGCCACAGAAAAAGAACATTGTTTGAGATGGCAGAGGATAGAAGAAAGGCCATAGAAAAGAAGGGCGAAAAGTGTTTTACTCGGAGATTCCTTTACGAGGTGGCGGACATTCAAAGCACAAACGGGATTTAGGACTGATCACGACGCGGGGAAGTTTCTGCTGGACAGGTAACATGCTTATTATTCCATTCAAATGTGTTTCTGTTGCATAAACACGCAAGACACTACTTTACGGATCGTATTCTTATGTATGATTGGAAGAAGGGTCCGACATGATTGCCAATGTGTTTTAATCCTATGCAGAAAGACGATGCTCCAGCTGAGCGGAAGTAAACAAACTGACATGCGGCTGATGTGCACGCTCCCCAGGAGGGAGCCGTGCATGCGCAGTGCTCCAAAAATGGCAAAACGGCCATGTTGTTAGAAATTGGCGGAGAATCCTTGAATATACCTTTCACTCCCATAAGAAATTCAATGACACTTTATAATCCATTCACTCTTCTGTATCCTTTCACTCTGCTAAAACATGTTGTATATATTATATATTGTATATCAGCCAATGCTATATTGTGTAAAACTGCACAGGCCAAAATAAAGTCACACACCTTTTCAGGGCTAAACAGCAGTGTTTCCCCCACTGGGGTTGAAGCTGCTCCACAGAAGCGTGTATGCATATTTTCGCACTGTTAAAACTGCGCTCATCTCTGTGGACCAGCAGAGTTATTGAAAGTTAAAAATCCTTTATTAATCCCACAAGGGGGAATTTTATTAGATATTCTGTCTGGGCATTATTTTATTTTTATTCTTTAACTTTTCAATCTGCCCTGAATATGTGCTGCTTGTGCTTTATGACATGTTTGAATTTTGCTTTATAATTATTTTTACGCGCCACCAGGTTTTCCAGCACAAATCCACACTGACGCAAACTTAAGTACACAATGTCAGACCTGTAGTGAGATTTCGTTTTTCCATATGATCACCATCATATTGATAAATGTCCATCCTATCTTTCATATGGCCGTACGACGGCCGTATGCCCGTGTACCACCACACGACCATTTGACAAAATGAGGGCCAATGTGTGGGAACCTAAAAGAGAGAGCAGCAAAGTCTATATTGAGGTGAATTAAGGTCATATGTTTTATTCATTAAAAAAAAGGTAACACTTTATTTGAAGGCCCCCTGTATCAAATCAAATCAAATCAGATTTTATTTATATAGCACTTTTCATATTAATAAAAACAACGCAAAGTGCTGAACATTAAAAACAGTCATAAAAACAAAAAGAATAAAAACCGCGCCATCAAACAGTATGCACAACACACACACACACACACACACACACACACACACACACATACACACACACACACTCTCCCATTAATTTGCACAGAACAGAGGAGACATGGCATGGCACTGAGCATCTTTGCGAAAACGCCACCAGTGGGGCCCCCCACACCAAGGGAAATTGAGGGTCAATTAAAACTGGGGCTCCAGCGCCTGACCCCCGACCCCGACAGACCAAGGGAACTCGCACACCAAAGTGTGGAGCCCCCCAGGCCAGCCAGGACCAGAGGACCCGGGCACAGTAACCCCAGCGTTGGACCAGGACCGACTCCCGGTGTGAAGGACCCCCCTGAGAAAACACTGGAATTAAACAGCTAAAACATAATAAAATATGACACGAAATTAAAATAAGATAATAAGATAGGATTATAAAGTAAAAAAGTAAAACAAGTTGAAAGTGCATAATAAAATAGAATAAAATTACAAAAATAAGAATGGAATAAGAGGACTATAAAAGGTCAGTTAAAAGCCTGATTGAAAAGGTGTGTTTTTAACCTCCCTTTAAAAATATCAACGGTCTCTACGGTCCTGAGGTTCTCCGGCAGGCTGTTCCACAGGCGGGGGCCGTAGTGGCCAAAAGCCGCCTCACCATGAGTCTTAGTTCTGGCTTTAGGAACACATAATAAGGCACTGCCAGAGGACCTCAGGGCCCGCGAGGGTTGATAGGGTAAAAACAAGTCAGCTAAATAAGAAGGTGCAAGGCCATTAAGACATTTAAAAACTAATAATAGAACTTTAAAATCGATCCTGAAGCGGACAGGGAGCCAATGCAGCGACTGTAAAACCGGTGTAATGTGGGCCCGCCCCCTGGTCCTCGTCAGCACGCATGCGGCTGCGTTTTGTAATAGGTGTAGGTTTGAAATATTCTTTATAACACATAAGTACATTTATAAAGCATTATAATGCCATTATAGCACGTGTAGCTATAGAGGCAAACATTCATAAATGATCACAATGCCAGGACCTAACCCTGACCCTAAACCTAATCCTATGCTGTATAGTGAGTTATAAAGCATTGTGATCATTTATGAGTGTTTATAACTACTTATAATGTGTTATACCGGGTGCTCCAAGTAAAGTGTTACCAAAAAAATTATTAAAACTCAAACGTCAAGTTTTGATATTGAAAAAAAAGTTGATAGGCTGTAGGATTTATTGCCTCGAGGCTCGTGAGCAAATGCTCTCCCTTCATATTACAGCTGAAAAAAATAACATTTGAAACTATATAAAAAGCACACCAAGTGAACCATAGAGAACACAGTGTGAATTTTGTGGTGTCAAAATCTGAAGAGTTCTGAACAATGGTTCTAACTGTTACATTTGATTCTTTGTAATTTGTGATTTATTTTCTTTCTTTTTTTCTTTCTTTTGTTCTTGCAATGTACATCATGCGCTATAGCTTAGAATTTAGTTTAATAGAATTATAAAACTTTTCGACTGATCAGAGATCCTCTGAAAATCTCCGCCCTGCATTGAAGAGAGAGGAGCATCCACCGTTTCATCCATCCAGATGTTCTCAAGTGGACGATCAGTGTTTAGAAATGACTGATCCAGTCAGGTGGAGGAGAAGGTCTCATATTTGAACTCATTCATTCATTCATCTTCTACCGCTTTTTCCCTTTCGGGGTCGAAAGGGAAAAAGCTGGAGCCGATCCCAGCTGCTGTGGGCGAAGGCAGGGTCACCCTGGACAGGTTGCCGGTCTGTCGCCAGTCTGACAAATACAGACATACAACCATTCACTCACACATTCATACCTAGGGGCAATTTAGGGTGACCAATTAACCTGACATGCATGTTTTTGGACCATGGCAGGAAGCCGGAGTACCCGGAGAGAATCCACACACACGGGGAGAGCATGCAAACTCCACACAGAAAGGCCCTGATCCCCGGCCGGTATTTGAACCCAGGAACTTCTTGCTGTGAGGCACAAGCGCTGGCCACTGCAGCACCGTGTGGCCTATATTTGAACTCTGACACTGTTTTAAGCTCCTCAGGATATTATCTCTGTATTCTGGTAATAAATAAATGGAACCTTCCATGGATATCATTTGTTCCGTCATTTCCAAAGTGTGTGTGTGTGTGTGTATATTAGAAAAATAGTACAGCAAAGAAATGATTAAATATATTGATTACTGACTGCAAAGTATGCTTTTTTTAGTAATTGGAATAAGTTGAAAGTTACGAACGTAATTACAGTTGAATGATTCTGAAGGCACTGAATGTTCACTTTATGTCTGTGCAGTTCCAGTATGCATACCATCAATGTCACCTGTGACCCCTGGGTGACCCTAGGAAGGTGTAACATTCTGGTGTCACCACAAAATTTGCCGCTACAGAATCTTCTCTCGTGACTGCAGATTCTGAGTGAAAGGGCATTTTGGTGGTCATCCAGGATTCATAGAAGCATGGTTACATTCTTAACTGTAAATTAAATGTAATGACGGTGATGCTGAAAGCTCTGAATGATGTATGACTGCACAATCATGAGGAATTCCAGAGACCAACCTTAAAGCTCGTGTCCGGAGTTTCCGTTCGTTTCCAACGTATGTATCATTTTTCAACAGAGCTTAAATGTGTCAGTCTGGTTCGATACTACAATATAATATTAGCATAAAGCAACATAAAAATTTATTTATGAGCCCCGCCTTCGTCTCATAGACCCCCACGTTATCCGAAAAAGCGCCGGTCAGCGTCAGCCAAAACATTTCGAGCTTCTGCATTCTCGTGTTGTCAATCAAAGTGTGCAGGCAGCCAGAGAGCACGGCCGCTCGCCCAGGCAGAGGAGAGTTAACAACGCAGCAGCCGCCGCGCTTACCATATCCATGCTGCTGAACATCCACCGTAAACAGCTAAACATGTAGGATGCTGTAGGACTCAGAGGCTCTCATTTTCACCCGACAGATAATAGCGTGCACAATTAAAAGGGCGTGGCTTGGTCGCTCATAAAAGCAGAGGGAGGGGGAACCTCGAGACATTGGATTAAAAAAAACCCTCTCTCTTTCAAAACTCCGGACACGAGCTTTAAGGCCGCCACACACTACAGGATTTTTTTCAATCTTCCCCGATTCAGAGACCACACACTAGAAGACAACAGAAGACAGATCGCACCCGATCTTCCTCTCCTGATCTTCTCGTGTGTGGTGTCGCTCCGGAGCAGACCATACACTAGCAGATCCTTCAGCCGAGAATCGGCTCCTCACTCTTCCAAATCTGGCATAGTCCAACGTGACTGAGAACTCATTCATTCATTCAGTTCATTCATTCACATCGTTTTCTGTCAGTTCTTATAATTTACCCTCCACATTTGATAATTCCGCTTATTAATCTCTCTCTGTGTGTTTTTTTTTGTTTGCTTTTTTGTTTTTTTTAACTTTTGACTCCCGAGTGGGGCAGTAGAATAAAGTTATTAGCAGACCGTGACAAATAAAGGATACTTTTTTAAATCACCGAATATCTTAAATCATTCTTTTTGTCCACATATTTAATAGTTTAAATCAGAATAAAAACACGTTGAGCTTTGATTAGGAAAAGTTTCATTATGTGTCCGCTCTGTCTCTGAAGGCACGGAGGCAGCGGGAAGTCCCCCCCACCCCCATTATTTCGTGATGGTTAATAATTGAGATGAATTAAAACATTGGGATTATTGCAGGACTGGCGGAGATGAAGATGAATGCATCAAATCGGAGTTTGTTATTGCTCCTGGATTCCTCCATTCAGACCCACTTTCTCCAAGGCTGAGTTTAGGAGCTCTGGCTTTTCTGTTTCACTGTCATATATAGTGAATATATTTCACAGACATATATTCATGTCCCCAGCTCTGACAGCTGAGAGGGGATTTCTTTTTAAGCAGCGCACCTGAGTGAGACGGAGCTGTTCAGCCAATCAAGGAGCTTTATTTCGAGGGTGTGGACAGGTCAGCTTGGAGCTGATCGGCGCCTCTCGGAGCGCACCACACACCACAGGATTTGTGATCGGAAATATTAAACATGTTCATTATCTTCGATCTCCCCTTACGACGCCTCCCGAGAGGCTCCGACCGGAAAAAATCTCTCAGAACACACCGCACACTACACGAAGATTGAACCCAAACTCATTTGCATACTACCGACAATCGGACCCTGTCGGCTTCGATCAGGAGGAGAAGATTGGGGCAAAATTCGGCCCGATTATCCTGTAGTGTGTGCAGGCCTTTACTGAGAAGCTCTGCTGAGCCAAGGACCATGCCCAGTGGATGGGGAGTGTTATAAAACAGTTCATGCTTTACAACAATGAAAAAGATGCCGGGATATGTTGCGTGAGAAAAAACTCTCACGAGTAAGACTGAGATCTGTCTCTGCCTGGTTCCTTTTGCTGGTGTGTTCTCTTGTTTACCTATTTCAGGGTTGCTGCTGGGCTCAAACCTGACATGTTGTCCAGGGGGACTCTCCTCAGGGCGGCCCAAGATGTGAACCGTCTAATAAGTATGGCAAATGGTATCCATGATTCAGTGGCATAAGCGCTCCTTGGAGAGAGCAGAGCCTCCATCAGGGCCCCGTAACAGACAGAAGGCCGTTCAGAGGTAGGAATTCCTGTGGTCGTGTCAATTTAGCATCCCAGGACTCTGACTGGGCGTAAAACTTCCTCGCTTCCTCGAGGAACGTTCAATGGAGAGCCATCTCGTGAGTCTGTCATCACACCCCTGAGGCAAAGTAACCATTGTGTTAAAAAAAAAGTGTTTGTGTCAAAAATTATGTCAAACAATTGGATCCTTTCCCATATGTAGTTCAGTCAGAGAGAGTTGGGATGTTTTGGTTATTTCACTGGCCTGATTTATTTTTCGGGAGAGTTTTTTTTCTTTTGGTATGTGCGTGTGCGTTGGAGGAGTGGAGGACTTACGAACATGAACCAGAAGAAATGTTGTGGACTGATTCAATGAGTCATCTGTGAACAAGTATTAAAATGTCACAGCTCATGTTAAGAGTCAGTTTTCTGATCAGGCAGAGACACTGCTGTTCCCTCCTGTAAACAGTCAGCATGTTGTGTGAAGGACAGGCAGGTATTGATCTCTGTCCTGAGACTCTTCAAACTCTGCACCTTTTGGATGCTGAGCAGTTGGAACAGGTGCTCTTAGGTTTCCCTCTGGACCCACAGCTCCTTTGTTTTTGAGATATTAAACTCTAATGGGATTTCATCAACCAGGACGTGGACTTCCTGTTGATAATGTTGCATGTTAAAAGCAGATGAGAGGTCCATAAATAATATACGTTTATGTGTGTCTAGAGTCCAGTTGTGTGGTGACTGTGTCAAGAAGCATCAGTTATATGGATGTATTGTGATTACCAACAAGTTTTATGTGGATGTTGCAAATTCATGTAGTCTATTACTCCTCCCTCAACGTTTAATTTCGCTTTATTCATCCATTTTGACATTTCAACTTATTAATCTTTTTGTGGAGCTACAATATAGCTATTCTATTTTATTCTGTTGGGTGATAAGTGTTGCTCTGCTTTGTTGAAATCCTCAGTGTCAATGCTGTGAATTATTTATCATGTCTGTTCTTTTTTTTCTGATGAATTTCCAAAACGTGATTCTTTGACCTGACCCCCCCAGTACTGTGGGATATTGTACAGCTGCCTCATCAGCTTCAGTCACTGTGACTCTTGCACAGTAATAAACAGCAGAGTCTTCAGCCTGCAGACTGCTCATCTGCAGAAACAGTTGTTTATTGCTGTCGTCTCTGGAGATGGTAAAGCGGCTTCCCACTGATCGACCATAGTATTTGATCCCACCGTGAGTGATAGTTGCAACCCACTCCAGTCCTTTTCCAGCAGCCTGTCTGATCCAAGCCAACCAGTAGCCTCTGACATCTAATCCAGAGGCTGTGCAGGTTAATCTGTGGGATTCTCCAGGTCTTTTGACAACCGGTTCAGATTGAGTCAGAGTCTGACCATCAACACCTGTGGAGACAATAAAATAGTCACATGTAGTCACTGATTAACTGTATGGAGACAACATGAAGACCAGCTGGACATTAGAAAAGCTTCACCTGCCCAGCAGACAGTTAAAAGAAGCAGTCCTATCTGATAATCCATCTTCTTCAGTCCTGTCTTCGTCCTCGTTCTTCATCATGACTGTTGTTACATATGTAGTAGGATCCCACACAGGATTTGCATCGACTCCTCCTCACTTCATTTTCTCCTATCATGTGCAGAAGTGTTCAACTTGGACAGTCACGATATAGTTTAGGGTCACTGAACATCCTTCTGTCTGTCTAAAATTCTGTTTTGAAATAACTTCTGAGGAGAACAAATGAACAAGATCCAGCTGCAGTGAGCAGCGTTGAAGCGACTTGAAATATTTGTGTTGGATCTCAAGAGTTCAGTGCTGCCGATCTTTTTTCTTTTACCTCCTCTTAATGAGGAATTCTAAAACTACATGATGAAAAGGTAAAAAAAAAAAAAGGCAATTGTATTTTCAGACAGGCCTGAAATTCTTAGTCGTGACACCGAAGAAAAAAATCTGATCTAAGAGTCCATTCTTTTTTCTTGCTTTGTTTTTCTCCATTTTTAAAGATTAAGACAGGAAAAGAACATGAATGGTTGACCATTATGATGAAGTTTAATTTTTTACGAAGCATGTGTGGCGAGACGAATCGAATGAAAGGAAGCCGGACAACGCCATCTTGGGAATTGCACCCAAAGAAGTTAGATTAAAATTGATGATTTGTGAGGACACTCAGGTTTGTGGCTTAAGAAGCAGGAGACGTGGGTTCTGGATAACAAAAAATATCTTTATTAAATATTCCAAAACACATTCAGTCCTTTTAAAAGAAGGGGGGAGAGGGGGAAGCCCAATCAGGAGCTGAGGCTTACCGGTGGGACACAGGTAGTAGGGGAAATGAAGGCCTCGGAAGGATCACCCCCGACACACGTTGACACTTTCACTCGCTGAAAATAAAGGTGAACACACTCAAACCAAAAGGGGTGCGCAGCACATCACACGGGAGGGAGACCCACCACCCAGGGACACCGATGCCGCCACCGTTGCTCTCAGCTTCTGGAAGGGAGGAAAAAGAAGACACGGGAGTTAAAAAGGGGTTTTTCCCTCACATTCATACATTCACAAAGAAAAATAATAACTGAACATGCAGGGGGAGGGCAGCTACAACCCACAAGTGACATAAATAAATGCGAACATGTGAGTTCCACACTTCAAACAAAACAAAAATCAATGAAAGATAACCAAAAGAATGAAAACAAAATTAAATAAAGATACGATAACCAAAAGTGCAACGAAATACACCAACACCTCTCTTAAACAAAATTATTCAAATCAGAAAGAAAAGATAATAAAGCAAACAGATCGCTTTTGTCTTCCGCCTGGCGTTCCACAAGCGTACAAGCCTGGTTCAGGAGGTCAGCCAGTTGATTGGAGTGCAGCTAACTGCAGACGGCCAACTCCCCGGAACAGAGGCAGACCAGGCGTAATTACGTGTGCCAGCCAGAGGCGGTTCTGGGTGCAATTGCGCCCTGGGCGAGAACCGTCCAAACGATGAGACGAGATGTGTGTGTTCAGGAGCTCAGGGCGTGAGTGAGAGAGAGAGTGCATGTGTGTGCATGTGCACGCGGCCGAGCAGCGTGCCCGGTGAGAGAGCGCGGAGCAGTCGAGTGTGGGAGACTGCATGCAGGAGGCAGTGAGGACAGGTATGGCGACCGGGGCAGATAGGGAAGGGAACTTTGTTTGTGAAGTGCAGTAATAAAGTGCCCCCAGCTCTTCAGCACTCCTGGAGTTGTTCTTTTGCCACCATTCTTCAAGCAGAGCTAACCTTGTTTTTGGGAGTTAGCCCCAGAGGAGAAGCTATCCTTGGCCCTGGAGAAGATCTCCCCTGCGTCAGTCAAAATCTGCATGTTTCCATAGATAACAATTACGCAGATTGTCTAAACAGATGTTTGAAGACAAAGTAATAGAGATACTTGGTGGTTTGACTGGCAAATGGCTGCTCAGGAACTGAAACAAACTCAACAAAACTCAAAAGGAAAAGAAAGTATTGATGAGCAGCTTTTTGTGGTGGTAGTCACTCATCTGTTTTTTTTCTTCTCTTCCTGAAATGGAGATAAATGACAGTCTAATATCATATTGTGCTTTCTTATTTCTCTCATTCAAACTTTTATTTGATTAGATTTATTCTTGTGAAACAGGAATTGGCAGGAAGAGCATCTGCTGTGAAGTCAAAGTTATCCTGGACCAGAACACTGAATGAAGTTCAAATAACTGATTGACTAGTTTTTTTGAGCAGTGCCTGTATTTTTCTGTTTGCTCACTGTTCGTGTTGATTTCCTGGAAGCTGCAATCTGTCAACTATATTAATAATACGACTTGAACTGTGGTTGTTAAACTAAGGTTTTTAATTATTTTTGCCATCAAGTTGTTTCAGCAAACTGTCCATTCTTTGAACAGGTTTGATTCTAGGTTTAAAGCCTGCAGCCTGGAGCTTCCATTCCCTCCTTCAGCATGCATTCATGCTCTCCATGAGCTCTGGCCTATTGCGACAATGCAAAGACATGATGAGTCAACAGATAAGTCTGAGTCTGGAGTCAACTGTCAGTTCAGTAAGATCGCTATTGGCAAGACAGAAAACAGCTTGATGCAATAACAAGACATTTTCCTAAAGCTCCAAATACTTTTATGGTGTTCATATTTCAGATGCTTAAAGAATTTATTTGCTTTCCTTCCTTTTAGAAAAGTGGCCTGCATATCCTCTGACAGTATATTCCAATTTTTTTTAATATATTTTGTCATATTACAGAACTGCCTAAAACATGTTGTTGGTGAACTTGAGAAATGGGACGTTAAACCACAACAGCTGCTGTTTCTTCAGTTTAGCTCAAGGTTTTTTTTTCATTAACTTTTTTAAAGAACAACTAACCTCCAAATTCCCTTTTTTTTGTTGATAAACTGTATAAATGCATGTCTTATATTGTTGTCTACTGGTTTCGGACATTACTTTTACATTTTTAGTGCAAACTTGTTTAAAATCCTATTTTTGTGACAAAAACCGTCTCACTACCACCCCAAGTGGTTTAACTGCATTTACTACATTTGAATTTAGCAATTGGCTGGAAGACGGCATCCAACGCATGCTTCGCTCATGCCCCTACATCCATCGTACGTTATCGAGTACAGCCCTTTATAAGCAGATGCCTCCCCTACAACCGGCCTCCTACAAGTTGGAGTCGGACCAGAGCGAGCAATTTTTTTCATAGCGATTATCAGATTAGCATTCTTTTAGCATTAGCATCATTTTAGCATTAGAGTTAGTTGGTTAGATCATTTAGCGTAGTTATTTAGGTTTTTAGGTCATAGTTATGTTTGTCGTAGCTTTAGTGTGTGTATTAGATTAGCTTCAGCCATTATCATTAGCGGTAGGTGTGTGTGTGTGTGTGTGTGTGTGTGTGTTCTTGTATTTCTATCCTTGTCGGGGCCAAATGTCCCCACAAGGATAGCAAAACGTGGAACGACGTGCCTTGTGGGGACCTTTTTCCGTTCCTAAGTAGGAGAAACAGTGTTTTCTTGACCATGTTGTTGTTACTGAAAAAAGTAAAAGTGCAAAAACATTTCTTTAGGGTTAGGCTGTGTTGTGGTGTGGGTTAGGGTTAGGGTAAGGGTCAGGGTTAGGGGCTAGACATGAATGGGAGTCAATGGACGGTCCCCACAAGGATAGAAATACAAGACTGAGTGTGTGTGTGTGTGTGTGTGTGTGTGTGTGTGTGTGTGTGTGTGTGTGTGTGTGTGTGTGTGTGTGTGTGTGTGTGTGTGTAGCAGCAGTGTAGGTGTTAGAGCGCCGTCCGCCTCGGCTGCAGTAGCACCGGCTTCGGTCAGTACTTGAGCCATGGGCTCAAACTGATACGGCTCTGGGCCCTGTGCTACCGAGTTATCCCCTGCATCAGGCGGAGGAGAAAAGTCCTCCACCTCGAACAAGCGGTTGCTAGCACTAGCACTGTGGTCGCTGTCACTTTCCATTTTTAAAAATAACGGATATGTCAATCATATCTGCCAGTGTGCGCTGTCACAACAACTCAGCCCCCCCCCCCCCCCCCCCCCTCCCTCGTCTCCCTCCTCTCCCTCCTCTCCCTTCCAATCCGCCAAGCCCGCCCCTTTTTAAATCCTGAGGGGGGCGGAGTAAATCTCTGTCAAGGGGGTTAGTTGTCCTTCAGTCGTTAATTCAGAGCCTAGTTGTTTTTTGTGGAACTTTATTGAAGGATGTTTTGATCCATTTTTCCTCTCACATCAGTTTCTCATGTCAAAGTTTGATCACAGTTCTTCCTTTAAGTCACTGCAAAACAGACTAAAGTGTGTAGAATAGTTCAAGGTGAGAAGGTTCAGAGATAGTCCGATCAGGTTCATTAGGCCTTTTTTTGTATTCATGGTTTGGATTCATATACACAGGCCAGTGGTTATTTTTCCTACCTTGACATGTTTCGGCTGCCAAGCTGCAGCCTTCCTCAGAAGTGTCACGTGATGTTGTCTGGTCAGCTGATTTATACAGGTTTTGGTGCCAGCTTCCTACTGGGTGCAGTAGGAAGGACAAAATAGAGCCACAACACAAATGCAGTATCATTTACGAAATACCTTGTTTGTCGTGCAACAAATCCTACGTCGGGGAGACTGGCAGAGCCTTCAACATCAGGACAAAAGAACATCGCACTGAATGCGAAAAAGAAACATCTAAAGCATGCACACGCTCCTCCAAACGACAGGCAGAGCAGGAACAGCTAAAGTCTGCCATTTCCGAACACTGCAAGAGGGAAAACCACCTCATGGACTGGGATCATGCCCAGATTATCGGCACGGAAAGCAACAAGTACCACCGCTGGATCAGGGAGGCCATCGAGATCCGGAAACGCGCCCCCAAGACTGTGAACCGGGCAGAGGGGGCGTATCAACTTTCCCATACCTGGGACACAGTACTGAAGAAGTCGGACTGCAGATGGCGCTGTCATCCTACTGCACCCAGTAGGAAGCTGGTGCCAAAACCTGTATAAATCAGCTGACCAGACAACATCACGTGACACTTCTGAGGAAGGCTGCAGCTTGGCAGCCGAAACATGTCAAGGTAGGAAAAATAACCACTGGCCTGTGTATATGAATCCAAACCATGAAAGGTTCAGAGATGTAAGAGAATATCAGAGACAGCCTTTTCCAGTGGACATGTTGGGTTTTGACCACATTGCATTGTGTTTTATTTAAAGATCACATATTTTCTCAATTTTAGAGGGAAATTTAAGTTTATGTGTAAATTCACAAAAAAAGTAAAACATAGCAAATGAGCTCCTGAAGCCACTCAGTCACTTATAGAAGATCAAATAATTTGACAAGGTTTTCTGAACCGTAACCCCAGTAATGATTTTATGATGATATCATTTGGAGAAAAAGACTCTGTCTTGGCCCGTCTCTGTAAAAAGTGTTTTGCTTTCCCTCCCCCTCAGCATACACATGTGCATGCACATGCATGTGATGTGCACAGCACAGTGAAATTTATTTATTTATTTATTTATTTATTTATCTATCTATTTATTTATTTATTTATTTATTTATTTATCTATCTAATTGTTCACTCAGCTAATTAATCAGAGAGTCAGTCATAGAAGCAGACTTTGTCGTCATGCGTGACTGAGCCTCATGTGAATGAAGTTCTTGTCAAGGCGTGTTGGTGATTTGTGTCACTGTGGGGCTTCGTGCAATAATAAACACCAGTGTCCTCAGGTTGCAGATTCAGCAATGTTAATTCCACTCTGCTGGTTTCAGCCAGTGTGCGGTATCTCAACTTGTTTCTCAGGGCATTGTTTTGGAAAAAATATCCTGACCCCCATCGAACCAAGAGCCAGTCCAATGCTCCTCCTTGGCGCTGTCTGACCCAGGCTGTAGCGCTGTCAGTCAGAGAATAACCAGAAAACTGACAGGTGATGGTCAAAGACTGTCCAGACTGCACGGACATTGAATCAGGCTGACTGATAATGACACGATCTGCACCTGTTGAAATAAGAGACAGATATTAGCTCATCATGAATGTGATTATTCAGTGTTTCTGGGATCTTTCTAGATGACTGAAAACTCCTCACAGGATGCAGCTGCCAGCAACAGAAAAGCAGCCACAGAGAACATGATGGAAGCTGCAGCTGAACTGATGTGAGCTCTTCTGCCACACGGCTGCGCCCCTCGCCTCCTTATGAGCCAACAGAGGGGGAAAAAAAGCACAATTTACATAGTGAATTTTAACAAGACATGTACACTTGATTGAATTTTGTCAAAATGAAAATGATATGCTTTGAATTTGCACAAATGTGAAATACTAAAATAGATTTTGACTTTAACCTTCACCATAAGCTGGATGGAGGGAAGCATTTTAAATCTACTGTGAATTGGTTCTGATTGCCCTTCTGCTATTAAGACATTTTCTGGGAATTTCCTCCCCAAGACCCTGGAAGCTTTACACAGGAATACAAAGCAGACTTCATCAACAACATCTTGATGTTGCTGTTATCTGCAGTTGATTTTGTTCAATCTTGCACAATGCAAAAATACTCAGACTGTCTCTGTAAAACCTGGAGAGGGAATTAAATAAACTTCATGCATTTAAAGAAGCTAGTTCTTCTCCAGCTCAATGGAAGTTAAACCACCAACCTTCAGATGGGTGAACAATCAGCTGAAGCAGCTGGACGAACTGAGTCACTGTCCAGGTGGTTTGATTCAGCCATTTCCATCACTGCACACAACAAGAGAGCTGACAGCTCATAGTCAGAGACTCACACAGGTTGGCTTTGCCTCTTTAAAATTCTACTAACTAAACATTTTCTTTCAGCAACTGAAAGGAAATAAAATACTGAAATACAGCTTCACCAGATGTATATGAGCCTTTTAGATATAATTAATTTTAGTACTGAATTAACATGTCTATAGCATTTACAGAAAAATATGAGGAAGTGTGATTTCTGAAAGCCACATGGATGACCCGGGTTCCTCTCAGGTCATGTTTCCTGACCTTAAACTTACTGGTTGGATGCCGTCTGGACAGTTTGGACTCACTCTGCATTCAAGTTGTTCTAAGCTGTTGCGTTTGGCCGACAGGACGATTTCTGTTACTGGAACTTGAAGCATTTTGGTCGGAATGGACTTACATCGAAATAAACAAATACTGAAGAAAAGAGGTCAAAAACCTTGAGAGAAAACAAATGAAGTTCTTTATTGTGCAAGACCTGTGAAAAAACTAAAATGTTCAAAAACTTTGTCACTTTGGTGTATAAATGTAACTGCCTTGTGGTTAAAGACGAACCTGTTGTAAAGAGAAAAACTGTTTGCTCCATCACCAGCCTATTTACATCATTACTGACATTTCTGTGAAGTTGAACTAAACTTTTTTTCCAATGATAAATCGCATTTTCCCATCTCGAATCAAAACTGTAAGTGACAGACAGGTTTATGGTAAATCACCAAATTACCATTTCAATCACAAAGTTAATGGCTTCAAACTTCCTCCTGTTTAGTTTCCTGTTTGTCCGCCAGAACATGACTTTACTGCAAAATGTAAACAATTTACTACAGCGACTATGTCTCTATTGTAAACGAACATTCAGGCTTTTCTCCTGATTCCACTGTGGTTACAGCTTCGTTCCTTCCTCTATTTGCTGCTTTGATGGCATGAGGCTCATTAACGGGACGCAAGAGAACCAAAAAATGCTGTTGAAGACAAAAAGAAAAAGACAGAGAATACCATCCAGATGAATCCCATACATTTAAATGTACTCATGTATTTTTTGCGTGACCTCTTTGAGGGGGCCCTTGGTGAGGCAGATTTTATCGACAACCCAGATAGGTGCTGCAACCACAGAGGAAAGAGTGATGGAAGTCTGCTCTTCATTCTCATGTGATTGAAAAAAAAAAACTCTTCTTTAAGATGATTGTTTCAAATATCTGTGAAATCAATGTTTTCTTTAGCAGCAAAGTTTGGGGATGTTGCTGCTTTTGTCCCGTGAGCCACCACTTGTCCATGTCTGATCTGAACAGAGAACAATCTCAAACAGAAGAGGATCAGTGATTCACTTCTTTTTTAATCTAAAACATTTACTTGTATTTCATCAGAGCTCTAGTTGACAAACATCTTGCAGACTTTTGAAGGAAAAATGAACACTAAAGCTGGATAAATTTATTGAATTTGATTAATTGAAATATTTAACATTTTAAATAAATAACTGTGGTTGCTTTTATTTATTCTGACTTCCATGTCTGTGTTTTTTACTGTATTTATTGTCCTGTTTTTGTGCAGGTCTGTTGGTGCTTTGTGTGACTGTGGGATAACGCACACAGTAGTAAACTCTTGAGTCTTCAGGCTGCATATTCTGTCCCTGAATGGTCACAGTCTGAGCCAACGTGTCTCTGCTGTAGCTGAACTTGCTCTTCAAAGCTTCATTTTGTGGTAAAGCTCCTCCACCCCACTGATGAAATATCCAGTCCATCGGTTTTCCTTCACGCTGTCGGACCCAGCCTGTTGCATAGCTGCTATCAGTGAGAGAATAACCAGAGACCTGACAGGTGATGGACAAAGACTGTCCAGGCTGCACAACCATGGACTCTGGCTGGGTGAGATCAATACTGAGAACACCTGTGAAAACACAAATAAAAGTCATCTCCATCATTCCTATTCTTCAGTGTTTTTGTCTGTGTGGTTCTACTGAAAGCTCCTTACAGGATGCAGCTGTCAGCAGCAGTAGAGCCTCAGAGAACATGGTTGATGCTGAAGTTGAACTAATGTGATCTCTGTTGTCTTCTGACTCACACACAGGCACACACTTCCTTTAGAGTCACCCTCACTTTACATGTAGTCAAATGAATTCAGTAGGAGGTGTAAGGATATGTCCTCTAGATGGACTCTGTGTCAAAACTTCAATTTACATATTACATTGTTCATCTTGGATTTTCACATGAAGATATCCTCAGGGGTGTTTTGCTTGTATTGATTTGGATCATCTTCAGGTCTTTTGATTGTAGTCAAAATTTTGTGCTCATGTGATTTCGAGTGTGCTCAGTAGAAATAGAAATAAGACATTACATTAGCACACAATTTTAGTCTCATTCAAAATGAAAACAAGAAAAGCAAACAGATCTGAGAGTGGAAGAATTGAAAGTTACTGCCCTCCAGTGTTCTTTTGGCTGTAGCTCCAAAGTGTAAATCAGTCTGTGGCTGAGGGGGTTACAAGTAAGTTAATTTAAAGTTGTTTGACAACACCACCTAGTGGAGGGACTACGACCCATTTAAACAAGGCTCTGACCCAGGGGTAAGCAGTGCAATAACAACACGTTTGAACTGCAGTGCGTTTATTACAAGTTAAAAAAAAAAACTGTCTTACAAATGAAATTCAATTAAAAATAGGATTAGTCCTTCCAAAAAAATAAAATAAAAACACAGCTGTCATCAGTTCCTGAGGAACCCACTCCAAGTCTTCTGATCGCTGCGTTGTTTCGACCTCGTGTGGACCTCCGCCTGGGACGTTGGTTTGAGCCCACCCTGGATCGCGCAGCCAGTGGCTCCTGCTTCCGCTTCCTCTGCGCCCGGTCCGGTCACACCGGCAGCAGCCCCCTGCAGGCAGACGCAACACGGCCAGTAAAGATCCCACGGCGATCGATCCCCCACAGCCGAGGCTGCACCGCCCCTGCAGCAACCCCCTCTCAACAGCGGCTACTCACAGGCAAGGCAGGGATCAGACCCTGCCGCTGTTGGAGCTGCGTGCGGGGTGCTGGTGGTCTCGGTGTTGTCCCGCTCCACTGCCTCGCTACTGCCTGTGTGGCGTGGACTGGCCTCGTCTCCTCTGCTGTGCTCTCTGTCCTGCTCCACACCTGCCCTGATGAAATCCTTCATCCCTCACTCTCACACTGCTGCCCTGATTAGTGAGATCAGCTTCAGCTGTGCTCATGGTTGCCACTGAAGACTGTGCAGGTAATGGGAATGGCCTCACTCAGTTAAAAATGTCCACAGCAACCAATAAAATCACAGCAAAAGGCATGCAAATAAAACAAATATAAAAACACAGTAAAAGAGGTCCATAGTCCCACAAGTCTATCAATCTATCCATCTTCTCTCTCAGTTAACCCACGTCGGGGTTACTTGTGTCCTTATCATCATTGCAGACTTCTGTGGTTTTTGTTGGAGCACTTTGGAGTTTTTGGGGGTATCATTTCTGAATTGACCTGTTGGGACACATGGACAGAGAGTGGGTAGCTGTTGGTGGACTGTGTGATTCAGATAAGGAGGATGAGGACCTGGTGTAGAGTCAGAAGAGCAGAGCTTTGTCAGTGGGTCTCGTTTGAACTGCAGCTCAAACCGACGGGAATCTCCAGCTTGCAGCACATGAATGGACAAATTCAGGCAATGTGAATAATTAACCATGAAGTTCATGATGAATGTTATTTATGTTGTATTTGGACTTGGATTGGTGAAGTGAAATCCTGAAACATATTGAAGTTCCAATTCAAGAACACAGCAAAGCAGCAGCTGAAACAAGTTTTAATTGACAATAATTATGGACTCAGATTAAAAGAGAAAGAGAAAAGAAACACACCAAAATGAATAATTTCTGATGATGTATTCCTAAATTTCAGGTCTTGTGCATTTGTTTATTTTTATTTCTTTATTTTTCGTTCCCACATACTGAATGCACTGAAATTGTAATAAATTGCAAGAGAGATCTCAGACGGTGGATTAGAGAGGAACTAGTTTTTGTTGAACTCTCTTCTTACTGTCTCTCACTGTGTCTCTGGCACAGTAATACACTGCCGTATCCTCAGTCTCCAGACGGTTCATCTGCAGATACACTTGACTGCTGGAGTCGTCTCTGGAGATGATGAACCTTCCCTGGACTGACTGGGAGTAATAGATAGGAGTACTGGATGTGTGGACAAAAGCAATCCACTCCAGACCTTTTCCAGGAGCCTGTCTGATCCAGTTCCAGACTGAGCTTGAGAAGTCTAATCCTGATGTTGTGCAGATGAGTCTATGAGACTCACCGGGTCTTTTTAAGACTGGTTCAGATTCTGTTATGGACCAACCTCGAGTGCCTCCAAAAACAAACAAAATGACCACAAACAACATCAGATCTCTGTGAGCCATGGTGACACTGAGATTCTTTGTCTTCAAATCCAAAAAGATCATCTTAAATATACTGTAAAAGTGAATCCCAGTGAGAATTTGCTCAGGCCCAGCTCCGCCCATACAGTCATAGTTCATAGTCAAATCTAGTCCGACTATATAACCACCCAATCAATCTGACTGCTTTCAATGTTTGGTCTTTTTCGTATTTTACTTCAACTTCAATGTCATATTTTTCAAAGAGTATTTTGATCTGCACAAAAGAAAACATTCTCAGTCACATTCATTTTGATCATCAGTAAGTTTTATTTGCTCCTTGAAATCACACAGACAGTCACTTGCGAATCATCTGTCAGAATAAAGTTTTCAATCAAAAAAAGTTTTCATGACATTCAATTTCCATGACAGGATTCACTGAATAATGAGTAACACTGCCCCCTGGTGGCTGCCATACTGAAACTGCAGAATTGACTAAAATCTTCAACTGTCACTGGGATGATCATGAGCTTGGAGGTTTTCTGTGTGGAGTTTGCATGTTTTCATTGTGTTTACATGGAACTGTTTTAATGTTCTGTTGACATTCTGATTTCCTTCTGCAGTCCAAAGACCGGCATGTTAGGTTTATTTACAGATCTATATTGACTGTGAGTGTCTGTGTTCATATTCAGATATGGTGTAAAGAGTGTATCATGCCTTCAGCACAGTGTCAGCTGGAATCAGTTTCTGTCTTTAGAGACAGTTTATTGGATAAAACTGATATAAATGATGAGTTAATGTATGGATGTATTGTGATTACCAACAAGTTTTATGTGGATGTTGCAAATTCATGTCGTCCATTCCTCCTCCCTCAGCCTTGAATATTATAACGTTTAATTTCACTTTATTCAGCCATGTTGACATTTCAACTTTTTAGTCTTTTTGTGGAGCTACAATATAGCTATTCTATTTCATTCTGTTGGGTGATAAGTGTTGCTCTGCTTTGTTGAAATCCTCAGTGTCAATGCTGTGAATTATTTATCATGTCTGTTCATTTTTTTTTTTTTTTTTGATGAACCAAAACCAGAGGCTAATCCAGAGGCTGTGCAGGTTAATCTGTGGGATTCTCCAGGTCTTTTGACAACCGATTCAGATTGAGTCAGAGTCTGACCATCAACACCTGTGGAGACAATAAAATAGTCACATGTGGTCACGATTAACTGTATTGAGACAACATGAAGACCAACCGGACATTAGAAAAGCTTCACCTGCCCAGCAGACAGTTAAAAGAAGCAGTCCTATCTGATAATCCATCTTCTTCAGTCCTGTCTTCGTCCTCGTCCTTCATCATGACTGTTGTTACATATGTAGTAGGATCCCACACAGGATTTACATCGACTCCTCCTCCCTTCATTTTCTCCTGTCATGTGCTGAAATGTTCAACTTGGACAGTCACGATATGGTTTAGGGTCTCTGTTTGAATATCCATCTGTCTGTCTAAAATTCTGTTTTGAAATAACTTCTGATGAGAACAAATGAACAAGATCCAGCTGCAGTGAGCAGCGTTGAAGCAACATGAAACATTTGTGTTGGATCTCAAGAGTTCAGTGCTGCCGATCTTTTTTTCTTTAACCTCCTCTTAATGACGAATTCTAAAACTATGTGATGAAAAGGTAAAAAAGGCAATTGTATTTTCAGACAGGCCTGAAATTCTTTGTCATGACACTGAAGAAATAATCAAATCTGAGAGTGCATTCTTTTTTCTTGCTTAAGTTTTTTTTTTTGTTTTTCTCCATTTTTAAAGATTAAGACAGAAAAAAAAAACAGTTGACCATTATGATGAAATTTAATTTTTTACCAAGCATGTATTTTCGATCAAACTTAACCCAACAGTCATTTCAACCAGAAAGGTAATCTATAGTCACACTTTAACTGAACAAACATGTGTTTAAATAGGAAGCCAAAGACCTAGAGAAAACTCTTACACTCTTATTTTTCAGATTGTTGAAGGAAATCCAGTCACCCACAGGAAGAACATGCAAAATCCACATAGAAATAGTTCCTGTGAAACAAGTGTGCTCACCACTGTACAGCTGTGTGGTTCAGACATAGAGATGAAAATGAAACATTGAACTAAACATCACTGTTCAAAGTCATTACATTTCTGGAAGTGTTGAATATTTTTACTCAAGGTGAGGGAGCACACTGGACAGGTCAGCAGTCCATCATAGGCCAAACACATGAGGCACAAAACCACACACACACACAGGCTTTCTCATCTCTGGTGAATCATTAGCAACTCGATGCATTTGTGGGATTAGCAGTGGAAGTGCAGTGTTTTCAGTGTGTTTGTGTGTGTAAAATTTTAATAATTTAATTATTTGTTTTAAATAATGGATGAATAGTTTCATCTGGCGTAATGCAACAAATGATTTTGATGATTTATTTATTCAACAAACAGTTATTTATTTCACCCAAGCACAATTTTCCATCACATAAGGAAATGTAATCATTTGTCTTTGACAAGGTTTGGCTTAGTTACAGGGTATTTAAATGAAGATTAACACATTAAGTTTTGTCTTTATTTCAATTGAATTAATGAATCAAATGAAGAACAAAATCATGTTTCAGAAGTAAAAAGTAAAACCTTGAATAAACAGTCTTGAAGGCCTGAACACAGACTACTGTGGGATTTGGTACAGCTGTAACACTAAGCTCACACAGTGTGTCTCTGGCACAGTAATAAACAGCAGAATCTTCCATTTTTAGACTGTTCATCTGCAGAAGCAGCTGATTTCTGCTGTCGTCTCTGGAGATGGTGAAGCGGCCCCGGACTGACTCAGAGTAAAATCTTCTGCTGCCACTGCTGCTGTCATGCCAGGCAATCCACTCCAGTCCTTTCCCAGGAGCCTGTCTGATCCAGTGCATCCAGTAGCCACTCATTGTGAATCCAGAGCTGTACAGGTCAATGTGTGGGACTCTCCTGGCTTTTTGACCACAGGATCAGACTCAGTCAGAGTCTGACTACGAGCTCCTGTCAATACAAAACACACAGTTTCACTTGCTGTCAGTGACAATATACTGAAATAGAAAACCAACATAAGGCTTGTGAAATGCTTCACCTGCCCAGCAGAGAGTTAAAAGCAGTAGTCTGAAGCTGCTGGAGGCCATCGTGTTAAACTGCCTGTTTACTGCTGTCTGTCATTCTCTGAGCAGCCAGTAAGTAGAGGTGGAAGATGTGTTTTGCATTGACTCCTCCTAAAGAGTTTAGTCATTTGTATTTGTTTTCAGGGAAGAAAATATGAGAGACTTTTTAATTTCAATATCTTATTCATTATCTAAATTATTAATATTTTGACTTTTCTATTTCAAAAACATGTTTTTCATTCAGATTTTAATAAATCCTTCTTCGAGACTACTTTATCCAACTTTGTGTCACAGGGCGCTGGAGCTGATCACATCTGTCAATGGAAGAAGTCAAGTTACACACAGGACTGGTTTTCATTCGGTCACAGAGAAGAAAATCAATCAAAATCACATCAACATCTACGGACAGTTTAATAGTCACCCGTCAGCCTCAAATGCATGACTGATTGGAGTGCAACGGTATTTGTATTCGTCCCGTACCGTCACGGTACGGGGGTCACGGTTCGGCACACACAATCACACGACGAATACACTAGTGAGTAAAAAAAAAAAAAAAAAAATTCCAACCTTAGATGGCGGTAATGAGCCTAAAAGCTGCCGGCAACCACCATTATCACAGAAGAAGAAGAAGTAGAACAAGCAGGTCCAAACATGAACAAACAAAGAAGAAAGTACAAGCGGAATGAGAGCTGCAGCGTGTGGCGGAGCGGATTAAACGGGAGAGTATTTGTTCCGCGTGCGTTCCCTCATACGGAGTGACGTGTGAC
The DNA here is from genome assembly GCF_902148845.1 of Salarias fasciatus. NCBI lineage: Eukaryota > Metazoa > Chordata > Actinopteri > Blenniiformes > Blenniidae > Salarias > Salarias fasciatus. The sequence goes on along the minus strand of NC_043748.1, from coordinate 16,669,877 downwards.
GTGCCAGTAAACGGGAAGCAGCACAGTCAAAAAACCAGCAGAGAACGCCACGGTGGTGGAAAAACACTTTTTTAATACAAATCCCCGACATAAAAAACATTGGAGAGGCGAGATGGAACCAAATCGCGCAACAGCGAGTTGTATAAAGAGCTCTATAGCAGAATACGAGCGATCGCAGGCTGGTGTTATGGATTAACTGGTTCCCGTGTTAACGAATGACAGCGGAGGTCTGTGTGAACACATGCTGATTACAGCAGTTGTTAAAGTAAGACTCACAAAAGGCTTTAAACATATACACTCACTGTAACTGTCGATAACCGACGTTCGCCAGAACGACTAGATGTTTCAGTCATTATTGGTCACAAGTTAACACGGGCACCAGTTAATTCGAAACATCGGCATGCGGCGCAGAGCTCACACCGAGACGTGCTGCTCCGCACGGCGGTGCTGCAGCCAGGGGAGCAGCCGCTCCTTCAGCAGCATATCATGGAGATTTTGGGACATTATTTGAGCAGATATCAGCAGATAAAAACTCTCTGCTTGGCGCTGAGGACTGCTGCTGCAGAGAGGAAGACCTGCAAGTTCCTCGTGAGACTTTGTGCGCATGGATGCTTTGTATGCTGTACATGAATACACTCGCGTTTAATACTATTGTATACAATCGGATTGAAAAAACACCATGTAAACTGGGCCAATAATGTGTCGCATGGGAAAGCTTAGGAAAAATGTTCTGGTACATTTGTGAGCTTTTTTTGCTTTTTCCCCACTGTACCGAAAAACGTACCGAACCGTGACCCTTACACCGAGGTACATACCGTACCGTGACTTTTGTGTACCGTTACACCCCTAATGACTGATTGTTCGAAACCAGGAAAGAGAAAATAATCCTGCTCTTCACTGATAGGACTTTTGTTCCAAGCATTGAGACAGAGGAACATCTGTTGATTTTTGAGTTGTTTCTTTATATTCTATGAGATGTGTGAGTTTATTTTTCCTGCATTTCTGGGTTCATGTGCAAAGCCTCTCACAGCCAGGATGATTTATACAGTGATGAAGTTCCCTGCTTCTTCTTTTTGTGGTATTGTAGCGCCTCCTCTGGTCATTTCATACCATCAGTTTTCAGGTTTATTTGTTCACATTTCACATGTGTAAAAATATTGGTGACTATAAGAAATACCATAAGTATTAAATAGATAACAAAAATTGATCCTGACTATACCGCCCACTGAAGCAGGAGAAGGACTCCGGTTCTTTAACTACAGATGGTGTCTTTATTGATGCTCTTAAATAACTAGCAAAGCTAGTAACATGATGCATCCAACCACCGTAGAACTACAAACAGACACAAATAAACAATGAACTTACATATATACAGTGCATGAAATAACAGATCAAATAAAGTATAGAATTAAACTCAACTAACCACTTTGCCCGCTTGTAGCTCCAGATGGGAGGGTGTAGTTGATCTTGTAAATCAAATCTCTTATTAAACTTAAAGTAATACAAACAAACGTCCGCCATCCATCATTGTCTGAGACGACACATTAACGTCAAGGTGAAAAAAGAAAAAGAAACAGGAAGTCACTGAACTCTTGTGGCGGAATGTCAAAATAAGAGTGTGACCCCTGCTGGTCAAAACCAAGAATGACAGTATTACACAAGCACAGCATTTACACTCCCACCAATCACACACTGTGATTCTCGAAACTATACACAATAAATTGTTTTGACAAAACAAACAAAAAACAAAGGGACTTTTCTGAGTTAACCCTTTACTCAGCTTCAAGTAATAACACTGTTTTGTGTATGGCTCTCTCTAAATAAAGTGGCTGAGATGTGCGTCTGCCTCTGTCATCCAGTGTTGTGTCACTGACCAACAGCTTGACCCTTCTGACCCTATTGTCAGCAGATGGGAAGACTTCAACTACCTTTGCCAACTTCCACTGATTTCTTGCCAAGTTTTCATCTAGAAGCAGAACAATGTCGTTTACTTCCGCATTTCTTCTGTCTTTAGTCCATTTTCTTCTTTGCTGCAGACTGAGCAAATACTCCTTTCTCCACCTGGTCCAGAACTCGTTTGAAAGAAACTGAACTCTTTTCCATCTTTTTTGAAGATATAGATCTTCTTTCACAAACTCACCGGGAGGGGGCATGATCACTGAAGACTTCATTGTGACCATGTGATTGGGAGTCAGGGGTTCTGGGCCTGATGGATCATTGAGATGTACAGCAGTTAAAGGTCGACTGTTCACGATAGCCATCACCTCATACAAGTACGTTCTCAGAGAAGAGCTGTCGAGTTGGCTTGCTGATTGATCGAGGATGGACGTGAAGACACTCCTTACAGTGCGGATTTGTCTCTCCCAGATGCCACCCATGTGACTGGAAGCAGGAGGATTCATGACAAAACTGCATCCCAGTTCTTTCACGCGTTCTTCTAGTAGTCCTCTCATCATCTCTTGGAATTCATTCCGTGCACCAACAAAATTGGTGCCTTGGTCACTTTGGAGTCGTCTTACGTTGCCCCTTATTGCGATAAAGCAACGCAATGCATTCAGAAAGGCGTCAGAGGTGAGGTCATCCAATACTTCTATGTGAATGGCTCTGGAGCACATGCAAGTAAATATGAGCCCATATTTCTTAAGCTCCTTCCGTCCCTCTTTCACATAGAATGGCCCGAAACAGTCCATACCACTGTACGTGAATGGAGGCGTACTTTCCATTCTCTCGGGTGGAAGATCAGCCATTTTTTGTTCTTGACGGGGCTTTCTTAACTTCCTGCACTTGACGCATTTGAAGATGAGAGATGACACTTCGCTACTACAGCCGAGAATCCAGAATCCATTGGCACGTATTTCATTCATTGTCATTCCTCGACCCTGATGACACACCTTCTCATGGTAATGCTTCACAAGGAGACGAGAGATGTGATGTCCTTTAGGGAGAATGGCTGGATGTCTGACATGCGGATGGAGTGCAGCTTTAGTCAATCTTCCTCCCACCCTCAGGATACCAAGGCTGTCCACGAAGGGGCTTAGCTTGTGAAGGTAAGTTAACTTGCCCTTGCGGACTTCTTTCTCTTGGCTTTGAGCCTTGATCTCTTCACTGAACACCTTTTCTTGAATCATTTTGATTATGAACTGTTCAGCTTCCTGTCTTTCTTCAAGCGTGGTGACTTTGTTTGATCTTGTTTGTAGACCCTTTGCTTCCCTTGCACGGCGCTTGAGTCTTGCTATGGCCTTTACTACCTTTCTCCAATCTGAGAACTTCTCAAGACGATCTGACAGAGATCTCTCCTCCTTCGCTTTGGTTGTGAGAACCTGCGCTCTTTTGAGTTCTGGATCTTCACTGTCGATCTCTTCAGCCTGAGTTTCTTCCTCTTTAGGTAGTTCCTTTTGCCATAGAAAGTTGGGCCCAGTAAACCAGTTTGACTCTACAAGCTCCTTGGCAGTAAGCCCGCGAGACGTGTGGTCAGCTGGGTTATCTTCAGAAGCGACGTATTGCCACTGCTTTGGTTCTGTACTTGATTTAATTCGCTGAATTCGATTTGCAACGAATACTTGGAACCTCCTTGCATCGTTATTGAGGTATCCCAGGACAACTTTTGAGTCAGTCCAAAAGTATTCCTGTAGGTTTTCCAGTTCCATTTCTCGTTTCAGCAGATCACTTGTCCTTGTGGCGACCACTGCAGCTGAGAGTTCCAATCTTGGGATTGTTGTCACCTTTGTTGGTGCAACTCTTGCCTTTCCCATAACGAGAGTGCAGTAGACTTCTCCAGACTTGGAAACGGTTCTGAGGTAAGAACATTGTCCGTAACCAGATGAACTAGCATCAGAAAAATGGTGGAGTTCGTATCGCTGAACTTCCTTGGCTATGAATGGTGTGTAGCACCGTGGTATTTCCACCGAGGATAGATTGTGGAGATCTTGCAGCCATGCTTCCCAATGTGGCTTGAGGTCATCAGGGGGTGGCTCGTCCCAACCAATCTTGTCCTGGCACATCCTTTGTAGGATCTTCTTTCCTTTTAGGATGAAAGGTGCAAGAAATCCGAGAGGATCGAAGACCGAGGCTACTGTCGACAGCACTCCTCTCCTGGTGAAAGGATTCTCCTTAATTGCGACTCGGAACTGGAACTTGTCGGAACTGATGCACCATTGGACCCCAAGAGCTCGTTCCATCTTGTGATCTCCGAGGGCCATGTCCGGGTCGGTTGCTCCTTCGACACATTCTTCTTTTGGAATTGAGTCAATCACCTTCTGGTTATTGCTGATGAACTTGTGTAAGCGGAGCTGTCCGGCTCTGCAGAGCTCCCTTGCTTCTTGGACAAGCTGGATTGCTTCAGTTTCATCGTCCACACTTGTCAATCCGTCATCAACGTAAAAGTTGCGTTGAATGAACCTCACTGTTGTTTCACTGAACTGTCGTTCTCCTGCCACTGCCAGGTGCTTGAGTCCAAAGTTGGCGCATCCTGGCGAAGATGCAGCACCAAACAAGTGGACCTTCATGCGATACACCGATGGTGGATCTTCCATCTTGCCTTCATCCCACCACAAGAATCGGAGGTAGTCTTGGTCTTGCGGTGCCACATGAAACTGGTGAAACATACGTTCCACATCGCACATGAAGGCTACCTTTCCCTTTCTGAAACGGCACAAGACCCCAATGAGGGTGTTTGTGAGATCTGGTCCAGTTAGCAGATGTTCGTTCAGTGATGTGTTACGAAACTTTGCGGAGCAATCGAACACGACGCGATTCTTTCCGAGCTTCTTGGGGTGGTAAACCCCATGGTGAGGGATATACCATGCTGTTTCACTGCCTATTTCTGTTTCAGGGACCTTTTCAGCATCACCTCTTGCTATTATGTCTTTCATAAAGGCCACATAATCCCTGCAATATTTTTCATCCCTTTTCAAACGTTTTCCCAGGCATTTCAGTCTGTGTTCGGCACATGCTCTGTTGTTCGGCAGACTTGGCCTCTCAACCTTAAAGGGCAAAGGCATCTCGTAGTGACCGTCCTCCTTCTGCTTGATGCCTTCCTTCAGTTTTGTGAGGAACTGGAGGTCTTCTTGAGAAACTGTAACTTCTTCGCTCATCCTTTCAGCGAAGTCTGACTCAAACACCTTGATTATGTCCGATGGAGAGATCACTTCCTTGACTTGGGTTCTTGAGGCGAAGTGGACTTCAGTCTTGAGCTCAGAATGAGGCATGATAGCTGGTGTGACTTGCTTTGTGATGATACGGTGACTCAAACCTATTTCATCTTCATAGTCAGTGGCAGCGGTGTTATAGCCAACTATGCTCCAACCCAGTGCAGACTTGAGTGCGAAAGGCTGGTTTTCACTGCCATGAATGACATCTCTGGGAGCCAAGGCTTGAGAACAGTTATAGCCGATTAATAACCCTACTTCGCAGTCCAGTTCTTGAGACATCTCATCAGCCAGATGTTCTAAGTGAGGCCAGGACTTTGCTGTTTCGCTTGTGGGTATATGAGATCTGTTAGCTGGAATGTATTCCCTGGTGTAGCTTACTGGGAGATTGATCATGGTTTCGGACTTCATACCTCTCACTTGTAGACCTGTCACCCGTTCGCTGGACACAACCTTTGTTCTTGATGTTATTGTGGATATCTTGAGCTTTACTGGATCCTTCTTAGCATTCAGGGTGTCAGCTACATCTTTCAAGATGAACGTAGTGTCACTCTGAGTATCAAGCAAAGCGTACACTAGCACTTCTTTGTCTGGTTCAGTTGGTGAGGATACGTAGACTGGAACGATTGGCGAGGTGTGAGTTCCACCTTTTTCTTGGATGATTCTGAGAGAGGTAGCTCCATCTGACTCAAATGTCTTCTTTGGTTTAAACCTCTTGTCTTTGTGGTTTTCTCTTTTTTGGTCTTGTTCAGACTCATCTTTGTCATCAGTTTCATTTGCCTGGTTTTGTTTTGGCTTCTTTCCTTGTTTTTGCTCACCTTTCTCACGGTTTTGATGTAAGCATGTTGGGTGTTGTTTTTCACATGTGTCACACTTGCTTCTTGATTTACAGGCCTTGGAGTGATGACCAGTTTCAAGGCAGCCAAAACAGAGTTTCTCTTGTTGCACAAACCTGACTCTCTCTTCGATTGGTTTTTCGATGAACTTGTAACACTTATGGAGAGTGTGATTTGGTTTCTTGCAGAACGGACACTTGCTATCCATCCCTTCACTTGAGCTTGTAGTGAATGTCTTAGCACCAATGTCGCGTTTTTGGTGTCTCTTAAAGTTGTCTTGTTCGCCTGACTTAGATTTTTCCTCCTTTGAGTTCATAGCCTGCCACGATGTAACAGGGTGGCAGGCAATACGAGCCTCCTTGTTGAGGAATGACACAAAGTCCTTGAAGTCAGGGAAAGCATTGGTTTCATCCTGGATTGTTACAACTGCTCTGTTCCATCGTGAGCTTAGCCAGTCTGGTAGTTTTTGTGCTATCTTCTGATTTTCCACACAATCATTGAGAACTTGTAAACCTTCTGCATAGGGCATGGCTGATTCAACGCTGCTCAGAAAATCAGCAAACTCACGAAGATCTACAGTGTCTTTGGAGCCAATTTTGCGCCAGGAATGTATCTTGTCACGGTATGCTTTACCGATCAGAAAGGGATTACCAAATCTGTCTTCGAGCACACTCCAGGCAGCACGGTAAGCCGTTTCCGTTCCCACCAGAAAATGACCTTCAATGGCTCTTTTGGCAATGCCGCCGACATACTTGCGGAGGAAAAACAGTTTCTCTTGGACTGGGAGGTTCTTTCGATCAATGAGAGTTGAAAAGGAGAGCTTCCAATCTGTGTACTTGAGAGGATCCCCCGTGAAGACTGCAGGTTCTGGTATTGGAATGCGATTTGCAGTGATAGCTTCAGCTAGTGTTCTCACCAGATCATTGGGTGTGTCTGATGTAGCTGTTTGAGTGGGAGGGGCTTGAGTGGATTCAGCTTGTTGCATGAAATGAGGTTGAGTGGGCATGGGCTGATAACTCTTACTTGCTTTAGTGAATGCGGCTGCTTGAGGTACAGATACTGAGGTGTAGATGGGTGGATGCGAGGAGAATTCTTTAGTGACTACAGGATGATTAGGCTTTTGGATTTTGGTTTGACTTGTAGGAGTGGGCTTGGTTTGATGTGTTGGAAGCATTTGGGGAAGAAGCTCTTGTGAGGGGAGAGCTCGCGAAGGTGCTGGATGTTGTGATAGAGGAGGTAATGACGGATGATCTTCATCATCATCACTATGAACACTTTCAGAGTACACTTTTAGCTTTGCCTTTTCTGCATTGAGCCTTTTAATTTCCTCCAAACGTTCAACTTCTTTCCTTTTCTCCTCTAACTTCATCCTTCTTGCTGCACTTTCTGCCATAAACTGAGCTCTTTTCATGGCATCCTCAGCTTCCTTTTCACCTTTCTGCCTGATGGCATCTGCTTCCCTTTCAGCCCTTCGTCTCGCGATCTCTGCTTCATTTTCAGCTGCCAGCATTCGATCTTCCTGCTCTAGTTTTCGGATTTCTTCTTCTTGTTTGTTCTGTGCTTTCATTATTTTGAGTACCTCTTTAGTGGCAGCTACTTCTGCTGCAGCTTGTCTGGCATCCAGTGACATGTAGGAGGACTGTTTGGATTGTTTGGTCTTTTGTGTGGATAAGGAGATGTTGGAGATTGTAGTTTCAAACACGGACTCAGCATCAGGCCAAGTTGAAACTTCTGAACCATCATTGTTGAGGAAGTGCTGAGCCTTTTTGTTTGCAACTATAGTGAGCGCTTGGCATGTATCATTGATTCGACGGATTTCTGAATCTGGATGATGTGGATGTAAAGTGTCTCTTATTTTGAGGTAAACGGCATCAATCTCAGCTCGAGTTGCATTTATTTTGCTCATGATCTCGATCACTTCAGAATTATCATTATACTTGATGGATTTTTTCAGTCCATTTATGTTGTGCTTCCACCTTTCATAGGCTCTCTTGAAGTTTGCTCTCAGATCCTTTAATTTCTCATCAACTAGAGCCTGTCCCTTTTCAGTGAGCGTTCGTGTGCGTTCACTTTTCCTGATGCTTGCAGACTGTGTAGAATCTACCCTGTCTTGAGATGGTAGGTCTGGTGTGGTGGACACGACTGTCTCACTAGCATCTGCTTGCGTATGTGTCTCAACTTGAGCTTGAATTTCCTTTACAGTTGTTTCTGCTTGCTCATTAGTATCAGCTTTCTCTGGTGATGTGCATGTATAGACTGTTTCACCCCTTTGTGACATGTTCACTATGTAGTAGAACTATAAATGCAACAGAAATGTAGGCAAAATCAGTCTATTCTTATCTTCAGAATGATTTCAATAATGTGAAATGAAACACATCAAAGATATGAAATAAATGTGAAGAGACGAAAGGCCAGTATGAATTCTGCCTATGGCCTGAGCTTAATCATGAAATATCGACAAATCTCTCTTATGGAGGATGCACAAAATAAAATGGAAAGGGGCTGGTATGAAATGTAAACATGAAATGTAAATATCCCTTAAGTGACCTTCTTCAAACTTAAAATTATACAGCCACAAAACTGTACATTCAGCACCACAAAATATTGCTCAGTGTGATAAAACACAATTCAGTAGGAAAATATGGAGACAAATAATGACCTCTTACTGCACAAATACCAGAAATCTTTGCACAATCAGGATATAATGCACACACTTTCAATGTGATTATATACAATACTTGGAAAAGAAAAGCTCAGTACTTTTAACTTGTAGTGAGACAACTTGATGAATGGCTCTTACTGTGCGACCAAGTGTAGAGAAAAGTTTGCTGCTCCTTTAAGATGAACGCGGTGAAATCCCAGAGAGATGGAAAGTCCAGTGGCAGTTCTGTGCATCGCTACTTCCGAGCCGTTTTCTTCACCGAACCCGCTTGTTTAGCTTTGTCCTCACTGCTCCTTAATCCTTCCCAGTGCAAAGGTTCACCATACGACACGATACATCTTCATCTGCAGACCTTTCCTCTACCCGACGTCCTCAGGAGTCTTCACCCATGGCGCGGTGAAGTGTTCTACTATGCCGCCCACTGAAGCAGGAGGACTCCGGTTCTTTAACTACAGATGGTGTCTTTATTGATGCTCTTAAATAACTAGCAAAGCTAGTAACATGATGCATCCAACCACCGTAGAACTACAAACAGACACAAATAAACAATGAACTTACATATATACAGTGCATGAAATAACAGATCAAATAAAGTATAGAATTAAACTCAACTAACCACTTTGCCCGCTTGTAGCTCCAGATGGGAGGGTGTAGTTGATCTTGTAAATCAAATCTCTTATTAAACTTAAAGTAATACAAACAAACGTCAGCCATCCATCATTGTCTGAGACGACACATTAACGTCAAGGTGAAAAAAGAAAAAGAAACAGGAAGTCACTGAACTCTTGTGGCGGAATGTCAAAATAAGAGTGTGACCCCTGCTGGTCAAAACCAAGAATGACAGTATTACACAAAGCACAGCATTTACACTGACAAATGTCCAGATCACACAGCAAAGACACATGAGCTTTGTCAAAGACAGAGAGGACTCACAGGAGCCAGCTGCACAGAGCAACAGGACAGCAACAGAAAACATGGTTGATGGTGAGCTGATGTGCAGCAAACTGTGGTGAAAGCTGGATGTTTTTATAGCTGCTTCATGCAGAACTCCACCGTGTTTGTATAAAGTTTATCAAACTGCTGTTGTTCAACCTGGAGCCAGTGGAAAAGAACATTATTTATTTGCAAAGTTTTAACAAATTTACTGAACTGGGAGATCACATTATTATTCCCTACTAATGTTACTATAACACGCAGAGCATTCACTGGAACAATTTTAGGATTTGTGCTCATTTTTTACACAGCTACCTTCAACTGACATTGAGAAAGTTTAATAAAATATATTTTGCTGTGACATGCTCAAGACATCAGTAACAAATATTAGTCAAATTCAGAAATTGAGGGAAACTGAAGATGTTCACCTGGTAAATAGAAAACAAAACCAGTATAATTTTCTCAAATGACATAATACACAGGAAACACTTATTAAAGTCACTTTATTATCAGATTCTTGCTGACGCACTTGCAGACTTATTTTCCTGAAAACATTTAAATTAATGTGGAAGTCTGTCAATATCTGCATGTTTCCATAGATAAGAATTATGCAAATTGTCTCAGCAGATGTTTTTTTGAGGACAGAGAAATAGAGATACTTGGTGGTTTGACTGGCAAATGGCTGCTCAGGAACTGAAACAAACTCAAAAAAACTCAAAAGGAAAAGAAAGTATTGATGAGCAGCTTTTTGTGGAGGTCGTCTCTCATCTGTTTTTTTCTTCTCTTCCTGAATTGGGAATAAATGACAGTCTATCATTTTGTGCCTTTTTATTTCTCTCATTCAAAGTTTTGTTTGATTAGATTCATTCTTGTGAAACAGGAATTTGCAGGAAGAGCATCTGCTGTGAAGTCAAAGTTATCCTGGACCAGAACACGGAATAAAGTTCAGATAATCTTGACTGATTTCTTTGAGCGGTGCCTGTATTGCTCTTTTTGCTCACTGTTTGTGTTGATTTCCTGAATGTTTAAAGCCAATCTGTCCACTACATTGATAATACGACTTGAATAGTGGCTGGTAAGGTCAGGTTTATAATTATTTTTGCCATGAAGTCTTCTCAGTAAACTGTCCGTTCTTTGAAAAGGTTTGATTCTGCGTTTAAAGCCTGCAGCCTGGAGCTTCCATATCCTCCTTTAGCATGCATGGCCTGTTCCTACAATGCAACGACATGACAAGTCAACAGATGACTCTGAGTCTGGAGTCAACTGTCAGTTCAGTAAAATTGCTATTGACAAGACAGAAAACACCTTGATGCAATAACAAAACATTTTCCTAAAGCTCCATAGACTTTTATGGTGTTTCATATTTCAGATGCTTAAAGCATTTATTTTCTTTCCACACTTGTAGAAAACTGTTCTGCATATGCTCTTACATTCATCATTTATAATACATTTCTCATATTACAGAAGGACGTCAAACATGTTGTTGGTGAGCTTGAGGAATGGGAAGTTAAACCACAACAGCTGCTGTTTCCTCAGTTTTGCACATTTATTAACATTTTTTTTAATCCTTAATTAATGACCTGTACAGCCCCCTCGTTGTTTTTTGTGGAGTTTTATTGTAGTTCTTATTTAAAAATAAAAAATAAAAAAATCTTTTTAATTTTTTTAAATTATGACACACAATTACAAGTATCAAAAAGGCAAGAAGATAAAAAACAGTGAATTTTGCATGTCAAAAAAAAAGAAAATAGAAAATAGAAATAATAAATGAACGCATAAAAAATCCAGAACAAAGCAAAACAGAAAAAAAGGCAATATAGAAAAAGAAAAAGGGAAATCAAAAATACAACTGTATGGTTTACTCAGTACTTCAAAAATGTAACTCCAGTGTTGATCCAATTTGGAGAACAACCAAAACATATGAGTATGATTTGCTGGAGACAAGTTGCATCTGTTACAGACATCGTTGACGGAGTTATAAATCTTTGCTAATCTCGCTTTTGTATAGCGGGCCCTAAATACAATTTTGCACTGAATGAGCCTATGACGGGCACAAATAGATGAGGCATAAACGAGAGAAAGGGCCGAGTTCCACTGTGCTTCCGTAAATGTAAGATTGAGACTGTCTTCTCACAATTTTTTGACTGCAGTTAGCGGAGAGGAGGCAGCGAGACATATTTCCTTATACAGAGCTGAGATACAACCTTTACGAATAGGATATATGCCCATGATGGAATCTTGGACTGTTTCGGGAGGACGATTTGGAAAATGGGGGAGTTGTTTTTTAATGTAGTCTCTGATTTGAAAATACCGGAAAAGATGATGCTTCGGAAGATCTTAAGTGGATGAAAGCTGTTCAAATGAGGAGAATATACCGTTCTTGTACAAATCATTTAGACATTTTATACCTTTGTTATGCCAGCTTCGGAATCCCGGATCAGAAGATGGTTCAAAATAACAATTTCTGTAAATACAGTTTAGGCCAGAAGGGCTTAAGAATCCAAATTCCTTTCTGAATTGTTTCCAGATTTTAAGTGAAGTCAACACAACTGGAAAATCTTTAAAACATGTCATTGAAAAAGGCAGTTGACCGCACAAGGTTGAATGAAGGGGATAAAAAGATTTGTTTTCAAGGCACACCCAACTAGGTACAGATTCATTTCTGCTGCCAGCAGCTGCATCCTGTGAGGAGTTTTCAGCCATCAAGAAAGATCCCAGAAACACTGAATGATCACATTCATGATGAAGCTAATATCTGTTTCTTATTTCAACAGGTGTACATCGTGTTAATCTTAGTCAGCCTGATTCAATGTCCGTGCAGCCTGGACAGTCTTTGACGAGCACCTGTCAGGTTTCTGGTTATTCTCTGACTGACAACAGCTACGCTACAGGCTGGATCAGACAGCGCCAAGGAGCAGCAGTGGACTGGATCTTGGTTCGATGGGGTGGAGGAGATTTTTACCAAAACAATGCTCTAAGAAACTGCACAATGACTGCAACCAGTAGAGTGGAATTAACAGGGCTGAATCTGCAGCCTGAGGACACTGGTGTTTATTACTGTGTACGACGCCCCACAGTGTGTTTTGTTGAGGAGGAGTCAATGCAAAACATCATTGGTTCCTCTTACTTATCTGCACAGAAGCAGAGCAGTGATCCACAGTTCTCCATGATGGACTTTGTCAGAGGACTGCTGCTGTTAACGCTCTGCTGGGCAGGTGAAGAGTCAACATTTTCCCTGATTATTCTGATGCAAGGACAACAGTTCTCACACCAGTCTTCTTCATTTGTCCTGACAGGTACTGGTGCTCAGACTCTGACTGAATCTGGATCAGTTCTCAAAAACCCTGGAGAATCACACACACTGACTTGTACAGCTTCTGGATTCACATTTCGTGATTATGACATGGCTTGGAATAGACAGGCTCCCGGAAAAGGACTGGAGTGGATTGCTTATATCAGTAGCCCGTCTGGTAGCACTAAATACTACTCTGTCAGTTCAAGGGAGGTTTACTATCTCCAGAGACAATGACAAACAGCAGGTGTATTTACAGATGAACAGTCTCAGCACTGAAGATTCAGCTGTTTATTATTGTGCTCGACTCCCACAGTGACTGAAGCTCCTTTAGAGGCCATTCAAAATCCTACTGCACTGTAATGTTAGATATGTGTGTGAGTGTGTGTGCGTAGAACTCAATTTACTCTTTTGTAGCTTAGTTTAATTTTTCTTCTTTCCTCTGCCCTTTTTCTCCCTCTTTCTCTCCTCGTACTGTTCCACACATTTTAGTTTCTTTTGCAGTGACTAAAAAACTGAAAAGAACCAATGAAAACCACTCACTGCTGAAAGCTCCCATGATCCTTCAAGTGGAGTAGACGTGCTTTTGCACGCTCCCTAACTTTCATAACTTCCCATCAGAAGCATCTATAACTTTATTGCTTAAAAAAAAAACAAAGACCCCCTGCTTTGCAGCAGTTACAGACCAATCTCATTCCTTAATGTTGACTTTAAAGTTCTCTCTAAGATCCTTGCCTGTCGTCTTCAGCTTGTCCTGCCCGTCTTATTGAACCGGATCAGACCGGCTTTATGGCTGGACGACAATCATCTTCTAATACTAGACGCCTTCTTGACATAATCACATCCCCTGGTTCTTTATCCCCTGAGGTTGTGGTCTCTCTTGATGCTGAGAAGGCCTTTGACAGGGTAGAATGGAGCTATTTGACCAACATCTTGGGCAGATTTGGACTTGGACGATTTGTTGACTGGGTCAAGCTTTTATATTCCTCACCCCAGGCTTCCGTCCAAACCAACAAAGTCTCATCCCCTCCATTCTCCTTGTCAAGTGGAACCAGACAGGGCTGTCCATTGTCACCTTTGTTGTTCATCCTGGCGATCGAACCTCTAGCAATTAAGTTGCGCTCAGACAACAACGTTAAAGGAATCACTCACGCTGGCATTACCCATAAGGTCTCCCTGTACGCGGACGACCTCCTACTTTTCTTTTCTGACCATATAAATTCTTTTCCAACTATATTTAATATTTTAAACAACTTTGGAAGTATTTCTGGTTATAAACTAAACTACGGGAAAAGTGAATTGCTATCTCTCAATGATAAGGCGAAATCAATTCCTAATTCCATCGTGCCTTTTAAGTGGTCAACAGATGGGTTTCGATACCTTGGCATTCAAATCTCAACTTCACTTCACGCTCTGTTTTGAACAAATGTTGCCCCCTTGATGGAGAGGACTGAGAGGGATTTTGGTCATTGGTCAGTTTTACCCCTCTCATTAGTGGGTCGAATAAATTTGGTGAAGATGGTTGTCCTTCCGTGCTTTCTATACCTTTTTCAACATCTCCCCATTCTTCTTAGTAAATCTTTTTTTGTCAAATTAGACAACGCTATTACAACTTTTCTTTGGGCTGGAAAACCACCCAGAATTCGCGAATCAGTTCTACAATCTCCAATGAACAGAGGTGTGTTTGTCTTGCCAAATTTTAGATACTACTACTGGGCAGCCAACGTGCAGAAGTTGCTCTTCTGGATGTGTGACCAAGATGAATCAGTCAGAGATAGGTGTGTGTGTGTGTGTGTGTGTGTGTGTGTGTGTGTGTGTGTGTGTGTGTGTGTGTGTGTGTGTGTGTGTGTGCGTGTGTGTGTGTGCGTTGTTGAATAATTTTATAATATTCTTTACATCATGCTTATTATATTGTGTTATTTACTATTGTTCATATAATGCATGTCTCTGTTAGTTATAGTAGGCTAGTAGACACAGGCGTAGAAAAGACATGTATCCTTTTTCTGTTCGCCAGCCTGCCATTTTTCATTTTTACGGCAGCCTCTTGGCAGCTGGACAGTTTGTTTTTTCTAAAGTTAAGACGACAGGTCAATTGTCTCTCTGTCTCCCTCTGGTGCAAATGAGGCTCATTGGATAAGAAATGTGACACTATGATTTGTTGCACAACACCTGGCATTTGGAGACTTGGAGGCTGAGAGGGCCTCCCAAGGGGTCACGGAAATTGACCTTTGTAGGGAGGGGGGAGCAATTGTGTCTTGACGAAGACTCAACTAAGACTCAACGAATGGTTTGAACAATTATGTCTTGACGAAGAATTAATTAAGCAGCAACGAACTCCCAAGAAATAGTATAAATAGATGGAGCGGAGAGCGATCGGCGCGTCAGTTCTTTGGTCGGCCTGACTGCCAGGAGGTGTTTGTGGGAATAAAGTCCTCCTTTTGCATTCTGACTCTGACTCTGCCTGATTTTTCTGAGGAGAACTACGATGGAAGACTTCAAGAACCAAGAATGGATATACTTGAGGATTTTACGTTTTTTTCTGGAATATATGTTTGTGGGGTTTTTTGCACCGTGACTGGCCTAGGATACTTTTTAAAATAAAATTCCACGACAGCGTGTGTGTTGGAGGAGTTAGGAACTTGAAATGTTGTGGACTGATTCAATGAGTGATCTGTAAACAAGTATTAAAATGTCACTGTTCATGTTAAGAGTCCTCAGTTTTCTGATCAGGCAGAGACACTGCTGTTCCCTCCTGTAAACAGTCAGCATGTTGTGTGAAGGACAGGCAGGTATTGATCTCTGCCCTGAGACTCTTCAAACTCTGCACCTTTTGGATGCTGAGCAGTTGGAACAGGTGCTCTTAGGTTTCCCTCTGGACCCACAGCTCCTTTGTTTTTGAGATATTAAACTCTAATGGGATTTCATCAACCAGGACATGGACTTCCTGCTGATAATGTTGCGTGTTAAAAGCAGATGAGAGGTCCATAAATAATACATGTTGATGTGTGTGTCTAGAGTCCAGTTGTTTGGTGACTGTGTCAAGAAGCATGAGACTCAAATCCTCAGGGCTTCATTTTGCTTTGAACGCAGCTGATCTAACAGTCATGTACACTTTGGTTTTTTCATACTCTTGCACAGTATCGATGTGGAAGGAAACTTAGAATTGGGAATATGGTTGTGTGGAACAAATGACCTCTTGTTCATCATTCACTTTAATTTTTCAAGATATTTGCATTTTAAATTTCATTAATGTTGAAAGGTCATCTGACCATCTTATATGAACATTAAAAGCAGGTTTTGTATTGTCGTGTGACCCCAAGTTAAAAATCTTTTTTTTCTTCCATCCTCTGGATTGGAGGATGCATGTGTATTGCACCAAATTTTGGTTCTTTGTTTGTTTGTTTGTTTGATAACTTTGTTGTTCAAAGTTATCCTGGAGCAGAACACTGAATGAAGTTCAGATAATCTTGACTGATTTCTGTGAGCGGTGCCTGTATTGTTCTTTTTGCTCACTGTTTGTGTTGATTTCCTGAATATCTAAAGCCAATTTGTCCACTATATTGATAATACGACTTGAATGGTGGCTGGTAAAGTCAGTTTTATAATTATTTTTTACTCTCAAGTTGTTTCAGCAAAACTGTTCTTTGAACAGGTTTGATTCTGGGTTTAAAGCCTGCAGCCTGGAGCTTCCATATCCTCCTTCAGCATGGTTAATGTTCTCCATGAGCTCTGGCCTGTTGCTACAATGCAAAGACATGACGAGTCAACAGATGACTCTGAGTCTGGAGTCAACTGTTTGTTCAGTTAGATCGCTATTGGCAAGACAGAAAACACCTTGATGCAATAACAAGACATTTTCCTGCAGTTCCATATACTTTTATTGTTTCTCATATTGCAGGTGCTTAAAATATTTGCTTTCATTCTTTTTAGAAAAGTGGTCTGCATATCCTCTGACAGTATTACCAATAGGCTATATCATACTGTTTTAATTTTTTTTTCTTGTTACATGATTTGCCTAAAACATGTTGTTGGTGAACTTGAGAAATAGGACATTAAACCACAACAGCTGCTGTTTCTTCAGTTTGGCACATGGATTTTTAATTTTTTACTAATTTCTTTAAATCCTTATTCAGAGCGTGTACTACCCTGTAGTTGTTTTTTTGTGGAGTTTTTTTTTTTGAAGGACTTTTTTTTATAGATTTTTCCTTTCACATCAGTTTTGTCATGTTAAAGTTTGATCACAGTTCTTCCTTTCAGTCACTGCAAAACAGACAAAAGTGTGTAGAATAGTTCAAGGTGAGAAAGAGGGAGGAAGGTTCAGAGATGTAAGAGAATATCAGAGACAGCTTTTTCCAGTAGACATGTTGGGTTTTGACCACATTGCATTGTGTTTTATTTACATGTCACATATTTTCCCAATTTTGGAGGTAAATTTAAGTTTATGTGTAAAATCACAAAAAAAGTAAAACATAGTAAATGTTCAAGCCACTGAAGCCACTCAGTCACTTACACATGATCAAATAATTTCACAAGGTTTTATGAGCTCTGACCCTAATAATGACTTTATAATGATATAAGGTGGAGAAAAGAATCTGTCTTGGACTGTCTCTGTAAAAATGTACTGCTTTCACTCGTCCTCAACATACACATGTGCATGCACATGCATGTGATGTGCACAGCACAGTGATATTTATTTATTTATTTATTTGTTTGTTTGTTTGTTCACTCAGCTAATTAATCAGAGAGTCAGTCATAGAAGTAGTCTTTGTCGTCATGCGTGACTGAGCCTCATGTGAATGAAGTTCTTAAAGGCGTGTTGGTGATTTGTGTCACTGTGGGGCTTCGTACACAGTAATAAACGCCAGTGTCCTCAGGTTGCAGATTCAGCCCTGTTAATTCCACTCTGCTGGTTGCAGCCAGTGTTCGGTCGCTGAACTTGTTTCTTAGAGCATTGTTTTGGTAAAAATCTCCTCCACCCCATCGAACCAAGATCCAGTCCATTGCTCCTCCTTGGCGCTGTCTGATCCAGCCTGTAGCGTAGCTGCTGTCAGTCAGAGAATAACCAGAAACCTGACAGGTGATGGTCAAAGACTGTCCAGGCTGCACGGACATTGAATCAGGCTGACTGAGAATGACACTATCTACACCTGTTGAAATGAGAAACAGATATTGGCTCCATCATGAATGTGATCATTCAGTGCTTCTGGGATCTTTCGAGATGACTGAAAACTCCTCACAGGATGCAGCTGCTAGCAGCAGAAACGCAGCCACAGAAAATATGATAGAAGCTGCAGCTGAACTGATGTGAGCTCCTTTGCCACACGGCTGCGCCCCTCGTCTCCTTATGAGCCACTAGAGGGGGGAACAAAGCACAATTTACATAGTGAATTTTAAGAAGGCATGTACATTTGCTTGAAATTTGTCAAAATGAAAATGATATGCTTTGAATTTGCACAAATGTTAAATACTAAAATAGATTTTGACTTTAACCTTCACCATGAGCTGGATGGAGGGAAGCATTTTAAATCTGCTGTGACTCACTTCTGATTGTCCTGCTACTATTAAGACGTTTTCTGGACATTACTTCCGACTAACCGAAGACCCTGGGTGCTTTACACAGGAATACAATGCAAACTTCATCAACAACATCTTGATGTTGTTGTTATCTGTAGTTGATTCTGTTCAATCTTGCACAATGCACAAATACTCAGATTTTCTCTGTAAAACCTGGAGAGGGAAGTAAATGAACTTCATGTATTTGAAGAAGCCAGTTCTTCTCCAGCTCAATGGAAGTTAAACCACCAACCTTCAGATGTTTGAACAATCAGCTGAAGCAGCTGGACGAACTGAGTCACTGTCCAGGGGCCTTACCTCTAAAACTCTAGGGGAACAACTGACAATAATCATGCATGGGAACGCAACGCAAACTTCTGTTGGCAAAAAAAATTCGGGAGCAAAAAAAAAAGTCTGCATGGTCACATGACCAGTTCGTCATCAAGCTCTGCAGAAGCCTGTTAACAATCCTGATGATTTGAATCAGGTGTGTTGGAAGAGGGAAACATCCAAAACATGCAGGACAGTGTTCCCTAAGGACCAGGGTTGGGAAACCCTGTATTAGGGTGCAGCGCTGTCGGCCTACATTCACTTTGCAGAGATCTTCTTCTTCTTCTTCTTCTTCTTTGGAGCGGGTGGCGACCAGCAACTTAGGTGCACAGCGCCACCGACTGTGTCTCTTGGTGAATGTTCTTCAGTTTACAGCCTAATCACCATATTCACTTCAGAGATCTGTAAAAGCGCAACAGCATGTATTTTGCCACACCGGGCTGTCTTGGAGGAGCGGCATGAGCGGACCATGAGGAAATATTGGTGAAACTAATGAGTTTTTGGATGATTAAAGTCGTTTTGGGAGCCGTAGGCACACATGCCCCATTGGCTAACAGTATATGAATGTCTGCAGCTTGACTTTGGATCTAAATTTCTCCTGGACCACTTATCGGATCAGAAAAGCCTTCTGGGTGAGTATATTGTCCTACTTCGTTCTATAACAATGTGAAAACTGTTTAAACCAAACTTATCCTTTAAATTCAATGTTTGGTTCGAGACATGTTTTGTTTGGTTGGAGGGGAAAATATGTTTTTTGTGAGTAAAGATCACGAACACCTAGTATGAACAGATGGATGGAGGAATAAATTATTAATGGTGTGAGAGCTCCACCTCTAGTGGCTTTCAGTAGTTAGTGCTGATTGGTTGTTGGTTAAATTCATCAGATGAATTAGTAGAAAATGTCTCTTCATAGTCCTCCATCTTCTATACTGCATTGGTCAGTTCAGGTTTTTTGGGAACTGGAGTCTGTCCCAGCTATGAATCAGCAAAGATCACATACACTCAAATTGTGTTTTTTGGGGGTGTTTTTTTAGTTGATCTCTATCATTGTATATCAGTTCAAATGCTGCACAGCAGGATGGTGAAACTGTGTTTCAGATGTGATTAACTGCAATATGCTTTTTTTAAATCGATTATTATGATGATAGAATACAGTTTCATGTGTTGAGTTTTTGTACAGCTGCTCAGCTGCCTTGAGTCACTGTGAGTCTCGCACAGAAATAAACAGCAGAATCCTCAGTAGTGACATTGTTCATCTGCAGATACACCTGCTTGTTACTGTTGTCTCTGGAGATGGTGAACCGGCCTCTGACTGAGTCAGAGTAAAAAGTGCCGCTGGCTTCACCCCACATGAAGGCAATCCATTCCAGTCCTTTTCCAGCAGGCTGTCTGATCCAAGCTGTAGCATAATTGCCTGTTCCAAACCCTGAATATGTGCAGGTCAGTCTGGTTGATTCTCCAGGCCTCTTTACCACTGATTCAGACTGAGTCAGTGTTTGACTGTCAGCACCTGGACCAGAAACATGATGAGATATTTCAATTAAGCTATTGCCATTAAAATTGAGGTATGACTTTTTCTTTAAATCATTTGTCCTTACCTGTCCAGTTAATTGACAAGATGAGAAAAACAGCCACATGATGAAGTCTGATCATTGTTGAATCGGTTTGTTTCTGATCAGTCTTCAAGTGTTTTGGTCAATGATTTAGTTTCTGTCATCAACTGTCTATCATATAAAGGAGGAAGTGATCAGAGTTTGCATCAGCTCCTCCCTCTCAAAAACAAACACACCTTTTTTTGAACTGCATTTCTTGTTATCTTCTTGTCGTACATTTCTCCAGTTTCACTGTTTAATCTTATGAGTTTAAGATTTTATGTTCGTTCTATTATGTGAGAATGCTCTTCCTCTTCAGCTCAGCAGCATCTGGTCTCTCCTCATACTTCATGTCGTGTGAAAACACACAACTTATTTACCCTGAAACACCTGCACAGCAACATAAAGACATTAGAATAAGACATTTGGTATAAAACAGGAAATTGCAAAACATAGTATCAAACTCAGGCATCCTGCCAAAAACAGGAGAGATATAAAATAATGATTGAAATCTTTTGTGATCTTTAACTGTTGCTGTATTCATAAATGTATGTGGTCAGAATATTTCTTGTAGAAAAGTTGAGAATACTTGATAACATGCAGACAACTCTCCCAAAAGTGACGTGTGGTTTATTTAATCCTGCTAATTTGCATCAAATGCTGAACAAAAGAAAAGCTTTGTCTGAAGTTAAAGCTCCAGAGAGACAGCAGCGCCACAGCTGCTGTCATTTGGACACAATTTGAAGGAACAGACTTTTAGAAACT
This sequence comes from Salarias fasciatus, assembly GCF_902148845.1. NCBI lineage: Eukaryota > Metazoa > Chordata > Actinopteri > Blenniiformes > Blenniidae > Salarias > Salarias fasciatus. The sequence goes on along the minus strand of NC_043748.1, from coordinate 16,648,767 downwards.
TCAGTCATTTGAACTGAATTATTAGTTACCAGCCTGCTGCTGCCCCCGTGTGGAGGATTTACAGTAACACAGTATTCTCACCACTGGTCAGAATTGCATGAGATGTGAGGCATTGTTGTTCTATGGTCACTGTGGGGCCAAAAAAACTTCATCCTCATTACCTGAGAGCCAAATAGTGACTGATCATATCTTCTACATGGATTATGGCCACTAATTCAATAAAATGTCTCACAGGACTCTACCATAAGTGAATACATTTGACTTTTACCTCTTGAAATAAACCAAGTGACAAAGTAAGCTGGACCAATTTTATTTGAAACCAGTTTCAAATAAGTTGAACATCATTCTGTGAATCTAATGGATCATTAATTCCTGGTTATCGGTGCCATATCATTTCAAAACATGAAAACTGGAAGGCTTAATTTTGAAATTAACCTTTTTTCCCTTTATTGTATCAGTGAACTGGTCTGACATTATTAAAATAGTAGAATGCTCTTTTAGGGGATACAGTCAGGTCGGCACCACTCCAAGTCGGCCCCGGCCAACTCGGCACCGCCCCGGGATACAGTCAACTCGGCATCAAGCCAACTCGGCATCTCGCCAAGTCGGCCTCGCGGGCGGGGGGGCTCTCAAGTGGCCGACTTGGTCGGTGCCGACTTGACTGTAAGCTGCTTACCAACTCGGCCAAAAGCGGCAAAAGATGCTGACTTATCCTTATAGATTAACTTTCTTTGTTTAATATAATGATTTATAGTTTTCTTTTCAACCCCGTTAGTCCATTTTCTTTCTTGTTCTGAAGGACTTTCACGATCTCATGCTGCACTTTGTCTTAACTTATTTCTTCAATTATTTTAGAAAGTTGTTGTTGATTCATTCATTAATTTTCTCAGATTTGGATTTGTTTTTTTTGTTTTTTTGTTTTTTTAACATCTATTCTCTGTTTTGAACTTTTGTTCGTTTTGACCTGGTTATGATTGTTTCAATTGTTGATGGTCTTTGTTGTACTGTTAACATCCCAAATGGGCTGAATGTGAATGATTATAATTTCTGTTCATTTGTACATAAATATAGGGAGGACTTTAAGAATTAGACATTACAGTTGACCGACTACCTGAGTGTCTGTAGTCATGCAGGGAGCAGTTTCACTCTCACATCCTGTTCATGCTCAAGCAAATGCAAAACAGTCCTGTCAAGCATCATTAGCAGAGCAACAGCTACGACTGAAACTTGTTTGCATTGCAAGGTCACTAAAATGGTTTGAACGCAACACATTTTCTCTGAAGCGTTCTAATGAAACCTGCAGAAGCAATAAGAGCACTGAAATAACACTGAGAAACAAAATTTTTATCTAAGCGATCTCTGAAGTTTCAGTCATGTGAAAAGTCAAACGAATATGATTTATGATAGTTATTAGTTTATTTATGACGATTCAAGTATGCATGTGGACTCTTCATGAAGACAAACTTGATAAGTCATGAAGCCCGAAGCAGTGAATTTTTTTTTTTTTTTACTTTATTTATTCTGATGCTGGAAAATTGATGGAATGGACTGGGATAGACTCCAGCATCCATGATGGATGAATGGATGGATTTTTTTTTTATTTTATTTTTTTTACTTTTTCATCAAATTTTCTTAGTTTGGATAAAGCAGGATCAATCACTCAGACAATATTAATTTATGATGAACCTTTCAACCGTAGCATACATATTTTAAAAAGCAGCCAGTTCTAGAAGATAAGATGACATCAGTAAAGTACTAACTCCATGTCAAAGGTCAAAGTATATTCAGCACATTACAATCTGAATTTATCCCAAAACATAAAGGTAAGCCTTGATGAAGGACCCTTTCATTTATGATTATGACAAAAAAGGTCAGAAGAGTGTAAGGCAAAGGAAATGTGATTCAGCTGTAAGAAGTGAAGTCAGTTCATTTATCTGTATGAAATGTTTAAGAAAAGGATCAGAGCAGCTACAAAAAATATCTTTCAAAGTGATCTGATGACATGGGGTCACCAGCCAATAGGACCACACACTCTGCCAGATCACTCCAGAAGTAGCCAATAGGAAGCCCTGATGTGTTCGGTGTCATCCCTCCCAGATGTGAATTCCAAGAAACCCACAAGGTACACAAATACAGATAGAAACACACAGCTCAGATTTAAAGTGGCTGTGTGTGTCAGTGTGGATGTATGGAAGAGAGGAGACACAAAAAGAGCCTCTGCACTTTCAGATGAATGCACCTTTCTATCATATACTGCCACAGTGCATCCAGTTCCGATCTGTCAGCATCTTCAAATGTCTCCAGGGCTGCTATTTCACATGGAGGTGGTGCTCTCACACCGCTGCATGTGGAGCTTTGTCTCACTCTTGTGGACGACTGGAGTACTCTGAGAACACTGGATGGCACAGGAAGAACTTCTGGTCCTGGAGGGCCACACAGGCCCGCATGTTCTCAATGTCTCCACCTGAATTTAATGAATTTGCTTCTACTAATGTGAGCAGACAGCCTGGAAACAAGTCACCGTTTTAAAATCAAGTGTTTTGAAGCCGGGACACGCTGAGACCATGCAGGACTGCAGCCCTCAAGTATGAGATTGAAAGTAAAGCTTTTGAGATTAATTGAAACATTTGAAGGACGAGAATGCAACATGTAATTTATTGATATTTTTTAATGCATCAAGTACTTATAAAATCACCCAAAAAGTAGGATTTTTTGTTTGTTTGTTATTTTTTTCAGAGAACACAACACCAGAAATACAAAAGCAAAGCAAAGAAAACTGAACACATCTGAGTGACATGGCATCAAAATCCTCAAGTCTGCAGGGAGTCGTCTTGTCATCATTTGGTCTGTAAAAGAAACAAAACACAGGAATGTCTCAGCTTATTGACCAGAAGCAACTGTCAAGCTGAAAGAAAAGGCAGAGTCTCACCTTAAACATGGTCGCAAAAACACCGTAGACAACAGAAATAAGGAACAGGATGAGGAAGGTGAAGGCCATGTGCACAGTTTCCACGCCTATATCTTGGCTCACTTCAGCATGGACGATGTGATCTAAAAAATCACACTGCTCCAGTGTGTCTGTGATCAAATATTTTTTGTTTGACAGTTCAAAAGTGATTTTGTGTCTGGCGTGCACTGTTAAATATGCTGTTATATCATCTTCTGGAAAACACTGGATGAATGGATGAAGTCTTACCTGGTCTGGATAGATTGAGGAGCTTTGTAAAGCTTGCATGGGTCACCTTGCAGGTGAACACCACTCCTGGTAAGAAGTCGATTAGAGACAGACGGAGGTGGCTCCGAATGCTAAATCTTCCATCTGCACCTCTTTGTGGCTCACTGGTATTGTAATCCCGCAATTCTGAGGTTCCATCACGAAACCAGGTGATGTTGATGGCTTCAGGAGTGAAGTCAAAGGCGAGGCACACAAGTTCATTAGAACTCTGAAGCAGGAGGACTGAAGGTTCACTGAGGGCCACTGAAGCTGAGGAAAGAAGCAGAAAAGCTTTTTATTGTTTTGGACTCCTTCACATGTCAGCAACCAAAAATGAACAACTCACCCAGAACATCCTTCATGGTGCTTCGAAAAGGTGTTTCAGATGATTCATGGATGACAACGCAAGAATATACTGGTGTGTCCAGACTTTTGGATACGTTTAATTTACTGCTCATGGAGAAAGAGCTGCTCCTCGTGTACTTCCACACTGGACCATTGACGTACCGAGAGGATGGAAGTTTCTTTCCATTCTCCTCCCAGTAGACTAATATATTGGATGGGGAAAATCCAGAAACTTGGCAAACAACCGTGAAGATATCTGACACTGACATCTCAGAGGCGGTTGGTTGAATAATCTTCACTGTTGGTGGGAGCAGATCTTGACAAACACAAAAAGACAGAAACCAAGGATCAGTTGTTTTTTTTCTTTGAACTGTATCTGTTAGTTTATCATGAGAACAAGCAAGTTTCTCAGCCAAAATTCTATTTTTACAATGAACAATCATATTTTTACCATTACCTCTGCTTTTGCTGATTTGGGCCTCGTAGCCTTTGTTGGAACATTGATGTTTTCCCTCACAAGACACTTGTTTATATGCATGCCAATCCTCTGCTGACACACCAAAGAAGCTCTGCATCGTCTCTGTCCCATTGCTGTGGCTCTTTGGTTGCTGTTGATGAACATTTTGTCGAGAATACTCGCTATTGTCAACCTTCCAGCTGATGGAGAAGTCTTTAAGGTTGTGACCGACCAGAAGGCAGGTGATATTCATCAGAGCCTTTTCTTTGCTCCGAAGCTGCTGCAGTGGCGGTCCATGAACATAAACCTCAGCAATCTGAGAGGATGCTGGAGTAACTGAAGAACAAATGGAAATAAAACTGCAACATCAGTCAAATGGAAATAGAGAAATGATTGTGATGAGATATGATTCAGAAGTGGTGAGACTGTATTGATCTTTTCCTGACTAATGTTGAGTGTTGTCGGGTTACCTGAGCAGACACTGATACTCTTGTTGACTGTTGTGTTGAGAGACTTGTCAGAGACTTCACAAGTGAAGACGTTCCCACTTTGCCAGTCTGATCGCAGGACTTGAAGTCGACTGGTCACTGCTACACGCCCATCTGCACTCATGGTGATGGCGCCTTTTGTTGAGGAAGAGCTGATCTGGAGCTCAGGCAACCATTTGATTTGAGGGTCGAAGCCACTTCCAGAGCATGAGAGTGTTTGTGAATCAGAGTCCTGACTGGGGATCAGAAGAAGTTCCACTGATGGATCCACTAAATGAGAGATGAATCAGAAAACTGATGAGTGAATACATTGATTTAAACAGACAAATATATTTATGAATAGTCCACTCACCAAAAATATTGCCAATAGATTGGGATGAGCTGCTGCTGGAAAAACCTTGATTCACCTTGCAAGTGAAACTTTGGTCTTTTTTCCAGTATTTTTCAGGAACATTGAAGTGTTTGGTCACTGAATGAATGTCTGAGGCTTTGTGAAAATCAACATATTGACTGTCAGAGATGTCAACTCCATTGGCCTGAATTGTGATGGAGAGATCATGTGAGGAAAGTTGTGTGATTTCACACTTGAGCACAGCACTGTTTCCCTTGAGAAGATCTGGAAGAGATCTGCTTATCATCACCACTGGAGCAGGAACTTCAGGCTCTGAGAGATAAAGACGGCAGAAAACAAAGAACACAATGAATCAATAAGTCTCTTCAGCAGTGTCTGATTTTCAGGTTGAAAGGTGATCTTACCTGTGATGTTTTTGGGCTTTTCCACAGATGAAAAACATGCATGTTCAGCTCTGCATGTAACATGTTTCAGCTGCTTCCACTTTGTTGAAGGAACAGTTACTTCACTTGTTACATAACTTGTGTTGGAGGATTGGGAAACAGTGTTACTTGGTGCAACTTGTTCGTTCAAAAGCCAGGTCACCTTGGCATCAAAAACAGTGCTGATCAAGCATGTGGCTTTCACATCAGAGGGAGCCGTCATCACAGTCTTGAAGCTGGGAGTGTCCAGGATCATAGAAGGAGGAGTACTTGCATGCACTGAGGAAAAACCTTAATCACTCAGTTACTCACAAAGACATTTTCTGAATACATTTTATCAATGCAATGATTTATTTTCAGTGTGTTTAATGAAGAAGTTCACATTCATACTTACTCTCACAAATACTTGTTGTTTTTTCATATTCACTTCCTTCATGAGTGGCCTTGCATGTGAAACTGCTGCCTGTTGTCCACTCTGTGATATTTGGCTCAATCTCACTGCTGAGGCTGAAGGTTTTTTCTCTCCCTTCCATACTTTGCAGCTTTAATTCGTTTGGAACAATATTCAGGGGTCGTTGGTCGTGTTGCCACTCCACACTCAGTTTGTCTGGATAGAAGCCACTGAGAGTGCAAATCAGTCTGACTGCTGAGTTTCCCAGTTTACCTTTCCAGACAGGGTACAATGTGATGTTTGGTGAGACGATCCGTGGTTCTGAGACAAAGAAAAGATGATTGTGTCTTCACCATGCTTCACTGCACATGTGGGTTATGAACAATAAACATTAAATAACTTGACCAAAGTGATACATACCTTCATATTTTGGTGAGTAATGAACCGTTTTAGGTGTAGTGTGTTTGTGTTTGGGCCAGATGGCAGAGTTTTACTTTTACATAGTTTGTGGTGTAATAAATTCAGGTGGAGACAGGACTGGAAGTCTGTTACACAGATGTTAAACATGATAGGGCGGAGTGATCAGGGCAAGCGGCCAGCGGAAGGCTTCCCAACACCCAGGCCCCCCATGAGTACTGAAATAAACAGAAGTGAAACAATGCAAGGAGCAACGGAGCACAACAGACAGCAGGTGTGAGGCGTGGCGTGCCAGGAAGAGAAGCAAAAAGCACATTTAAATACCTCTTGACAGTACACAGTTGTTATCAGAAAGCCTTAACGGAGCTTTGCATGACTTTGGCTGAAGGTTTTAGTTCTCACATGCAGTAATAATAGTCAAAAAGTAACCAACTGTAAAGATTCTCACATTACACATTGAGTTTCACACACACTGTTGATTCCATCTGCTGGAAATAAACACAACATATTATTTACAGAAATACAGAAAATTAATTTCTATCTTAATAAACAACTTGTTTTACAACTACATAAAATACAGTGAAAGAGAGAATAAGAAGCCACATCATTTCTGAACTTCATTTGAACCTTTTATTTCAAGAAGGCAAACAAAGACATAAAAAGCAAAAAACATCGCTGTAACTACTTACATGATAATAGGAATTTGACAGAGAAATGATTTATGATATATACTTCCTTAAGTTTTCATGAAACAGATATGATCGTACTCCTTGTTTCATTTAACCTGAAAAGAGATGTTTTGAAAAAAGATAAGAAAATTGCAAACTCAAATGTAAATGGACAAAAATGACCAAGTACTTTATATTTAATATCACTTATTATACATATTACATATAGGCGTGATGGTGTTCATAATATCAGCCCAAAATACAGTAATTATATAAGAAGTAATATTCTTGAAATTGTAAGGAAATCTCAAGGAACAGTCAATACGAGTTTGCACATTTTACCACTTGGCAAAACAAAAGTATTTTATCTTTTCTTGTAAATGTCAACAGCATCAAAGTGTATAAGATGAGTGCTGTAACTGTGCATGCATCATTTATTGTTGAGAATTATTCATTAGAATTAGAAGTGAAGGCAGAATGAAACTGTTGGATTAATAAGATGAATAATTACTGAGAATGGAAATTTGTTTCACTTCATTGACAAAACAATTCCGCTTGAAGATGTAGTTATGGAAAATGTTTTGTTTTATAGATATGATTAGGTTGCATTTCTTTTTGTCATTGTTTAAAACCATCAACTGTGAAGACTTTTTCTGATCCATATCTGTGCTTGACAATATAAAATGACTTGTACCTTGATCGCTGTAGTTCCAATAGTGAACAGCAGAGTGAGGAGGAAGAGGATGATGAAGGTGAGGGCTGTGCTCGCCATGTTGTCCTCTTCTGCCCTCTCAGCATCGTCCTTGTTGTTTGTTTCAATCAGGCGCTCTAAATGTAGAATATAGTCATTGTTTGATTAATACTTGCCACCGCTTAGATCTTGCTTTAACGAATAGCTTGTGTGAAAATGATTCTTCACATGGGAATGTTGTCGTCAGTGCAGAATTAAAAAGAATAAAGATAAGAGAAATGCTCAGTTGTATTTCAGGAAGTATGCACGATAAGTCTCATTTGATTTCATCATCTTAAAAACACAGTGTCAGTGGCATTAGGTTCATTCTGCTTGCAGTGATCCTGACTTGCTTTTGAAATCCATAAATATTGGTGGTTTGCTTCCCTTGGCTTGTACTAGAGTTTCTTCATTGTTCGACTCAGAAACAGCCGAGGTCGAGTCAAACTGTTGATTGTATGTGGAGGGATGAAGGACCCAGTAGAGCAAACAGCCACACACACAAGTCACACAAGCAGTGCTGCCGCACTATTCATGAACAATATGAAGATGAATGGGACTGATTGGATCCTTTTCTGAAGTAGGTGAAGAGATATTGGCAAAGATTTTTTTTTGTTGTTCCAGAACTCAAGCCAGATAAAATCAGTCTCTCTCTATGTATGTACATATCTCTCTATATTTAAGTATCAATGGCACAATAGACATACAAAAAACAGTCGCACACACAATATTCAGGTTGAATCACGACATAACTGCACTTAACAAACATGAACAAACATTAAAGGATTTGCAAAGTTTTTTTTTTATTTTGATTTTGAATCTGCAGTGAAAACACACAAACACATTGTAATATCACAAGCAACAAACATGAACATCCAAACAACAGAGGACACAGCGAGACAGAAGGAAACATCTACTGGGCCTTGCACGTGTCGGGGACATTCATGCTGAGGTTCACCACGTTGTTCTTTTCAAATGTTCTGTAGCCAATGGATCTGACAATGGCTTTTGTTGTGTTGACCAAGGACTCGTGGTAAACGACACAGCTATACACAGCATCACTGTCACTCCACTGGTCAAAGCTCAGTGTTAACTGGCCGTAAGCAGAATACGATCCTTTGCTTTCTACAGGGCTGGTGGTGTTGAAGTCATATTCTGAACCTGCTTCCTCATCGTTAACAAGCCAAGAGACAAAAACCTCCGGAGGAGAGAAGTCTTTCACAAAGCAAGTCAGGGTCACCCTTTCTGTTTTAGGATGTTCAACTGGTGGCAGCATAAACACTGAAGGCCGCTGACATTGTTTTCCTGAAAATATGAAAAAATCCATTAGATATAAAGCCACAGAGGAAAGTACCTTATGTTCCCAAGAGAATATTTCCTAAATAATAAAAACCGAGGTAGTTTGTGGAGTGACAAGTGGAAGGAAGCACTGTTTTTACTGGACACTTGCAGAGCAGTTTTCTTACCGATGTCCTTTTGGTACTCTTTCTTCAGTGGCTCTATCATGTTGTCATGCTCGACCACACAGAAGAATCCTGTCCCCTGGCTCCATTCCTCATAGGTGATGTCAGTATAATGGACAAGTGTGCTTTGCTTTCCCTTGCCAGGCTCCAGCTGACTGCCAGCTATTTCTTTTCCGGAGCTGTTCTCCCAGAAAATCTTTTCCACTCTTCCCTTGTTTACCTTGACTTCACAGGTCAGAGTTCCTTTTCTGTTCACAGACATGTTTTCAATTGAGGGACCTTCAATAGTTACTTCCACATCTGCTTCTCGACACCCATCACCTAAAAAGTGAATAAAAACGTGACCTGAATGAAAAGTGTTCATCATGGAAAGTGAACCAACATAAATGATTAAAAGAACATGTCATGGTGTACTTACAGGTTGTGGTGGATTCTTTGTAGGTCACAGATTTGCTGATATTGTCTTTCCCTTTCCTCTCAAACACACATGTATATGTAGTACCTTTACTCCACTCATCGGGCTCAACACTGAGAAAACTTGATGCGCTGTACAGTGTGGTTTCATTCCCCGCTCTTCCTGCAGAAATGGTCTCAATCTTGTCTATTTTGCCAGTGATTTCTCCTGTATTTTTCTGCCATGTTATGTTGTGTTCCTTTGGAGCAAAATCTTTGGCAATGCAGGAGAACGTAACCTCATTGTCCTCTTCAGAGAAACACACTTTAAGAGTTGGTTCAATATATTTCACCTCTGAAAAACAAACACACACACATATGTATGCAGAAGCTGGAAGGAATATAGATATATATGCAGAAGCTGATCATGTGTCACAGTGTTCATCAAATCTGGATGAACAGAAGTGAAAAGATGACTGAATATGCAACTTGCACATGCATACATGATGCTGCTCAAATAAAAGCTTTCCTTTATAAATTAAGTGTCTTTTTTCATCAAATGAGAATTGATTGAAGTTCAAATGTATTCAGATTGTGATGCTTGCTTCTGCATATACATTCACTGTCAAGCAACATGAACATAAATGTTATTTAAATGGTGTTAATGTACAATCCATATTGAAGCAGGCAGACACCAGGAGAGAACTTGGAGCAGTGCAGAGAGATGAAAAAGGAAAGAATCAAAAATTATTCTAAGACAGAGTTTGTTAGTGAGGGGAAAAAAGAAAAAGCAATGTTTTGTCCGTCTTATTCCACCTGCAGTAATGAAGTAGGTCTTTTAGTGGTGAAACGTATTATATTGATGAATACTAATAAATTAGGTTGTATCACTCTTTTATGTAAACCAAAGATTAATCTGTTCATTTATCAACACATGTAGATTTGACACAATAAAAAAAAGTACCACCTGTACGAAATAATATCTCAGATCATCCACTAAAGAGGATAATAACTTTTTGAAGATGTTTGACAAAACTTATCAGAAATAATTGTCACACATGTCTGTGTAATTCTGCAATTCAGTAAAAAGTCCATGTGAACAGGCCTGCCATGCAATCGATCACTTTTAATAACAATCATATTTTCCTTAGCTGGAGACTTACCAGGGAAGACAAAAGCACCCGGGGATTGCCCGGCAGGATGACTGGCCAGACATTTGATGCTGTCCAGCTTGTTCCAGTCTTCTCTTTTCACCTGGATTTGACTGATGCCAGTGTAAGTTTCTCCTCTCTGGACTGCAGGATACTGGAGGAAATCAGTCAAGGCCGTGTCGCTTTTGGTCCATGAGAAAGTGAGTGAGGCGGGAGAGAAGCCAGTGGCCAGGCAGGCAAGAGTGAAGGTGGTTGCACTGTCAGAGCTGCATGGACTCAGAGGAAACACCGTTGGCCCAGTAGAAGTGGCTGGAAGCAAAAGAGGAACAAGAAGAAGAGAAATAAATTATACGTGTGTGTATTATGTAACAGTGCAGATTTATATTAGGCCAGTTTCATTACACAGTCACAGTTAAAACAACATGAAAGAAATTCAGAATGTTGAACATGATAAATGTCCTCCAAACACACACTGACACACTTCCAAATCATTCAGTAAACATGGAGACGACAAAAACTGAACAAAAAAATAAGACTTAAATAAAACCTTTCCATTAAAAGTGTAAAACAGTGCCGTTTCTTTTAACAGTCATGACAGCAAAGAAAAAGATGAAAAAAACAACAAAATAACAGTATCCCACATTGCAGAACACCAGTTATCACCATTAAAACTTAGAAAACACAATTTTAAAAAAAAGTTATCAGAAAAGAAATGACTGAATAAACAATTAACTTCTCAATAAAATTATAATTTCTCTTCTTTTTTTTTTTTTTAACAAAGAATGAATCAATGAACAAACAGCGATTGTTTAAACAGATTCAAACCGAAACACATCGACTGAGTTCACGGTATTTTATCATCAACATGCATGACTTTAAATTAACTTTAGCAGTTGTATGTGATACATAATAATTGTCTTACCTGATGAAACTGTTACGGTTGTACCCTTTCCCCAGTAGTCGAAACTATAGCTATAGCTGTAGCCATAGCTGTAGCACAGTGCTGAATTTACTCAGCCTGTAGTATCAAAAACCCATTTACTAACTTTAACTTTAAAAAAGTCCAATTTAAAGTTTAATTATGAAGTGCGCTAATATAACAAACTTGGATCTTATTTTAACAACTGTGAGTGTAATATTTCTGTCAGAATTCAATATAAGAAATCAGAAATACATTTCATGCTACATAAAAAAAAGTTTTCTTTTTCTTCTTGCCTTATGACTCTACCATCAACTTAAACTTAAATTTATATATATATATATATATATATATATATATATATGTATACATACAAGACTGACTTACCAGTGTCAATTTCACCTTGTTGCCTTTTTGTTTAGAAAGCATGATCACAATATACTCACCTCTGAACAACAAAAACATGTCAAATAAAGATTTGCCACTGAGGTTTAAATGTAATGCAAACAGAGTAAATATTACATTGTCATCGTAAACGATGTAATGAAGAAAATGATATTTTACCTGTTGTTACAGTCACCGTTGTTCCTTTTCCCCAGTAGTCAAAAGACCAGTCATCACAGTTCTGATAGTCTTTTGGCACTTTTAACAAAAACTCATGATGGTTTTATGAATCTCTCTCATGTATTTAGTTTATGGTGATATTCAGAGAGAAACTTCCTCAAATTATCAGTCATAGAGGAATATTCTGATGCACTTGTGCCACAAGGTTTAATTTAGTTTTTTACAAGACATCACTGTGGTTTTATCTCTTTTTTTTTTCAATAACAGATGTCGTCTTTCTCATATCTGGCTTTGTCAAGAGCAGTTGTAAGGTTTAAGACAGTTAAAAAACCTGACTGTTTTTCATTCCAACATACACTGGCTTTTTCAAATAGGAGTTAAAATTATTTCCACATTTAAAAAAAAAAAAAATGAAAAAATGTGTAACACATTCACATTTAGTAATTTGGCACATGGAGTCACAACTGTATGTCCAAAAGGAAGCAACAATAAATGAAACAAACATTTCCAACTGAAATTTATAAAGGACAAAGAAAATAGACTGACTTACCAGCTTCATTTGACCTTGTTGCCTTTTTCTTTAGAAAGCATTACCACAATATACGCACTTCTCAACAACAAAAACATCTCCAGTACAGATTTGCCACTGTAGCTTAAATGTAAAGTAAACAGAATAAATATCACAATATCACAAAGGACAGAAGGAAGAAATTATTTTTTACCTGTTGTTACGGTCACCATTGTTCCTTTTCCCCAGTAGTCAAAAGCACCATCACAGTGTAACAAACCAACACATTCAATGTACAAAAACAACTTTTGTAAGGCTCTTGATTTCACCGTCTTCTAAATAAGTTAAACTTTTTTCTTTTCACATTTACGCATAACACAACAAAGCTTTGCTAACCTGTTTGTTACAGTATTATTTTTTTGTGATCTGACATGTATTAAGTCAAGTCATCCAAAGTGCAAACCCAAGTATTTTAAAATGCAGTTTTCTCCCCACTGAGGACCAGATATTCTAACCTGTGTATTTTTGACATTTATGACAACAATATGAGAAGAAAAAGCTTATTTTACCTGATGTGACAGTCACCATCGTTCCTTTTCCCCAGTAGTCAAAAGCATTGTCACAGTGAAAAAAGTCAATGCAACCAACATCCAAAAACATGCTGGGAGCAGAAAACTTCCTCAAAGAGTTTAGTTTTTTACCTTTAGTTACCGATGTTCCTTTATGTTCCAGTAATCAAAGGCTCAGTCACAATGATCAACACATCAATCATATAAAAACTAATATTTTTGGTAATCATGTATCATCCTGGGATGAATAATTATTATTAAGCTTTTTAATTAAAGCTTTAATTTACCTGTTGTCACAGTCACCAGTGTTCATCTTACCCAGCAAGTTAAAAAGTCACAGTGACAAATATTATTTGTGTCATCAGAGCTGGAATAATTAATAAAATGTATAATTTTTAATCCATTAAACCTAATATGTCATCCAGCTCTGCTCATGTGGAAGATGTTTGATGTCACATTCAACATACATGCAGAAATTTAAATTAAAGACAAAATAACAGGAAAACATCAAAAATGTGTTTTTCAGTCCAAATAAGTTAATTACTTACCAGAAGTTACAGTGACTTGAGTCCCTTTCCCCCAGTAGTCAAAGTGGTAGTCACAGTGTTACATGTCATATGACAGCCTATGACAGATACTTATTAACCTGGAAGCAGCAAGATTACAGTGATAAAATAATTCCCACCATATTATCTATGTGCATTTCTCCTGAGATGTCCCATTTCCTCTTGGTTACATAAAAGGAAGTGTGTGTGCCATCAGTTGGTGAACAACACTTCCTCTTTCTCAGCCCCTCTCCTCAGCTTCAGTCCCTTCAGGGGTTCAAACAACAAGACTTCTTTACTGGAGTTGAAGACAACAATGCCAACTTCAATAGGGTTAGATAATAGCCTCGTCCCATTCTTCGATTATCAGATGGATGCAGATTGATGCATTACCAAATTCATGTTACGTGGTGCACTTTGCACCAGTTCCTGTATGATGATGTCATTTAGAACTTTCCTGACGAGAAATTGGCAACAATGTATCCGTTTTAAATGATGTCATAAAATAATTTTACCTAGATATTGAAATTGGCATCTATTCAAACTAGATGATGACATGAAATTTCCTGACAGGAATTGGCAACTTTGTTTTTCTGTTTTTTTTTTCCACAAAAGTCACCCTGTTGTCTTGTTGAGTGTTAGATTAATGACTGGCTGTATTAGGTATCTCCATGAAGAAAAGGCCACAAGGTCACCAGTTTAGTGTTTAGTTATTGTCAAGTTCCTTTAATTATTAAGCACTATTCATTAAAATAATCATATTAATCATACAGGGTGAGCCAGACTAAGAGTTGGGTTTCAGGTGAGTGACGTCACACAGGTAGCAATGTGTGTGTTGAGACCAGGGTTGGGAGGGTTACTTTAAAATTGTAATCCGGTACAATTACAAGTTACTTGTCAAAAATGTAATTAGTAACTTACTGTAATTACTTCAATAAAAAAGTAACGTACCAGATTACTTTTAGTTACTTTTAGATTACTTCACCAGCAAACATAAAAAATAAAGACAAAAACAATGTGTCATCCTCAGTGTATTGACAACTCTACACAGTAAACACTAAATGCTCTGAGTGTCATGAACTCTGCTGAACTCTGTGTGTTCAGCCCCAATTAATACCAACAACATGACGTCCTCTGAACCGACCGAATCTGATTTTCTTTCTTTCTGACTCAGGATCAGCTTCATCAGTTCAGACTGTGTTCCTCCAGTTGTTCCACAGAACAGCAGCAGCACCAGGAGCCGCACTGACAGTGTTAACACACATTTATATTATATACTCAGTCTCCTGTGTAGCTGTACTGCTGTAGCGAGGAGCAGTGCTTTGTGTTCAGGTATGCTATGCTCAGTATTTTTTTTCAAGAGTTAAGAGTTCATTTATTCCTCAGTGACAGAAGGAAACATGCAGTCTCCAATCAATCCTCCATCCAGGCTGAAGATATTATTGCCTCCATCAGATTCTTCTGAGTTCAGCCTGGTGAGGCTGTGGTTCTCAGCAGCAGATTACTGACAGGTTAGCAGGCTAATAACACTTTAGCTTCACTGTGAGTTCAGGTGTGTTTCATACCTGTCGATGTGTCTTCAGGTTTGATGTTGAGTCCCTGGATGTTGAGACCGTTTTCACAACTGGGAAGCAGGATTTACAATGTACTGAGAAGTTCTGGTCTCATCTGACTTAAATACAAAATGTCTATGTTTCCAGCCAAAGAATGAGTTTCTCTCTCTGGAGCAGCCATGACTCCAGCAGCAGGTGGTAAAATCCACGACATCGCGGGTTGTTTCATTCATAGTTAAACATACCAGCAGAGCGGGAGGCTGCTCCAAGATAGCGGTCATTGCGGCGTCTATCATTTATATATCTATGGCATCTATTGTTTATAGATCTATGATGTGGCGGTTGGTGCCGTAAAGTGTCACAATGTCTGTATACGACGCGGATGTCTGTTGTAATTCTGGTATATTCAGTCAGATTTTCAAAAGTAATCCCGCTCAGTAATTTGTTTTTTTATGAGATATGCCTGTAAGAGATTACATGTTTTTTGTGTGTATTGTAATGGATTACAGTTCCAATTTTTTGTATCCTGATTACATCACGCCGTTGCATGTAATCCGTTACTCCCCAACCCTGGTTGAGATGAATAGTGGGCAGTGTTTCCTGCAGGAAAAAAGTTTGGCCGGGGGGGAGCGTGTGGTGCTGTGGTGAATGCTGCTCGTGTGAGCTGTCAGACCGGGGGAGGGGGGAGGGGGGTGGGGGGGCTGCTTCCACTGCTTGCACTGCTTGCACTGCTAGCGCTGCCGGTGTTCAACCGTCGGAGAGGTTTTTTTTTTTTCCTCCTCTCCGTTTTCCGTGCGCTGCACAATTTAGGGGCACCCGGACTGAAAAGGTTTGGCGGAAACCCTGGTGGGCTACGAGACCCGTCATTGTGCAGCTTCAGTATAGGTAACCAAGTTCTAATGGTACACTAAAAATGTGGTATGACTCATTAAATTAGCATTTATCGCCGACGTTCGGAGCGAATGCTCATTAGTCATCGGAAGTAGCAAATATGGACTTTCACAGTAAAGGCACTCTGCCGGTTCCTCCACTGGAAGTGACATATTAGTAATGGTGACTTGACAAGTTGAGAGAGAACCAACTGAAGCAGTTGGAATGATGTTGGATTGTAATCCCTTCGAAAACCAACTTTATTGCTGCTGTTTATACAGACTGGGTATAATAACAGACTAAGTTTATTGTGGATGTGTTTATCTTAAGTTGTATTTTGTTGTTTGTTGAAACCACACACACACATACACACCTTTGTGGATTATGAGCACAAATAAAGTGAAGAGAAGAGGAAAGCTCCAATCACCTCTGTTCCTTCTTCAAACGTGGACTGGGGCGGGTCACGGCCTGTGGGGGCCGGTTCTCTTGAGTGTGTTCATTCTTTGCCAACCAACTAAATTTCCAGTTTTTCAAACATTTTTCAACACAAACTGATTGAGCTTATGCATCACAATAACAGACTCCTGAACCAGCAAGTCCTTTTGGTCAGGAATAGAAGAGAATTACCTGGAACCTTCATAAAAGAAAATAATGACACAGCCTCCTCATTCCTCTCTGCTCCCCATCCAATGTGTTGTCACCTCAGACATTACATGCATGCGGTGGCCATCTTGTGGAGGTGCCACTCACGATGTATTTGATGAATTATGCCTGATTTCTCCACACTGCTTCTCCTTCTTCTTCTTCTTTTGTTTTGGCGTATCACAAACAGCTTTAAGGTGCCGCCACCTACTATACAGGAGTGTGCAGTATCACATCACATGCCTCTCAGTTTCCCAAACTACAGTGCAAGATGAGGGTCACAAAACTCGCATCAAATAAATTAGTGCCGTCAATAGGAATTTTAATTAACTCATTATTGCGTTAACTTTGACAGCTTGAGTATTTATATTTGTTTGAGTGCTCTGGTTATTATTGGGAAGAGGGCTGGGGTCCGGGGTACATTGAGGCATGAATGAATGAACTGAGGGAATGAGCGTCCTCCTCGCTAGCTGCTCATACTGAAGCCAAATGAAAACATTGGGATTCCTGAGAGTTACGCCAGTGTTGGGATTCATGTCAAAAATTCTCAACTCCGCTCTTAAAAACAGTTTCTGAGGATCCACCCTCAAAACACAACTGCATCTCTTTTTTTTCTTTTTCACTATATGCGACATTCTGTCATAAACAGCCGTGTCCCCTGATGGCCCATCTGGGAGCCCTTTTGGTTTGTTAGAGTGCGATATCTGTCGTTATGTTACAATAGACAATCTTTGTACGATGTGTTCTGATTGGTTCTGCTTTCCGTTTTGTCACTGAAAAATAAAAAGGAGTGACACCTCCTCTTGTAGAGGAGAGAGCGCGAGTGAGTGCGCTGTGCTGAGAAGAAGGAAGCATGTCTCCGTGTGAGTTTATTTTCTAGTAAGTGTAGAAGGCAGATATGTCTACAACGGAGGGAGCGGCCGGAGGAGGTTCCCGGGCAGCACGAGGGACTGCCGCTATAGAAGATTCAACAGGTTATGGGCCCAGACACGCTGCAAGTGCGTACGTACATGGACGCGGGCCACCGCCGCGTTTCGATGGAGATGAAGCCAGATACCACATATGGGAAGCAAGATTCTTGGCCTACCTGAAAACCATAGGCCTCAAAGAAACAATCCTCGGAAGAGATGCACGTGACGTCGATGCTGTGGAGATCGGTAGGAGAAACGAACTTGCATATGCAGAACTGTGTGGTTGCTTGGATGACAAGACGCTAATGCTAATCCTGTATGAAGCGCCAGATGATGGGAAGAAAAGTCTGGAAATACTAAGGCGCCATTTTGAGTCTGAAGAAAAACCACGGATTGTTGGCTTATATACAGAGTTAACCAATGTGCAGATGGCTGATGGTGAAGAGCTTGCTGACTACTTGACAAGAGTTGAGAAGATAGTCGCAGCCTTAAACAGAGCAAAGGAGACACTCAGTGATGCACTTCTGGTGGCGATGGTCTTGAAAGGCCTGACGGATGTATATAATCCATTTTCGGTGCATGTGACGCAGACCAGAGAAGTCATAACCTTCACAGAGTTCAAAACAAGGCTGAGAAGTTTTGAATGCTCACTCCGCTACCGTAACAGGCCACGAGCTGATGAAGTGATGACAACAAAACACAAAGAGTCTCGACCGAAAGATAAAGAAGAAAAATTCTTCAGTGGAGAATGCTTCATTTGTGAGAAAGTGGGGCATAGAGCAAGAGACTGTAGGAACAAGGAGAAGAAAACACAAAGAAACTACAAGCGAGCTAACAACTATGCACAAGGCAGAAACAAGACAGCAACCATCTCAGAGAAGGAGCAAAGCTGCACACAAAAGCACGTGGAAGAGGACCACGAAACATTCATCCTCAAAGTGAATGATTATGGGCATCAGTCCGCACAGCAGAAGGGTCTTCTCGTCGACAGCGGTGCATCTGCTCACATTGTGACCGACGAAAGTGCTTTTGTCAAGTTTGATGATTCATTCCATCCAAAGAACCATGTGATGGAGCTGGCAGATGGTACAAGGAAAACTGGAAGCGTGCTGAAGAAGGGCAACGCACAGATCAAGTTGGTCGACAGCAAGGGAAGAGAGGTGAACGTCACACTCTCCGGTGCCCTGCTGATTCCAGAATATCCACAGAACATCTTGTCTGTGGAAGCAGCAACTTCAAGAGGAGCGAAGTTCAGCTTTGAGAAGAACAACAACAAGATGATTCTTCCTGATGGCACAACGTGTGACATGAAGGTAAAAGGGAGACTCTATTACCTGGACACTGTGGAAAAACAAGAAGAAAAATGTGATGATATCTGTAATGTGTCTTTTGATCTCAAAACGTGGCATGAGATAATGGGTCATTGCAACTATGGTGATGTACTTAAACTTGAGTCAGTTGTGGATGGCATGAAAATCACAGAAAAAGCAAAGAAACCAAGTCAGTGTGAGATTTGTCTGCAGGGAAAGTTTGCTCAAACCAGAAACAGAGAAGGAGATGTGAGAGCTAAAACGCCATTAGAGCTGGTGCACACAGACCTGGGAGGTCCAATAGCTCCAGAGTCATTTGAGGGGTATAAATATGCCATCACTTTCACTGATGATTTTTCTGGTGCTGTTTATGTTTACTTTCTGAGAAACAAAAACAAAGCAGTTGAAGCTACAAAGCAGTTTCTTGCAGACATAACACCTTATGGTAAAGTAAAACGTCTCAGATCAGACAATGGGACAGAGTTTGTTTCTGAAGAGTACCAGTCACTTCTGCGAGACAATGCGATAAAACATGAGAGGTCAGCTCCATACTCCCCCCATCAAAATGGGACAGCGGAGAGGAACTGGCGCACACTGTTCGAAATGGTCAGATGCATGCTGATGGAGTCAGGTTTGCCGAAGGAGTTGTGGCCATATGCAGCCAGGATGGCTACAGTTATCAGGAACAGGTGCTACTGTAAAAGAACCGGGGAGACTCCATACTCCCTATTCACCGGTAAGAGGCCGGATCTGTCCAAAATGAGAAAGTTTGGTTCAGAGTGCATTGTATATGAGCAAAACAAGAAGAAGTTGGATCCAAAGGGCAAAAAGGGAATTTTTGTTGGTTTTGATCGACATTCCCCAGCTAATTTGGTGTTTTTCCCAGAGACCAACAAAGTGCAAAAACACAGATTGGTGCATTTTATCACAAAACAAGTGACAGAGAGTCACACACAGACTGACACGGGACAAATGAGGGACTACTTCACTGAGTGGGTAACGACACCAGCTGAAGTGTTTCATCCACAAACAGAACAGACAGACACTGACAACAACCAAGAGTCAGACCAAGGTACTGACAAACAAGCGACCCGCATGTCAGACAGAAATAAAATGAGACCAAAGTACTTGGATGACTACGAATGTGCAATCCAGAGTAACGAACTGACCATTGACTACTGTTATCGAGCAACAGTGGGGTTACCGCAGACATATGAAGAGGCCATAACATCTGTTAAAGCAGATAAGTGGAGAAAAGCAATGAAAGAAGAAATGGTTTCATTCAGAGAAAATGACACCTTCACCATTGTACCGTTACCAGAGGGTAGACAAACAGTGGGGGGAAGGTGGGTTTTTGCTCTCAAAGAGGATGAGAAAGGAAATGAAACATACAAGGCGAGATATGTAGCAAAGGGTTACACACAGGTTGAAGGACTGGACTACTCTGAAACATTTTCTCCGACTGCTAACTTAACGTCACTACGAGTACTGATGCAACTAGCAGCTCAGCATGACTTGAAGTTGCATCAGATGGATGTTAAGGCCGCATACCTACACGCACCCATTGACTTTGAAATATACATGGAACAGCCAGAGGGTTTTCAAATGAAGTCAGAGAATGGGGAAAAGTTGGTGTGTAAACTGAACAAATCAATTTATGGATTGAAACAGTCGGGAAGAAACTGGAACATGATGCTTCATGATTTCTTGCTTGAAAATGAGTTTGTGCAAAGTCAAACAGACAACTGTATCTACACCAAACCGTCAGACAAAGGAAAAGTGATTTTGTTGGTATGGGTGGATGATATAGTGGTGGCTGCAAACAATGAAGAATCCCTGAATGAAGTCAAGAAAAACTTGAAAAATCATTTCAAAATGAAAGACCTGGGACAGCTCTCCCACTTCATTGGGATTGATTTCAACCAAACAGCAGATGAAGTCAAAATGAACCAAACCAGGTACATTAACAAGATCCTGGAAAGATTTGGCATGTCTGAATGTAAGAGTAGAGCGACACCTAGTGAAGCAAAATGTGATTTCACTCCAGAAGGAGACCAAACTGATCAAAGAAAGTACAGGGAAATGGTTGGCAGCCTGATCTACATCATGACCTGTACTAGACCAGATATAAGCTGGACTGTGAGTAAACTGTCTCAATATATGTCAGATCCGAGAGAAAAGCATATGACAGCCGTGAAACATGTGTACAGATACTTACAGGGAACCAAAGATTTTGAGCTGTGTTATAAGAAAAATAACACCAAGCTGGAACTGATGGGTTATTCAGATGCCGACTGGGCGAATGACACAGATGACAGAAAGAGCACTACAGGCTACTGTTTCAGCCTGTGCAAGGATGGTGCTATCGTTTCATGGAAAACCAAAAAGCAGCAAACTGTGGCACTGTCAACGTGCGAGGCAGAGTACATGGCATTGGCTGGTTCTATCCAAGAAGCTCTCTACCTCACACAGTTGCTGAAGGACATGGACAACAGTTTCCAAGTCACACCAGCAAAGATTTTCGAGGACAACCAGGGGACAATACGTCTGGCGAAAAATCCTGTCAATCGCCAGAGGAGCAAGCATGTGGACATTAAGTACCACTTCATCAGGTCAAATGTGCTGCATGGTGACATTGTCCTTGAATACTGTCCAACAGAAAACATGGTGGCAGACGTGTTCACGAAGTCTGCTACAAGGGCAAAGATTGAAAAGTTCTATTCATACATGTTTGGCATGTAATGTTGTGTTAGAGAAACGTGACAGTATCGAGTGGGGGTGTTAGAGTGCGATATCTGTCGTTATGTTACAATAGACAATCTTTGTACGATGTGTTCTGATTGGTTCTGCTTTCCGTTTTGTCACTGAAAAATAAAAAGGAGTGACACCTCCTCTTGTAGAGGAGAGAGTGCGAGTGAGTGCGCTGTGCTGAGAAGAAGGAAGCATGTCTCCGTGTGAGTTTATTTTCTAGTAAGTGTAGAAGGCAGATATGTCTACAACGGAGGGAGCGGCCGGAGGAGGTTCCCGGGCAGCACGAGGGACTGCCGCTACAGAAGATTCAACATGGTTCCTCAGGTACTTGTAATGGTATCCTTTTTCTTGACCTTTCCCGATCCTCCTTCCCCTTTTGAGGACTCACCAACTCTCCACAACAGACACGGTTGTAACTGCCCAGGTATCTCTTGAGTTTTTTTTGAAAGGAAAAGAAACATGCAGACATTTTAAGACATGGTTTGTCGCCACACATCATATACCTTGTTCACACAGGTTACAACAGTATTTCTCGTACATGTGTGTGATTGTACCTACACATAGACATTCATAATATGGAAGGTACTAGGTAACTGTTCAACAAAACTCACATTGTCAACATTGTTTTGGAACAATTTGAGACTGCTTTCTGTGTTCAGTTTACTGTCACCTTAACATCCTTCATATTGCAGCGTGGATGAATTCATAGGGATTGCAGGTTGTTGGTTATAATGGCCATGTTTACATGAGAATTTTGATTCCCAAGAAAACTTAATTCCACTTTAAATGACCTTGTAAACACCTAATTCTGAATGAAAAATGATTATTATTAATAGTGGACATGTCAGTGTCACTTCAGCTCCCTGTCCAATCAGAACCCTTTCAAGCCGAAGTGCTAAATCAGAAATCAATTAAATAAAGGTGAATAAACCTGATTTTCATGTAAACCTTATTTCGTAATTAATATCCCTATGCAAATGAAAAGAAGAACACTTTAATTTAGAAGATTCTTTATGAATTATAGATTAAAAAACATCATAACCGTGGCAAATGACCTCTTCTGCAGGGGTGCCAAAAAGGGGGTGAACAGGGAATGGATTCTAGGGGCCCAGAAAGGCCCCTGATAAAAATATAATACTGACAAAATGAATATGGCACTATCTTTTCTTTTCATGGGGCCCAAACTCCCTGGTGGCTCCCCTGCTCTTCTGCATCTGTTTCTTCAGTTCAAAAATGATTCTACCAAATCCTACACAGCTTTAACCTTGCATAGCAGATGGGCCTGTCTGATTCAGTTCCTAAATCCTGCAGATCCCATCTTGTAGCGCTCCATAGACCAATGGTTTCACTCAGTTAAAATTTCACCGGCCCAATCAGGGGAAAGAGGCGGGAGCTGCGGGAGGAGCGGACGTGACGAAAGACGTGACGACAGCGGGAAGCTCGAAAAAGTTCGAAAACAATGGCGGCATGCGGAGCGATCTCCGTGGACACGGCAATATCTGCAGTTTTATAAGAAAGCGACGCAGTTTCTTCTTTGAAAGAGGAGCACAGAACATCAGTTCAAGTCTTTTTGTCAGGAAACGATGTCTGCTGCTTCTCAGCAGCAGCGCACATAAGCTACGTCACACCGTGGCTTGATGTGGATTAGTCTGTGGTGAGTGTGTCGCTTGTCAATCAGAACGGTCGTCCAATCGTCGTCTTCTTTGGTTCGAACGGTCGTCCAATCGCCAGCTACTGATTGTTTTGAAGGTCCCGCCTCTGAAATCAAATCGGAAGAGCGGCTACCCAGATGGATTTGTGAAATATTTCTGTGGCGGACATATGAAACTGTCTATCTGGCGTGTCAGGTTAACACAGCTTTGGTGTTGAAAACAAAATTGCCAATCAGATAACAATTTGAAAGCTGAAGCCAGATGTAGGTTTCATCGTTTGGTTTCTGGCTGTATTCGAGGCGCCTGTGAGTTTGGCTGGTTACATGATCAAAGTTGACTTTGATTTTGAAAAAATTTGGCTTTGACCACGAGATTGACGAAGGAAAAACTGGGCACCTGTCCAGGACAAATTCTATTCCTTGAACTGGACAAAGCAGATAATTACATAAACTGATTACTGCAAAGTGGTCAGGATGGCAGTCACAGCATTAATATATTGACAAAAACAAATTTCACCGTCAATGATTATTTTTTTCTTGACCCAGAAGAGTCTGCATTTGAATGTCAATGTTAACGTCATCTTTATGTATATAGCATATTTAAAAAGGACCTATGGCCAGCTAAACTGCTTCACAGTAAATAAAATAGAACAGTAAAAGCTGGTCAGCTGACCTCAGGGCTCTGGACAGCCAATGAACCTTAAGGTCTGATAAATAATTTGGGGCCAGCCCGTTCAGCGACTTAAAAACAAATAAAAGAATCTTAAAATCAACCCTGAACCTACCCACAAGCCAGTGGAGTGAGGAAAGCACCAGAGTTCTGTGCCCCTGTTTCTTAGTTCCGGTTGGGAAGCGAGCGGCTGCATTTTTTACTAAACATTAGAGCAATCTCCACTAAATCTCTGTTAGTTAATGACCTTATCGGTGACAATAACATTGATCTCCTTGCTCTAACAGAAACTTGGCTCCAGCAAGATGATTATGTGAGGCTCAATGAATGTACCCCTGCAACCTATGTTAATTTCCAAACAGCTAGATCAACAGGTCGAGGTGGAGGTGTGGCAGTGATTTCCCACTCCAGTCTTCTTCTTAAACCCAAAACTAATGTTAAATTCAACTCTTTTGAAAGCTTAATACTAACGCTTACTTGTCCAAATTGGAAGAATCAAAAAGCTGTGCTATTAATTATTGTGTATCGACCTCCTGGTCCTTACTCTGACTTTTTAACTGAGTTCTCAGAGTTTTTAAGCAATATAGTATTGACTCATAACAAGATCCTTATAATAGGTGACTTTAACATCCATGTGGATGATTCTGGTGATAGTTTGAGTAATGCGTTTATTGCAGTATTAGATAGTATCGGTTTCACTCAAAATGTTGATGAATCCACTCATAGTCACAAGCACACCCTGGATCTGGTCTTAACATATGGGATAGAAGTCAGTGACCTAAATGTTCTCCCTCAGAACCCCATACTGTCAGACCATTTTTTAATTACTTTTCAGGTTTTGATTGAAGACTACTGTGCTCAAAAAGATAAAATTCAGCTGATACGGACATTATCTGAAAAATCTGTGGCTCGGTACAAAGAATTGATCCAGCCTGCATTTGCTGCATTATCTTGTGAACTCACAGAAATGAGCTTATTGACCAGTGGTGATAATAGTGATCAGTTTGTTGACAGTACTATGCACTCACTAAAATCTGCCCTTGACGTAGTGGCCCCGTTGCAGCTGAAAACCAATCGACCCAGGCGCGTTGCTCCATGGTTTAATTCTGAAACCCGTGTTCTCAAACAAAAAACTCGGCAATTAGAAAGACTGTGGCGTAAATCTAAATCAGAACAATCTCTGAAGGCCTGGAAATGTAGCTTGCTAAGCTATAAACAAATTCTTTTTAAAGCCAAGACATTATATTACTCTCGTTTAATAGAAATAAACAAAAATAACCCTCGGTTTCTATTCAACACTGTAGCCAGGCTGACAAACAGTCATACTGTAGTGGAACCAGTAATCCCAGAATCTTTAAACTGCCATGACTTTCTTAAATTCTTTAATGATAAAATCATGACCATTAGAGGTAAAATCAGTGAAGCGCTTTCCTCAGATCAAGCTCAGGGAATCCAGCCACTGCCTCCACCTGAAATACCTGAAATACTAGATAGTTTCTCATTAGTAAATGGGGCTGAGATTACTTCAATTGTAATGTCTTCTAAAACCTCAACCTGTCTCCTAGATCCAATTCCAACTAAGCTTTTCAAAGATATCCTTCCAGTTATCTTAAATACGATCATAACTATAATAAATACCTCTCTAGAAAATGGCTATGTGCCACAGTCATTTAAATTCGCAGTAATCAAACCACTGCTGAAAAAACCTAATCTCGATCCTGATATTCTCGCTAACTACAGACCGATATCAAATCTGCCTTTTATTTCAAAAGTCCTGGAAAAAGTTGTGGTTAAACAGCTTTACCGCCACCTACAGGACAATAGTTTATTTGAGAAATTTCAGTCAGGATATAGAGCTTATCACAGCACTGAGACTGCGTTAGTTAAAGTCACTAATGACTTGCTATTGGCGGCTGACGCAGGTCTAGTCTCAATCCTGGTTCTCCTAGACCTCAGTGCAGCTTTTGATACAATCGACCACAATATTCTCCTGCAGAGGTTAGAATGTGAGGTTGGCATCAGAGGAAAAGCCCTCTGCTGGTTCAAATCCTATTTATCTAATAGGTACCAATTTGTTCACGTTAACCAACAGTCCTCACCGTGCTCCCAGGTCAGTTATGGGGTTCCTCAAGGGTCCGTGCTCGGACCAATTTTATTTCTGTTATATATGCTTCCTTTAGGGAACATAATTAGAAGTCACGATATCAATTTTCATTGCTATGCAGATGACACACAACTGTATTTATCTATGAAACCTGATCAAACTAATCAAATAGACAGACTCAGTGACTGTATCAGAGAAATTAAAACCTGGATGACTACGAACTATCTCCGTCTGAATCCTGGCAAAACAGAGGTCATTATACTAGGCCCCCATAAACTGAGAGAGTGTCTATCCAAACAGATTATTACCTTAGATAACGTCAGTGTATCCTCCTCCTCTACTGTGAGGAACCTCGGGGTCTTATTTGATCAGGATATCTCATTTAAAGCACACATCAACCTGGCTTGTAAAACAGCTTATTTCCACTTGCGCAACATAGCTAAAATAAGAAACATTCTACCTAGAAGCGATGCAGAAAAACTCATCCATGCATTTGTTTCTGCGAGATTGGACTACTGCAACTCCCTTCTCGCAGCCTGCCCAAAAAGTGTATTAAAAAACTTTCAGTTGGTTCAAAATGCAGCCGCCAGATTATTAACTGGAACTAGAAGACGTGAACACATTACTCCCGCTCTAAAATCTCTTCACTGGCTTCCAGTCGAGTTTAGAGTTAGATTTAAAATCCTTCTCCTCACTTACAAAATCCTAAATGGGATGGCTCCAACCTATCTCCAAGATGCTTTAACGCCTTATCAACCAATCAGAGCACTTCGCTCTCAAAATGCAGGGTTACTGGTGACTCCTAGAGTCTCTAAATGGACACTAGGTGGAAGAGCCTTTAGCTATCAGGCACCATTCTTATGGAACCAGCTTCCAAGTGGTGTCAAAGAGGCAGACACAGTCTCCACATTTAAGGTTAGGCTCAAGACGTTTCTCTTCGATGCAGCCTATGATCAGGTCAGCTAGGGATTCTAAACTAAACTAAACTAAACTAAACTAAACTAAACTAAACTAAACTAAACCAAACCAAACTACAGTAAACCAAACTAAACTAAACTAAACTAAAACAAACCAAACTAAAGTAAACCAAACCAAACTACAGTAAACCAAACTACAGTAAACCAAACTAAACCAAACTAAACTAAACTAAACTAAATTAAATTAAATTAAATTAAATTAAATTAAATTAAACTAAACCAAACCAAATTACACTAAACAAAATTAAACTAAACCAAACTAAATTAAACTAAACTAAACTATACTAACTAAATACTAGTTTAAACAGTTAAGTATCCACAAAGCTGCCCCAGGAGCTAGAATGCTGTGGGAAGTACGGTGCACTGAGCCCTGTCCTCTAATGTCTGAATGTTATTCCCTTTAGTCCGTTCATTGCTTTTCACCTGTTGTCCCCCCCTTCGAGGGGGAGTCTTCTCCAGTTTCAGTTGCTGACTCCACTATTACGAAGGCCTATGAACAAGCTCCATCCGGACCGGGAGGACACCCCTGTCGGTTCTGCCTGTGGACTGGCTTCGGTTCTACTGCTGGGATCCGTGGTTCTTGTGCTGGACCGACCAACGGACTGTCCTCAACATTGTCCTAGGCTTTACTTCTTATTGTCTCATGCTAACTGTTGCCAAAGCTGTCCGTCCCTGGGAGAGGGATCCCTCCATACTGTGGTTCTCCCCAAGATTTCTTCTTTTCCCACTGGGTTTTTGGAGTTTTTTCTTGCCGGATGTGAGGGTCGAAGGCGGTGGTTGCTTCGTTCTGTCTCGTTACTGTAAATATTGACATATTACCATTATGCTTATTCACTGTTTTTACTTTTACCGACAAATGTAACATCTTGAAGCCCTTTGAGGCAACTGTTGTTGTGATACTGGGCTATACAAAAATAAATTGATTGATTGATTGATTGATTGATTTTGAACTTGCTGCAGGCAGTTCAGTTCAGACTTGTCCATGCCGACATACAAGGAATTACAATAATCGATGCGTGATGAGATAAAAGCATGGGTGGCTTTTTCTAGATCAGGCCTGCTTAGATATGGCTTGACTTTAGCGAGGAGTCGGAGCTGGAAGAAGCTGGCCTTCACCACTGCACTGATCTGCTCATCAACTCTGATTGCCCCATCAATGATAGCAGCCAGGTTTTTAGCCTGTGGTCTTATGTATGGTGTCAGTGGGCCAAGGGAGCTGGCAAGGACCTGGACCTGACTGAACCACAATGATTTAATGTGACTGAAGTAAATTGTCAATATTACTTCAATTTTATTGTTTTTCACTGCTTAAGAAGAATAAAAATCTCTGAGCACTGTCTGCTACGCTCAGTCATTCAAAAACAGAAACAGTTGCTGAACCTCCAATGGAAGCAACTTGGGCTTCAGTATTTTGCAAAGGGACACTTTGATACATCAGCTTTGGAAGTGGAAGACAACACCCTTCCCCCACTCAGCCACAGTCGCTCAGTCTGGTGAGGCTTATTGAATTGGGAGATGTGTTACAGTTTGGTCTTCCAGTCTGAAGTGTCAGTTTGTTGGCTCGGTGCGGAAGCACCTGCTGTGGTTTGGATGCTTTCCTGTGTTCCATAAATATTCAGCAGTGAGGACACTGAAAACCACAAGTCTGATATATATATCTAAATACTTATATTATCGTTTATAAGTTGAAAAGATCTGTTGATATTTTCTGAGTGTAATATTGAAATGTTAATTTATCAGTAATTCATATTCTCCTGAGTAAATATGTATTTGCTTCTTAACTTTTCCTCAAAATTACAACATTATTGAATAATTCTGATGTAAGTGTAAAAGTGTATCTTTTTTTAATAAGTAAAATATAATGTTTATGCATTAAAAAAGACATGGTAAGTTTTCCTGCTTGTTGTCTTTTGTGGCTAAAACTGAAAATAAAAGGCAACTCTGTGCTTCAGATCAGTCTTGTGGAGGTTTTTGTAATACCACCAAACACTGTGATACCAGCTCCCACTGTGCTGTACACAACACCATACACTCTGACAAAAACCTCAGTCTAACAAGGTGCACGGTCAGGATTTTCTGTTGCATCTTAGCATTTGAATTTCTTTGTGCTTGAATGTAAATATCAATAAACTTAGATGCAAGATTGTTTTCAGTATTTCACCTTTATGCAGTGTATCCAATGCCGTTGTTTGTTTATTCTGAGAATTTCTGTTCATCTATTATTTGGAATAAATACAACATATTTAAAAATACATGAATAAGTGAGGATAACTATGCCATGTTCAGAGTCTGTCAGGGTCCATGTTTGTCTTGTCTATTTTTTGTTAGGTTATGTTTCTCCTTTCAGGCTCCTCAGCTTCCCCCTCATCGTGTTTGATTGCTGTTCTGCCCTGAAGTCTTTCACCTGTGCCTGATTGTGTGATTGTCTGCACCTGATGGCTGCTCTATAATTTGGGCTTCAGTTGGTCTGTGTTCTTCTCTGGGTGGACTGTGTTTCTCAGGGATGTTTTGTGTCCGTGTGTCTGTTTCTTATTAGGAGTTTCTGTCTCATACCTGTTGCTCCTGGCATTTTCAGTCTATCACCAGCCTGTGACAGTCATTGAAACAATCTCAATATTTGAACATTCTTACTGCCCTCCAAAACCTTGACTTGATACATATAATGAGCAGAAATGGACTTGTGTGCTTTTTTTTTTTTTTTCATCAATATCAGCATTTCATCAGCATTTCAGTTTCTTTTGCTGTCACTGTGACTGTTTTGCAAACTGATCCAACACTGTACAGCAGGAAAAAAATAATCATCTTTTTGTTAAAAACCACAAGCTCTGACTCTGTCTCTTTTCACTCTGTGTGCAAAACTATCATAGAACTTTCGTAAAGGAGGGAATTATCCAAGGTTTTCATATGATGTGCTGACTTGTTGCTTCAGATCATTTGCAGACAGGTTTTTGTCCTTCCTCGTGTCACTGTGGCTCCCCGTATAGCCACACTGGCTCACACCAATACAAAAACCTGTGACTGAGTCTGTCAGGACTTATTTATTGTCTGCTGCTGTGTTTTTATTGGCAGACACTAAACATAAATTTTCATTTTTTTTTGTGTCTTTTTAAAAAACTTTGTCTTTGATGTGCCTTTTGATGCTGGATTATTCTCCACTTTGAAAAGGTTTGATTTGATGAACTTTAATAAATCTGAAAAAATGTGGCGTGAAGTGCACCACTTTGTTGAAATATTTATTTTAGTGAAGAAAATGAACATTTCTTGCTGAATATTTTCTTATGTAAACAATAATGAATACAAGACAACATTCGTTGATGTAGATTCAACCATACTATTGTATCTATTACGAATATAAAAACTACTGTTAGTGTGTATTTTTCTTATTTTGCATTCAGGCACATTCACAGGTGAAACCAGTAACAAGCTGGTTTGGTTTGGTCTTTCTGAACCTCCACATTAACCTTTTCATTATTTTTCATGAATGGAAGAAACTGTGAGTTTTGTGAATTCAAAAATATCCTTATTCATTTCAGTTTTTTTTTTTAATTATTCTTTTTTCTTAATTCATTTCAATTTTTAGGCCACATGGTAGTTTGACCTCTTGTCTCCTTGTGAATATTTCTCCAATTGAAGTCTTGACTTAAAAAAAAATTCTGTGTTGCGTTTGGACAGTGTCTTGGGTGTCTGTCTCACTGGTCTTTACAAACATGACAAAAGCTGAACACGTATTAAAATGTTGCTGCTGGAGTGCAAAACTCTGTATCCTTCAGACACAAAACACTTTTCCCAGAGTTGAAGTTGGAAAAGTTGATTTTCATTTTTTCAGAACCAAATGTTATGAAGAAGCTCCCAGAAAAAGGCAGGAGGCTTGTTCCTTTCTTTCAGAACAGCAGTCATGTTGTCCTGCATACTCTTGTATTGCTTTAAAAATAGTTGCCTTGTCTTGTCTGTGGGGATTAAAAGTAAAAAAATAATCAAGAGGTTAATGTTGGATTCAGACGGTTGTGTTTGCAGAAGCACCGAGGTTCATCAAAACAACACAAAAATCACCAAAAGCTGTTGGACTTATTCAGCTACATTTCAGAACCTGATTATGTTTAGTTAGATTTTTGTTGTCATTAACTGTGGTGCTTTAATCACCAAAATAAACTTAATCCATTTTGAACCTGTGCTTCTCTTGTTTCCTCTTTATAAATTAATATACTCAGAATATGTGAGAAAACCTCAGAATTGATGAATGCTTTGTTAATTTTATCTATTCTTAACAGGCTACAGAGAAAATTGCTCAGTGTTGTCAGTTTTTAATGCCGCGCTGCCTTCAGATCAGTGCAGGTTTTTGTTGGATCATTAAACACTGTGGTAGCCATTCCATACACAATGACAGACACTGAGACAAAAACCTTTGCCTGACAGAATGAATCATCATTGGTTGTTACTCTCAGGGAGAAAAACATCAGACATATCTTTCTTTATTTTAGTATTTTTATTTCAGGATTTTTAAAAATAGAACATCAAATACAAATTATAATTATTATTTATTTTTAATTTTTGATGAATTTCTTGGATGGTTTGCTCTGGAACTATATCACTGTTTTCAGATCGTCTGACAATATTTAAACATCTGAAGACAGTTTTATTGTAAATCTACAGGAAGCAGTAAAAGAGTGATTTTAAACATCAGAAAGCAGAAGGTTTTTGTGTTCAGTAAGTTTTATTGCTGTTGGTGTTGAAGTCCAATGTTGATCAATATCATCATGACACAAAGCTCAATACATTTGATTAATTATGAAATTTTACAATTATTTTACCATGTAGTGTTTTTGCCCTCTCATGAAAAGGTTTGTCTTAAAACTTTTTTTTTTGTTGCTGCCTCATGTTTGCACACACTCAGTGGGTGTTTCATGTGTTCATCATGTATTTATTCACAGTATCTCAACACAAATTTGATTGTGTGTATTCAACCATTTTGTCACAAAAACCTTTATCTATGTATGCATATGTCTCTGTCTAACTATGTATCTATCAACACAAGAAAAACATTAAAAAAGTACTTGACACTCAGGCCTTTAGGAGGAATGTTTGATGCTTTGTTGTTTTATTGAACAAAATAAGTTCAAAATAAAAGGCTTTAGTTATAATAGAATAATTACCTTCATACATAGACAGCCAATGGTGATTGCTCCAGCTAATGATGGACATTTTCAATTGAGTGAGAAATTTTGGACATGTGGAGTGTGTATGGCACTTAAACTCTACATCCAGGCTTTCTGAAGGGACAGAGATCCTCTTCTTCCATAGCAGGTTTTTGTCACAGCATATATCACACTGGGCGTAGTTTGACACTGTGTTGCAGCCCTGTACAGTAACTCCACCATATACACTCGCTGTCACGCCACACATATGCCTGTCGCTTAAACTCTGGAATTTCAGTTTAGTTTAGTCTCACATTAACAGGACACAGTGACAAATGACACTGGTGTGATTTGAGAAGAAGAAAAAAAGCAAAAATAATAATAATAATAATAATAATAATAATAATAATGATAAAGCTTGTTTATTAAAACATCTGCGTTTTTTTATTTATTTTTTTTAGGTTTGTCATCCAGAGTCTGGACGTAGAAAAAGGTGAATGTACTGAAGTCATTGTATCTCTGGTTAAAGTGTACATGAGTCCCCATAGTGATCCATATTAATCCATGGTACATTAGTTTGACTGCTTTATTTTTCTTTCTAAATGTAAATTAGCTTCAATTCAAATAATTTAGGGCTGAATGATTATTTTAAATACACTTTATTCTCTTATTTATTTAAGTTTCTCATGAAACATTATTGCTCAATGGTAAATGTAAATGTTCATATTTTTCAGGAAGCTTTAAAGTATATAAGCAAATCTAAAAAAAAGTTGTTTTACACTTTGGTGGTTTGAGAAGTAGTTTGGCTTCATATCATCGATGGAAACTCGGCCTACCGTGCGTAC
Source organism: Salarias fasciatus (assembly GCF_902148845.1). Taxonomy (NCBI): domain Eukaryota; kingdom Metazoa; phylum Chordata; class Actinopteri; order Blenniiformes; family Blenniidae; genus Salarias; species Salarias fasciatus. The sequence continues at coordinate 16,615,755 of NC_043748.1, read as the reverse complement.
GGTTCATACAGCATCAAGCTGACTTCCCTTGACAGGTTTTTGTAACTGTGTGATTCACTGTGGCTACCCCAGTTGTACACGGTCTGTCATCCTCATACAAAAACCTGTCCCACTGTCTGACTGCTGAATGCTGACTGGCAGCTGGTGATGGAAGGGATTTCCTAACAAAAAAAAGATGTATGAGATCAGAATCGATCATGAGTGTAACGTTTTAATTTCTATAACTTCACTTTATGCATAAAGTCTTATATATACCCCTTTTATTATTGAATGTGGTTATTTGATTTTGATCTCATCCAATACATTAACAAATCCTCCAACATGAGCAACTGCTGAACACTCCATAACAGAACTCAATTATTTCATGTGTTTATTAATAAAATGAACTAAATTGGAGGTGAGGATAGTGAGACTGTAATCAGGAGTTTGCAGGTTTCATTCCCACTGCTGAATAGTTACTGCTGTGGGTCCCTCAGCAAGGCTGAACAGATGAGAAAACCTCGAAATGAGGTGTCAAAATGATTGAAGTAAAGAAAAATACTCATAAAAAAAGAATAAAATTTGGTTTTACAGTCATTTTGTGTGATATTTATCATTGATATAGTTATTCATTCACAGGGATCCTTGTTTGAAACCTGATGACCACGAGAAAAAGAGATGACTTTAAGTTTTATAGTTTTTGTCACGGTGTGTAAGATGGTGTATTGAAAGTAACTGTCCCAAAAACTGTGCTGTAGCTGAACCCCAGTGACATACACTCATCTCAAAACCTCTTCCCCCTCTCTAATGGATGCTGGTTTCAATTATGTTAGAATGGAACAACAAAGCTTAATTTTATTTCCATCAAAGTAAAAAGGTAGTGACTATTAGTTCTCAAAATTACTATTTATGTTTTTCAATATAATTGTAGTTCCGAGTGGTGAAGTGTGGAATTCTTCAAATCATTGCTGTATTTTAATATGATTGTCCTTCTGCATTTCTGTCTTTTTTTAAATTAGGTGTATTGACTGTGACGAACATTGAAACAGGAAGAGACATGAGCAATAACACAGCCTAAAGTTATTTTTATATTTTATGAACACCCTCTAAAGAAGTATACATTCAAGAGATGCTTTGTTGCTCTCAGGTGACAAAGTTCACTCTGTTTTTACTAATTGATCTGGAAATTCTTTGTTTGCGTTGGTGCTCATTGACACTTATGCTTTAATTTTTCCTTTTGTCTTCCTTGTAAATGTGACAGTTTTACTCATTTGACTCATCCTGAGTTTATGACCATGCAAATCCTCATGGCAGAAATGAAAGTCATCTCCTGCACAGAGCTTGTAGAACAGAACAGCATCACTGCACTGACCTCTGTTGGAAAAGCTGAAGCCGTGCTGTGCTGAGAGTGGAGTCATCACGTTTCACAGCCTTGTCTTGGAAAATGCATATTTTGACCACGAGATGGCGGTTAAAGCAGGATTTCCAACTCAGTGGAGTCATCTTTCCACTGGCTGACAGAGTCCCATGCCTCAGTGGAGACAAGATCACAGTGTTGAATCAGTCAATCCTTTGTCTCCATGTCTGGCTCAAAAAGAGAAGTTATTCCTCACTCAGTTATTCTCTTGTTCATCCATAAGCTGAGTGGTTATTAAAGTGGGTTAGATCACTAATGTTTCACACAACTTCAAAAACTTTAAAAATACTGATGATATTGTGGCAATCGATGAAAAAGATCTAAATTTTATCATATATATTTTTAAATTGTGCATTTTTATACATGATTAAATTTGTATGGTTCCTGATGGAAAGAGGTCGAAACTGACAAAGTAGAAGTACTTCATTACTCGAATATACTTAAATGTTTTAGTCTATTAAATACTTGAATAAATAGTTCATGCAACTTTTGCAATACTGGCTTGTTTTAACTTCTAAGATTGAGAACTGAACAACACACAGAAAGTCCTTTGAAAAGAAAAGGCAGAGAAACAGGAGTGTACACATCGGTGATTCACAGAAAAACAACTAAATTAACTTGAATACACTTACTTTGTGTTAAAATGAACCATTGGTTTCAACTGGGAGTGAAAATGTCAGGGTGTTCAACTCCACTTTATGGGGGATTTTCGCAGACGGACTCAAAGTCTGAGTGAATCAGTATTTTTGCTTAAAACTCAGATTTTCAGTTTATGTTCATTATATTAAAAATATTTAACCCTCATGTTGTCTTGATTTCATGTTAAGCAATTTGGTGTTCCTTTTCAGAACTTCTGGAAGTTTTCAGTGGCCTGTCCTTGAAAACAATTTCTCAAAAACATAATTTTTGGATAATTTTGAGTTTAAAGGTATACTGGAGGATCCTCAGAACCAATCAGAATTGTATGGTTCCAGATCGTAATTGGTCAGTCATAATGTCAGTCAATGTGGGAACGCGTTTGCGTGATGACATATCATGTCGAGTCGCCGCCTCTGTGCGCGCTCTGGTTTCGAGCCGTGCATGCGCAGAGCATTGTTTAGGAAGTGACATGCAGCGGGAGCGACCAAAGCACCTCATTCGGAAGCGGCTTGCTCTTCCCGCGAACGCTTCCGAAGATGGCGAGCCACAAAAAAGAACATTGTTTGAGATGGCAGAGGATAGAAGAAAGGCCATAGAAAAGAAGGACGAAACGCGTGTTTTACTCAGAGATTCCTTCACGAGGTGGCGGACATTCAAAGCACTAAAGAGATTTAGGACTGATCACGACGTGGGGAAGTTTCTGCTGGACAGGTAACATGTTTATTATCCCATTCAAATGTGTTTCTGTTGCATAAACACGTAAGACACCACTTTACGGATCATATTCTTATCTATGATTGGAAGAAGGGTCCGACATAATTACAAATGTGTTTTAATCCTATGCAGAAAGACGATGCTCCAGCTGCGCGGATGGAAACAAACTGACATGCGGCTGACGTGCGCGCTCCCCTCAGTCCTCATGCGGAGGGAGCCGCGCATGCGCACTGCTCCAAAAATGGCAAAACGGCCATGTTGTACGAAATCGGCGGAGAATCCTCGAATATGCCTTTAAATAATATCAGATGACACGTGGGACACTGTTTATTACAAGGTACATGTGGGTCAAAGTTATCAAGGACACTGGGTTTGAAAACATTTGTATTTTTTTATGCAGTCACAAAAAGTAACACCTATAGATTTTTTGACTGTTTCCAAATGAAATTTACCGCTGACCGCTCTACCAGCTGAGCCTTCAGGACGAGTGAATCAGTAAAGACCTCTGGAGGAAAAACAGTCTGTCCTGTGCAGTAAGTGGTGGTGGCAGCTCGGGCTTGATTCCTCTAACCGTCCCCTCCATGGTCAGTTTGTTTGGAGCCGTTTATCATCAAGAGTAGAGAAGATGAAGAAATTTTGCCAAAGCTGTATGATTTATACATGGAAATAATTCATAATAGTCATATTCTTCTCTCATTACACAAACTCATGAGTTCAAAAGTCTCGTATTGAAGCAGCTCAGCTCAGTAATGGAGATACATTAAGACTTCTACAAGAGTCTTTGTGCGTCTATGTAAATGAGAAGAATATGAGTACTTCTGCCACTTCTTGTTGTGTTCCTTGTTTTGAGGAAATCTATTTCCAGACCTGACGGTTTCCTCAAAGTTTTCAAACAGCAGGTGCGGTCCCAGAGGAGCAGAGATGAGGGCCACGTGATCCATATGTTTAGAAACAACAGGGAACTGAAAGCCGACCTGATAACCGTCCTTTACAGCGCGATGATTTCAAGAAGTTCCTAGAAATGTTCTGACAAAGGTACACAGTGGTGTCTGAGGACGCTCAATGAAATGTTTTACAGAGTTTAAGGAAAATAAACGTGAGATGGAAAAATACAATATGCAGCAGAAGAATAATAAAAAGTTCTAAAATTACACAGTGCTTTCTTTTCATTACTCATCTTTTAAGTTGTGTCGCACTTTGAATTGCAGTTTGATTATATCAACACATACAAAATGTCTATTTCAACCACTATTTAATGAATCATGACGATGTAGAATAATTAATAGAATAATGCAAAACTGAAATTTCTTTCACAGAATGAAAATATCTGGACAAAAATGCAAATCCATTGGTTGAAATCATGGTAATAAATGTAAATGTGGTTGTCTAAGTAGCATTTATTTTACTCATGACTGCAAATCCACATGTGAAAAATATTTAAAGAGATACTATCACTAAAAACTTAAGTAATGTGTTTCTATTTCATGACTTTGAACCAGAATTTATCTGTTCAATTACTCAAGAAAAGTGAAACATATAAATCATAAAAAAACATATTACTGAAAACATATGCACAAAAAATACACAATGCCAGGAAATGTATTCAGACAAGTCATTTTTATTAACGTTTGATCAGTTATTGATGCACACATATTATTCACAAGTCTTTAAAAATGCAAAAAACAGAAGATTTTCTGAAAATATCCGAAGAAATGGAACTCAATTTACCCTCAGCCATCCCAGCCTTCAGTGTCCTTTCATCTGTGACAAAACAAAAAGAAAACATCAAACATTAATGTGGTTCAAGAGCTATCATCATATGATTGGACATCACAGTGAGATTTGGATTGTTGGAACTGAAGTTGATTGTTAAGTTTGTTTTTAAGATTGTTTTTTTTATATATATATGTTTCCAGAATTGATATCAAATTTAAAACAACACGGGATTTTTTTTTCCAACAACAAATCTATGAAAGTTAAATCCTGTTCTATATATGGCGAGTAAACACTTTCAAAAAGTCAATATAATAAAACTTTTGTCTTCTTGCAGGATGATCAATATTTTTCACTGATATTTACATCAATGATAGTTTTTTTTTCTCCCTGCACAAATGAAGAATGAAGACAAAATTCCACAGTGAAGAGAGGGTCAAGACTCCATTTGTGTGTCATTTATCCTGGTTGGATGAGTGCAGAATATCTAACATGCAAACCTTTGATGTAACTGACATTCATGCATCTATTTGTATGAATAAAAATATTTTAAAAAAAGGTGTTTTACCTTGATGAGACTGAATATCATGCTATAGAAGAGAGAGAAGATGAAAAGAAATATGAATGTGGATGTTGTTGACCACAGGCTGCTGATTTCATCCTCGGGGTCGTGATCGGTGCAGCTCAGAACAAAACTCGTCTCAGAAAGATCACCTGAGGAAAAGGGAGGTACATTGGACATTGTTAGAGTGTGTTATTATTGTCATTTGAACTTATTTAAATTTAAATTTTTGTACATATTTTATTATGCATTATTGCACTGACTGCTCTGCGTGCTCTGAATTGCCCCTTTGGGACAAATAAAGTTTTTTGAATTGAATTGAATTGTGCAGGGACTGATTTTCTGGAGGGGATTTTGGGGGATATAGACCTCTTTCTATATAAAACTACTCTCATAAGCAGACTGGACCAAAAAGCCTCAAAGAAATGTTTTTAATATCAAACTAAAACAAATCAGTTACCTGTCTTGTGTTAAATGAGAAACTCATGACATTAACCCCAAACTGACACTAAAGCTGCACACTCCTGGCCACACACACACACACACACACACACACACACACACACACACACACACACACACACACACACAAACTGTATAAAGTGTGCCACACTGCTCGCTCATGCTCATAGATTGTGCTTCCAGTTTCTGTCCAATCTGCAGGTGATCAGCAAAGAAGAACACCAAGAGTGACGTTGCACCAACAGGAATATTAATATCAGGGTTTAAATACAAATTTGTCGGAAACTACTGCTTCTAAATTGTTTACTTGTGCTACGAAATGAGTGGATGGAGCACTGATCCCCTCATGCACAAAGTTATCAAACAAATCATCATTGTTCTGAATTGGCATAAACCTCTCCTGATATTTCATTTTCATGAGGGCAGATGCACTCAGTAGATAGTGTGTGTTCTCTGAGATCCTCATGTCAGTAGATCAACTTTCACTGATGTGCATGTAAGACACATCCATCCCTGTTTTTGTACCAAGTAATGCACTTTAGTTGATGTGTTGTTTTTTAAAATGAAAGTTTTGATAAATGACTGACCAATAAGCAACAGTGACAAATATTGATGGATGACAGTGAGAAGCTTATACTATCAAAGTGTGTGCACACATCCATCTATCTAATTTTACTCTCGTTTAAAAGTGTTTTCCATCATGTAGTTGTTTCAGCAGAGGAGTAAATACGTGTGTTTGGTGTCAGCTTTCTCTCCTGATTTGACTGTGTTCACCTTGTTTTGTTCTGAGATGGTGTCTCTCATGTACATTTGCAACAAAAGCGTCTCCATGCAACATCAACATTTATTTGAAACACTCAGCATACAACCGAAGACATTGTGACAGAAGCAGATTGAGACAAAACATGTTAACAGATGACATGATTCTGTTTGGCCACAGCGTGAAGCGACGACACATGAACACAAAATACAAAATACCACATTTAAAGCCAGATCTACTTTGATCCACATTCGCAGGATTTACCCTCTGCGTCAGACACTCCTTTTGTCACGTTGAACTTGGGCGTCCATACGTTGCAGTGGAACATGTTAGTCTTCCACTTTTCCCTGGTGGTGGTGTAAATACTTGTAACCAAGTAGCCACTTTTGGTTCTTTGTGAAGTGGTCGTGATGCCATCCTGATACTCTCCACTGCTTTGTCCATCATCTTCTGACCAAGCGATGTAGTAATCCTGCAGCACGCCACTGGAGACCAGACACACCAGAGTGACCTCGGCTGAAGATCCCTGATTGATGTCTGTCTTGATGACGGTCACTTTTGGCTCACTCCCATCTGAAACACAGATTTAGAATATTTATGTATGTATGAGCCTAAAGTGCTGCCTTGATCAAGATGTCGACATACCTCCGTTGTGGACAGTCAGCTCTCGAGTGGACGATGTCATGTCTTCACTAACGGCAGAACAGCTCACTTTGCTGACTTGGCTGTACTGTGTGAGGGTCATTGTCAGTTTGCTGCTTTTGCCATTTTTAACGTTTTTCTCATCAATGTTGTCCGTGGTCGCCCGTCCATCAATCTGCCACTTGATGGTCGTACTCCGTAGGACAGAGTCGTTCCGTCCTGAGACGACACACTCATACTCTGCCCGGTTGTTGTCGTGAATCTCTTTGAGATTTGAACTGCTCAACACCACTGTGACTGGAGCAACGAGAGAGAACATTCAGAAAAAATAAAAAAATCATTTCATAACCAATGTAAATCAGCTGAACATGGAGAGCATCATAAGTGGAGATATCTTGTACCTTCGGAGAATTCCTTTGTGAGTGTCATCCCCTCGTGTGTTATCTCACACACGTAAACACTTTGAGAGTTCCATTCTGAATTTCTGACCTTGAGGATACTGACAGCTGAGTATATGTCCCCATTATTTTGTATAGTCAGTTCATTATCCTGACTCAAATAATGAGAGTTTTTCTTCCATTTGACCTGCAACTCTTGTGGATAGATATCCTGAATGGAACACACCAGCATCTGATCTTCTCCACTCGCCACTGAGACCAGATTTACCTTCACTTCAGAGATCACTGGGTCACTGTCTGTGGAACATAGAAACAATTCAAGGTTAATGAAAGATTAAGTGATGCATGGAAGTAGAGGACAGTAAGATATGAAATACTTACTCTTTACCATGACACTTTTGGTGCTTTCACCATGTTTAACAGAGCAATGAAAGCTCTTCTTTAAGTTCCAGTCCCGTTTTGATACCTTGATCAAACTGATTCCTGTATATGTGTTATTTCGCTGCACTGGAGGGTATTGCTCTGAGGTCAGATCGTTCCCGTTCCCATCAGTCCACTGAAAAGTACTTTTTGGACTGAAATCATGTACAAGACAGCCAACAGTCACTTTGTGTCCGGTCCCAGAGGTGCGCTGAACCACAGGAAAAAGAGCAGGTCGAGCAGGCTGTGTTCCTGCAAAACATGTTTTAAAGGAAATGCACCATTTAATAAAAAATAAAAAAAATTCAGGTATGTCACAAATTTGTATGAATGTTCTTGACTTAAGTGTGTGATATATTCATGATCATTAAAACCATGGGAAGTCTGTAATGAAAATCTTCGTCAAGGTAATGAAAAAATGTCAAGGTGAAGAACAAATGTCTCTCAGTTTTGAAATGTATGACAGATAAGCTCCAGAAACTGCCACGCTGGTAAATAGCACCTTTATAATGTTGTGCATTAAATGTCAAAACAATTCGTTCCCTTCAGATGCAGACAACAAATCTCTTCATCAAAATATGTTTAGTGGAGTAAAACTCTCCAGCACACAAATGAACAAACAAAAGAGGAGCGTTTTACCACAACACCTTTGAATGAATTCCACATCATGTACTGCGATCAATACAATCAATAAAAATAACAATCATGATCAATATCATGAGAATAATCACAACAATATTAAGACTGACCGAGGAGGCAGCTATCAATACAATAAAATATAAAGGGAGGGGTTAACCTACGGAGCTTAAAAAACTCACTGATGACATTTTGGTACATTTCGAGCATCTTTTTTCAAACGGAAATATTTTGACTGAAGAGATGCTTTATGTGTACAAAGCCTCAAATATAAAGTCTCAATATATTCCATGTTTTTAAATGAAATGCATCCAGCCATCCTCAGTGAGTTACTGCTATTTACATTGAACTGTAAGGGAATGTGGAAGTTACCAACTATAGTCCCTTGAATGGTGAAATAAGAAAATAGAAAAAAACAAACATCCAGTTGATCTACTTCTGATAAATGTTTCGTTTTGCTGTTGCTTCATTTCAGAATATCCTCAGCAGTTGGGGGAAAAGTGCTAAAAATGACTAATCCACTTAGTGAAGAGAAGATTTTTTTAGTCCGTGGCCCCCTTTGTAATGAAGAAATCAATAATACATAAAGATATAAATATTACATTTAAAATACTGAACAGAAGAACATCTTCAGTGTGGCATACTCATTGAGTTTCACTGTGAAAACTTAGCTCTTACATTAATATAAAGAACACAGATTAGTGCCTCTTCACATACAAAAACAATGTAAAATTAAAATACGAACAATAAATATATGTTCTTACCTGAATTCACTTCAACGTAGGTGCCAGCGCCCCAGATGTCAAATGAATACACAGTGTTGCAGCTCCACTCACTGCCTGAACAAAAACTAGGAACACATCAACAAAACTTTAAATTAACATTTCAAAATCCTGATACAAGTACGAGCTATTATTAAACAATGATAAACTATGTTACCAAGGTGTACTCCTGTAAAAATCTCTTCTAAGCAGATTCTCGACCAGCTTCTGATGAGACGTTTTACGAATGGATTCATTTCATCAGTTTGATCTTTTAACTATCAGTTCACTTACCTTTGTTATTAAAGCTGTGAACATCTCCTGGTATGGTCTTTACTTTGTAGTCCCATGAAAAATCTTCTTTTTGTGTCCTCTTGAATTGAAAGCAACAAATGAGTGAGGAAATGTGGGTTGGAGGTTTTTGTAAGGGTTTGTGTCACAGTGCTCCCCAGCCACCACACTGACAAACCTCATGACAAAAACTGATCACTGTTAAGTCCACTGAGGAATCAAAGGGTGGGACCATCAGTAGGTAGGAAGAAACATAAAAAACTCATAAATTATTGTAAATTCAACAGGTATACACTGCTAAATGTGAATTTCTTGATCGATCTCTTTTGTAAGTCAATACCATTTTTTCATGTAATTTACCAAGATGAGTGTGTGAGATCAAACTGCTGGCATTTCGCTTGTCTTAGTTATTGTTCTGTAAGTTTACGTATCAGTGTTGCTTTTTTTCTTAAAGTATTTAAAGAATGAAAATTGTGGCTTTTATACAAAATAAAAGACCATTTCAAATGTTCAGATTGCTGAAGAAAACACATAAATATCGATGTAAATTCATAAGAAGGCATACATCTTCACAAAATCAATTTCTAAATAAAAAATAACTTAGGGTAATCTTTTTGGCAAACATTTCTAAAATAAGTCATATATTTGCAACAATGTATCCATCTTGCTTTGAGAAACCTTGTGAACTCTATTTCGTTCAACACATCCATGTAAAGACAATGTATTTAATTGAGGAGAATTATTTTGAATTATTTATTGTATCTGGTATAATGATGGGTATATTCATACTGTGGGTAGTATATTGAAAATGTGCTTCCAAAAATTGTAGTTTTTATAAATATGTAGCAAGTATACTAACAGCATGTTTTCACGGTAAAACTTTTAACACATTTTAAAATAATTCCAATATATTACAATTTCTAGAAATATATTGAATTAAAATACACTCTAATTGAAATTCATGTGTAATTTCAAAAGGATACCATTCAAATATATTTTTTAGACATTTTTTTACAAATATATTTCAAACTGAATACAGAACAGTGTCATTGTAACACACATTGAAAGAATATTTTAAAAGTACTCATTTGAATAAAAACACTAAAATTATGTTTGAGAGAATTTGAAGTTAAATTTGAGTCTAATTATGAAGTGAAGTTATTTACACTTGTACTTCAGGACATTCTCTTGGAAAATGCTCAATGTTATTACTATGAAAATGCACCTGAACCCATTTAAGAAATTGTGTTTGGTGTGTGGAGGAGACAGAATGCAATTTTTGCAGTTGATAAAGAAAAAGGCATCGATATCAGAAATGGGAGTTTGCATGTAGTGGTGCACAAAATATGATGCAATTTATTGTGTCTGAAAATCATTACAGTCATTGAATAAGTAGAGGCATATGGTACCTTTCCTATTAAAGAAAAATTAATCATAAAGTTGGCCAAATCATATCCATAATGAAAACAATCTTTGTTGCGACATTTACAAGCTTTTAACCTTAGATTTCCCATTTTTAAAATGCACAAAGGTGGCATATAGTAATAGTCATCACTAATGCGTTTTTCTATTGTAACCATTGTATTATTGGGGTATTAAACAAGATGATATTGAAGTAATGACAGGTTCTTTGCCGTCTCTATGACTTCTCCAGCACCTTCAACACCATCAGGCCGGCGCTGCTGCGGGGGAAGCTGGAGGAAGGGGGAGTGGACAGACATCTGACTGGATCGACTACCTCACTGACCGTCCACAGTACGTGCGGCTGCGCTGCTGTGAGTCAGAGGTGGTGGTCTGCAGCACGGGGCGCCCCAGGGCACCGTCCTCTCACCTTTCCTCTTCACCATCCACATCTGGACTGGTCGCACAACACAAGAAGGTCCAGAGCCGCCTCCACCTTCTGAGGAGACTGAGGGCCTTCGCAGTGTGCAGACCTCTGCTCAGGACTTGTTATGACTCTGTGGGAGCCTCTGCTATCCACGACGCTGCCGTCTGCTGGGCCCCGGGCAGCACAGAGCAGGACAGGAACAGACTCAACAAGCTGGTCAGGAGGGCCAGCTCTGTCCTGGGCTGCCCACTGGACTCTGAGGAGGATGTGGGTGAGAGGAGGATGTTGGCCAAGCTCTTATCCAGTTTGAACAACAGCTCTCACCCACTGCACCGGATGGCAGAGGAGCTCAGCAGCTCCTTCAGAGGCCAACTGAGACACCCTCAGTGCAGGAAAGAGCAGGTCCTTCATCCCCACCAATTCTACTGTGTAGAATATGAGCAAAAACCCTGGACATTATAATATCCTGCAACCATGGTCACTTTAACCACCATAAGAAATTCAGTGACTCTTCTGTATCCATTCACTCTGCTGAAATATGTTGTCTATATTATATATTGTATATCGGCCAATGCTATATTGTGTGAAACTGCACAGGTCAAAATAAAGTCACACACCTTTTCGGGGCTAAACAGCAGTGTTTCCCCCACTGGGTTTGAGGCTGGTCCACAACAGCGTGTATGCATATTTTCGCACTGTCAAAAGTGCGCTCATCTCCGTGGCGGGGTGGACCAGCGGAGTGACGGAAAGTTAAAAATCCTTTATTAAAGGGCAACTCCGGTTTTTTGACTGGGCCCATCTCACAATATCTTGTCCTGAGCCCAGGCAAAGCTGTCTGCTGGCCTGCCTGTGACCCCTGGGTGACCCTAGAAGGTATAACATTCTGGTGTCACCACAAACTCGGCTCCTACAGAATTTTCCCTCGTGACTGCAGATTCTGAGTGAAAGAGTGTTTTGGCAGTCATCCAGGATTCATACGACCATAGTTACGTACATTCTTAACTGTAATGTAATGAAGGTGATGCTGAAAGCTCTGAATGCTGCATGACTGCACAATCATGAGGAATTCCAGAGACCAACCTTACTGAGAAGCTCTGCTGAGCCAAGGACCACGCCCAGTGGATGGGGAGTGTTATACAACAATTCATGCTTTACAACCATGAAAAAGATGCCGGGACATGTTGCGTTAGAAAAAACCCTCACGAGTAAGACTGATATCTGTCTCTGCCTGGTTCCTTTTGCTGGTGTGTTCTCTTGTTTACCTATTTCAGGGTTGCTGCTGGGCTCAAACCTGACATGTTGTCCAGGGGGACTCTCCTCAGGGCGGCCCAAGATGTGAACACCGCTCTGGTGGAGTGGCAGCACACGCCTGATAGTAGAGAGCAGTTCACCGTCTAATATGTATGGCCAATGGTATCCATGATTCAGTGGCATAAGTGCTCCTTGGAGAGAGCAGAGCCTCCATCAGGGCCCCGTAACAGACAGAAGGACGTTCAGAGGTGGGAATTCCTGTGGTCGTGTCAATTTCGCATCCCAGGGCTCTGACTGGGCATAACACTTCCTCCCTGCCTTGAGGAACGTTCAGTGGAGAGCCATCTCATGAGTCTGTCGTCACACCCCGGAGGCAAAGTAACCTTTGTGTTTAAAAAAATAAAGCATTTGGGTCAAAAATTCTGTCAGAAAAATTGGATCCCTTCTCATATGGAGTTCAGTCATAGATAGGTGTGTGTGTGTGTGTGTGTGTGTGTGTGTGTGTGTGTGTGTGTGTGTGTGTGTGTGTGTGTGTGTGTGTGTGTGTGTGTGTGTGTGTGTGTGTGTGTGTGTGTGTGTGTGTGTGTGTGTGTGTGTGTGTGTTCTCGTATTTCTATCCTTGTTGGGGCCAAATGTCCCCACAAGGATAGCAAAACGTGGAACGACGTGCCTTGTGGGGACCTTTTTCCGGTCCTAAGTAGGAGAAACAGTGTTTTCTTGACCATGTTGTTGTTACTGAAAAAAGTAAAAGTGCAAAAACATTTCTTTAGGGTTAGGCTTTGTTGTGGTGTGGGTTAGGGTTAGGGTAAGGGTCAGGGTTAGGGGCTAGACATGAATGGGAGTCAATGGACGGTCCCCACAAGGATAGAAATACAAGACTGCGCGTGTGTGTGTGTGTGTGTGTGTGTGCGTATGTGCGTGTGTGCGTGCGTGCGTGCGTGTTGAAGGAGTTAGGAACTTGAGTTAGGAAAAAATATCTTTTTTTCTTTCATCCTCTGGATTGGAGGATGCACGTGTATTGCACCAAATTTTGGTTCTTTGTTTGTTTTTTTGTTTGTTTTTTATAGAATTAAAGAGAAATCTGAAGGATCGATTTTTGTACAGACATTCATGTAACTCTTGTCACTGTGGGTGTCGGGCGCAGTAATACAACGCAGAGTCTTCAGTTTTCAGGCTGTTCATTTGCAGATACAGCTGCTCTTTGTTATTGTCTCTGGAGATGGTGAACCGGCTTCGAACTAACTGATTGTAATAGAGCTCCGAACTGTCATGGCTGATAGTTGCAACCCACTCCAGTCCTTTTCCAGGAGCCTGTCTGACCCAAGCCATCCAGGAGCTGCTGAATGTGAATCCAGAGGTTGTGCAGACCAGCCTGTGGTTTTCTCCAGGCCTTTTTATCACTGATTCAGATTGAGTCAGAGTCTGGCAATTCACACCTGCTTTAAAAAGAGAAAATATTACTTGAAGTAGTCACATATTAAATATTTAAAATGACAACCAGAGATGATGTTCACCTGCCCAGCAGACAGTCAGAATCAGCCATGCTGTTGTGTCGTCCATCTTATTGTCATGTGTTCTGTCACACCGACAGGACTCATAAGTGGAGGAGGAGGATGTTGAGGTTTTGCATTGACTCCACCTCAGCAGCAAGAAATCTGTCTGTATTGGGACTCAATGTCATTTGTGTTGCAAATGTGGATTACAAAATGTTTTATTTTGCATTTCATGTTTTTTAACGAGCGAAAAGTATTTTGTTCAATTCAAGTTGTGAACAACACTGCAGCACAACTGTAAATGATTGTATTGGTAATATGTCAGAAAATTATTTATTTACTTTTTTCTCAATTTTTTTAGATCCTCAACACTGATAGTTATAAATGAATAAATGAAATAATCAGTAAGAGTTTAAAATAATTTCAAACGACATGAATCTTGCACTTGTCACGAGAAGAGTTGTTGAGGAGAGAGTATGAGGTGTATCATGGGGATCATTGATCTTCAAGAACTAATGATTAATGTGAATGAACTGTCCTCATTTTCAAGATTGGATTTTGTGTTGTAAAATAAATGCAGATCCAAAGTCATGAATAAAGTTTTTTTTTTTTTTTTCAGTGAAGTCATCGTGGGAAACGCCCGAAGCCAAAGATCTTCAGGACAGACAGTACTGAGCTATGATGAATACTGATGAGCTATTTTTCACAGTACTGTACTGTGAAAAATTAATCATTTCCAGCATCTCATGTGAAAATACTTTATGAACTATAATATCCAGACGACTGAGGAGTGTACCAACAGGAACTGAATCAACATTGTCTTCAAACACACTCACACACATCAATTTGAGGTTTTCACAACTCTTACTGCTGTAACTGATTCCTTGAAAACTTTCAACAGGATTTCCCATTATTACGAGGGCCTACGAACAAGCTCCGGCCGGACCGGGAGGACACTCCTGTCGGTGCTGCCCGCGAACTGGCTTCGGTTCGACTGCTGGGATCCGTGGTTCTTGTGCTGGACCGTCCAACGGACTGTACTCAACATTGTCTTGGGCTTTACTTCTTATTGTCTCATGCTAGCTGTTGCCAAAGCTGTCTGTCCCTGGGAGAGGGATCCCTCCATACTGTGGTTCTCCCCAAGATTTCTTCTTTTCCCACTGGGTTTTTGGAGTTTTTTCTTGCCGGATGTGAGGGTCGAAGGCGGTGGTTGCTTGATTTTTTTAGAATTTTATCAGAAATTGCGCTCATTCTATGAGTAAGTTTTTTTATTAGGTAGACTAAGGTGAATTAGATGAATTGAAACACTTCAATTCACAGATGTGTAGCTTTGTTCAGATGTTCTTGTCTTTTACACCCATGGCTGAATTGCATCCTCAGACAAATAGATTGCAGTGATGGTTTTGAATGCAGTCGGCCTGCTGACATGAGAACAGTCTGCTGGAAACAGAATTGCTTCTGAGTTTGTTGCATGAATTCACCATACAGTGCTTGGCTGCAGCTCTGACTCCCTGTGAGCACAGAAGGAAATTTGATGCTTTGAAAAATTGTTTCATTAATGGGTCGATTTATCAAAGGGTGTGAAGCAATTTGGTTTGACTGAAGAATTGATAAAAGGAAAAGATTCCTCATGAAGATAAAGTTCCTCTCACAATAATAGTTCAGTAACATTACCAGCAGTCCCAAAATAGACACAAATCATGAAAAACACGTGTTTACACAAATGAAATCACATTTCACTGCCCATTATTCTGTGGTTATCAACTCCTCACAGTATTTTGAACAGTCTGGGACACTTGCCTGATATTTCATGTTCATGAAGGTAAACAGATTAATTTGATGATGAGCATTTGCTGTTTTGCTTGATCCTCACTTTCAGATGTGTGTAATATCACATTCACAGCTGTTTTTTTCACAATACTTGAATAAATCAGGCCCCAAGTCTCCTTTCAAGCTGAGCTGTCAAAGTTATTTTTGTCCAGCTTCATATGACTCAGTTTCATCTGAAAGGAGTCTGCCCTGGGCACTAATGAATTATTTTCACTACCAACTTATAGCAACTCTAAATTATTCACTCAGTTTTGTGGAGAAGTATCATATCTATTGAAGACTGCATTTGCTGTAACTGTTAAGTTTTGGGTTTCAGTGTTATTTTATGACCTCTACTCTGAATCAATCTTCCATTCAGAGACAATTATTTATGATCAATGTGTTTCAGAAGCGTTCTTGGGTCAGTACAAGTTTAATGACAGACAAAAAAAAAAAAAACAGTCAAGTTCTTCTTCTTTTCATTTTAAGAATTTTCAGAGACAGCTGCTTCCTGCTGTTGTCTCAGCAGAATAATCCACTTTCAGACAAAGAAAAACAAACATTTTATTCCTGTTTCAGATCATGGGACCAGAAGGAAGAGGAACCTGCTAGGAAATATTTGTTTTGGGGATCATAATAAAAAAGTCAGTTTTGTGTTTATGGTGGATTTTGTTCATGGTCTTTTGTGATTATTTGCTTAAAATGCCACATTTGTGCAGAAAAAAAAATCATGCTTTACCTTTGAACCCTTTAACTCTACTTGGGGTGTATTGATTTTAATCTGACTTTTTGAAAACACTTAATTCGTGTGTGTTTCCAGTATTTATTTTTATTATGAAAATTATGAAGACTGTATTTCTTTCTTTCCTGATCTTTCATTTAACAGTTCTATTTCTGCAACACAAAGTAATGAAAAAGATCCATGAAAAATAGAATTAACATTTTATGATTTTACTGCAAAATACGTGCAAATATGTTTCAGCTCATATATCTCAGTGCCTCAATATGTGTTTCTGTGGGAGATGTGATAAATGCGAATATCTAGATAGTGTGTTTGGGTTTTGTGGCAGCTGCTCCACTGGTTTCAGTCATTGTGTGTCTTTAGCACAGAAGTAAACAGCAGAGTCCTCTACTGTCAGCCTCTGGATCTGGAGGTACTGGGTACTGCTGGACACGTCTTCAGTCATGATGAAGCCACTCTGAAAGGAGCTGCCATAGATAGCAGAGTTTGAACCTGTGTCCATTCTCCCGATCCACTCCAGAGCCTTTCCTGGCTTCTGTCGTATCCAGTGCATGTAATAGTTCGTCATGTCACCACCAGAAAAGATACATGACAGCTTCACTGTTTCTCCAGGTTGTTTCACCTCTGGAGAAGATTGTTGCAGCTGGATCTCACTTGAAACTCCTGGAAGTAAAACAAATATGATCATAATCCAAAGTAAAAGAGATCAGAAAGAGAAGATCAAGTTATTGTCTCACCATGAACAGTGACAACAAATAATACACCCCAGAGAAGTCTGCTCTTCATTCTCATGCTGTGTTTTCGGAAAAAATAGTTCTGCAGTTTAAGATTATTGTTTCAAATACGTCTGAGTCTCTCAGGATTCAACCACAAACTGTTTGGGAGGTGCTGACTATGGCTTTATAAACAGGAAGAGTTTGCATAGACTTCCCTCTGTTGGTTGATAAAAGAAATGCAAAGTACACAGATGGTTCAGAGTTTAATCTCAAAGCACTGCAAACATTTCCTTCTCACTACCACAGTGTCAAAATTGACTGAGGAGATTTTTCCCAAAAAATTCTGATCATAATTGAAGTTAATTTAAATGAAAGGATGAATTGTATATCAACATGCATTTGCTTTTCTTCACCTTGAAAATGGTAGTAATGTTGTTTGATGACCATCCTCTGACCAATATCTGAAATCACTGTTTTCTTTACTTTCAAAGTTTGTGGATGTTGCTGCTTTCGGCCTGTGAGCCACCACTTGTCCATGTCTGATCTGAACAGAGAACAATCTCAAACAGACAGAAGAGGATCAGTGATGGACTTTTTTTCTTTTTTTTTTTATACGGGTAAACATTTACTTATATTTCATCAGAGATACAGTTGACATAAAACACCTTGCAGACTTTGGAGGGGAAAACGCCAAACTTTTCATTGTCTGTGCATCGTGAAGCTGGATGTAAATCGATTTCATTAGCTGAACTGAAATAATTATCAAATTAAATAAATATCACGCCTGTGTTTTTGAATGCTCATTTATTTCTCTCTGTTTCTGACTGTTATTTATGTGTTATCTGGCAGTCAATGTAGTTCATGTTTGAGTTCTATTGAGTATTTGTGCAGGTCTGTTGGTGCTTTGTGTCACTGTGGGGCGACGCACACAGTAGTAAACTCCTGAGTCTTCAGGCTGCATATTCTGTCCCTGAATGCTCACAGTCTGAGCCGACGTGTCTCTGCTGGAGCTGAACTTGCTCTTCAAAGCTTCATTTTGTCGTAAAGCTCCTCCACCCCACTGATGAGAAATCCAGTCCATCGGTTTTCCTTCACGCTGTCGGACCCAGCCTGTTGCATAGCTGTTATCAGTGAGAGAATAACCAGAGACCTGACAGGTGATGGACAAAGACTGTCCAGGCTGCACAACCATGGACTCTGGCTGGGTGAGATCAATACTGAGAACACCTGTGAAAACACAAATAAAAGTCATCTCCATCATTCCTATTCTCCAGTGTTTTTATCTGTGTGGTTCTACTGAAAGCTCCTTACAGGATGCAGCTGTCAGCAGCAGTAGAGCCTCAGAGAACATGGTTGATGCTGAAGTTGAACTAATGTGATCTCTGTTGTCTTCTGACTCACACACAGGCACACACTTCCTTTTGAGTCACCCTCACTTTACATGTAGTCAAATGAATTCAGTAGGAGGTGTAAGGACATGTCCTCCAGATGGACTCTGTGTCGAAACTTTAATTTACATGTCAGCTGCAGCATGATTCAACACTTCCATTCATACCTAAAACCAGGAATTAAATTCAACCCTCCTGGTGTCTGAAAAATCCTTCAATATTGACACTGAGCCCAAAATCCAGAGCCAAAAAAAGAGAAATGTTTGACATGACGGATACGAAACAAGGAGTATATTCTTCATAATTGCATGAATTTTCCCCAGTATGAACAAGAGAATAAGATGAACATACCAATAAAAAAAGATTTGCTTTTTTATTATTCTGTCTCTCTCTATTTAACTTGTCCTTCATTGTGTAGAAAAAGGTTGCAGTGGAGCACAAGCTGCGTTCCTGTGAATTTGCAACACATTCAAGAACTATTAAATCAATCAGGAGATCCTGACGTCGTCAAGACTTGGACTGACTGGGAGTAATAGATAGGAGTACTGGATGTGTGGATAAAAGCAATCCACTCCAGACCTTTTCCAGGAGCCTGTCTGATCCAGGTCCAGACTGAGCTTGAGAAGTCTAATCCTGATGTTGCGCAGATGAGTCCATGAGACTCACCGGGTCTTTTTAAAACTGGTTCAGATTCTGTTATGGACCAACCATGAACGCCTCCTAAAAGAAACAAAATGACCACAAACAGCATCAGATCTCTGTGAGCCATGGTGACACTGAGATTCTTTGTCTTCAAGTCCAAAAAATCCTCTTAAATATGATGTCAGACTGAATCTCAGTGAGAATTTGCACAGGCCCAGCTCCGTCCATACGTTCAGTTCTTACAGTCAAATGCAGAGCAACAAAACAACCAACCAAGCAATCTGACTGCTTGTTACTTTCAGTGTTTGATATTTGGATAATTAAATGAATTTGAGAGTCACATTTTTCAGTGTATTTTGATCAACAATAAAGAAATCATTTTCAGTCACATTAGTTCTGCTCCTCAGTTTGATTTAGTCGTTCCTTGAAATCAAAGAAACATTTAAATGATCAATCTGTCATGGTTCATCTTTTGTCCTGTCTGTGTTTGTGTTGTTTCTAACGTCGTCTCTCGTTTCAGACTCTGTGGCTTCCCCTCCTCATGTCTGATTGCTGTTCCCTGTCCTGATGTCGTTCACCTGAGCCTGATTAGTCATTGTCATCACCTGGTGCTCTGGGCTGATGAGGGATCTCTGTCTGTTCTGAGGTTTTGGGATCGTCTTGTCGTCATGCCATGTTTGCTTGTCTTCTGATTCAAGTCTGTGCTGCTGATGTTCGTGTTCCTGCCCTTTTGCTGATGCAGCTCAGAGTCCTGGATTTAGTACCTCAGTCCATGGTGGGCCTCCTTTTTTGTGTGTACTTGTGAAAGTAGCCAAAGTAATTCCAGTGTATAAAGCCGGGGACAAACATGATTTTACAAATTATAGACCAGTCTCACTACTTTCTCAATTCTCCAAAATATTAGAAAAACTTTTTGTTGCTCGTTTGAATACATTTCTGGAAAAAAATAAAATACTTAATGAAAGTCAGTATGGATTCAGGTCAAATAGGTCAACTGCATTAGCACTTCTGGATTCTGTTGAGGAGATAGCAAATTCGTTGGAGAATAAAATGTACACAATCGGAATATTCCTTGACCTCCAGAAGGCTTTTGACACTATTAACCATGATATTTTAATAGATAAGTTAGAGAGATATGGGATCCGAGGGAGAGTATTGGACTGGGTAAAGAGCTATCTGACTGACCGAAAACAATTTGTACAACTTGGAGATTTCTGTTCTTTGTTGTTGGATGTTTCTTATGGTGTCCCACAGGGGGCAGTATTGGGCCCCATTTTATTTATTCTTTATATAAATGATATATGTAAAGTTTCAGGTGTTCTCAAGTTAGTTTTGTTTGCTGATGATACGACTATTTTTTGTACTGGGGATGACCTCCAGGCATTAGAGCAGGAGATGAATGCAGAATTGAAAAAAATTAAATCGTGGTTAGATAGAAACAAATTGTCATTAAACTTGGGGAAAACCAAGTTAATGGTGTTTGGAAACATGGGAACAAATGATGCTGAAATTAAGTTGGATGATAAAATTATTGAAAAAGTAAATGAAATAAAATTCTTAGGAGTATTAATAGATGATAAAATTAATTGGAAATCACATATAAGCCATGTTCAAAGAAAAGTTTCAAGAAGTATTTCAGTAATAAATAAGGCAAAACATGATCTAAATAAAAATTCATTGCGTATACTTTATTGTTCATTAGTTTTGCCATATTTTACTTACTGTGCAGAAGTATGGGGAAATAACTATAAAACAGCATTACACCCTCTTGTCATTTTACAGAAGAAAGCAATAAGAATAATACATGGTGTTGGTTACAGAGAACATACAAACATACTTTTTGCAAATTCTAAATTATTAAAATTTCAAGATATTGTTGATTTATTGACTGTACAAATTGTATTTAGGGCAAGTAAGGACAATCTTCCAAAAAACATCCAACTTTTATTTTCTAAAAGAGTAGGAGTAGGGTACAATTTACGTCATACACAGAATTTTAAAGTTAGATGGGTGAATAATAAACGGAAAAGACTTTGTCCTTCAGTTCAAGGGGTAAAATTGTGGAACAACCTGGGGAGGCAGCTCAAGGAATGTCCAAATATGAAGTTATTTAAAAAGAAACTGAAAGAAATTACTTTTGAAAAATATATTAAGGGAAATGATTTTTGTTTATAAAAAAGGAAGTGTTATAAATTGTACTGTGAACACAACTGTGTAACAATGAAGGTTGTAATATCTTTAGCTAAAGAGTTAAAGTAAAGAGGGGTGGGAGATAATAAGTGTTACTTCATCCCTCTCCTTTTCGAGCTAATATAAATGTGTTTTGTTATTGTATTATGCTGTATTGATTGTAATGATTTTTGTATATTGTAATGTAATTTTTGTTTACTGCCGAGCACTGTGAATGAAATTCAGCTCGAAACAAAATAAACAAACAAACAAACAAACAAACTTGTTGAATTTTGTGGATCTTGTTTTTTCTGAATGGACAATAAATGTGAGTTATTCAGTCTACTCCGTCAGTGCCTGCCATCTTGGGTCCTCCTCCATGTACCACCCCCCCTAAATGTGACACAGTCCACCATACATTACAAAGCAACAGATATGTCTGTTTGTTGTGTGTCCGTGTGTTAAATTTTAGTTTAGATTGTGATTTATTTATGCATTTTTCAGTCAGGTATTCAATCGAAAAATTATTTTTTGACAAACTATTTCACTTTAACTCCATTTCCCATCACATTAGGAAAGAGTCATTTATCTGTGATCATGTTTGGTTTTGTGGCAAGTGTTTACGACACAATGTTTGTCTGAATTCACTTTTGAAACACATTTTCACTTTTGAAAAAAAAAAAGTCTCTGAAGTAAAACACAACCCTTAAAAAACAGTCTTGAAAACCTGAGAACAGAATACTGTGGGATGGTAGGTAAGGTACTTTATTGGTCATTATACAGTGAATGTACAACGAAATTTTGTTCTCTGCATTTAACCCATCCATCGATGCCACTGAAGCATTCCGTATGGAGCAGTGGGCAGCTGCGGGGAGCGCCCGGGGACCCATCTCCAGATGTGGAGTCAGGTTAATGGTCAGAATCACCTGACTGGAGGATTGACCGATGGTGCATGTTATCGGTTGACGGGGGAAACCGGAGATCCCGGAGGAAACCCATCCAGACACGGGGAGGAACATGCAAACTCCACACAGAAAGGCCCGCACGGTCCGGGGATTGAACCTGGGACCTTCTTGCTGTGAGGCAAGAGCGCTAACCACTCATCCACCGTGCTGCCTGGATTTTGTACAGCTGTAACACTAAGCTCACACACTGTGTCTCTGGCACAGTAATAAACAGCAGAATCTTCCATTTTTAGACTGTTCATCTGCAGAAGCAGCTGATTTCTGCTGTTGTCTCTGGAGATGGTGAAGCGGCCCCGGACTGACTCAGAGTAATATTTGCTGCCACTGCTACCGCTGCCATACCAGGCAATCCACTCCAGTCCTTTCCCAGGAGCCTGTCTGATCCAGGCCATATAGTTGATGCTCAGTGTGATTCCAGAGCCTGTACAGGTCAATGTGTGGGACTCTCCTGGCTTTTTGACCACAGGATCAGACTCAGTCAGAGTCTGACTACGAGCTCCTGTCAACACAAAACACACAGTTTCACTTGCTGTCAGTAACAATATACTGAAATAGAAAACCAACATAAGGTTTGTGAAATGCTTCACCTGCCCAGCAGAGAGTTAAAAGCAGTAGTCTGAAGCTGCTGGAGGCCATCGTGTTAAACTGCCTGTTTACTGCTGTCTGTCATTCTCTGAGCAGCCAGTAAGTAGAGGTGGAAGATGTGTTTTGCATTGACTCCTCCTCATGGAAAAATAACAGGTCAGAGTGAGTCTTCTGGTGAGCTGGTTCTGGACCACAGGCTGCATGTTTGACACCCCTGCATGTTTCAAATTTTTCACATTTGTTAACTGTGTGCATTTGTTTGTTTGTTTTTCTTTTGTTTGTTTTGTTTTTTAAATCATTGTTAATTAAAGTGTCAGTAAAAGATGTTGCAAACCATTTCATGTGATATAAAAAAAAATAGTCCATTTGTTTACGTAAGATGATTGTTTCAAATATCTGTGAAATGAATGTTTTCTTTACCAGCAAAGTTTGTGGATGTTGCTGCTTTTGCCCTGTGAGCCGCCACTTGTCCATGTCTGATCTGAACAGAGAACAATCTCAAACAGACAGAAGAGGATCAGCGATAGACTTTTTTTTTTGTTTTGGAAAACATTTTCTTAATTTTAATCACCAAGAGAGACAACACCTTGCAGACTTTTGAGGGAGAAATGCATATTAAAGCTTGATATTGCCTAATATTCTTGAATTTATGAATTGAAATATTTAACATTTTAAATAAATCACTGTGGTTGCCTTTATTTATTCTGACTTACATGTCAATGAGTCTGACTGTTTTTTATGTGTTGTCCTGTTTTTGTGCAGGTCTGTTGGTGCTTTGTGTCACTGTGGGGAGACGCACACAGTAGTAAACTCCTGAGTCTTCAGGCTGCATATTCTGTCCCTGAATGGTCACAGTCCGAGCCGACGTGTCTCTGCTGTAGCTGAACTTGCTCTTCAAAGCTTCATTTCCGTAAAAGCCCCCTCCACCCCACTGATGAAATATCCAGTCCATCGGTTTTCCTTCACGCTGTCGGACCCAGCCTGTTGCATAGCTGCTATCAGTGAGAGAATAACCAGAGACCTGACAGGTGATGGACAAAGACTGTCCAGGCTGCACAACCATGGACTCTGGCTGGGTGAGATCAATACTGAGAACACCTGTGAAAACACAAATAAAAGTCATCATTCCTATTCTTCAGTGTTTTTATCTGTGTGGTTCTACTGAAAGCTCCTTACAGGATGCAGCTGTCAGCAGCAGTAGAGCCTCAGAGAACATGGTTGATGCTGAAGTTGAACTAATGTGATCTCTGTTGTCTTCTGACTCACACACAGGCACACACTTCCTTTTGAGTCACCCTCACTTTACATGTAGTGAAATTAATAAAGTGGGAGGTGTAAAGACATCTTCTAGACGGACTCTGTGTCAAAAGTTAAATTTACATTGATTGTAGTCAAAAATTTGTACTCGTGAGTTCGAGTGTGCTCAGTAGAAATAGAGATAAGACACAACATTTGTCCAGAATTTCAGTCTCATTCAAATAAAATCAAAAGAAAACAGATCTCAGAGTGGACGGATTGACAGTGACTGCCCTCTAGTGTTCATTAGGATGTAACTCCAAAGTGTCAATCAGTCTTATCAATCCGTCCATTTTCTTTCTCATTTAACCCATGTCAGGATTCCAGGTGTCCTTATCATCATTGCAGAGTTTTGTGGTTTTTGTTGGAGCACTTTGGACTTTTGGGGGTAATCATTTCTGAATTGACCTGTTGGAACACACACGCCTCCTAAAAGAAACAAAATGACCACAAACAGCATCAGATCTCTGTGAGCCATGGTGACACTGAGATTTTTTATCTTCAAATCCAAAAAATCCTGTTAAATATCTTGAAAAACTGAATCCCAGTGACAATTTGCAGGCCCAGCTCCGCCCATACGTTCATTTTTCATAGTCAAATCTAGTCCGACTAAATAACCTCCCAATCAATCTGACTGCTTTTAATGTTTGAAAAAATGTGACAATGAAGTTTAAGTAAAATATGAAAAAGACCAAAGAGTATTTTGATCTAGATAAAAGAAAACATTCTCTGTCACATTCATTTTGATCCTCAGTGAGTTTTATTTGCTCCTTGAAATCACATAGACAGTCTCTTGCGAATCCTATGTTCGAAGAAAGTTTTCAATCAGCAAAAGTTTTCATGACTTTCAAATTCCATGAGAGGATTCACTGAATAATGAGTAACACTGCCCCCTGGTGGCTGAAATACTGAAACTGCAGAATTTACTAAAATCTTCACCTGTGACTGGGATGATAAGCTTGGAGGTTTTCTGTGGAATTTCGATTTTTGAGTTTTCATTCTGTTTGCATTGAACTGGTTTTCTGTTCTGTTGACATTCTGATTTCCTTCTGCTGTCCAAAGCCGGCATGTTTGGTTTATTCACAGATCTATATTGACTGTGAGTGTCTGTGTTCATATTGAATAACCGGTGTTGAGAGTGTATCATGCCTTCAGCACAGTGTCAGCTGGAATCAGTTTCTGTCTTTAGCAACAGTTTATTGGATAAAGCTGATATAAATGATGAGTTAATATATGGATGTATTGTGATTACCAACAGGTTTTATGTGGATGTTGCAAATTCATGTAGTCCATTCCTCCTCTCTTCGTTTGAATATTATAACGTTTAATTTTCACTTTATGTATGATTACATTTAATTTCACTTTATTTAGCCATATTTACACATTAACTTTTTCGTCTTTTATGAGCTTCAGTGTGTCTATTCTTTTCTATTCTATTGGTTGATAAGTGTTGCTCTGCTTCAGTGTTGTCCTTACTGTAAATGCTGTCATTCTTTCCCTTATTTTTCATGAACTGAAACCAGAAGCATCTTCAGATTGGTTGAAGAAGTGATTCTTTGACCTTCTCCAAAAAGATGAGTCCTGTGGGATATTGTACAGCTGCCTCATCAGCTTCAGTCACTGTGACTCTTGCACAGTAATAAACAGCAGAGTCTTCAGCCTGCAGACTGCTCATCTGCAGAAACAGTTGTTTACTGCTGTCATCTCTGGAGATGGTAAAGCGGCTTCCCAATGATTGAGCATTGTATTTTCTCCCGCTGCTGCTAATAGTTGCGACCCACTCCAGTCCTTTTCCAGGAGCCTGTCTGACCCAGGCCATCCAGGAGCTGCTGAATGTGAATCCAGAGGTTGTGCAGACCAGCCTGTGGTTTTCTCCAGGTCTTTTTATCACGGATTCAGATTGAGTCAGAGTCTGGCAATTAACACCTGCTTTAACAAAAGAAAAAATATTACTTGCAGCAGCAGTCACATATTAAATATTTAAAATTACAACCAGAGATGACATTCACCTGTCCAGCAGACAGTTAGAATCAGCCATGCTGTTGTGTAGTCCATCTTGTTGTCATGTGTTCTGTTCCACAGACAGGACTCATAAGTAGAGGAGGAGGATGTTGAGGTTTTGCATTGACTCCACCTCAGCAGCAAGAAATCTGTCTGTATTGGAACCCAATGTCATTTGAGTGAGAAATATTTAGTTTTTGCTTTTTGTATTACATACAGTATGATGTTTTCTAATGATCAGAAACTATTCTGATCAATGCAAAATGTGCACAACACTGGAGATCAAATATAAATGACTGTAACGGTGGTGAAGAACTAAAACATCTGTGTAATATGTGACAGAAAAATAATTGTTTTCTCCTCCAAGACAAGTGTGTGATAACTGTGCTATAATTTAATTCTATGTCTGGGCAAGATTTTTGTACAAAAGCAAAGACTACTTAAGTCACCCCCCAACTTTAAAGTGCTCAGAACTGAATTTGACATCTGCGTATTTAAAATCCCAAAAATATATGAATGAATCTGAATTTATTGAGAACTCACTGTGTGAAATTGCAGAAAATTGATAACCCCTTGTATTCCATTTTTCAATTCATATTCATGTGAACTTATCGTCATTGTCTTGATTTGTTTGTAGAAATGTAAATAAACATTTTGGGGAAAAACAAGGGGGTTCAGCCAATTTAAAAACAAAAAAACTCACACGGTTCGTGTCATATGTGACAAAAAAATAATTCATTCATTCAATTGTTATATCAATTTTAAGATCGTCAACACAGACAGCTACAAATAAATAGTAAATAAACAAATAGGGATCAAGGATGTTTAAGTGTTTAATCACCAACACCTGAGGTGAAAGAACTGGCCTCTTTTACATTTTCAAGACTGGATTTTGTGTAGTGAAGTTAATGTAAATTCGAAGTTATGAATAAACATGGGAATAACGGACCCGGGGTAGGCTGGGGACATGTCCTCTGCACTTCTCTTGTCTGTCCCCTCTGTCCCCCGCACTTCTCCAGCTGTTACAATCACATAATCTGTTGTCAACATTCTATGAGGAGATTTTCCGAGCCTCTTGCACGCATCATGAGCGCACAGTTGTGGGTGACAGACTGGAGACGAGCTGTCGATCATGTTCAGCAAACCAGACAGAGAAAGCAACTTTCTGTGTTTTCACTGCAGAACTCCAGAACTTTTCCAGGAGCCTGTCTGATCCAGTTCCAGGCTGAGCTTGAGAAGTCTAATCCAGATGTTGTGCAGATGAGTCTACGAGACACACCGGGTCTTTTTAAGACTGGTTCACATTCTGTAATGGACCAACCTTGAGCGCCTCCTAAAAGGAACAAAATGACCACAAACAGCATCAGATCTCTTTGAGCCATGGTGACACTGAGATTCTTTGTCTTCAAATCCAAAAACATCCTCTTTAATATACTGTAAAAGTGAATCCCAGTGAGAATTTGCACAGACCCAGCTCCGCCCACACATTCATAGTTCATAGTCAAATCTAAAGCGACTAAATAACATCCCAATCAATCTGACTGCTTTCAATGTTTGGTCTTTTTCATATTTTACTTAAACTTCAATGTCACATTTTTCAAAGTGTAATTTGATCTACATAAAGGAAAACATTCTCTGTCACATTCATTTTGATCCTCAGTGAGTTTTATTTGCTCCTTGAAATCACACAGTCTCTTGCGAATCCGATGTTCGAAGAAAGTTTTCAATCAAGAAAAGTTTTCATGACTTTCAATTTCCATGAGAGGATTCACTGAATAATGAATAACACTGCCCCCTGGTGGCTGCCATACTGAAACTGCAGAATTGACTAAAATCTTCAACTGTCACTGGGATGATCATGAGCTTGGAGGTTTTCTGTGTGGAGTTTGCATGTTTTCATTGTGTTTACATGGAACTGGTTTTCTGTTCTGTTGACATTCTGATTTCCTTCTGCAGTCCAAAGGCTGGCATGTTTGGTTTATTTACAGATCTATATTGACTGTAAGTGTCTGTGTTCATATTCAAATATGGTGTAAAGAGTGTATCATGCCTTCAGCACAGTGTCAGCTGGAATCAGTTTCTGTCTTTAGCAACAGTTTATTGGATAAAACTGATATAAATGATGAGTTAATGTATGGATGTATTGTGATTACCAACAAGTTTCATGTGGATGTTGCAAATTCATGTAGTCTATTACTCCTCCCTTTAACCTTGAATATTCTAACGTTTAATTTCACTTTATTCAGACATGTTGACATTTCAACTTTTTTTGTGTTTTTGTGGAGCTACAATATAGCTATTCTATTTTATTCTGTTGGGTGATAAGTGTTGCTCTGCTTTGTTGAAATCCTCAGTGTCAATGCTGTGAATTATTTATCATGTCTTTTCATTTTTTTTTTTTTTTATGATGAACCAAAACCAGAAACAATTTGAGATCACTATATAAAAAAGTGATTATTTGACCCGCCACAGAAAGATGAGTACTGTGGGATATTGTACAGCTGCCTCATCAGCTTCAGTCACTGTGACTCTTGCACAGTAATAAACAGCAGAGTCTTCAGCCTGCAGACTGCTCATCTGCAGAAACAGTTGCTTATTGCTGTCGTCTCTGGAGATGGTAAAGCGGCTTCCCACTGATCGACCATAGTATTTGTCCCCACTGTGAGTGATCATTGCAACCCACTCCAGTCCTTTTCCAGCAGCCTGTCTGATCCAAGCCAACCAGTAGCCGCTGACATCTAATCCAGAGGCTGTGCAGGTTAATCTGTGGGATTCTCCAGGTCTTTTGACAACCGGTTCAGATTGAGTCAGAGTCTGACCATCAACACCTGTGGAGACAATAAAATAGTCACATGTAGTCACTGATTAACTGTATGGAGACAACCTGAAGACCAGCTGGACGTGAGAAAAGCTTCACCTGCCCAGCAGACAGTTAAAAGAAGCAGTCCTATCTGATAATCCATCTTCTTCAGTCCTGTCTTCGTCCTCGTCCTTCATCATGACTGTTGTTACATACGTAGTAGGATCCCACACAGGATTTACATCGACTCCTCCTCCCTTCATTTTCTCCTGTCATGTGCTGAAGTGTTCAACTTGGACAGTCACGATATGGTTTTGGGTCACTGTTTGAACATCCATCTGTCTGTCTAAAATTCTGTTTTGAAATAACTTCTGATGAGAACAAATGAACAAGATCCAGCTGCAGTGAGCAGCGTTGAAGCAACATGAAACATTTGTGTTGGATCTCAAGAGTTCAGTGCTGCCGATCTTTTTTCTTTTACCTTCTCTTAATGAGGAATTCTAAAACTATGTGATGAAAAAGTAAAAAAGTCAATTATATTTTCAGACAGGCCTGAAATTCTTTGTCATGACACTGAAGAAAAAAATCTGATCTTCGGGCCCATTCTTTTTTCTTACGTTGTTTTTTTTTTCTCTCCATTTTAAAAGATTAAGACAGAAAAAGAACGGCTGACCATTATGATTCAATTTTATTTTTTACGAAGCATGTATTTCGATCAAACTTAACTCAACAGTCATATCAACCAGAAAGGTCATCTGTAGTCACACTTTGACTGAACAAACATGTGTTTAAATAGGAAGCCAAAGACCAAGAGAAAACTCTTACACTCTTATTTTTCAGATTGTTGAAGGAAATCCAGTCACCCACAGGAAGAACATGCAAAATCCACATAGAAATAGTTCCTGTGAAACAAGTGTGCTCACCACTGTGCAGCTGTGTGGTTCAGACATAGAGATGAAAATGAAACATTGAACCAAACATCACTGTTCAAAGTCATTACATTTCTGGAAGTGTTGAATATTTTTACTCAGGGTGAGGGAGCACACTGGACAGGTCAGCAGGCCATCATAGGCCAAACACATGAGGCACAAAACCACACACACACACACACACACACACAGGCTTTCTCATCTCTGGTGAATCATTAGCAACTTGATGCATTTTTGGGATTAGCAGTGGAAGTGCAAGAGTTTTCAGTGTGTTTGTGTGTGTACAATTTTAATAATTTAATTATTTTTTTAAATGGATGAATAGTTTCATCTGGCGTAATGCAACAAATGATTTTGATGATTTATTTATTCAACAAACATCTATTTATTTCACCCCAGTACTATTTTCCATCACATAATGGAATATAATAATTTGTCTTTGACAAGGTTTGGATTAGTTACAGGGTATTTAGATGAAGATTAATACATCAAGGTTTGTCTTTATTTCAAATGAATTAATGAATCAAATGAAGAACAAAATCATGTTTCAGAAGTAAAAAATAAAACCTTGAATAAACACTCTTGAAGGCCTGAAAACAGACGACTGTGGGATTTTGTACAGCTGTAACACTAAGCTCACACACTGTGTCACTGGCACAGTAATAAACAGCAGAATCTTCCATTTTTAGACCGTTCATCTGCAGAAGCAGCTGATTTCTGCTGTCGTCTCTGGAGATGGTGAAGCGGCCCCGGACTGACTCAGAGTAATATTTGCTACTGCCAGCATCGTGCATGGCAATCCACTCCAGTCCTTTCCCAGGAGCCTGTCTGACCCAGTGCATCCAGTAGCTGCTCATTGTGAATCCAGAGCCTGTACAGGTCAATGTGTGGGACTCTCCTGGCTTTTTGACCACAGGATCAGACTCAGTCAGAGTCAGACTACGAGCTCCTGTCAATACAAAACACACAGTTTCACTTGCTGTCAGTAACAATATATTGAAATAGAAAACCAACATAAGGTTTGTGAAATGCTTCACCTGCCCAGCAGAGAGTTAAAAGCAGTAGTCTGAAGCTGCTGGAGGCCATCGTGTTAAACTGCCTGTTTACTGCTGTCTGTCATTCTCTGAGCAGCCAGTAAGTAGAGGTGGAAGATGTGTTTTGCATTGACTCCTCCTCATGGAAAAATCAGCTTTGCTTTAGTCATGTGTATTTGCTTTAATGATATATAATTTGAGGGCCAATTTCATTATAATATTTAATTTATTGCTGGCACCTCTAAGTCTGGTTCTGCAAAGGTTTCATCCTGTTAAAAAGGAGATTTTCCTTTCCACAATTGCTTGTGCTTGCTCATCTGGATCTGTTGGGTTGCTCTGTAAAAGTGTCGAGAAAAGACTGTTATAATTGGCACTTCATAAATAAAGCTGAATTGAATTGAATCGAATCATTGTTTCATTCATCAGTTTACTGATACACTTCAAAACAATGTTTTTCATTCAGATTATGATATTAATATCAATACATGACTTTGTCCAACTGAGGACTCTGGAGCTGATCACATCTGTCTGTACAAGAAGTCAAATTAAACCCTGGACATGTTTTCATTCAGTTACAGAGAAGAAAATCACATCAACATCTACAGACAGCTTAATAGTCACCAGTCAATCTCAAAAGCATATTTGATGTTGAGAAACCTGAAAAAAACAAACACAGAGTATGCACAGAAAGGTTCCCAAGTCCAGATTCACAGTGGAGATTCAGTTTCTTTCAGGCGAGAGTTCATCCTCCACCACAGTGTGAAAAAATGTGGAAATAACAGTTTGAGGACACCTAGAAGAAACAAGTAGGTTTAGTCTGAAAGTCTTCAGTGAAGATCAGGTTTAAAATGAGTAGATTTTACAAAGCTGGTGCAGAAAGTGTCAGTTTACTGTCAGTCAATATCAGGCACAACAATTGCTGGGAAACAGAGTCGATTCAACTGCTTCCTTTTTATGAGTGTTGAAATTTTTAAGTTTTATCTTTGTATTTGACTTGTTTTTTTCACTGGAGATCCTTTCTACTTGATGCCTTTCCTACAGTTGTGTCAAGACTTCACGCCACCGACTGACAACTAAGTCTTGAAAAAAAAAGATTTGTTTGTATTGCAAACATTTTCATGCAACAATATTTCACAGTAAAACTTGCAGTTGTAGAGTGGTGGAAGGAAGAACTGAAGGTGACAGAAGAAGTGGTAAAGAAGAAGTCATTCATCTTATTCTGGAACAGGTAGAAGTGACCTGATTTTTGTTTTAGGTAATCTGCATATTAAAAACAGTTTTGAGTGGCCTGTCAGAAAAAAACAAACACAAAAAACAAACAAACAAAAAAAAACATTAGATTTTATTATTATTGACTAACTTTTAGTTCTGAGCATTGAGACATAAAGATCTGTTGCTCTGCAATTTCTTTATTCTTATTCTTGGAAAATGTGTAAATTTATTGTTCTTGTATTTCTGGGTTCACGTGCAAAACCTCTCAATCATGATGATTTATACAGTAATTAAGTTCCCTGTTTCTTCTTCTTGTGGTATTGCAGCTCCTCCTCTGGTCTCTTCATGTTATGAGTTTTCAGGGTTTTTGCTTTACTCCACTGGAGGTTTGCATCAGTGTGAGTCTTGCACAGTAATACACAGCAGTGTCCTCAGGTTGCATATTCTGTCCATTGAGCGTCACTCTTTTGCTGGAAGCATCAATGTCAATGCTGAACTTGTTCCTCAGTGAGTCTTTGTAGTGTGAGCCACCAGTGTATTTCATCCCAATCCACTCCAGTCCTTTTCCTGCAGGCTGTCTGATCCAAGCTGTGTGGAAGCTGCTCAGAGAATAAGATACCTGACAGGTGATGGTCAGATGTTGACCAGGCTGCAGCGTTACAGAGGCCGGCTGTGTCAGCTCCTCACATTTCACATCTGTAAAAATATTGATGACAATGAAAAAAGTGTAATAAGTATTAGAACAAGAATTGATCCTGACAAATGTCCAGATCACACAGCAAAGACTCATGAGCTTTGTCAAAGACAGAGAGGACTCACAGGAGCCAGCTGCACAGAGCAACAGGACAGCAACAGAAAACATGGTTGATGGTGAGCTGATGTGCAGCAAACTGTGGTGAGAGCTGGATGTTTTTATAGCTGCTTCAAGCACAACTCCACCGTGTTTGCATAAAGTTTATCAAACTGCTGTTGTTCTAACTGGAGCCAGTGGAAAAGAGTATTAGTTATTTGCAAAGTTTTAACACATTTACTGAACTGGGAGATCACATAATCTTTATTATTACTTATTAATGTTGTAACACACAGAGCAACGTTATGATTTGTGCTCATTATTTACACAGCTACATTCAATTGACATTGAGAAAGTTTCATGACATATATTTTGTTGTTGTGACATACTCAGAAGGACGACATCAGTAACAAATAGTCAAATTCAGAAATTGAGGGAAATTGAAGATGTTCACCTGAGAAATGAAAAACAAAATCAGTATCATTTCCTCAAATGATATAACACACAAGAAACGCATATTAAAGTGAATGTATAATCACATTCTTGTGGAACCTGTGGTAATTCAATCATAGGATCAATTCATCTTCATGCTGGCAGCACTTGCAGACTTATTTTCCTGAAAACATTTAAATTAATAAGGAAGTCTGTCAAAATCTGATTGTTTCCAGAGATAACAGTCATGCAAATTGTCTCAGCAGATGTTTGAGGACAACGAAATACAGACACTAAGTGGTTTGACTGGCAAATGGCTGCTCAGGAACTGAAACAAACTCAACAAAACTCAAAAGGAAAAGAAAGCAATGATGAGCAGCTTTTTTTTGAGGTAGTCTCTCATCTGTTTTTTCTTCTCTTCCTGAATTGGGAATAAATGACAGTCTATCATTTTGTGCCTTTTTATTTCTCTCATTCGAAGTTTTTTTTTTTTTTATTCCCTTGTCCTGTTCGGCAGCTGGGGCGTGCAATATTGTATGACTGTAGCCTTTTACTATCCGAACAGATTTTAATGTTAGCAGCAGGACGAGACTGAGTCTCCTCCTGCTGCTGCCCTTATTTAAAGCTGGCATCCGGCATGGCTGCCGGACAGGACCGGGACGGAAACGCTCAGAGAGCAGGGACAGAAAGAGAGAAAGATAAAGAGAGGGAGAACGGGGGGGGGGGCACAACCTATGTACAAAGTCACAATACAAAACAGTGTTGTCGACGCACCACACGCAACCTGGAACAATCCCAAACCCCCAATCTAGACAACACCAAAACAGAGCCGACAACCAACACAGAAAATTACAGAACCATACATACATTTTTTTTTTTTTTTTTTTTTTTTTTTCCAAACCATATTAGTGAACAGACCAGGCCACAAAAATAAAAGGAGGTGTCGGGGAGGAAGGAAATGCAAGGACACCACAAACCCTTTTTTTTTTTTTTTTTTGAATATAGCTAGTCGTAACGAGTAGTAAACTTGGGGCGTGTATCAAGAGAGGTCTGCTACAGATCACCATTATTCTAACCACCACAAGAAGACAAGGTAACCCAGTATGTAAAGAGTGATTAAAGATCAACGTGATCATGTGAATATGATGGTGACAGTGATGGTGATCGTGATCATGCATATATGACCTCTGACCTCTGAGAAGGCCAGAAGCAGGCCAGAGAGGCCCTCAGAGCCCAGACAGCCGGCGGTCATCACAGAGCCCGGACCCAAGCCGCCCCCCCAGGCAGACGCCCACGCTCCAGTCCAGAAACGGGGCAGAGGAAAGCCCCAGCCGGGGACCCCGGCAGCCCCGGGGCCCGGGCCCCGCGGAGCCACGACCGGCAGGAGCCGGTCCACCCCGGGCGCCGGACGCCCGGAGCGGGCAGGGCCGAGAGCCCGAGGCCCAAGAGCCCAGGAGCCGACCCCCCACCCAGGCTGTGACCCACCCGGGAGAACCAGCCCACACGGGCGGCTACCCACCCCAGGCCAGTACACCCCCCAGCGCTCCGGCCACGCACCCCGAGATCCAGGGCATCTCTGAGCCTGGAGTCAACTGTCAGTTCAATAGATCGCTTTTGGCAAGACAGAAGACACCTTGATGCAATAAGACATTTTCCTAAAGCTCCTTTTACTTTTAGGGTGTTTCACATTTCAGATGTTTAAAACATTTATTTTCTTTCCTCACTTCCAGAAAACTGTTCTGCATTTCCTCTTACATTCACCATTTTGAATACATTTGTCATATTACAGAAGGACGTCAAACATGTTGTTGGTGAGCTTGAGGAATGGGAAGTTAAACCACAACAACTGCTGTTTCCTCAGTTTTGCACATTTATTTTTTATTTTTTTAATCCTTAATTAATGACCTGTACTGCCCCTAGTTTTTTTTTTTTTTGGTTGGTGTTTTATTGCAGGGCTTGTTCAAAAAAAAAAAAAAAAATCCTGAGACTTCATTTTCTCATTTGAAGGTTCGATCAGAGAGCAGTAACTGGTTTTCATTGGTTCTTTTCAAGTTTTTTAGTCACTGCAAAAGAAACGAAAATGAGTGGAAAAGTATGAGGTGAGAAAGAGGGAGGAAAAGGGCAGAGGAAAGAAGAAGAATTAAAAAATGAAACAAAGGAGTAAATCAAGATCTCCACACACACACGCGCACACACACACACACACACACACTTTTGTCTTTCTATCCTTGTGGGGACCTTCCATTGACTCCCATTCATATCTAACTCCTAACCCTGACCCTTACCCTAACCCTAACCCACACCAAAACAATGTGTTGCCCTAAAGAAATGTTTTTGCACTTTTACTTTTTTCAGTGACAACAACATGGGTAAAAAAAACTGTTTCCCCTCATGGGGACCCAAAAAATGTCCCAACAATGTACATCGTGCCGGAATTACATTTGGTCCCCACAAGGATGGAAAAACATGTGTACACACACACACACACACACACACACACACACACACACCCACCTAACAATACAGTACAGTAGGATTTTGAATGGCCTCTAAAGGAGCTTCAGTCACTGTGGGAGTCGAGCACAATAATAAACGGCTGAATCTTCAGTGCTGAGACTGTTCATCTGTAAATATACCTGCTGTTTGTCATTGTCTCTGGAGATAGTAAACCTCCCTTGAACTGACTGAGAGTAGTATTTATTGCTCCCAGAAGGCTGACTGATATAAGCAATCCACTCCAGTCCTTTTCCAGGAGCCTGTCTGACCCAGAGCATCGCATAATCACTAAATGTGAATCCAGAAGCTGTACAAGTCAGAGTGTGTGATTCTCCAGGGTTTTTAAGAACTGATCCAGGTTCAATCAGAGTATGAGCACCAGTACCTGTCAGGACAAATGAAGAAGACTGGTGTGAGAACTGTTGTCGTTGCATCAGAATAATCATTGAAAATGTTGACTCTTCACCTGCCCAGCAGAGCGTTAACAGCAGCAGTCCTCTGACGACGTCCATCATGGAAAACTGTGGATCACTGCTCTGCTTCTGTGCAGATAAGTAAGAGGAACAAATAATGTTTTGCATTGACTCCTCCTCGACATACACACAGGCACACACATTTGTGTGATGTGCACAGCACAGTTGTTCAATGCAAATATTGCATGTTTTGCCAAAAGCATTGCAGGCAATATAACCTCTTATGTTATTTATTTATTTATTTAAAAATTCATTGTTAGTGAAGGCCTATTCATACTCCACAAGAACAAGAACAAAGTTCGGCAAGGGAGGCGGTGCGAGAACAAAATGACGTCATTTTGTTCTCGCACCGCCTCCTTGCCGAACAAATTTCGGCAGCCTCGCGCCCTCCTCGTGTAAGAACTTTGTTCGGCTGGGTGATCGAGAAGTCTTCTCTGATTGGTCAGATTTTCCTGCTTCACCTCGACACTCCCCCAAAGCGGAGCTGACTGAAGGGACGGTATTGAACGGAGCATAAAGCTCCAAGTTTTTCAACAATCCCTCATAAAGTCAGCTGAATTCGTCTTTAGAATGATTTAACTGTCCAGGTATGTGATTACATTACTTGTACCTCTTTCTGTTTAACAAAATGTTACCACTGTTGAACGGAGAACTACATTAAAATTATTCTGGACTCAGATCATGTTTAAGGTGATTTTATTTAACGACTGAAGTGAACACATTTACAAAAGAAGGATTTCATGACTCTGATAAACTTCAACCATAATGGCTTTATTATATATCGCCAATAAAGATACCACAAACACATTTCTCCAGGAAAAAAATAAATACAACTTGCATAGTCCTCACATCGCTCCCAAAAAAAATTGAACCAGAATTTAAAAAACGATATATTTCTGAATGAAACGTTTTTAAAAGACATGGCAAAAATTATTCACATTGATTGCTGTATTTTTTGTGTGTGTTTATTGTCATTCAAAAGATAACACAAAAATATACATTAAAGGAAATAATACAAGAAAGAATGAAAAAGGAGCAGAAAGAAGAAAAACTTGTAATGTCTGCCCCTTCTTTCATCAGATCATATTTTCCCAATATTTACAAACACCGTCATCTTTTTCACCTGATTTTACACTTGTTACATTTATTTAAAATATTTTTGTTGGATTCTTGATTTTAAAATGAATTACTAACAGCCCCTATAATTCCCGCCTGCAGGCTCCAGTCCTGGAGGAGTCTGGAAAACTCCAGAAAGTCATTTCTTGAGAGGATCAGAGTCCGGACGGTTTCTCTCTGGTCCTGGAGGTTGCTGGTTCCTCCACCCTCTGGTTCCTACACCTTGTACACTGCCACTCAGCAGGAGCAGCAGTGCAGGTGGAGTTGGTGGATGTATCTCATGGGTGGTGCAGCAGCTGCATCTGTACAGATCATGAAAAAAATCATTTTCAATGCCTTGCCTGTTAGAGCTTTTTCTTCAGCGTGCCACTGGATCTATATATATATATATATATATATATATATATATATATATATATATATATATATATATATACATATATATATATATATATATATATATATATATATATATATATATATATATATATAATTTTTGCATCATTTTATTTATACATCATTATAAAAATAATTCCGAATATATTTCAATTTCTACATGATTTTTGCTCCTGCTTTGACCATAAAATCATTTATTG
This sequence comes from Salarias fasciatus, assembly GCF_902148845.1. Taxonomy (NCBI): domain Eukaryota; kingdom Metazoa; phylum Chordata; class Actinopteri; order Blenniiformes; family Blenniidae; genus Salarias; species Salarias fasciatus. Next base: position 16,577,598 of record NC_043748.1, on the reverse strand, counting down.
ATCCGTCTCTAGATCCAGTGGCATCCAGTAGTATAGATCCAGTAGTATAAATTAATATTGGTGGAGCAGCGCATATCTGTCCGCTATTGTAACAAGTGTGGCTCCTCAACAGACAATGAAAAATAATTTAGACACTTATTACTTATATTGTTTTTTTTTTTGTTTGTTTGTTTTTTTTTGGGGGGGGGGGGGTATTACTGGCTAAATAGATTAACATTGAAATATTTAATGATGAAAGAACAACAGAGAAACTGATTAAGTTCTCACGATCAAATCTGCAGCTCTGATCTGTTTACCATCCAACAACCTGCCTTGCCTCCAGCCAAAAATAAATAAATAAACTTTTACAGCTTTTGCAGAATAAAATGGGCTTATTTCTATTTATTTTATGTACAGACGAGAGTAATTCCGTGAACGTGAGCTGGGTTTAGACCGTCGTCACAATACCTGAATGAGGACGGTGAAGTGGTGAATTCTGGTGAACCAGGAGACTGGAGTCCTCTTTTCTTCATCTGCTCATGGAAGGAAGCTTCAATAAGTAATCCTTCAACAATTCTTCCATAAAAACGCCATTGTTACACTATCCAGCCATGTAGAGTTGCTGGAAAAAGTTGCTGGAGAAGCGGAGCCAGCACTGAGGGGGGCGTGGCCTCAGAGGGGCGTGGCCTTTGAGTTCTCGCTTCGGCTGGAGTATGAAATGTCAGGGAGCTACCGAACTTTCTTCGGCAGCTTGATGACGTCATCCTGCCGAACTTTGTTCTTGTTCTTGTGGAGTATGTAGGGGCCTTGAGTCAGTCATAGAAGTAGTCTTTGTCGTCATGCGTGACTGAGCCTCGTGTGAATGAAGTTCTTGTCAAGGCGACTTTACAAGCAGCCCAGTAATTAGCTGTCATTGCAATCAGGTGTGTTCCAAATGGGAGAGAGGTAAAAGATGCAGGACACTGGGCCTCGAGGACCAGGGTGAAGAAACCCTGTTCTAGATGACTGAAAACTCTCACAAGATGCAGCTGCTGGCAGCAGTAATGCAGCCACAAAGAACATGATGGAAGCAGAGGAGGGAACAAAACTCACTTTTCATTGTGATTTTTAACAGGACATGTAAATTTCAATGTCTTTCAACACAACTAACCACGTTATTTACCTGCTAAACCTGCTGAAATATTACCCTGCACATCTGAAAATACAGTGAGATCTCCCACAATATAGCTTTCAGTTTAGCTCCACTTGTGTGAGATTTTCACTCACTATATATTGATCATGACAACTCCATTTATATATCTAAGCAAGTTACCCGTAAAGATACATGTAATGAGAAATGGCTTTTAGCAAAAATCAGACTATACCCACTTGCTTTTTGCCTTTGAACTTTGCCTTTAAGTCTCGGAAATTATTAAATAAAAGCACTTTTCACCACTGGACTGGTCACCTGGCTTCCCTGTGGGCTGATGGTGATTGGAGGCAAGTTTTCTTTTTTGTTTTTTATTTTTTAACTGAGCTCTTAGCATTTGCAATGGCACAATGGTATGAGTTATGATACCTATTGGTTCAGAAAACGGGTAGATTGGCCCATTAGACATGATTGATTCTGAGCTGGATCAGTCAAAGGCGATGCCCCTCCCTCTTGGACCACAGCTGTTATCAATTAATCAATCAATCACACAGATGGTGGAGGTGGCAGCAGTGGTGGAGGGGAAGGGGAGGCAGAAGGAGAAGAGACCCTCAGGTAGGAAGTGATGAAGTGAATCTACCTGGCTCAGATAGAAATTAAATTTTGGGTAAGTTTATTTTCTTCGTGCTGTAATTCCAAGTAGCTGTGCATGCTAGCTAGCTAGTTAGCATGATGGGCTTTCTCTACTGCTGGGTGGTTTGGCTGAAGTTATATCAGTGATAATGATCTCAGTCTGGGGGCAGAGGGTGCGGCTGTCCCCGCACAACAACCTGAACGCCAGCCGCCTGAAATAATGAACAAGGCCAGACTCTCAAACCTCACTTTGAAGAGGGATATTGTCATTGATAAGAACCAGTAGCTGAAAGGTTTGCGAGGATGAAGGAGATGAAGATGGTGCCATGTGTTATGAGGCCACGCTACTCAGTATAGTTCTGGAATATGTTCGAGATTGGCATGTTCAGACAGTTGCACTTTTTTTTATTTTGGACATTTTGGACTCTGGATATTTCGTATTGTCTGCAGTGGATTTTTTTTCCCGCTGGTTTGGATACTTTCTTGTTGGCACTTTTCCTGGATCGGATTCAAACTTCCCATCACTGGACGAGAACATCATCAGTAAGTCGTTCCATATTCATTGTGATGACACAGACTGGGATTGCCATAGATGCTGGCTGTCTGGTATTGTTTTCATAGCTGTCTGTGTTGTGGATCGCCGTGTCTGCTTGGTTATTGCATTAACACAGGCCACACACGTTGCTTCTTCACTTGTCGTCTTGTCTGGGTTGATCATGAGTGACTTGGTGCAGATTATTAAGACTGTATGGCATCCAAAATCCCTGTATGTCGTTGACCTTCTGTCCATCGTTTCCCACCCTGTTGGTTTAGTCTGCTTTACGTTTTAACCTTTATCTGAGTAATTAAAAAGTAAAGTCCATGGCGCTGACCATGGTGCTGAACTGGCCAATCGGCAGTTCTGATGGTGGATCATCAGCAGGTCGCTGTTTTAATGAAAAAATCACGGCGCTGTCCATGGTGCTGACACAGTGCAACCTGTGCTGTACAACGAATCATAATACTCACTTCGTTTTGCCCTTCTGTCTCCATTTCCCTTTATTAACGCAACTAATCAGCTGTGTCATTACAAGCTGTCCTGTTTGGTTTACTTTTTCTGGCCGTTTGGGAAGCAAATTCAATCTCTGCTGATCTGTGATTTTTTTTTTTTTTTTTATGGGTCAGAGTGTGACAGTTTATTTTTGAAGATATAGCCGTTCATTCAGTCCCTTTCTGGCAGCAGCCAAATACAGCCCAGATCTAGATCAGATTGATAAGGTGGATGTTAACAAGTGAACTAGCCAATAGGCTGTCAGGGCTCATTACAAGTCCCCGCCCCCTCCGCAATGTGACACTGGCTCCACGCCTCATCTTAGTGTTCAAATCATTATATTTTATTCAGAATAGTTACTTATAGTCTTTCTTGGTTAGATTGTTTCAGTGTTTAATTGATGTGGGTGCACCATGCAGTATTTTTACTCAGAAACAGATTCAACAGATAATAATGTCCACATAAAATTAGTTGAATCTTTAAGTATTGACCATAAACACTCTACACCTGCTGGTATCATTTATTAAGTCAAATTTAAATGTGATGCTGCTGATGAACATAAAAGTCGCATGGAGTTTCAAGTAACTCCTTTAATGTACATATTGCGTTTATCTCAAATAAAATGTTTTTATGTCTAACTTGCATTTTTATCTCTTTCCTTTTTTTACTCACACTTTTTGGTGAACTCTTGTTGTTGGAGCCTGTCAATCAAATTATTATATTATCATTTAAATGATCATAATGATGATGATTCTGTATTTTAAATCATAAGCTATTCCATGTTCCGATTGGTTACTAATGACTACTCACCTGCCTCCTCCTTGCAGAGCCATCCCACTCCCATAATTAAGAGAGAGATATCAGCTGTTTGAATTTGTAATGCCTTTTGTGTTGAAGAAGTGAGGAGTGACAGTTTTTCAACCACTAAACACGTTAGTTATGTATTTGTTTTAGAAAGTCAACCACGGAGAGCCGACATGATTTTGTTCATGGAAATAAATATTACCCTTTTGACATATAGATCTCTGCGAGTGCTCACTAAAATAAAAATATCAGCGAGTCGCAAACCTCCTCCTCAAAGATGAGCCGGACTTTTTTGACATCTTTTTTAAATGCAGCAAGGGCTGTAACACTTGTAGACAATAATTGTCTGTACTTTGTTTTTGTAAAATTGCATTATTTTTTGAACAAATTACAATTAAAACATCAAAACACACCTTATAATGTGTCAGATGAGATTACGTGAAACTTTAATGCCACTGCAAAATGCACAGGCTAAAGCAAAGTTTTTCATCTAACTTAACTTCAAAGAAGTAAAAAGCTCAGAGAATGCTTTTGTCAAAATTAATTAGAAAAAGTCCATTGCTCAGACACATGTTAGACTGTCCAAATTTGTGACAGCAGCAAAAGAGCCAGCCTTCCTCACTACTGTGTCCCATGTGTGGCGTCCTTCTTCTGAATGCCACTCCACCACCACCACACGTACGTACTCAACAAAACAGAATGAAAGAACATCTTCAGCAGCTTCTGAGGAAGTACAGCCAGCTCTGCGCTCTCCTGCACAGAGCATCTGAGTTAGCAGACAGTCCAATCGGTCATCCAACTGTACTCCCATGTGCTTAAATGTTCATCCAAAGTCAACACAGTACTGCCTCTGTCAAGGTGGAGCGCACCCATATCTGTTACTTTGTGTCTGAGGAGCAGAGTGTCAGTGGAGCTGAAGTCCAACAATGTGATCGTCAGAGCACCACTGACTGCCTCTATCAAGGTGGGAGTGAGTTAGTTGGGGAAACCTGTTTTGAAAGAAAAGTTTGGCACCTGGTTCATTATCTCATATCCTTCACTGGTGGCTGTGCTCTTCCAGCTGCAGCCGGTGACTAACTATTCTCGACCTTTGAAAGATGAATATATTCATAAATGAATGAATGAATCAAGCAATCAATCAAACAAACAGTAGATTGTGCTATTTTTACAGGAGTTTGATTTTTTTTTCAGGTTGCTGTGAGATCACGAGTTCAGTTTAGTTAGTGTTAGCGAGTGTTCATTTCAAACTACGGAACAACTCAGTGTGAAATCCTCAAGATTATGAACTGGATCGGAGTTCCGGGAATTTGGCACTCCCTGAAAGTCCACCACTTATACAGTCCCTCATCTGTCTGTTTAATTGGAGGCTTTAGTTGACGCTGACATGAAGTGACACAATTATTTCAATGGTTTAAGGTTCTTGTCAAAAGTCTGCACAGTCCTGGCTGATACCTGCAGTTCATTCCTGATGGAATTTAGTTGTTTTCTCCAGGGCACTGATGGAGACACTGTCCCAGAACACGGGACTAACAGGTTCAACAACCCTGTCTCAACACTCAGCAACTTTTTGGGCAAACTGTTGTCAGATATTGTCATAACAGTTCTAGTTGTTTAGTTCTTGCTTTTCCACTGCTGGCTGCAAAACAAGTCACCCCGTGGGAATAATACTATCCCTCATCATTGACAGTTGATACATCTTGTTGAATTAGGAACAAATATTGCTCACCAACAACAAAGACTGTCTGCCTCACCTCATGTTTCAGACATCCTGCTACGGTAACCTTTCATGTCCTGTCTCCTCTCCCTCCCCAGGTGTATTTGGTATCGTCATTCCTGTTTGTTTGTGATGGTTCAGCTTTACTTCCCTTCTCTCTGTTACCCTACAGCCTCTTGTGTGGCCTTTTATAAACCCTTCAGAACTCCACCTTCATGTTCGTCTGCATTTGCATCCATCATGATCATGGCAAAAGGTCATAATTCCCCAATGACAAGCTCCAAGTATGATGTTCATTACTGTTTGGCAAAACGAAAGTCCGAGTAGACAACCAGGCTGAACTACACTTATGTTCCAAACACAAATGGGTGTTGGTATTCTGAATATTTTATCTGTTGACAAGCCCAAAGTCCGGCTGTGATTAATTCACAGAATAAGTGTGACCCTTTTAAGTCATGTACTAATCCTTGTTTGCACATAAACATTTTACTGTTGACTTGCCAAAAATGGAACACAACCATGACACAAGATTCTTTATTTGAGAATCACTGGTCTGAGGGCTCCTCCTCCTGTTACAGTCGGGGTGCAGATGGGTTTCTGTAGAGGGGGAGTGCAGTCTTCTGTCACTGTGAGTCTCTGGCACAGTAATACACAGCACTGTCTTCAGGCTGCATGTTCAGGCCTTTAAGAGTCACTGTGTTGCTGGAAGCATCCACATCAATTGTAAATTTGCTCTTGAGTGAGTCTTTATAGTGTAAGCCTCCAGTATATCCCCATCCAATCCACTCCAGTCCTTTTCCTGCAGGCTGTCTGATCCAACCAGTCGCATAGCTGCTCACAGAATAAGACACCTGACAGGCGATGGTCAGGTCTTGACCCTGCTGTATTATCATAGAGGCAGGTTGTGTCAGCTGTTCACACTTCCCATCTGTTTGAAAAAAAGAAAAAAAAAATATATCACTGAGCCATAAAATAATTGAAATATTTTGAAGACTCACAAGATCCAAATGCCAGCAACAGGAACAGAGCTGCAGTCAACATGATGTCTTGAAACTCAGTTGAAACTGACGTGCTGTGAACATCTTCCTGATGTCAGTGCTTTATATATGTGACTGAAAAGGAAGAACACTGAATTTGCACATTGACTGTGATCCATGAATTAAGGATGGTCTCATTCGGTGACCAAGTTACTTTCTTTGGTGATTTGTTGAATGACACAAACTTTCAAAAACTGGATCAAATCTTCCAACCACTGAAGTGCAGATATCATTCAAGCAACATTTCATGTTTGCATTCATGTAGTCTTTGTTAGTGAGTAGTGTTTACTGCTTAATACTTTTTTTTTTGTTGCTGTTTTTGTTTTTATTCAAGATGGATCAACTGTCAAGGATGATTGATTGTATTATTCCCATGGGGCAACAATGATCAGTATTTGCTCCTTCCTCATAAAAACAGATGCCATGCAGGTTATTTTTAGCTCATACTTGAACACACTTGTCCTGCACTGCCACTTGTTTGCCACTGTGGAGTTTTTGTTCAGATCCTCTGTTGATGTGAGTCATGGTGTCTCTGGCACAGTAATACACAGCAGAATCCTCTGGTACTAAATTGGACAGTGTCATATATGTCATGCTGCTGCTGTCGTCTCGACTGACTTCAATACGTCCCCTCAGGCTGCTGGGATAATTATTACGACTGGTATCAGAATAGCTGTTTCCAATCCATTCCAGTCCTTTTCCTGCAGGTTGTCTGACCCAGACCATAACACAGCAGGTAAATTTGAAGCCAGATCCTCTGCAGGACAGACGGAGAGTCTCTCCAGGAGTTTTCACCACTGGACTGGGAGTGATGGACTCCATTGACTGCCCTGAACAGTCTGAGAAACCACAGAAGAGAGTTAGAAAGTCATCAGGAATTTTTTTGGAAATCATGAAGTCGCTGCTGGCTTGTGGTAAAAGCTGAAACCAAACAAGCAGGAGACTCACAGGGCAGCAAGAGGGCAACCAGCAGCAGAGTGAGCATGTTCATCCTCCTGAGTTTAGAGATCTGAGCCCTGAAGCTCCACACAATGAACAAGACGAGTCAGCAGGACAGAAGTACACTGCTCAGAGGAGAGATTTGCATCAGGAAACCACAGTGTGGAAATGGGTCATGCATTGACTTGTGGTTCCATGAACACATCAGTGAAGCTGTTTGTTAGCAAGGATGTGAAATTCTAAAAGACATCCTTTATAGTTTCATTTAAACTGGGACTTCTGATTAATCAATCAATAAACGTGATTTTTTGATAATGTCTCAAGAGACGATGTGCAACTCAAAGTGCTTCATGGATATTTGGAAACAATATTAAAAGGAAGGATATTTGAAGCGGGCCACACGGTGGCTGTTAGCGCTCTTGCCTCACAGCAAGAAGTTCCTGGGTTCAAGTCCCGGCCAGGACTCGGGGCCTTTCATGTTCTCCTCGTGTATGCATGGGTTTCCTCTGGGCACTCCGGCTTCCGCCCACGGTCCAAAGTCAGATTAATCGGTCACCCTAAATTGCCCCCAGGAGTGGATGTGAGTGTGAATGGTTGTTTTTCTCACTGTGTTAGCCCTGCGACCTGTCCAGGGTGGACCCCGCCCTCGCCCACAGCAGCTGGGATTGGCTCCAGCCACCCGCGACCCTGAAGAGGATAAGCGGTAGGAAATGGATGGATGGATCTTTGAAGCATACACATGCGTGCATTTAGGTGAATGGACATGCTTAAACACATTCAAACTATCCACATATACAGGCATGAAGACCCAGAGTAACTTAAATTCAGGAGGGGAAGCTGATATATGATCATGACATGATATGTTCATAATTTTATTTCTTTTATTTATTAACTGCAACATAAACAACAGTTTTGTGTGAATTGCATCACTATTTTTAAGATTTGATCAGGCTTTGAATGTTAAATTCAGTGTGTGGTTCCAGACATATTTTGTTTGGTTGGAGGCAAAAAAAAAAAAAAAAAAAAATGGTTGTTTCGGTGGTGCAGGTCACAAACTTGGATAGATGGAGAATTAAATCATTAATGGCGCAAGAGCGCCACCTCTGGTGGCTTTCAGTAGTTAGTGCTGATTGGTTTTTGTTTATGTTCACCAGTGTTTTCTCTCATGGTGCATCTCTGGCACAGTAATACACAGCAGAGTCTTGAGGCTGCATATTCTGTCCTCTGAGAGTCACTGTGTTGCTGGAAGAGTCTGTGGAGATGCTGAACTTATTTCTGAGTGAATCTTTGTAATATGTTGTATATCCAGCTGATGCCACTCCAATCCACTCCAGTCCTTTTCCTGCAGGCTGTCTGATCCAACCAGTCCAATAGTCGCTCACAGAATAAGACACCTGACAGTTGATGGTCAGACTCTCTCCAGGCTGCACAACCACAGAGGCTGGCTGTGTGAGCTGTTGACTCCTTACACCTGTGGAGAAACACACTTTGAGTCATCAAACACTGTGTTATGTCTGTGCAGACAATCTGCTGTGATCAGAGCGGCAGTATGTCTGCCTCACTGACACTCACAGGATGCAGCAGCCAGCAGCAGCAGAGTCACAGAGAACATGGTGGAGGGAATCTGGTGGGAGCTTCTCCTCTTCTGGACAATGAGCAACATGATGTCAAGTCTTTATAGTAATATTGAGATTTTGGCTGATTTGCATAGAGGGCAATGAAAATACATAAAAGGGGAGGGACTGTCAGACCAACAGCAGTTATTCAATGAAACAGAATTAAAATTTTATGTTTTGCTTTTGTGACTTGTGGATTATCCATGCTAATTAATTTGGATGAATCAGAGCATTTTTCTTCATATTCCTCCATCCTCTATGCTGCTTTGGTCAATTGAAGATTTTGGGTAACTGGAATCAATCCCAGCTATTACTGAGCAAAGATCACACACATTCTTTTTTTGTTTGTTTTGTTTTGTTTCAGTTGACTTTTGTCATCGTACATCCATTAAAATGTTGCACAACAGGATGATGAAACCGTGTTTCAAATGTGATTACCTATAATACACTTTCTTTTAACATGATGATGAAGATAATGATAGAATATAGTTTGACATGTTGAGTTTTTGTACAGCTGCTCAGCTGCGTTGAGTCACTGTGAGTCTCGAGCACAGAAATAAACAGCAGAATCCTCAGTAGTGACACTGTTCATCTGCAGATACACCTGCTTTTTATTGTTGTCTCTGGAGATGGTGAACCGGCCTCTGACTGAGTCCGAGTAAAAAGTGCCGCTGCCATCGTAGTAGATGTAGGCAATCCATTCCAGTCCTTTTCCAGCAGGCTGTCTGATCCAAGCCATAGCATAATGACTTCCAAACCCTGAATATGTGCAGGTCAGTCTGGTTGATTCTCCAGGCCTCTTTACCACTGATTCAGACTGAGTCAGTGTTTGACTGTCAGCACCTGTACCAGAAACATGATGAGATATTTCAATGAAGCTATTGCCATTAAAATTGAGGTATGACTTTTTCTTTAAATCATTTGTCCTTACCTGTCCAGTTAATTGACAAGATGAGAAAAACAGCCACATGATGAAGTCTGATCATTGTTGAATCAGTTTGTTTCTGATCAGTCTTCAAGTGTTTTGGTCAATGATTTAGTTTCTGTCATCAACTGTCTAACATATAAATGAGTAAGTGATCGGAGTTTGCATCAGCTCCTCCCTCTCAAAAACAAACACACCTTCTCTTTAACTGCATTTCTTGACATTTAGTTGTTGTCTTCTTGTCGTACATTTCTCCAGTGTCACTGTTTTATTGTATGAGTTTGAAGATTTTATGCTATTATGTGAAGATGCTCTTCCTCTTCAGCTCAGCAGCATCTGGTCTCTCTTCATACTTCATGCAGTGTGTGAAAACACACAATGTATTTACCCTGCAACACCTGCACAGCAACATGAAGACATTAAAATAAAACATTTGGTAAAAAGAGAAAACGGCAAAACACAGTATCAAACTCAGGCTTACTGCAGAAAACTGGAGAGATATAAAATAATGATTGAAATCTTTTGCGACTTGAACTGTTGCTGTATTCATAAATGTATGTGGTCAAAATCTTTCTTGTAGAAATGGTGAGAATTCTTGATAACATGCAGACAACTCTCCCAAAAGTGACGTGTGGTTTATTTAATCCTGCTAATTTGCACCAAATGCTGAACAAAAGAAAAGCTTTATCTGAAGTTAAAGCTCCAGAGAGACAGCAGCACCACAGCTGCTGTCATTTCGACAAAATATGAAGGAACAGACTTTTAGAAACTTCAGTCATTTTAACTTCATTATTAGTTACCAGCCTGCTGCTGCCCCCGTGTGGAGGATTTACAGTAACACAGTATTCTCAACACTGGTTAGAATTCCATGAGATGTGAGACATTGTTGCTCTGTGGTTATTGAGGGACCAAAAAAACTTCATCCTCATTACATGGGAGCCAAATAGTGACTGATCATATTTCCCACGTGGATTATGGCCACTAATTCAATGAAAAGTCCCACAGGAATCCAACGATAACAAAAGTGAATACATTTGACTTCTTTTCTTCTTGAAATAAACCAAGTGACAAAGTAAACTGGACCAATTTTATTTGATGCCTGCTTCAAATAAGTTGAACATCATTTTGTAAAACTAATGGTTCATTAAATGCTGGTAGTCTGTGTCATATCATTCCCAAATGTAAAAACTGGAAGGCTTAATTTTGAAATGGACCTTATTGTCCTTTATTGTACCAGTGAACTGGTCTGACATTATTAACAGTAGAATGCTCTTTTCGTGACTTCATGTTGCAGCTGTTCAGGCTCTGGGAGGTTTTCACTCTGCTCTGCTGATGCTCTTTGTTACCAGATGAATCCATGGTGTTTGATGGCTGTTCACTGATCAGAAAGCTGCCAGGTGATGTTCAGACACTGACCGAGCTGCACAGTCAAGGTGGCTGTCAGCTGTTCACATTTCACACCTGGAGAAGAAAACATGCTGGATTTGAACAAAATCTAAAGACACACAATTCAAGATTTGACATCAGACAGGTACATTTTCACACAAAAGACACTGACTTATTCTTAAAGATACCTTTCTTAATCTAATATAATGATTAATAATCATTAATAATCATTAATATAATGATTCATAGTTTTCTGAAATTTTCAACCCCGTTAGACCATTTTTCTTTCTCGTTCTGAAGGAACCTCATGCTGCATTTTGTCTTAAATTTTATTTTCGAAAGTTGTTGTTGATTCATTCATTAATTTTCTCAGATTTGGATTTGGGTTTTTTTTGTTTTTTTGTTTTTTTAACGTCTATTCTCTGTTTTGAACTTTTGTTCGTTTTGACCTGGTTATGATTGTTTCAGACAGTGATGGTCTTTGTTGTACTGTTAACATCCCGAATGGGCTGAATGTGAATTATTATAATTTCTGTTCATTTGTACGTAAATATAGGGAGGACATTAAGAATTAGACATTATAGTTGATCGACTCCCTGAGTGTCTGTTGTCATGTAGGGAGCAGTTTCACTCTCACATCCTGTTCATGCTCAAGCAAATGCAAAACAGTCCTGTCAAGCATCATTAGCAGAGCAACAGCTACGACTGAAACTTGTTTGCATTGTAAGGTCACTAAAATGGTTTGAACGCAACACATTTTCTCTGAAGCGTTCTAATGAAACCTACAGAAGCAATAAGAGCACTGAAACAACACTGAGAAACAAAACTTTTATCTCAGTTATCTCTGAAGTTTCAGTTATGTGAAAAGTCAAACTGATATGATTTATGAAAGTGTTTATTTATGACGATTCAAGGATGCATGTGGACTCTTCATAAATACAAACTTGATAAGTCATTAAACCTGAAGCAGTGAATTTATTTATTTATTTTTTACTTTAGTTATTCTGATGCTGAAAATTTGATAGAATGGACTGGGATAGACTCCAGCATCCATGATGGATGAATGGATGTTTTTTTTTTTTTGTACTTTTTCATCAGACTTACTTAAATTAGTTTGGATAAGACAGGATCAATCAATCAATCAGACAATATTTATTCATGAGGAACCTTTCAACCAGAGCAAAAATATTTTAAAAAGCAGCCAGTTCTAGAAGAGAGGCTGACACCAGTTAAGTACTCCATGTCAAAGGTCAAAGTTTATTCAGCACATTACAATCTGAATTTATCCCAAGACATAACGATAAACCATGATGAAGGACTCTCTCATTTATGATTTCGACAGAAAAAGTCAGAGTGTAAGGCAAAGGAAAAGTGATTCAGCGAAAAGAAGTAAATTCAGTTCATTTATCTGTATAGAATGTTTAAGAAAAGGATCAGAGCAGCTACAAAAATATCTTCACAGTGATCTGATGACATGATCACATCTGATTCACAGATTTGGGCAGGCTGCCAGGGGTCCCCAGCCAATAGGGCCACACACTCTGCCAGATCACTCCAGAAGTAGCCAATAGGAAGCCCTGATGTGTTTGGTGTCATCCCTCCCAGATGTGAATTCCAAGAAACCCACAAGGTACACAAATACAGATAGAAGCACACAGCTCAGATTGACAGTGGCTCTGTGAGTCAGTGTGGATGTATGGAAGAGAGGAGACACAAAAAGAGCCTCTGTACTTTCAGATGAATGCACCTTTCTATCATATACTGCCACAGTGCATCCAGTTCCGATCTGTCAGCATCTTCAAATGTCTCCAGGGCTGCTATTTCACATGGCGGTGGTGCTCTCACACCGCTGCATGTGGAGCTTTGTCTCACTCTTGTGGACGACTGGAGTACTCTGAGAACACTGTATGGCACAGGAAGAACTTCTGGTCCTGGAGGGCCACACAGGCCCGCATGGTCTCAATGTCTCCACCTGAATTTAATGAATTTGCTTCTACTAATGTCAGCAGACAGCCTGGAAACAAGTCACCGTTTAAAAATCAAGTGTTTTGAAGCCGGGAGACACTGAAGCCAGGCAGGACTGTAGTCCTCGAGTATGAGATTGAAAGTCAAGCTTTTGAGATTAATTGAAACATTTGAAGGACGAGAATGAAATATGTAATTTATTCATCTCTTCTTTTTATTTTTACACACAACAGCATTATGCATCAAGTACGCATTAAACCACAGACAAAGTACTTTTTGTTTCTTTTTTTTCACGGAACACAACACCAGAAATACAAAAGCAAAGCAAAGAAAACTGAACACATCTGACTGACATGGCATCAAAATCCTCAAGTCTACAGGGAGTCGTCTTGTCATCATTTGGTCTGTAAAAGAAACAAAACACAGGAATGTCTCAGCTTATTGGCCAGAAGCAACTGTCAAGCTGAAAGAAAAGGCAGAGTCTCACCTTAAACATGGTAGCAAAAACACCGTAGACAACAGAAATAAGGAACAGGATGAGGAAGGTGAAGGCCATGTGCACAGTTTCCACTCCTATATCTTGGCTCACTTCAGCATGGACGATGTGATCTAAAAAATCACACTGCTCCAGCGTGTCTGTGATCAAATGTTTTGTTTGAAAGTTCAAAAGTGATTTTGTGTCTGGCATGCACTGTTAAATATGCTGTTATATCATCTTCTGGAAAACATTGGATGAATGGATGAAGTTTTACCTGGTCTGGATAGATTCAGGAGCTTTGTAAAGCTTGCATGGGTCACCTTGCAGGTGAACACCACTCCTGGTAAGAAGTCGATTAGAGACAGACGGAGGTGGCTCCGAATGCTAAATCTTCCATCTGCACCTCTTTGTGGCTCACTGGTATGGTAATCCTGCAATTCTGAGGTTCCATCACGAAACCAGGTGATGTTGATGGCTTCAGGAGTGAAGTCAAAGGCGAGGCACACAAGTTCATTAGAACTCTGAAGCAAGAGGACTGAAGGTTCACTGAGGGCCACTGGAGCTGAGAAAAGAAGCAGAAAAGCTTTTTATTGTTTTGGACTCAGGCACATGTGAGCAAACAAAAATAAAGAACTTACGCAGAACATCCTTCATGGTGCTTCGAAAAGGTGTTTCAGATGATTCATGGATGACAACGCAAGAATACACTGGTGTGTCCAGACTTTTGGATACGTTTAATTTACTGCTCATGGAGAAAGAGCTGCTCCTCGTGTACTTCCACACTGGACCATTGACGTACCGAGAGGACGGAAGTTCCTTTCCATTCTCCTCCCAGTAGACTAATATATTGGATGGGGAAAATCCAGAAACTTGGCAAACAACCGTGAAGATATCTGACACTGACATCTCAGAGGCGGTTGGTTGAATTATCTTCACTGTTGGTGGGAGCGGATCTTGACAAACACAAGAAGACAGAAACCAAGGATCAGTTGTCTTTTCTTTTAACTCTGTCTGGTAAATCATAAGAACAAGCAAGTTTCTCAGCCAAGATACTATTTTTACAATGAACAATCATATTTTTACCACTACCTCTGCTTTTGCTGATACGGGCCTCGTAGCCTTTGTTGGAACATTGATGTTTTCCCTCACAAGACACTTGTTTATATGCATGCCAATCCTCTGCTGACACACCAAAGAAGCTCTGCATCGTCTCTGTCCCATTGCTGTGGCTCTTTGGTTGCTGTTGATGAATATTGTGTCCAAAATACTCCCTATTGTCAACCTTCCAGCTGATGGAGAAGTCTTTAAGGTTGTGACCGACCAGAAGGCAGGTGATATTCATCAGAGCCTTTTCTTTGCTCTGAAGCTGCTGCAGTGGTGGTCCATGAACATAAACCTCAGCAATCTGAGAGGATGCTGGAGTCACTGAAGAACAAATGGAAAGAAAACTGCAACATCAGTCAAATGGAAATAGAGAAACGATTGTGATGAGATATGATTCAGAAGTGGTGAGACTGTATTGATCGTTTCCTGACTAATGTTGAGTGTTGTCGGGTTACCTGAGCAGACACTGATACTCTTGTTGACTGCTGTGTTGAGAGACTTGTCAGAGACTTCACAAGTGAAGACGTTCCCACTTTGCCAATCTGATCGAGGAACTTGAAGTCGACTGGTCACTGCTACACGCCCATCTGCACTCATGGTGATGGCGCCTTTTGTTGAGGAAGAGCTGATCTGGAGCTCAGGCAACCATTTGATTTGAGGGTCGAAGCCACTTCCAGAGCATGAGAGTGTTTGTGAATCAGAGTCCTGACTGGGGATCAGAAGAAGTTCCACTGATGGATCCACTAAATGAGAGATAAATCAGAAAACTGATGAGTGAATACATTGATTTAAACAGATAAATATATTTATGAATACTCCACTCACCAAAAATATTGCCAATAGATTGGGAGGAGCTGCTGTTGGAAAAACCTTGATTCACCTTGCAAGTGAAACTTTGGTCTTTTTTCCAGTATTTTTCAGGAACATTGAAGTGTTTGGTCACTGAATGAATGTCTGAGGCTTTGTGAAAATCAACATATTGATTGTCAGAGATGTCAACTCCATTGGCCTGAATTGTGATGGAGAGATCATGTGAGGAAAGTTGTGTGATTTCACACTTGAGCACAGCACTGTTTCCCTTGAGAAGATCTGGAAGAGATCTGCTTATCATCACCACTGGAGCAGGAACTTCAGGCTCTGAGAGATGAAGACGGCAGAAAACAAAGAACACAATGAATCAATAAGTCTCTTCAGCAGTGTCTGATTTTCAGGTTGAAAGGTGATCTTACCTGTGATGTTTTTGGTCTTTTCCACAGATGAAAAACATGCATGTTCAGCTCTGCATGTAACATGTTTCAGCTGCTTCCACTTTGTTGAAGGAACAGTTACTTCACTTGTTACATAACTTGTGTTGGAGGATTGGGAAACAGTGTTACTTGGTGCAACTTGTTCGTTCAAAAGCCAGGTCACCTTGGCATCAAACACAGTGCTGATCAAGCATGTGGCTTTCACATCAGAGGGAGCCGTCATCACAGTCTTGAAGCTGGGAGTGTCCAGGATCATAGAGGGTGGAGTACTTGCATGCACTGAGGAAAAACAATAAATGACATGAACCATAATCACTCAGTTCATCACAAAGACATTATCTGAATAGATTTTATAAATGCAATGATTTATTTTCAGTGTATTTAATGAAGAAGTCCACATTCATACTTACTCTCACAAATTCTTATAGTTTTTTCATATTCACTTCCTTCATGAGTGGCCTTGCATGTGAAACTGCTGCCTGTTGTCCACTCTGTGATATTTGGCTCAATCTCACTGCTGAGGCTGAAGGTTTTTTCTCTCCCTTCCATACTTTGCAGCTTTATTTCGTTTGGAACAATATTCAGGGGTCGTTGGTCGTGTTGCCACTCCACACTCAGTTTGTCTGGATAGAAGCCACTGAGAGTGCAAATCAGTCTGACTGCTGAGTTTCCCAGTTTACCTTTCCAGACAGGGTACAATGTGATGTTTGGTGAGACGATCCGTGGTTCTGAGACAAAGAAAAGATGATTGTGTCTTCACCATACTTCACTGCACATGTGGGTTATGAACAATAAACAATAAATAATTTGGCCAAAGTGGTACATACCTTCACATTTTGGAAAGTAATGAACCGTTTTAGGTGTAGTGTGTTTGTGTTTGGGCCAGATGGCAGAGTTGTACTTTTACATAGTTTGTGGTGTAATAAATTCAGGTGGAGACAGGACTGGAAGTCTGTTACACAGATGTTAAACATGATAGGGTGGAGTGATCAGGGCAAGCGGCCAGCGGAAGGCTTCACAACACCCAGGCCCCCCATGAGTACTGAAATAAACAGAAGTGAAACAATGCAAGGAGCAACGGAGCACAACAGACAGCAGGTGTGAGGCGTGGCGTGCCAGTAAGAGAAGCAAAAAGCACATTTAAATACCTCTTGACAGTACACAGTTGTTATCAGAAAGCCTTAACGGAGCTTTGCATGACTTTGGCTGAAGGTTTTAGTTCTCACATGCAGTAATAATAGTCCAAAAGTAACCAACTGTAAAGATTCTCACATTACACATTGAGTTTCACACACACTGTTGATTCCATCTGCTGGAAATAAACACAACATATTATTTACAGAAATACAGAAAATTAATTTCTATCTTAATAAACAACTCATTTTACAACTACATAAAGTGCAATGAAAGAGAGAATAAGAAGCCACATCATTTCTGAACTTAATTTGAACCTTTTATTTCAAGAAGGCAAACAAAGACATAAAAAGCAAAAAACATTGCTGTAACTACTTACATGATAATAGGAATTTGTCAGAGAAATGATTTATGATATATACTTCCTTAAGTTTTCATGAAACAGATATGATCGTACTCCTTGTTTCATTTAACCTGAAAAGAGATGTTTTGAAAAAAGATAAGAAAATTGAAAACTCAAATGTAAATGGACAAAAATGACCAAGTGCTTTATATTTAATATCACTTATTATACATATTACATACAGGCATGATGGTGTTCATAATATCATCCCATAATACAGTAATTATATAAGAAGTAATATTCTTGAAATTGTCAGGAAATCTCAAGTAACAGTCACTACAAGTTTGCACATTTTACCTCTTGGCAAACAAAAGTATTTTATCTTTTCTTGTAAATGTCAACAGCATCAAAGTGTATAAGATGAGTGATGTAACTGTGCATGCATCATTTATTGTTGAGAATTCTTCATTAGAATTAGAAGTGAAGGAAGAATGAAACTGTTGGATTAATAACATGAATAATTACTGAAAATGGAAATTTGTTTCACTTCATTGACAAAACAATTCTGCTTCAAGATGTAGTTATGGAAAATATTTTGTTTTATAGATATGATTAGGTTGCATTTCTTTTTGTCAGTGTTTAAAACCATCAACTGTGAAGACTTTTTCTGATCCATATCTGTGCCTGACAATATAAAATGACTTGTACCTTGATCGCTGTAGTTCCAATAGTGAACAGCAGAGTGAGGAGGAAGAGGATGATGAAGGTGAGGGCTGTGCTCGCCATGTTGTCCTCTTCTGCCCTCTCAGCATCGTCCTTGTTTGTTTCAATCAGGCGCTCTAAATGTAGAATATAGTCATTGTTTGATTAATACTAGCCACTGCTTAGATCTTGCTTTAACGAACAGCTTGTGTGAAAATGATTCTTCACATGGGAATGTTGTTGTCAGTGTAGAATTAAAATGAATAAAGATAAGACAAATGCTCAGTTGTATTTTAGGAAGTATGCACGATAAGTCTCATTTGATTTCATCATCTTAAAAACACAGTGTCAGTGGCATTAGGTTCATTCTGCCTGCAGTGATCCTGACTTGCTTTTGAAATTGATAAATATTGGTGGTTTGCTTCCCTTGGCTTGTACGAGAGTTTCTTCATTGTTTGACTCAGAAACAGCCGAGGTCGATTCAAACTGTTGATTGTATGTGGAGGGATGAAGGACCCAGTAGAGCAAACAGCCACACACACAAGTCACAGAAGCAGTGCTGCTGCACTATTCAAGAACAATATGAAGATGAATGGGACTGATTGGATCCTTTTCTGAAGTAGGTGAAGAGATATTGGCAAAGATTTTTTTTTTGTTGTTCCAGACCTCAAGCCAGATAAAATCAGTCTCTCTCTATGTATGTACATATCTCTCTATATATTCAAGTATCAATGGCACAATAGACATACAAAAAACAGTCGCACACACAATATTCAGGTTGAATAACGACATAACTGCACTTAACAAACATGAACAAACATTAAAGGATTTGCAAAGATTTTTTTTTTATTTTGATTTTGAATCTGCAGTGAAAACACACAAACACATTGTAATATCACAAGCAACAAACATGAACATCCAAACAACAGAGGACACAGCGAGACAGAAGGAAACATCTACTGGGCCTTGCACGTGTCGGGGACATTCATGCTGAGGTTCACCACGTTGTTCTTTTCAAATGTTCTGTAGCCAATGGATCTGACAATGGCTTTTGTTGTGTTGACCAAGGACTCGTGGTAAACGACACAGCTGTACACAGACTCACTGTCACTCCACTGGTCAAAGCTCAGTGTTAACTGGCCGTAAGCAGAATACGATCCTTTGCTTTCTACAGGGCTGGTGGTGTTGAAGTCATATTCTGAACCTGCTTCCTCATCGTTAACAAGCCAAGAGACAAAAACCTCCGGAGGAGAGAAGTCTTTCACAAAGCAAGTCAGGGTCACCCTTTCTGTTTTAGGATGTTCAACTGGTGGCAGCATAAACACTGAAGGCCGCTGACATTGTTTACCTGCAAATATGAAAAAATCCATTAGACATAAAGCCACAGAGGAAAGTACCTTATGTT
Source organism: Salarias fasciatus (assembly GCF_902148845.1). Classification (NCBI taxonomy): domain Eukaryota; kingdom Metazoa; phylum Chordata; class Actinopteri; order Blenniiformes; family Blenniidae; genus Salarias; species Salarias fasciatus. The sequence continues at coordinate 16,558,028 of NC_043748.1, read as the reverse complement.
CCCAAGAGAATATTTCCTAAATAATAAAAACCGAGGTAGTTTGTGGAGTGACAAGTGGAAGGAAGCACTGTTTTTACTGGACACTTGCAGAGCAGTTTTCTTACCGATGTCCTTTTGGTACTCTTTCTTCAGTGGCTCTATCATGTTGTCATGCTCGACCACACAGAAGAATCCTGTCCCCTGGCTCCATTCCTCATAGGTGATGTCAATAGTATGGAAAAGTGTGCTTTGCTTTCCCTTGCCAGGCTCCAGCTGACTGCCAGCTATTTCTTTTCCGGAGCTGTTCTCCCAGAAAATCTTTTCCACTCTTCCCTTGTTTACCTTGACTTCACAGGTCAGAGTTCCTTTTCTGTTCACAGACATGTTTTCAATTGAGGGACCTTCAATAGTTACTTCCACATCTGCTTCTCGACACCCATCACCTAAAAAGTGAATAAAAACGTGACCTGAATGAAAAGTGTTCATCATGGAAAGTGAACCAACATAAATGATTAAAAGAACATGTCATGGTGTACTTACAGGTTGTGGTGGATTCTTTGTAGGTCACAGATTTGCTGATATTGTCTTTCCCTTTCCTCTCAAACACACATGTATATGTAGTACCTTTACTCCACTCATCGGGCTCAACACTGAGGAAACTTGATGCGCTGTACAGTGTGGTTTCATTCCCCGCTCTTCCTGCAGAAATGGTCTCAATCTTGTCTATTTTGCCAGTGATTTCTCCTGTATTTTTCTGCCATGTTATGTTGTGTTCCTTTGGAGCAAAATCTTTGGCAATGCAGGAGAACGTAACCTCATTGTCCTCTTCAGAGAAACACACTTTAAGAGTTGGTTCAATATATTTCACCTCTGAAAAACAAACACACACACATATGTATGCAGAAGTTGGAAGGAATATAGATATATATGCAGAAGCTGATCATGTGTCACAGTATTCATCAAATCTGGATGAACAGAAGTGAAAAGATGACTGAAAATGCAACTTGCACATGCATACATGATGCTGCTCAAATAAAAGCTTTCCTTTAAAAATTAAGTGTATTTTTTATAAAATGACGATGGATTGAAGTTGAAATGTATTCAGATTGTGATGCTTGCTTCTGCATATACATTCACTGTCAAGCAACATGAACATAAATGTTATTTAAATGGTGTTAATGTACAATCCATATTGAAGCAGGCAGACACCAGGAGAGAACTTGGAGCAGTGCAGAGAGATGAAAAAGGAAAGAATCAAATAATATTCTAAGACAGAGTTTGTTAGTGAGGGGAAAAAAGAAAAAGGAAATGTTTTGTCCGTCTTATTCCACCTGCAGTAATGAAGTTGGTCTTTAAGTGGTGAGATGTGTTAAATTGATGAATACTAATAAATTAGGTTGTATCATTCCTTTGTGTGAACCAAAGACTAATCTGTTCATTTATCAACACATGTAGATTTTACACAGAAAAAAAAAGTACCACCTGTACTCAATAATATTTCAGATCATCCACTAAAGAGGATAATAACTTTTTGTAGATGTTTGACAAAACTTATCAGAAATAACTGCTGCACAGATTGTTTAATTCTGCAATTCAGTAAAAAGTCCATGTGAACAGGCCTGCCGTGCAGTTACACTCAATCAATCACATTTAATAACAATCATATTTTCCTTAGCTGGAGACTTACCAGGGAAGACAAAAGCACCCTGGGATTGCCCGGCAGGATGACTGGCCAGACATTTGATGCTGTCCAGCTTGTTCCAGTCTCCTCTTTTCACCTGGATTTGACTGATGCCAGTGTAAGTTTCTCCTCTCTGGACTGCAGGATACTGGAGGAAATCAGTCAAGGCCGTGTCGCTTTTGGTCCATGAGAAAGTGAGTGAGGCGGGAGAGAAGCCAGTGGCCAGGCAGGCAAGAGTGAAGGTGGTTGCACTGTCAGAGCTGCATGGACTCAGAGGAAACACCGTTGGCCCAGTAGAAGTGGCTGGAAGCAAAAGAGGAACAAGAAGAAGAGAAATAAATTATACGTATGTGTATTATGTAACAGTGCAGATTTATATTAGGCCAGTTTCATTACAGGGTCACAGTTAAAACAGCATGAAAGAAATTCAGAATGTTGAACATGATAAATGTCCTCCAAACACACACTGACACACTTCCAAATCATTCAGTAAACACAGAAAGGGAGACAACTGGATGAAAAAAAATAACTTAAATAAAACCTTTCCATTGAATGTGTAAAGCAGTGCAGTGAAGTTTCATTTAAAAGTCATGACAGAAAAAAAATAAATAAATAAAAAAAAAAACAAACAAAACAAAAAACGCCAAACACAGTATCGGACATTGCAGAAGACCAGCTATCACAATTAAAACTTAGAAAACACATGAAAAAAAATTGTGTGAGAAGAAATTACTGATAAAACAATGAACTTTTAAATAAATTTATTTTTCTTCCTTTTTTTTGTTTTTAAACAAAGAATGAATCAATGATCAAACAGGGATTGTTTCAACAGATTCAAACCAAAACACATCAACTGAGTTCATGGTATTTTATCATAAACATGCATGACTTTTAATCCACTTTAGAAGTTATATGTGATATATAATCACTGTCTTACCTGATGAAACTGTTACAGTTGTACCCTTTCCCCAGTCGTCAAAACTTTCGTAGTTGTAGCACAGTGCTGAATTTACTCAGCCTGTAGTATCAAAAACCCATTTACTAACTTTAACTTTAAAAAAGTCCAATTTAAAGTTTCATTATTAAGTGCACTAATATTACTAACTTTGATCTTATTTTAACAACTGTGAGTGTAATATTTCTGTCAGAATTAAATATAACAAATTAGACATTTCATGTTAACCATGAAAATTTCGTTCTTTCTTTTTCTTCTTACCTGATGACTCTGTCATCAACTTACACTGACATTTATATATAAAAAAAATGACTTACCAGTGGTCATTTCACCTTGTTGCCTTTTTCTTTGGAAAGCATGATCACAATATACTCACCTCTCAACAACAAAAACATGTCAAATAAAGATTTGCCACTGAGGTTTAAATGTGATGCAAACAGAGTAAATATTACATTGTCATCGTAAACGATATAATGAAGAAAATATATTTTACCTGTTGTTACAGTCACCGTTGTTCCTTTTCCCCAGTAGTCAAAAGACAAGTCATCACAGTTCTGATAGTCTTTTGGGACTTATAACAACAACTCATTATGGTTTTATGAATCTCTCTCATATATTTAGTTTTTGGTGATTTTCAGTGAGAATCTTCCACAAATTATCATTCATAGAGGAATATTCTGATGCACTTGTGCCACAAGGTTTAATTTAGTTTTTACAATACATCACAGTGGTTTTTTCACATTTTGTAATAACTTTCTGTCAATAGCAGTTTTAAGGTTTGAGAAAGTAAGAAAAAAAACAAAAAAAAAAAAAACTGACTGTTATTTTCAATTCAGTATTATTATTTTGTTATGTAACATCCGAAGTGCAAACCCAAGCATTTTTAAATGCATTTTTCTCCCCTTTGAGGACCAAATATTCTAACCTGTGTATTTTTGACATTTATGACGACAATATGAGAAGAAAAAGCTTATTTTACCTGATGTAACAGTCATCATCGTTCCTTTTCCCCAGTAGTCAAAAGCAGCATCACAGTGAAAAAAGTCAATGCAACCAACATACAAAAACATGCTGGGAGCAGTTGAGAAAACTTCATCAAAGAGTTTAGTTTTTTACCTTTACTTACCGATGTTCCTTTATGTTCCAGTAATCAAAGGCTCAGTCACAATGAAAAACACATCAATCATATAAAACTAATGTTTTCGGTAATAATGTATCATCCTTTGGATGCATAATCATCATTATGTTTGTTAATTAAAGCTTCATTTTACCTGTTGTCACTGTCACCAGTGTTCAGCTTACCCAGCAAGTTAAAAAGTCACAGTGACAAATATTATTTGTTTCATCAGAACTGGAATCATTAATAAAATGTATAATTTTTAATCCATTAAACCTAATATGTCATCCAGCTCTGCTAATATGGAAGATAATTGTTTTCACATTCAACATACATGCAGAAATTTAAAGACAAAATAACAGGATAACATCAAAAATGTCTTTTCAGTCCAAATAAATAAATTACTTACCAGAAGTTACAGTGACTTGAGTCCCTTTCCCCCAGTAGTCAAAGTCGTAATCACAGTGTTACATGTCATATGACAGCCTATGACAGATACTAATTAACCTGGAAGCAGCAAGATTACAGCGATCAAATAATCCCCACTGTATTGTCTGTGTGCATTTCTCCTGAGATGTCCCATTTCCTCTTGGTTACATAAAAGGAAGTGTGTGTGCCATCAGTTGGTGAACAACACTTCCTCTCTATCAGTCCCTCTCCTCAGCTTCAGTCCCTTCAGGGGTTCACACAACAAGACTTCTTTACTGCAACACTGTAAATTCCAACAAGTTAAGTTTACTCAAAAGAATTTAGGAAACCGATTACCTTGGGAAATCTAAGTAAAAGAACTTAACTGTGTCAAGTAGAGTGAAATTATCATGTCTGAGTGAGCTTCTTCTTTTAAAGTTGTGAGCACTGAAAGCGTCACAGTCATGTTAACTTCCAACCAAGTATTTTGAACTAAAATTCCTTGAGTCAAATTAATGTATTCCACCAAACAAATTGGCACACGGTCCCAGGACAGAACACATGGCCTTGTGGTTGTAAGGCAAGAGCACTAACTGCTCGTCCACCATGCTGCTGATGATAAATCACATGGACTTCAAACACTGTGTGAGCCGTACTTAATTCTAAATAAAATATACTTCATGTACCTTAGTTCAGCTTACTTAAAAATAACTCCCAAAAATAGCTTTATGAAAACCATTATTTATTATTTATTGTTTTGTTGTGTCCGTATTTGCAAACAGCAACAACAGTCATCACAGGTCAACTTTGGCTGAAACGTTGCAGATTAAAGCATGGTGGCTTTACAAGAACCTCCCCAATACCATGTCTTCATCGGGAGTCCGTACTTTCAAATTACAAACAAAAGCCGGAATCAACGCCAGCCTGTCCTATTGGGGCTGTCTGCACTGCTTCCACAGCTTGCATGTTCATGCCTCGTTCTTCTTCGTTGGTAAACGCGCGCCAAGCGGAAATGGTCACAAACTGTGCCACACACTCAGAAGAGTCAAGTAAATATCACTGAGTGGAACAAGTAAGCATGGAAAAAGTACAGAAAACTTGGCGAAACAAAGTAAATTTAAAAAACTAGCATGAATTAAGTTGAATATACTATTTACACCTAAGTCATGTCATTGTTTGCATTTACGGTGAAATTGAGGACAACAATACCAGCTTTAATAGGTTTAGATAATAGCTTTGGCCCATTCTTAGATTATCAGATAGATGAAGATTGATGCTTTGCCAAAGTCATGTTATCACACCCTTTGTAAAGTTTCTCCATAACAATGAAGTAGAACTAACAAGATTTCTCTGCTATTTCATTTCATTCCTGATCCTCAAATAACATCTACCGTTACAGCGTAACAACAGAAACACATTGGTAATGAGTGATTACAAAGATGGTTCATGAAATGCTCAATATTTTAGGTCTTAAGCAGTGTTTCTCAAGTTATTTTTAAAAAGTAATTACTTACAGTTACTAGTTACTTCTTCCAAACAGCACCTGAGTTAAAATATTTAAAAACTAATTACTCAGCAAAGTAACTATTACACTACTTTAAAGGGCAACTTCGGTTTTTTGACATCTGGACCTTATTTCTAGGTGTGTGCATGCTCATATACTCACTCAGACAAAAATTGTGCAGCACGGAGTCCTTCAGAAGTTATTTAGATCCAACCGATGTAGCCGCACTTAGCGGGGGCCATGGCAAGGGAGCTTCAGCGCCGGACATAATCTCTGCAAAGTCGCTCATTTCGGCTATATTTTTTCATCCATCGCCAGTGTTATCATAAAGTCAGCTCGTCTACCGTCTTCAGGTGGGTCAGCTCAGCAGACGAGCTGACAGTTTTCACTAACTTAGCCAAAAGTAGCTCGGATGGGAACGTCGTGGAGCTCCTCTCCCCATCAGAGAGGCACTTTGGCTGGGCCTCAGCTGTCACGTCGCGCGGGCGTCTGACTTCCAGGGCCGAGTTGGTCCGAGTCGGGGCCGAGGTGGGTAAACGGCCCGGAGCTTGCTCCACGGAGTCTCCGGAGGTCTCCAGGTCGACCTGGCCGCACCGCTCCAAAGAAGAAGAAGCAGATGATTGCAGTTCAGAGATGTGCTTCTTCTTCTTTGGAGCGCGTGGCGACCAACAACTTTGGTGCACAGCGCCACCTACTGTGTCTCTTGGTGAATGTACTTCAGTTTACTTCCAGATCCCCGTATTCACTTCAGAGATCTGTAAAACCGCAACAGCATGTATTTTGCGACACCGGGCTGTGGTGGAGGAGAGGCGTGAGTGGACCATGAGGAAATATTGGTGAAACTGAGTTTTTGGATGACTGAAGCCGTTTTGGGAGCCGGCGCCATGGATGCCCCAATTAGCTAACAGTATATGGAGGTCTGCAGCTCAACTATGGATCTAATTTTCTCCCGTACCACTTTTCGGATCAGAAAACCCTTCTGAGTGAGTATATTGTTATACATCTTTCTATAAACAACGTGAAAACTGTTTAAACCTAACTTATCCTTTAAGTATGGACAGCATGTACTTCTCGAAGCTTTTCATTACAATCGAAGTCAGGGCCACAGGTCTAAAATCATTGTTGTCAGCAGGACATTGTTTCTTAGCTACAGGAACTATTGTAGATTTTTTCCAAAGGGCAGGAACAGTGTGCGTATCCACAGACCACTGCAAGATGGAACACCAAAATGGAGTGAGCTCTTCTGCACATGCCTTTAAAAGCAGTGCAGAAATGCCATCAGGACCAGTGGATTTTTTAGTACACATATGCTTAAAGATGGACTGAATTCTCTGTGGATCAACTACAATCCTGCAGCTAGCATCAGTTAAGATAGCTTGGTTAATATTGTTACATTCCTCAGCAAAGTCAAGATTTTCAAATCTAAGAAAAAAGCCATTCAGTTCATTTGCTTTCTTCAGATCATCGTCAGTACTAAAGAGCTTCTTAGTGGTATTCATATTTGTAATGGCCTTCATAGAGTCCCACAGCTTCTTTGAGTCTATTGACATGACAGTATGCTCTATTGTGTCCTTATGATGCTTTCTGGCTTCCTTCAGCCTCTGGTTGAGTTCTCTTTGCACCATTTTCAGTCCCACTCTGTCGTTGTTCATAAAAGCCAGCTTTTTCCGATTAATACAGTCCTTTATGCTCTTGGTAATGCAGGGCTTATTCTTAGGATACATTGTAATGTCCTTTTTTGTGACCACATTATCTACACAAAAATGTATGTAGTCTGTTCTGACTTCAGTGGCCTCATAAATCTCCAAATTAGAAAGTATGTCCCAGTCTGTGCAGAGGAAAGATCCTTTGAGTGTCTCCATGCTGTCCCTGTCCCACACTCGCACTGTCTTAGTCTGTGGCTTGCACCTTTTAAAGACATCTTTACAAATTGGGATTAACTGGATAATATTATGGTCAGAGTTTGACAGTGGGGGTAGTGGTTTATGCGTTTTTTATGTTTCCATAACATTTATCTAAGAACTTGTTATGTCGTGTGTCGCATGTCACATATTGTTCAAATCCAGGGAGAGATAGTTCCAACTTGCAATGGTTAAAATCCCCAAGAATCACAATCGGGGCTCCTGGAGTGTGTTGTTTTTGATGAACACAGTCTGCAATTCGAATAGCAGCTCCAGCCGTGTTTCCGCTGGGAGGAACATACACCGACATATTAGAACATTTCCAAACTCTCTCGGAAGGTAGAGGGGTCTCAATGACAGGCACAGTACCCACTGAGCAATAGACGCCTATTAGACTTCTAGTTTTTTTTTTTAGACCTAATTTCAATCGTCTAGATTCTGTCTGTTTTTAGACGGAATTTAGACGTTGCAGTTTAATCAATTATTCTATAATTATTTATTTAAAAAAACAACTGTAAGGTGCATAGCTAATCTCCAAATACTGAACTAATATAATTATGATGGCCCTTGAGCGATATACAGTATAGTATAAATATAGCCGAGATTTAGACGTCTAAATCTCTACCGCATTTCAACGTCTAGATATAGACCGAATCTCGACAGCTGAATTTAATCCATTATTTAAAAGTTGTTTATTTAAAATAATAACTGTATGTTGCAGAACTGATCTTCAAATACTGAACTGATATAATTATGATAGCCATTGAGCAATATACAGTATAGTATAAATATAGCCGAGATTTAAACGTCTAAATCTCTTCCGCATTTCAACATCCAGATATAGACCGAATCTAGACAACTGAATTTAATCCATCATTCAGTAGTTGTGCATTTAAGACAATAACTACACATTGCAAAACTGATCTCTAAATATTGGATTGAGATCATTTTAATAGCCATAATTGTTATAAGGTATTGTTTAGATGTAGACGTCTAATATCCCGCATTTCAGCATCGATAATAGTTCTACATCGGCCGTGCATACAGTCTCTCTCACAGTGTAGTTCCTGCACCAGCTGTCATTCACAAACAGACAGAGCCCCCCCCCCCCCCCCCCCCCCCGGCTCTTCGCTGACAGCTCCGTTCTGTCTGCTCGGATGAGAGAGAAACCCTCTAACTCCTTGAGAGAGTCTGGAATATCTCCATGTAGCCAGGTTTCTATGAAAACCATCACACTCGATTCCCTGTACTTGAAGCAAACCTTGCTCTTTGCGCGGATCTCCTCCATCGTGTTCTTCAGCGATCTGACATTGCTGAGTAACAGGCTGGGTAGCGGTGGTCTGTTCCCCCTCCGCTGGAGAGGCTGCCGTAATCCTCCTCTTCTGCCTCTACGCCGTTGTCTGACTCTGGCCAGTTGAATTTTCACATCGTCGGGCAGATCAATCGGAGGGGCTGCTCCCAAAGTACGGAGGGACAGCAGTGTGCTTTTGGAGTAGCACAGTAGCTGCTTCGTCTCTGCACGTGTATAAGCAGCTGTTAGACAAGACGCTAACAGTTCCCAAACAATCAACGCCAGAAGTAATCTTTGTGCAAAAGTCGCCATGGTGGTCAGTCCAACAAAAACTTGTTGCAGTCACACATCAGACTGATTAAAAAACTATTGCACAACCAGAGAACATATAAAAACATTAAAATAGAACCAAGAGATGACAGCAGCAGCACGAGTCCAGGTCGCCAGCAGAGCAGCGCCACCGGAAGTAGGTAACCGAGTGCTACTAAAAATGTGGCATGACTCATTAAATTACCATTTAATTTAGTTTGTCACTGGAAGTAGCAAATATGGACTTTCCTGCCGGTTCCGCCACAGGAAGTGACATATTATTAAAGGGGCTGTATCATGCAAAATTCACTTTTTGTATGTTTTAACCTTGTGATATAGTTATGTACTCACCAAAAACATCCCAAAGCGTTTTTTTTCCTTTGTGCCTGCATGTTTGAGCTTTCCTCCATGTTGTGCTGCTCAGAGAGGCAGCCCCTCCGGCACCCGTGAAAACACTCTGTTTTCCCACGTTCACGTCACACTGTGAAGATGGCTCCCCTGAGCCCCCCTCCCGCAGGCCCTCGGCAATCAGCGTTGCCGCTTTTTTCTAACTCTGATTACAGAGATAAACTTTAACCATCGTCTGAAAGCAACAGTCAAGCAAGAGCAAGAGTCTGAAGGGTCTGCGCTTGGTGAGTTTCTAACAAGAAAAGATGTTTTCGCGTGTATTTCCGTGTAGAGAAGCTAGAGCTAAAGAGCTGAAGGCTAATGGCTGAAGTACGCTGTCAGTCAAAGTTCACAGGGGGAGAGGCGGGATTTTAAGTGAAACAGAGCGTTTTCTCTTCCGGGTTTCAGAATTAGCTCCAGAAAATGTTTTATTTCACACAAAATGACTTTTCCTTTGCGCCAAAAATAAACTATTACCATGTTAATGCCATTTCTAGGGTTTGGACTAGCTAAAAAAGCATGATACAGCCCCTTTAATATCAATGGTGCCTGCACACTTTTCTGACTTATCAAAATGATTGAACTTAAATTATCATTTGTACATAGTTTTTAACCTTTTAAAGTAAAGCCGCAGAAGCAAAAAAAAGATGTTTGTTTCTGTTGTGTTAATGGCTACCATGTTTTTTTGCTTGTTAGATATGAATGAACAATAACATGTTTAAATGTAAATCTGTAGAAACAGACAGAAACAGTAGTAGAAATGGTGTAGAAACATTCACTATACAATTTCAATAAATCAGTCACCACCAGACAGGACACTATCAAACTGTTTGTACTTATTCCACTTGTTCTTGCACCTTTATAACTCCATCCTGAAAGAACTTCACCCATAAACATGAACTTGCAATGGATACAATACTGGTGTGTGTGTCTGTATAACTACATCACAATTATACAGTTAATCGTTTTCACAAAAGTGCATTTGACAATAATAGGCCACACTTGAAAAAACATGCACTTCACTGACTACACAATATCCATTGTGAAGCAGTCACCTGACAGGACATTGTCAAGCTCTTTACAAAACTCAGGGTATGAGCTGTAGGTGCACGGTAATTCAAGCACTGCTCCACATGTGTGTGCTACAGGTCTCCGACTCAATCCAGACAGTGTATTGAAGGTCACTTCAATCGTATCTTTGCACAGTACAGTCGATCCTGCGCAGAAGCGCAAGAACATCTCCAGCTTTCTTTGGTCAGTGTTTCTCACGCACCGTATCAGGTGGTTAAGTGCTTCCTGCTCTTGTGGCTTTAGGCTGTCAGATGATGGCTTTATCATCTTGACCACTTTTTTGTGAGTTGGCCTCTTGGATTCATAAAGCACCATTATACTCTCTTTTGTTATGTGTATTGGCAGGGAACTGTGAATAATGCTGTGGAAACAGTCAATTATGAATTTTGGCTCTTGAAGAAGAGCTTTGTGGGCCATTTTCAAAATGGCTGCCCGCAGGTTGTCTTGAGAGGGCAGGGTGTGTGAGCCCATTCTTGAAAAATCTCAAGCAAGTCCTCCTCAACAGCTTAGTCTATGTTGCCCTGCATTGCTTTTTCAATTGTTGCACGCTCGCTCTCTGAAAGAAATCTTGCAAAATGACATCATCAACAGATCTTCATCCACTGAAGTAAGTCCCTGGCAACAGGCAAGAACAAAAGCGGGTGATCGCCTCACTGGTATGATTTTGTGGTCAAGGTATCCTTTTAACCACACTCTTCCAAGAGCTTCCCATTTCTTCTCTGAATAGTCTGGTTGCAGTCTGGGTACTCTTTGATCTTCCCCCTCACACTGTTCCAAAAATTCTTCCCAGAATGCGGAATATGCCTCTCTTGATACCCCATCACTGTCCACACCTATTATTGAGATGAGGACGAGGTAAACCAGTTCGTTCAGGATTATGCAATAAACAAGATGGTGTATCGGTCAGGATACAGGAATGAGGCCGATGTTCCTTTGTTGGACTGTGAGGGTCAGTCCATTTATTCACAGGCAGTGTTGTAACAGTCTGAAATAAACATAAATCCAAATGAATGTAACAGACTCAATTTGTAACAAAATAAACATATAAAAACATAAATCCTCATAAATCTGCTCCCATAAGCATGTATTCACATAATAATACTCACAACAAGCACCAAATCATATTATCAGATGTTCAACGTAACCAGATGCTTTTAAACCACCTGACAGATTCACTCTTCAGGTAATATCCCTAAACCAAATGGCTCAAATAACATAAATGTGGTAATGGTGCCACCCTGTGGCCAAAGAAAGAACATAACATGGAGTGACGTGCACTCCGCGGATATCCACCCACACATGCTCGTTATGGCCGCGGCTCCCGACGGAAGACATTAAACTACTTAAAATATACAAAACATGGAAAATATGAAACAGAAACAGAATAGCTTACTTCTCGTCAATGACTTAACACGCCGTGACTAGGATGAACATCGGATGGAGACTTCAGAAGGTAAGGACAGCGAACGCCGGAAAAACTCACTCGAGACAAACAGGAAACATTCACTTCCTACTTCTTGCAACTACATCACATCCTCTTTTCATTATCAACACAATAAAACAGAACAAAACGTAGTCTTTAATACAGCCGCCCCCAAATGTGCAAGACACATTTGCATCCCATAAAGACTAAAAGTCCAATTAAGGGCGTTCAGAGTCTTGGTTGTCATCTCCTTCTTCTGATGGGATAGATGGCAGGTGCACTAACCGCGCAACAGGTCTGGTGTACACACGTCCCTTAATGTTCACATCTGCAGACCTGATGCACCCATCATCACTTCGATGCACCTTGGTCACATGTCCGATAGGCCAAAGAGCCCGAGGCAACTGCGGTTCCACCAACATCACAACTGCCTTCTCCAAGAGCTCAGGGGGTGAAGAGTGCCATTTCTGTCTTGTTTGGAGGCCACGTAGGTATTCCCTGATGAATCGAGTCCAGAATTGGTCGGCGAGGATCTGTGAATGCCGCCAATGCTTGCGGCTGAGAATGTCTGCCTCAGGATAGACCACCTGTGGTAATGATCCATCGGGCCGCCCCATGAGGAGACTGTTTGGGGTCACTGGATCTACATCTGCCACATCAGTAGACGTATAACCCAGAGGCTTTGAGTTCAGGATTGCCTCCACTTCCAGCAGAACGGTGTGAAGAACATCTTCGGGGATGGGTTGAGCTCCAATGCAGGTGCGTAAAGCTGACTTTACAGAGCGAATCTCCCTCTCCCATGCACCGCCAAAGTGTGGAGCTGCTGGGGGGTTGAAATGGAACTCAATCTTTTGGCGTGCCAGTTGTTCCTGCAAGGTGTTGGACATACAGGTGAATGCCTCTCGGAGTTCCCGTTCTCCTCCTTTGAAGTTGGTCCCTTGGTCAGACCACAACTCTGCTGGGGTGCCTCGCCGGGCCGTGAATCTCCTAAGGGCCATCAAGAAGGCATCCGCCTCCATACTGCAAAGAATGTCCAGATGGACTGCTCGGGTCGTTAGGCACTTGAATATAATTCCCCAACGTTTCTCATGACGTCTTCCCACCTTGACCGTCATAGGCCCAAAATAGTCCATGCCAGTAGAATAGAAAGCCGGCTTCTACAATCTGAGCCTGGCAGCAGGGAGATCAGCCATTTTGGGGACTGAAGGCTGGGCTCTCCAACGCTGGCATTCGGGACAGGAATGTTGGTATTTGCGGATCGCTTCCCGTCCCCGCAGTATCCAGAATGACCTACGCACCTCTGAAAAGACACGTTCTGGTCCAGGATGATGCAGGTCAGCGTCGTATTTCTGGATCAGTAGGCGGGTGACAGGGTGTGAAGCATCCAGCACGACAGGGTGTAATGTGGACTGGTCCAGACCTTCCAGTCGCCTCAACCGACCACCCACTCTGATAAGATCAGTAGATCTGTCGATTTCTGGAGCGAGGGTAAGAAGACGGCTCCTGGATAAGACAGGCTTTCCTCCTGAGAGAAGCTTGTAGTCTTCTGGAAATGACTCTTGTTGAGCCCGCCACAACACAACCCTCTCAGCCTCTCGATAATCCTTTGCCGTGGGTGGGGAAGAGGTCTGTCCATGGAGCTCATGAGCAACGTCATCCACAAGCTCCTGCCAGGTATTGTGCACCTTGCTGTTGGAACAGGTAACTGCGGGTGAGGTAGTGGTTAACCCACAGAAGACAGCCTTTCGAAGTTCGGATGCATCCTCATTTGGTTCAGCACTCGGCCTTTCAGGCCAGGTATCAGAGTTCCGGAGTAGAAACGGCGGTCCCTGAGACCATCGATTTGGTTCTTTAAGGTCTCTGAGGGTTTTCCCCCTCGTCAAATCGTCGGCTGGATTGCTCAGAGTGTCCACATAGTGCCAGGTGCAGTCTTCGGTCAACTCCTGTATCTCAGCTACTCTTGCCCCCACGAAGATCTTGTAACGGCAGGACTGGGAGTTGAGCCACGTGAGAACAGTAGTGGAGTCTGACCAAAGAATGGTCCGTGACACGTCCAGGGTGAGCTCTTTCTTCAGGACACTGGCCAGCTGAGCTCCCACAAGGGCTGCACAGAGTTCCAGGCGAGGAATGGACAGCGGGCGTTTCGGAGCAATCCTGGAGCGGGCAAGAATGAATGCCAGGTGAACCTGACCTGCCTGATCAACCGTCCTCATGTAGGCGACTGCCCCATAGGCCTGCTCAGATGCATCTGCAAAGATATGTATCTCACGGGTGACACCTTCCTGGTCGATGTCAGCAGGCAGGTAAGCACGTGGAAAGGAGAGTAATGGTAGAGACTCAAGCTGAGCCTCCCACTTGGCCCAAGCTTGAAGAAGCTCAGAGGGTAGATTGGGGTCATCCCAACCATGAGGCTTGTCCCACAGTTGCCTGAGGATGAGCTTCGCTTGGGTAGTGAAGGGCAGCAAGTAACCAAGGGGGTCATACTGTGAAGCCAGGACTCGGTATATATTTCTCAGGGTGGGTACCTCGTAGGACACAGGTCTGTGTTTGTAGCCCATTGAGTCGGTCTCCCAGTTCCAGCTGAGACCGAGAGTTGATTCCAGAGGAGCGGATTTGTCCTCACCAAGCCAAAGATCCAAGCTCTTTGATCTGGCGTCTGCTGGTAAATGGCTCAGGACCTCAGGATTGTTGCACGCCCACTGACGCAACTCAAAGCCCGCTGACGCCAGGGTTTCCATGAGCCGGTCCACAAGCACCTTGGCCTCACCTGGGGATCGAACGCTCTGTAGACAGTTGTCAACATAAAAGCATTTCTCCAGAGAGAATCTCAGAGCATCATCAGTTTGGCTGTGATCTGCCACATGGCGCTGCAGAGCATATGTAGCACAGCAGGGGCTGGATGTGGTCCCAAATGGCAGGACTTGCCACTCGAATGTCTTTGGAGGTTCACCAACCTTAAGATCACGCCACAGGAATCTCAGCAGGGAGCGGTCCTCAGGAAGGAGACGCACCTGATGAAACATTGCCTTGATGTCTCCGCTGATGGCTATGGGATGCTCACGGAATCTCACCAAGACTCCTAGCAAGGAGGACCCAAGGGTTGGGCCAGGCAACAGGAACTGGTTCAGAGACAGTCCAAGGTATCTGTGGGAACAGTTAAAGACAAGGCGATTTTTTCCATTGTGGCTGACAAGGTGATGAGTGACATACCAGCTCTCTTCTTTCTGGGTATCCTGGGTTACTTCTTGTACTGCTCCAGTGTCGATCAGCTTATGCATTTCAGCTTTGTAGGCTTCTGCCTGACTGGGGTTCTTTAGAAGGCGCCTTTCCGTGCTGCGAAGCATGGACATCACAGATTCTTTGGGTGCGTGCAATGGTGGCATGTTTTCATGGCGCAGCAGTGGCGTGGCATATCTGAGGACTCCATCAACCATTGTGCGGACCGTCTTGGCTTCGAGGAGTGCAACAGCCTGCTTGTCCTGCTTCGATCTGGTCACCTCCTTTTCAGATCTGTGAGGTATCATCTCCACTTGCCAGAGTCTTTCGACATGCTTATACAACTCATCCAGCTGGGGTGGGGATGAAGTAAACAGGCATAGAGGTGTGTGGGTTAGCCGCCCCATGAACTGACTAGGGCCTTGCAGAGTCCACCCCAGCTTGGTGTGGACGGCGGCTGGGCTACCAGGTGCACCTAATCTCACTGGCTCTATGGGGGTGATCAGATGGGGTTGGTCAGAACCGATGAGAAGCAATGGCTGGGCTTCCTTTAAAGCCGGGATGGGGATGCCACACAGGTGCTTGAACTTCCTCCGAAGTTGTTCAACAGGATAGGTGTGATGGGCTAAGTTGAGACGACCAGCTGTAAAGGCTCCATTGATCTTGTGAACCATCTGAGGTTTCGTCGCTGAGGAGACGCTGAAAGACACAGTGTGTCCATTAAGTACCTGGATATCTTGACGGACGGTACGAAGAGGCAGGTTTTCAGGAACGCCTTTCATGCCGAGGGACTTTGCTGCTGCAGAGAGGAGCATGGTTCTCTCGGATCCATCATCCAAAACCGCAAAGGTGTTCAGGGTCCGATCCTCATAATGCACAAGAACTGGAACAACCTTTAACATGACACGGTTCCCTGTTCCAGGTCGATCCAAGTAGAGGGTGTCAGAGGCGGAGCTTGTTAAGCAACTCTCTTCCTGAGCTGCCACGTTGATGGTGCTGCTTCCAGATCGTGCATTTACCTCATGGAGGGCACGAAGGTGTTTTCCCTGACAGAGGTTGCAGGGTTTCTTTAATGTGCACTGAGCAGCCTGATGGGATCTGGCACAACGCCAGCACCTTTTGTTGACTTTAATCCATTCCTTTAGTTGCTCTTTGGAAAGTTTGGTCACCTCAGCGCACTGACTGAAGTGATGCTAGGTGCTCTCACAATAGGCACAGTAGGTTTTGCTTCCGCCTTTCTTCTTAGCAGGATCTCCTTTGTATGATGGGTATGCAGATTCTGAGGTTTCCTTGGCACCATGCAGGACAGTCACTGTCCGTCGACCGGGATGACTTTCGGTCTTTGGATACTGCCTCTCCCTTCCACCCTTCTCTACCTGCTGACTGTCGAAGCCCTGACACCATGACTCATAGCGAAGCCAATCAGAGAAATCGTTGAGCGTATAGGTGGCCCCAGTTTGTTTGAACTTATCACGGCGGAAGTTGGCTCTCTGCTCTGGGGGGAGTTTGCTCAGCAATCGAGCCACATGAGAGCCACAGTTCAGTTCGACTTGGCCCTCGAGCCCCAAGGTTTGCAGCAGGCCCACCAGCGATTGTATCTGAAGGGCGAATCTTTGGAATGCTGCTGCATCGCCGCGCTTTATTTCTGGGCCATCTAAGACACCTGCTATTTTCTTCAGGGCGAGCTGGTGAGGTTGCCCGAACTTGTCGTGGAGGGCCATCATGGTGTCGGTGTAAGGGGTTGGTGAGTTCAGGTAAGCATCAGCAATAAGTCTGGCCTCATCCAGTCTCAGGTGATCAACAAGTATTTGGTACTTGAAGAGTTCGGTGGCAGTAGGTGGGAGTAGGTTCTCAAGTGCTATACGTAGCCTGGCAAATTCCGAGGGATCAGGGTGAATGAATTTAGGAATGGTGGGCTGAGGACCCCTATGTAACACCCCTGCTGTGATTATTAGCTGGGGTGGTCGGGGTCACTTTAATTAAATTATATATTAATTCCCTATAAAATGAAATAACTGGACCCAGACAACTGATTTTGGTTTTTCTCAGAAAATAATCAAGCAATGTATTTAAAGAAAAAATATAAACACACCATACAAATTATTGCTTTCAGAGGTCAGAACTTAGAGTCCAACAGCGCTTAAAAACAAAAGAAAAATGGAACTATTCAATCAAAGCAACTGTCCACCACCCTCTCAAGGGTAAATCAACTCAGATCGTTCTACGAGATCAACTTAAAGAGACTCGCTCCGTTAGCGTCCAGGTCTTTAGCACGTGGGCCCACCACACACACACTCACACAAAACAAAAAAGGTTGCAGGCCTGTTCTTCTTCTGTACAAGTTTAGGGCGCTCATCCGCACATGAGACGGTTCAATCTCACCACTGGATGATGCAGATGATGCAGAAGTCCAAAGGGAAACGCAGGTAAATCCCCACAGGTGGCGGAGGGCGACCTCCTGGAGGAGTCTGAGTCCACAGCTGGCAGAGTGCGAGGCGTTCAGGCGCAGTCCTCGGGCGTGCGTCTGCCTCGTGGCGATGTTGAGGTCCAGGGAAAACGCAGGTAAATCCCACAGGTGGCGGAGGGCGATCTTCTGGAAAAGACCCAGTCCAGGCTGGCCGAGTGAGAGGCGTTCAGGCGCAGTCCTCAGGCGTGCTTCCCGAGTCCGTGCTCCCGGCTGCTCACGAGCAATCACCAGCCCACCAGCCACCAACTCTGGTTGCTCACTCACGGTGGGACTGACAACGATCTGTCTGCAACAGACCTCCTTGCGCCGTGGATCTCTCTCTAGATCTCCGTTTGCCGTTAATTGGACCCCTCACGTCTATCCTGCCGCTCTCCCGCTCCTCCGGTGCCCAGTCTTTTCTTTTTTTCCCGCCCCCTCCTTTCTTCACATACCTATAGCCAATTACATCAACTCACTATGACAGACACACCTTCCATCCAATGAAAATGACGGATTTGAAAAAAAAAACGCAAGCATAGACATTAAAACATAGAACACAACATAGATACATCAACATAGATCAATTTTAAACTTCTATGATCTTCATATAATCCCTTATTTTCCAACGGGCTACACCCTCCCCCTTCTAAACATTGTGATGTCCCCATCAAGCTACACCATGAGCCCATATTCACTACTTACAAAGGCTCAGCTTGACACAGTCTGGACATAATGCGAAGGGGTGACACCAAACGGTTTTACAGGGGTGGTATCTGGAGTGTTTGCTGGCACTACTCCTGACAAACAACCCGTGAGCAACAGCAGTCACAGGCTGATCAGACGGTTGTCCCAGCTTATCATAACTGAGTTTAATCACTGGTTTCCTACTTCTCTGAGGCCGTTTACTTTCCCCCTCAACCGCTGCAGGTATCTGTTGTAGATCTGTCCCTCCTGCCTCACTGCCTCTATTCAGCTCAAAGGTGGCAGGGAGATCAATAGCTGGGGTCTCAGTTGTAGCTGGTTCTCTGACTGGCGAAGGGACTCGCACCCCAGGGATAACCTGCCTCTGTCCAGTGCGCAACTCAGGCTGCAACAATAAATCTCTCCACTCCACCACCAATGGTCTTGGTGGATCCCCATCCCCATAATCAGACTCCGATGAGGGTAGATCCATCTCCTGCGAAGCCTGCGTTTGTCTTTGCACCTTCTGTTGCAGTCTGGTTACTGGACGAGATGG
Source organism: Salarias fasciatus (assembly GCF_902148845.1). Lineage (NCBI taxonomy): Eukaryota > Metazoa > Chordata > Actinopteri > Blenniiformes > Blenniidae > Salarias > Salarias fasciatus. Next base: position 16,539,103 of record NC_043748.1, on the reverse strand, counting down.
CGGTTCTGGCTCATCTGCCTCTGTAGAGAATCTCACCAGGTAGCCAATAGGTAATAAATGATTACGGTGCACCGTCTTCACTCTTCCTGTCCCTCTTTCAGGTTTTACTTGGTAGACCGGAAGGTTAGGCATCTTTCCCACAACAACATATGGTATCGACCTCCATTTGTCTTTCAGTTTGTGCTTTCCGGTGACACCATAGTTTCTCAGCAATACTCTGTCTCCTTCGTCCAAAACTTGTTCTTTCACCAGTTTGTCATGTGCTTTCTTATTCCGGTCATGACTCTTGTTGGCTGCTTCCGTAGCTAGTTGGTAAGCTCTGTGCAGACTTGCCTTCAGGTTTCTTACATACTCCTGGTATGTGCCACGGTTTCCACTCTCAGCAGATACACCAAAACAGATGTCTACAGGTAAGCGTGCCTCTCTACCGAACATGAGCAGGTAAGGTGAGTACCCGGTCGCTTCATTACGGGTGCAGTTGTAAGCATGCACGAGCTGGCTGATGTTCTGACTCCATTTCTGCTTTTGACTAGGCTCCAGCGTGCCAAGCATGGATAGAAGGGTTCTGTTAAATCTCTCAGGTTGAGGATCACCCTGAGGATGATAGGGTGTCGTTCTGGATTTGCGGATACCCAGCATCTGCAGGAGATCTCGAATCAGTTTACTTTCAAAATCCCGCCCTTGATCAGAGTGTATCCTGGCTGGCAGACCATAATGCACGAAATACCTCTCAGCAAGTATCTTGGCTACAGTGTAAGCTTTCTGATTTCTGGCAGGAAAAGCTTGAGCATATCTGGTGAAATGATCTGTTACAATGAGGATATTTGCAAAACCTTGGGAATCAGGTTCCAACGACAGAAAATCAATACACACGAGATCCATAGGACCTTTGCTGGTTATCTGATTTAGAGGGGCGGCTCTTTGTGGGAGTGTTTTACGTGCAATGCATCTCCCACAGTTTTTTACATACTCTGTCACCTCAAGTCCCATTTTGGGCCAGTAAAATCTGTCTCTGACAAGATCAAGTGTCTTTTCTATACCCAAATGCCCTGAATCATCATGGAGGGATCTGATAACAGTCAAGACATGCTGTCTGGGAAGAACAAGCTGACGTACTTGTGTACCAACTGGTCTCTCCGTCAATCTATAGAGCAGATCATCCACCACCACTAACCGACTACCCTCTTTCTGCAGCAGAGTAACTAGAGGATCCTGACTCTTAGTATGAAATGAGTGACCGTCTGCGATTGCTTTCTTTACCGGAGAAATTACAGGGTCAAGATTTTGGGTTCTGATGAGTTCGGGTTTGCTTATCTGTGTCAGACAACCAAGCTCCAACCTCGTGGGAAATGCATAACACTCTGGGACTGCATCAGGCCTCACACCCAATGATTCTGCACAGTTGACCCCTCCGGCTGACTCATCAGACCCAACCTGTTTACAAAGCTCTCCAATCTTGTCAGGTGAAATACTCTGCCACTCACCATCACTGGTAAGCGGGTTGCGAGACAATAGGTCTGCATCAGTGTTGCTGTGTCCAGGTCTGTACTGGAGGGTGAAACTGTAGGTTGACAGTGCTGCAAGCCACCGATGACCAGTGGCATTGAGTTTAGCCGTTGTGAGGATATATGTTAGGGGGTTGTTGTCAGTCCTCACAGTGAAACGTGCACCATACAAGTAATCATGAAATTTATCAACCACAGCCCATTTAAGTGCCAGAAATTCCAGTTGATGCACTGGATAGTTCTTTTCAGAGTTACTGAGCTTTCGGCTAGCAAATGCTACGGGCCTGAGCCCCTCTGGATATTCTTGGTTGAGGACTGCTCCCAAGCCCCTAACACTGGCATCTATGTGTAACACATAGGGCTTTGAAGGGTCTGCAAAGGCCAGAACCGGGGCATGGGTCAGACAATGAATGATTTTCTGGAAAGCCTCTGTACACGACTGATCCCACCGATCCCCAAATGGCTCACTCACTTGGAAATAAGTCTTATCTGATGCCTTGGTGCCCTTTCTTTTCTTTTGGGTTGGGGGATAACCTCTACAGAGTTCAGTCAAAGGTCGGACAATGATGGAATAGTTCTTAATGAAACGGCGATAGTAGCCACAAAACCCCAAGAAAGACTGCAGCGATGGTAAGTCAACTGGTTGTTTCCATTGGGCTACAGCTTCAACTTTGGTTGGATCAGTGGCAATGCCATGCTCTGAAACAATATGGCCGACATAGGATACTTGGGATTGGCAGAACTGACACTTATCAATAGACAACTTCAGCCCAGCTTCTTCCAGTCTGTCCAACACTTTGAAAAGTCTCTCCTCGTGTTCTTCTAAACTTTTACCGAACACGATCAGGTCATCCAAGTACACAATGACTTCAAGCATGTGCATATCCCCAACGGCCTTCTCCATGAGCCTCTGGAAAGTTGCTGGGGCTCCTGTGATCCCCTGTGGCATCCTCTCAAACTGGTAAAATCCCAGAGGACAAATGAAAGCAGTTTTCTCCTTGTCCTCCTCTGCCATTGGGATCTGATAATAGCCACTGCGGAGGTCCATTACTGAAAACCATTTGCTTCCAGTCAAACAATCCAACGCATCATCAATCCGGGGTACTGTGTACTGATCAGGAACTGTTCTACGATTCAGTGTTCGGTAGTCTATACACATGCGCAGCTTCCCATTTTTCTTTCGCGCCAGAACGATAGGGGAAGCATATGGACTTCTTGATTCTTTGATAATTCCTGCTGCCACAAGCCCTTGAAGATGGCATCGCAGGTCATCTAAATCAGCAGGTGTTACACGACGAGATCGTTCTCTAAATGGGGTTGTGTCATGTAGGCGAATATGGTGTTCTACTCCCTTTGCTAACCCCACATCCCACTCCTCGGTGGAGAATACCTTAGATCTCTCAGAGAGTTTTTTCCTCAACTGTTCCTCCCATTTAGCTGGAATGGGTGAATCCCCAAAGTCAAACAGTGAGGGATCAATCTTCGGAACCATTTCTGTCTTTGATCCAGGCACCTCAGTAACCACATCGACCACATGCATATGTGCGAGCACAGTGCCTATGGGAATAGAAGTGGTCTTCAATGATTCATTCCTCAACAGGACGAAAAACCTGTTTTTGTCAATCAGTTTAGAAAAAAGCACAGTTGGTTGCACAAGCACGCTTGGAGGTAAAGCAGGTGAAGAAGCACGTTCAATGATGACAATGCTATCTTCTAATTTACATCTCTCTTTCACTTTGCACACTGCTATCTGCTCACCTCCAGCGGGAATTACAAGGGGACCTGGCCCAGACCACTTAACCTCAGCTACTGGGCTGGCTTCTGAAATTGTTTGCGATTTAGACCCAGGTAAGTATCGAGGTTTCTGCTCAGTGACCAATGTTTTGGCTGTTAAGAATTTTTCTGCCTTGTCACCTTGTTTGGCAGAGGTGAAATGGCGGACTTGATCAACATTGGTGCCAATCAGGACAGGAATGTTATCCGAACACCGAGGATCAGGACAAACCAAGGCAAGCACCGGAACTGACTTGACTTTTCCAGCTGTCTTTTTTGGGAACTCCAACTCAACTTGGACATAACCTCGGTAGGGGTAACTATCCTCGGAATCACTAAGACCCCAAATGTTTAAACCACTGACGGGATGTAAAGGCACATGGGACAGGTTTTTGGAATACCAGCTGTCAAAGATAATAGTCACTCTTGAGCCACTGTCAAGCAGAGCAGTACAGGGTTTACCCTCCACTTTCACACACGCGGTTGAAGATGGCCCAATTAGTCCCACTGGAATGTGACTGTTACAGATCTCAGCCTCACTTCGCCTGACATTAACATTGTGGGTGTCTCCTGGAGCTGCAGAAGAACCTTTTCCTCTCTGATTTGTTCTCAACTGCCGTTGCACACGCAATAATTTCTGTATAACTTTTTGGTGGTTTTCTGGGGCACTGCATTTAGTGGCAATATGACCATCCTCCCCACAACGGTAACAGAAAAAGTCACTCGAACCACGATGCCAGGAGCCCCTCTGTTCACCGTGTGAGGGAGTCGAGTCTTGGCTAGCTTGAGCTTCTTGTGACACAGCAGGTCTGACTGCCATGGCCGACATTTTGCTTCTCAACATTTTAACCTCTTTCTTTAGTGATTGCATGTCTTTCTCTTCTCCAGAGGCCTCTGCCTCAACTGTAGCTTTGGTTTTGGACATAAATGAGGGAACATTCTGGGTGGTAGAAAAAGTTGTGAGTTCTGCTACCTGCGCTCTCAACTCCTGAATCTCAGCTTTGAGGTCAGTCAGTTCAGTCTCTTTTGGAATTGAAACAGTCTTAACATGAACTGATTTGCTTGGGTTGAGTTTGCGGCGGGAGGCCTCGTACTCCTCCTCACCACGGATCTCATTTAACAACTGCAGAAAGGTGGGTGGTTGACCTCTACGTTCTCTCAGCCTGAGATTTAAGAGCATCATGTCAGATCTGGTGGCTCCTTTAATAAGTTGGTCAAGTCGAGCTGTGTCCGCTGAAGTTGATGGCAAACCTCCCTTTTGTACTACTTTGTTGAGAACTCCCTCCATTCTTCTCAAGAATGCGGAGAGCTTCTCATTTGGCTGCTGACACAACGTTCTGAAGGTAAAATAAAGCTCTTCACCGGTCTCTGATGTCCCAAAAGTATTTTCAATCACATCAATGTAGTCAGTAGGAGTTGCATCTGGGTTATTGAAACGGATGGCTTGAAGGATCTGGAGTGCCGGACCCTTAACACTTTCCATTATTTTCATTCGCTTCTCTTTATCTGGACGCTCACACTCATCAACCATGAGTCTCGCCTGCTCAACCCAATTCTCCAACTGCTCTTCCCCAGGAGGTGTGGGGATGACACCAGAAAAAGTACGCAACCTCCTGAAGTTACTCTCACCGGTAAACTTGGAAGTTTTCTGAATAACTTCTCCCACTGCACGAATTATCGCTTCAGGCGTGGACGCTTGGAGATTAAACGCAGGGCTTGGTGACTGCTCGTCACTAGCTTCACCTTCTTCACTAGAAGAACCAAAAATTCTCCATGGCGAAACACCACCTTCAGGTAACACATCCAAAGGGATGGCCTTTGTATTAACTCTCTCTCTGCATTCACACAACACAGTGAGCGCCTTCCACTGAGGATCATACATCCTTCCTCTCACTCTAACACGCCCGAGAGCTTTGATGGACTGCAAAGTTTCTTCAATGAAACCCATCTCTGTGTCTTCAGGTACATCTTTAACCAATAAAGCATATAAAGGATCAATGCCTTCTCCTTTGCACCAGTGTTGTAAACTTGCCATTTTTTCCCTTACTCCAAAAAATACTATGTACTATGAAAGTCCTTTATCAACTGCAACCTTGCCTCAATATCAAAATACCAAAACCTCCCCTAACAATCAGTTGTCTCGGTCAAAAATGACAAAAATGTCCTTAAATGATAATATGTATAATTTCCCGGACGAGCCCCCACTTTATGTAACACCCCTGCTGTGATTATTAGCTGGGGTGGTCGGGTTCACTTTAATTAAATTATATATTAATTCCCTATAAAATGAAATAACTGGACCCAGACAACTGATTTTGGTTTTTCTCAGAAAATAATCAAGCAATGTATTTAAAGAAAAAATATAAACACACCATACAAATTATTGCTTTCAGAGGTCAGAACTTAGAGTCCAACAGCGCTTAAAAACAAAAGAAAAATGGAACTATTCAATCAAAGCAACTGTCCACCACCCTCTCAAGGGTAAATCAACTCAGATCGTTCTACGAGATCAACTTAAAGAGACTCGCTCCGTTAGCGTCCAGGTCTTTAGCACGTGGGCCCACCACACACACACTCACACAAAACAAAAAAGGTTGCAGGCCTGTTCTTCTTCTGTACAAGTTTAGGGCGCTCATCCGCACATGAGACGGTTCAATCTCACCACTGGATGATGCAGATGATGCAGAAGTCCAAAGGGAAACGCAGGTAAATCCCCACAGGTGGCGGAGGGCGACCTCCTGGAGGAGTCTGAGTCCACAGCTGGCAGAGTGCGAGGCGTTCAGGCGCAGTCCTCGGGCGTGCGTCTGCCTCGTGGCGATGTTGAGGTCCAGGGAAAACGCAGGTAAATCCCACAGGTGGCGGAGGGCGATCTTCTGGAAAAGACCCAGTCCAGGCTGGCCGAGTGAGAGGCGTTCAGGCGCAGTCCTCAGGCGTGCTTCCCGAGTCCGTGCTCCCGGCTGCTCACGAGCAATCACCAGCCCACCAGCCACCAACTCTGGTTGCTCACTCACGGTGGGACTGACAACGATCTGTCTGCAACAGACCTCCTTGCGCCGTGGATCTCTCTCTAGATCTCCGTTTGCCGTTAATTGGACCCCTCACGTCTATCCTGCCGCTCTCCCGCTCCTCCGGTGCCCAGTCTTTTCTTTTTTTCCCGCCCCCTCCTTTCTTCACATACCTATAGCCAATTACATCAACTCACTATGACAGACACACCTTCCATCCAATGAAAATGACGGATTTGAAAAAAAAACGCAAGCATAGACATTAAAACATAGAACACAACATAGATACATCAACATAGATCAATTTTAAACTTCTATGATCTTCATATAATCCCTTATTTTCCAACGGGCTACACCCTCCCCCTTCTAAACATTGTGATGTCCCCATCAAGCTACACCATGAGCCCATATTCACTACTTACAAAGGCTCAGCTTGACACAGTCTGGACATAATGCGAAGGGGTGACACCAAACGGTTTTACAGGGGTGGTATCTGGAGTGTTTGCTGGCACTACTCCTGACAAACAACCCGTGAGCAACAGCAGTCACAGGCTGATCAGACGGTTGTCCCAGCTTATCATAACTGAGTTTAATCACTGGTTTCCTACTTCTCTGAGGCCGTTTACTTTCCCCCTCAACCGCTGCAGGTATCTGTTGTAGATCTGTCCCTCCTGCCTCACTGCCTCTATTCAGCTCAAAGGTGGCAGGGAGATCAATAGCTGGGGTCTCAGTTGTAGCTGGTTCTCTGACTGGCGAAGGGACTCGCACCCCAGGGATAACCTGCCTCTGTCCAGTGCGCAACTCAGGCTGCAACAATAAATCTCTCCACTCCACCACCAATGGTCTTGGTGGATCCCCATCCCCATAATCAGACTCCGATGAGGGTAGATCCATCTCCTGCGAAGCCTGCGTTTGTCTTTGCACCTTCTGTTGCAGTCTGGTTACTGGACGAGATGGCGGTTCTGGCTCATCTGCCTCTGTAGAGAATCTCACCAGGTAGCCAATAGGTAATAAATGATTACGGTGCACCGTCTTCACTCTTCCTGTCCCTCTTTCAGGTTTTACTTGGTAGACCGGAAGGTTAGGCATCTTTCCCACAACAACATATGGTATCGACCTCCATTTGTCTTTCAGTTTGTGCTTTCCGGTGACACCATAGTTTCTCAGCAATACTCTGTCTCCTTCGTCCAAAACTTGTTCTTTCACCAGTTTGTCATGTGCTTTCTTATTCCGGTCATGACTCTTGTTGGCTGCTTCCGTAGCTAGTTGGTAAGCTCTGTGCAGACTTGCCTTCAGGTTTCTTACATACTCCTGGTATGTGCCACGGTTTCCACTCTCAGCAGATACACCAAAACAGATGTCTACAGGTAAGCGTGCCTCTCTACCGAACATGAGCAGGTAAGGTGAGTACCCGGTCGCTTCATTACGGGTGCAGTTGTAAGCATGCACGAGCTGGCTGATGTTCTGACTCCATTTCTGCTTTTGACTAGGCTCCAGCGTGCCAAGCATGGATAGAAGGGTTCTGTTAAATCTCTCAGGTTGAGGATCACCCTGAGGATGATAGGGTGTCGTTCTGGATTTGCGGATACCCAGCATCTGCAGGAGATCTCGAATCAGTTTACTTTCAAAATCCCGCCCTTGATCAGAGTGTATCCTGGCTGGCAGACCATAATGCACGAAATACCTCTCAGCAAGTATCTTGGCTACAGTGTGAGCTTTCTGATTTCTGGCAGGAAAAGCTTGAGCATATCTGGTGAAATGATCTGTTACAATGAGGATATTTGCAAAACCTTGGGAATCAGGTTCCAACGACAGAAAATCAATACACACGAGATCCATAGGACCTTTGCTGGTTATCTGATTTAGAGGGGCGGCTCTTTGTGGGAGTGTTTTACGTGCAATGCATCTCCCACAGTTTTTTACATACTCTGTCACCTCAAGTCCCATTTTGGGCCAGTAAAATCTGTCTCTGACAAGATCAAGTGTCTTTTCTATACCCAAATGCCCTGAATCATCATGGAGGGATCTGATAACAGTCAAGACATGCTGTCTGGGAAGAACAAGCTGACGTACTTGTGTACCAACTGGTCTCTCCGTCAATCTATAGAGCAGATCATCCACCACCACTAACCGACTACCCTCTTTCTGCAGCAGAGTAACTAGAGGATCCTGACTCTTAGTATGAAATGAGTGACCGTCTGCGATTGCTTTCTTTACCGGAGAAATTACAGGGTCAAGATTTTGGGTTCTGATGAGTTCGGGTTTGCTTATCTGTGTCAGACAACCAAGCTCCAACCTCGTGGGAAATGCATAACACTCTGGGACTGCATCAGGCCTCACACCCAATGATTCTGCACAGTTGACCCCTCCGGCTGACTCATCAGACCCAACCTGTTTACAAAGCTCTCCAATCTTGTCAGGTGAAATACTCTGCCACTCACCATCACTGGTAAGCGGGTTGCGAGACAATAGGTCTGCATCAGTGTTGCTGTGTCCAGGTCTGTACTGGAGGGTGAAACTGTAGGTTGACAGTGCTGCAAGCCACCGATGACCAGTGGCATTGAGTTTAGCCGTTGTGAGGATATATGTTAGGGGGTTGTTGTCAGTCCTCACAGTGAAACGTGCACCATACAAGTAATCATGAAATTTATCAACCACAGCCCATTTAAGTGCCAGAAATTCCAGTTGATGCACTGGATAGTTCTTTTCAGAGTTACTGAGCTTTCGGCTAGCAAATGCTACGGGCCTGAGCCCCTCTGGATATTCTTGGTTGAGGACTGCTCCCAAGCCCCTAACACTGGCATCTATGTGTAACACATAGGGCTTTGAAGGGTCTGCAAAGGCCAGAACCGGGGCATGGGTCAGACAATGAATGATTTTCTGGAAAGCCTCTGTACACGACTGATCCCACCGATCCCCAAATGGCTCACTCACTTGGAAATAAGTCTTATCTGATGCCTTGGTGCCCTTTCTTTTCTTTTGGGTTGGGGGATAACCTCTACAGAGTTCAGTCAAAGGTCGGACAATGATGGAATAGTTCTTAATGAAACGGCGATAGTAGCCACAAAACCCCAAGAAAGACTGCAGCGATGGTAAGTCAACTGGTTGTTTCCATTGGGCTACAGCTTCAACTTTGGTTGGATCAGTGGCAATGCCATGCTCTGAAACAATATGGCCGACATAGGATACTTGGTGGTTGGGTATGCAGCATCAGGAACAGGATGGTATTGCTGGCTTTGGATGAACTGCTGACCACCTACTGTAAGGTTGCTCAGGCTTTCATGGAGCTCCTCATCTGGTCCTGGCCATGGTGGAGGATCAGGCCACTCTTCATCATCTCCTGGATTTGGTGTTGCAGCAGCGGCACCTGCACTGGTTCCCGCCATGCTGACTGGGGGAGGGTGATGATTGTAGTGTTGGAAGGTAGCCGACTGACTCATACCTGTTCTCAGGGAGTGGACCTCCTCCATTAGTGCTTTGACTTCTCGTCGTGCCCTGTTAAGCTCCTGTATGCCTTCATGAAGGTCTCGTTGTGACTGGAGCAGCCGGGCGTTCTCCTCTTGGAGGGCTCTGAATCCTACGTGGGAATGGGAGTCTGAAAACATACGAGTGAGTTCTGGAGGTGGAACCCATCCTGTATCTCTACTGAGGTGGTGGCTTGGGGATGGTTGAGGAGTTTCATCACGAGCAGCATTCCTATCCAAGGTTGTGGAGAGTGGTCTAGGTGCATGGAAGGAGGTCATCCGGACCGGGTTTCCATGAGGCAGGTTGATGCTTCTCTCTGAGACATCAGGTGATAGGTTCCACTGTGGTGGGGGTCTCTCAGGATATCTTCCAAAACTCATCTCATAGTCTTCAAACCTGACAGGGCGGTGAATCTGTCGTTTAGGCCTCACATCATGGTGAGGGTCTGGCTCCATCTTGAATACTGCATCCGGCTCGAAGGACCAATATTGAGATGAGGACGAGGTAAACCAGTTCGTTCAGGATTATGCAATAAACAAGATGGTGTATCGGTCAGGATACAGGAATGAGGCCGATGTTCCTTTGTTGGACTGTGAGGGTCAGTCCATTTATTCACAGGCAGTGTTGTAACAGTCTGAAATAAACATAAATCCAAATGAATGTAACAGACTCAATTTGTAACAAAATAAACATATAAAAACATAAATCCTCATAAATCTGCTCCCATAAGCATGTATTCACATAATAATACTCACAACAAGCACCAAATCATATTATCAGATGTTCAACGTAACCAGATGCTTTTAAACCACCTGACAGATTCACTCTTCAGGTAATATCCCTAAACCAAATGGCTCAAATAACATAAATGTGGTAATGGTGCCACCCTGTGGCCAAAGAAAGAACATAACATGGAGTGACGTGCACTCCGCGGATATCCACCCACACATGCTCGTTATGGCCGCGGCTCCCGACGGAAGACATTAAACTACTTAAAATATACAAAACATGGAAAATATGAAACAGAAACAGAATAGCTTACTTCTCGTCAATGACTTAACACGCCGTGACTAGGATGAACATCGGATGGAGACTTCAGAAGGTAAGGACAGCGAACGCCGGAAAAACTCACTCGAGACAAACAGGAAACATTCACTTCCTACTTCTTGCAACTACATCACATCCTCTTTTCATTATCAACACAATAAAACAGAACAAAACGTAGTCTTTAATACACCTATCTCATTTGTGAATTCCATTTTCAAATGAGCATTCAGTACCTTTGGTTCCATAAAGCAGGGGTTGGCAATTAGCGGCCCGCGGGCCAAATGTGGTCCGCCGAACCGTCCAATCCGGCCCGTGAGAGGATTCCAACACGCGCGTGCACAAACGCACGCACTACCCCGGGCCCTCTAGCGGACGCATGCACCCGTGTTGGAGTGCGATATCTGTCATTGTGTTGCAATAGACAATCTTCGAAGGATGTGTTGTTTAGTTGTGGTTTCTGGTTTGTCACTGACAAATAAAGAGGAGTGGCACCTTGTCTGGTGAACATAGAGCTGCACCGAGCTCACCGTGTGTGTTTATTCTCCAGTAAGTTTGAGCGTCACGGTGTGTTTCCACCGGACGCAACGTGAATTTTTCGTGCAACGACATTACATACAAAGTCAATGTAATGACACGATTGTCGCTCAACCTTGAGCTGCGGGCGGCGGACGCGAGCGATGACGCGGCGAGCGGCCGGCGGCGAGCGTTTCCAGGGAAAAATCCGCGTGCCCGTCAACTTGCACTGCCACTCGCTGCCGCCCGCCACCCGCCGCTCCACTGCTCGTCACTCGAGTTGAAATAATTGAACCTTTCAAACGAATTCGTGCCAGGACAGCCTATCAGCGTTGAGGTCTTCACGGACGTGCTGACGGAGGGCAGCAGAGCTCCGACCACGCAGAACAGTTGACATGATGCCAAGGCGAGCGGCGTGCGCGATCTCACTTGTTCACCGCTTCTGGTGGAAACCAGGCGTCAGCCTGAAGTAGCGCTGGAACCAGCCGTCCAGGCGCAGCTCCTGCAGAAGACGCTGGAACTCACCGAGCTCAGACCGCCTCCGGAGGGCAGCATGCAGCCAGAAGCGACGCTGGCGCCTCGGCCGCAGCCGGAGCTGACTTCCTCATGCCAAATACAGAGCAGCGATGGTGGCAGGCGGAGCATCTCAATCTCGAGCTTTATTTGTAAAAGTACTACTCATATTCATAAAAGTGCTGAACAGTAAAAACAGTCATAAAAACAAAAAAGAACAAAACCCACACCATCGATCAGTATGTGCCCGCGCGCACACACACACATACACACAGACAGCCGGGTGCACACAGGACTGTGGGACAAACATCAGAAAAACTGGGGCGTGCAATATTGTATGATTGTAGCCTTTTACTATCCGAACAGATTTTAATGTTAGCAGCAGGACGAGACTGAGTCTCCTCCTGCTGCTGCCTTTATTTAAAGCTGGCGTCCGGCATGGCTGCCGGACAGGACCGGGACGGAAACGCTCAGAGAGCAGGGACAGAAAGAGAGAAAGATAAAGAGAGGGAGAACGGGGGGGGCACAACCTATGTACAAAGTCACAATACAAAACAGTGTTGTCGACGCACCACACGCAACCTAGAACAATCCCAAACCCCCAATCCAGACAACACCAAAACAGAGCCGACAACCAACACAGAAAATTACAGAACCATACATACATTTTTTTTTTTTTTTTCCCCGAACCATATTAGTGAACAGACCAGGCCACAAAAATAAAAGGAGGTGTAGGGGAGGAAGGAAATGCAAGGACACCACAAACCCTTTTTTTTTTTTTTTGAATATAGCTAGTCGTAACTAGTAGTAAACTAGGGGCGTGCATCAAGAGAGGTCTGCTACAGATCACCATTAGTCTAACCACCACAAGAAGACAAGGTAACCGAGTATGTGAAGAGTGATTAAAGATCAACGTGATCATGTGAATATGATGGTGACAGTGATGGTGATAGTGATCATGCACATATGACCTCTGACCTCTGAGAAGGCCATAAGCAGGCCAGAGAGGCCCTCAGACCCCAGACAGCTGGCGGTCATCACAGAGCCCGGATCCAAGCCGCCCCTCCAGGCAGACGCCCACGCTCCGGTCCAGAAACGGGGCAGAGGAAAGCCCCGGCCGGGGACCCCGGCAGCCCCGGGGCCCGGGCCCCGCGGAGCCGGTCCAACCCGGGCGCCGGACGCCCGGGGCAGGCAGGGCCGAGAGCCCAAGGCCCAAGAGCCCAGGAGCCAACCCCCCACCCAGGCGGAGGGCCATGACCCACCCGGGAGAACCAGCCCACACGGGCGGCTACCCACCCCAGGCCAGTACACCCCCCAGCGCTCCGGCCACGCACCCCGAGATCCAGGGCATCACCCCACCCCACGACCCCCACCCAGAACCCACCCCCCCGTCCACCGCCCGGCCCACCCCTCCCACCCCCTGTCCTGTCCCGCCTCGCTCCCCCCCGCCCCAACCCAACACTCATACCCACTCACTCATACTGACACAGCTCTCCTGTCCGCGGAAGGGCGTTTCCAGGAAACGAAATTCAGAGTGTTCATGACTAGACAGCTATGAGTGTTACGTGCATTTCACTAAACCTGGTGTCTGAATGGAGCCCGTTGTTTACTGGTGTGCACCCGTGCATGTCAGCCGAGTGTGCGTTCTGAATCTGTCTATCAACATGCTTAGAGTGCGCGTGAACCTGTACAGTGATGTGTGTCAATAAGCCGATGTCCCGGTGCGCCCCGCGTGTCGGGTTACTATGGTAACGGGTGCAGCTACAGTGAAGCGTGAGAGGGTGAGAGTGAAAAAGGGTGAAGAGAGAAAAAAGTGAGAGTGAAAAAAGAAACAAATGCTTAAAAAAACACATCCACGGTGAGCAGTGCAGTGGAGACGGGCAGTGACTTACTATTAATTAATTTACGGCTGTTTTATGTATCAATATTTACGGAGTGATTATGGGATAGTGAGAATGCAGCACCTGAGATCAGTAGAGCCACGGAGTGATGTTTGGGTCACGGAACAGCTGGCCGTTGATGAATAATTTATCCACGGCGATGACGGCGCGGGAGCCCTCCGAGATGGATTTTTTCCTGATCAGGAACAGAACTCTGCGCCGATCCAGGATCACCTTCGGGAATTGATCATTCACGCCGTAGTGGGTTCCCTTCAGCTGCCGGCCCTGGCTCTTCACCTGCTCCTTCTGTTTGAAGTTAACGAATTTGGCCACGATGGGTCTGGGTCTGGACTCACTGGGTCTTCTCCCTCCCAGGCGGTGGATCCTGTGGAAGGAGATGTTTTTCACCGCTTCCTCCGGGAGCTTCAGCTGTGTTCTGATGAAACTTTTCACCGTCGCCTCGGGGTCCTCCTCCGTCTGCTCCGGGATTCCAGAGAACACTAAGTTGTCCTTCATGCTCCTGGCCTGGAGATCGATCACCGTTTCTTTAATCTTCTTGTTTTCCTCTGACAGTCGGGTCATCCCCTCCGTGAGGGTCTTCACAGACTCTCTGAGGCTGACGTTCTCTGCCGCGAGCGCCTCGACCTGCTGCTGGCTGAATTCCAGCGACCGCGCACAGCCTGGAACTCCTTGTGGAGAATTTCCAACAGGTTCAGGCGAGCATCGAGGCTGAAAAGTTTCTTATCTATGGAGATAAGAACGTCCGTCGAGTCGTTCGCAGGTGGAGAAATAGCTCCAGACGATTCCTCCCGCTGTCTCTTGGCTTTAGATGAGGAAGTAGAGGGGGTGGATGTTTGATTCGGCTTCCCCATGACGATCCGGTCGAAGCAGCGATCTATGTACTCTGTCAGGCTGGTCGAATCCTCTTCACTGTGCTCCAGGGTGAACCTAAAACACACTAATTTCTCTACTTCTACGACTTTTTAGAGCAGAGTTAGTGAAATTCAGTAAACAAATGAATCTGTCAGCGCGCTTAGTTTGAATCTGCCGCCTCACAGGAAGTGCGTCACTTACCACATCACACGTCACCTACCTGCGCCCCATTCAAAGCCCGCCGCCAAATCTAATTGCCGACCCCTTGACATTGAGAATATCCTCAACTATATTTATCCGCCTCAACTTCACAAAGAGGAGCTCTTTTTCAGGTGGGTCTGGTGCTGCAGGAAGACTGCTTGAAGATGCAGGCCCACCATTAAATGTTGAGTGCTGCAAGTTAAGAAAGGAGAAAGGAAAACGGACAAGGTACCTTTTGTTAGTTTGATTTCCTGTCAAATTGACATCATCAGATTCCAATAAACAGGTCGTTTTCTCGTTTTTTCGTTTTTGGGCAAAAACGAAAAAACGAGAATTCAACTCATTTTCTCGTTTTTCCGTTCTGACTGACAAAACGGATTTTCCACTGTTTTTTTCATTTTTGACAGGTAGGCGGGGCTTAACACTTCTCGCTCCTGATTGGCTCATGTTTGCACCGTGCTCTTCAGAGTAAAGGTCTGTCTTAAAACGATGTATGACTGTCTGACTGACGCTCCAGCCTCCTGTCAGTACTGCAAATATCATAGCAGTTGCATTAGTGTTAAACACACAAGCTCACTCTGTGCTGTACTGCTCTTTTGTCCTGATTGTTAGACGCTAAACTGCATTTTTTTTTACACCCGACTTCAGGAAAGTAGTTAAAAAAAAATGACCAGCAGGAGTCGCCCTACGTGGATTTCCTCATCACTCCGTGTTCCGTGATCAATATCTTAATCAATAGAAATGTGGATAGATACACTAAAAATAAAAAAGATTATTGTTATATTTTTATTTTCATGTTTCACCACATAAATATCATTAAACCAGTACAAAATCTGTCTCCAATACATATTTCAAACAGAACTTCTAGTAGAATTCTTCATTTCCACAGATATGAACATGAAACTGGAGCCATCAGAATCACAATATTCGTTTTTGTGGTTGTACAGTGTACAATGAGATTGGAGAATTTCTTCTTACCAGTGTAAGCACAACAAATACATTTCCCTTGTTCCGGACTATAATAATAATATCTGGGATGAGTCAGTATTAGTCCTCTTAATGTGCTTGGGAATGGTCAGTATCCATTCTGATGGTTGTCTCATGTCAGCAGTGTGAACACATGCTCTCAGATTGTTGTCATACTGGTGGTGTGTCGGGTGGTGGTATGGATTTATGTAGATGGAGTCTTTCTAAAGTGAAAGACTCAATCCCAAACTCTCCCCCTACCAATTTGCATGTGTTTATTTATCTTTTGCATAGTTCTAATCACATGAACATTCAATAAATTAATAAATTCTATCTTTTATCCAGTGGTGGGGCAAGGGTCCTTGGGGGCTCCAAGCAAGACATTCATCGGGCCCCAACCCCATCCATGCACACCGAAAAAAAATATTTTTTGCACACAATTTGCACCTAGCGGGGCCCCCTAAAAGCCGGGGCCCCAGGCAAATGCCTGGTTTGCCTGTTGGCACGCCCCGCCTCTGCTTTTATCTCACTCCTTTGGAGTGTCAGTTGCCTGCAAAAAGAGTTTAAGCTCTAACAGGAGTTATGGAGTTTGTCTAAATGTAGAAATTGCCATGTGCAAAGTCTGAAACTTTGATATATACCAATCAGGATATTTCCAGTAGTGACAACAAAGACAGGAAGCTGCAGTGGTTGTTTGACATTGAGGAGCACGACCAGTCTAAAGTTTGGACACACTTTCTCGTTCAATTTTCTTTTCTTTAGTTTCATGACTATTTACATGATAGGAGTTCAGTGAAGGCATCAAAGCTATGAATGAATACATATGGAGTGTGAAATAAGACAAAGCATGTTTTATATTTTCCTTTTCTCAAAGTTTGCACCATTTGCTTTGTTGACGGTAATGCAAACAACCGTCCTTTTCTTAGTTTCAACTTGGTTAAAAGAGACAATTTGACCTGGTGAGGATTTGAGGAGCTGCTCATCCAGGCTGGGTTCATGGTTGGTTTTGGTCTTTGGCCACGTGGGGTCTCTGATTTATTAATTTCTAAGCAAAAATACTGTTAATCTGGGTTAACATGATTGTATATTCTAAAACCTCTATGGCACATATCAGTAAAACTGGCCTGCTGGCTGTCCTCCCCCCTCCCTCATATCGACTGTACCTGGTGCCTCAGCAGAACTCAGAACCTCATCAAGGACAGATCACATCCAGTTCTCAGCTTGTTGACCTGTTGCCCTTAGAGAGGCTTTACAGAGGTCTTAAAGTGAAGACAAACAGACTGCAAAACTGCTTCTTTCCAAGAGCCATCGCCATCCTAAACTCTCCCATGAAACTACTGCTCAACAATATAATGCAGCTGTGTCTCTGCTACTGTTCACTAAGTCATATCCACTCAATTCCTGCAATACAGTCACACTAGTGTACAATTCACCTTTTTACATTGTTATTCAAAATTCTTTCACATTAAAAAAAAAAATATTAATCCTTTGTGACATTTATGTTGTATATTTTTTACATTTGTAATATTTGCTGTGCCTGCAAGGAGAAATTCTCCAATCTCATTGTACACTGTGGGAACAAAAAGACCATTCTGACTGTCATGGCTCCAGTTTCAGAGTTCATGTCATATGTGGAAATGAATTATGATGCTTCTCTGTCAGAAGTACCGTTTGAAATATGTATGGAAGCGAGCTGTTGTCCTGGTTTTATGATATTTACATGGTAAAAACATGAAATATGACAATAAACTGTGTTACTCCACTGATCAGAAATGAAGGCTACAGTCCAGTGAGGCTGGATTAATTAGAAATAACCACAGGAGATGTTTTTATTTTTCAGCATATCAGCATATCTATTGATTATTAAGATATCAAGTTTATAAATTCGGTGTGATGAGGAGATCAATACAGGGTGACCCCTGCTGGTCATTTTTTTAACTACTTTCATGAAGTCGTGAATCGAAAAAAATGCAGTTTTTTTGTCCGACAATTAGAACCAAAGAGCAGTGAAGCACAGAGTAATCATGTGTGTGTAGTAGTAGTATTACTGCTATGAGATATTTACAGTCCTGACAGGAGGCTGGACCCTCCTCCAGCAGACAGACATTTACCGCTGTGTTGAGAAGACTTTTACTTTGACGAGAGCGGCCTAAGCCCCGCCCACCTGTCAAAAAGGGAATAATGGGTGGAAAATCCGTTTAGTCAGGCAGAACGGAAAAATGAGAAAACGAGTTGAAATCTCGTTTTTTCGTTTTTGCCCAAAAACGAAAAAACGAGAAAACGACCTGTTTATTGGAATCTGATGATGTCAATTTAACAGGAAATCAAACTAACAAAAGGTACCTTGTCCGAAAACAATAAGGAAATTAGATGTGAATAATGATTGATTAATCTATTAATGAGAAGAAAATGCATCAACACATAAACAATCAATTAGCATGCAAAAATGCTGATGTTGTGGTTCCAGGACGTAGGTACGTTTTATCAGTTTGATTTCCTGTTAAATTGACATCATCAGATTCCAAAAAACGGGTCATTTTCTCGTTTTTTCGTTTTTTCACAAAACGAAAAAACGAGAATTCAACTCGTTTTTTCGTTTTTCCGTTCTGACTGACAAAATGGATTTTCGACTTGTTTTTTCTTTTTTGACAGGTGGGCGGGGCTTAACACTTCTCGCTCCTGATTGGCTCATGTTTGCACCGTGCTCTTCAGAGTAAAAGTCTTTACACGATTCTTTCTGACTGCAGCTGCTCCAGCCTCCTGTCAGGACTGCAAATATCTCATCGTAGCTATATTACTACTACGCAAATATGATGACTCAGTGCTTTGCTGCTCTTTGGTTGTAATTGTTGGACTCTGAACTGCATGTTTTCGACTCCTGACTTCATGAAAGTAGTTACAAAAAATGACCAGCAGGAGTCGCCATGTATTGATCTCCTCATCTCTCAGTGTTCCGTGCTCAATGTCTTAATCAATCGAAATGTGAAAAAAAAAAAAAAAAATGTTATACGGTTGTTTATTAGTCAAGCTCTCAGTGGACTGTAGCGTCAATCATCTGTGATCAGTGGAGGAACACAGTGGAGTTCTGCAAGTTGTAGGACTGTTTTCATGTGTTGCCACGTAAATATCATAAATCCAGGACAACAGGTCGCTTCAATACACGTTTCAAACGGTACTTCTGACAGAGAAGCATCATAATTCATTCCCACATATGACATGATCACTGAAACTGGAGCCATTACAGTCAGAATGGTCTTATTGTTGTTATACAGTGTACAATGAAATTGGCTAGTTTCTCTTTTCCAGTGCAGGCACAACAAATATAACAGTGTTTGACCACACTTCCCTTGTTCTGGACAATAATAATGTAAAATCTGAGATGAACATCAGTCCTCTTTATCTGTGCTTGGGAATGGTCAGTATCCTTTCTGGTCGTCTCATGTCAGCAGTGTGATCCCATGCTCTCAGAATGTTGTCATACTGGGTAAAAGTCGGCCTGTGGATTTATGTTGATAAATATAGTACAATAACAAAAAGACCATTCTGACTGTAATGGCTCCAGTTTCAGTGATCATGTCATATATGGTAATGAACTGAGATGCTTCTCTATCAGAGGAACTATTTGAAATGTGTATTGAAGCCTGCTGTTGTCCTGGTTTTATGATATTTACATAGTAAAAATATGAAAATAATATAACAATAATCTGCATAACTCCACTGAGTTAATCCACTAATCACAGATGATGAGGCTACAGTCCAGTGAAGGCTGTAATAACTAGAAATAACCACATGAGATGTTTTTATTTTTCAGTAAATCCACATTTCTATTGATTATTTAAGACATTAAGGGTATAAATTCGGAGTGATGATGAGATCAATACAGGGTGACCCCTGCTGGTCATTTTTTGTAACTACTGGCCCATATGCACGCAACATTTCCGCGTTCTATCTCAGCTGGCATAGCAACTTCCGGTGCGGCTCGGAAACGGCTAACCCAAGCCTGGGAGCCAGCCTTCTGTTAAGCTACGTTCACACCGAACGCGATTTTGCGTCAAAAAGCGCGTCAACGCGAGAAGCTGAACGCGTGTCAATTCTGAGGTCCGACGCTGAACAACGCGGGGCCAAAAGCCGCCTCCCCACCAGACGCGACGCGTCGTGTCTGGTGGGGAGGCGGGGCTCCCTGTAAAATGAAGAAGTTTTGTCCCAGAGCTCTGGGCGAGCGTAAACGGCCATTATAAAGGCCCGTCCATGCTTCACATGTCCGCGTGGGTGCGCGTTTCGTCAAGAATTCCTGTCCGCTAGGGTCCGTGCGGACCGATCCGCGGACGTCCGCGCAGCAGCCAGAAATTGAGACCGCGTTGCGCATTGAGCGCAGGTCGCGGAAGTGTGCCATCGCGAACAAAACATGACGGTAAAAGTGAAAGTAGACGGAGCTCCAGCTTGATGGCTCCACTTAAAGACACGGAAAGAGTGAAAACCTCGTGGAAAGAGAGAGAGACTGTCTGGAGGGAGGAGAAGGTCTGCAGACAGAAGTGAAAAAGTAACTAATCGCTCCGGCGCCCCCCCCCCCCGCGATTCAGAAATGGGAAAAAAAAAAGGCTAAATAAACTTTAATACTTAAAGATAATGGACTGACAATGTATGTGCTTAATTTTCTCTAAATAAACCATAATAAAGGAGCAGATAAACAGTCTGTAGAGCCGGAAAAGCTTGTCGAGGCTGCGTGGATCACCGCGCCTGCAGGAGACGCGCACAGCTGAGCTCAAAATGTAGCATGGGAGAAAGCGCGTCCGCATCGGTGGTGCGCGGACCTTCCAAAGCGGACGCGGAAACGCGTACATGTGAAGCATGGACGAGCTTTAACACGCTCCTCCATGGTCGTAGTGCTTCTCTTTGGACCGGTTCCAGCTCCCTGGCCGACGTCACCATGGACACGCTCTATGATTGGTTTGCCGCAAAATCGCGACGCGCCAAAGTTCAGATTTCCCAACTTCAGCGTCGGACGCAAAATCGCGACGCGTAGCGCCAACGCCCCGACGCGCCGCACAACGCGTCGTGACGCGTCGTGACGACGCGCCGCGTCCGACGCGTTGCGTCTCATCGCAGCTGGAACGCGCGTTCCCATTTGTTTTCACTTGTCTTTGACGCAAAATCGCAGACAGCACTTGGCGGTGTGAACGTAGCTTAAGGATCTGTTCGAGTGAGCGGCTGCTCTCTGTTGGCTCCAGACCCCAGTCAGCACCGCGCAAAATGCAAGAAACTGAGGAGAGATTGCAAAAAAAAAAAAAAAAAAGGATCACAACAGCCGAAAAACCGGCGGTGGTTTGACGCCATGGACCGAATTTATGATCATAGACCAGCGAGTGAAGGCAGAGGAGGCTGTGAGGACAGCACGGCACGGCCGCCCAGCTGAGGTGGCGCTGATGGTAAGTTTTGATGGTAAGCGCGCTAGCTGGTTAGCATTAGCACGCGGCTAGGCTAGTTAGCTTTACACCCAGCTGGACTTCATATTCCATGTAGCATTGTCGTGTTGTATGAAGTGTGGTATGTGTAACGTTTCTGCAGGCGGACAGGAGTCACTTCTGGACCAGGAGTCCTTCTCTGGGCCCAGGGGGGAGGAGGGAGGAGCACGATGGAGCATCCAC
Source organism: Salarias fasciatus (assembly GCF_902148845.1). Lineage (NCBI taxonomy): Eukaryota > Metazoa > Chordata > Actinopteri > Blenniiformes > Blenniidae > Salarias > Salarias fasciatus. The sequence goes on along the minus strand of NC_043748.1, from coordinate 16,517,717 downwards.
TCCACCTCCACCTCCAGCCAGACTGTCCTGTGTTATGAAGCCTCAGCAGCTCTGAGGTGAGCAGCAGCCCTGTTCATGTTGTAGATACTGCAGTAAACCATTCAGCATCCATACTGGTATTCTATCAAGTAAAAGCACAGAGATCCATTCACCACTGCTGCTCCAGCTGGATACAGGGCCCAGTGGACAGCACAATGGATGCAGAGCACTGAAATAAATAAATGCTGCTGTTTCTGAAGCTCCAGTTTGCTCTGTGAACTGTGGATGTTTATGTTGAACAGCTGTCTCTCGTCCAGTGTTACAGTGAACACAAACTACTGAAGTAACAAAAACTGCTGGACAAATGACAATAGATCATATTGAATCCATTACAGAAGAGCAGAGCAGTCAGCTGATCGGCCACACTCTGCAATTACACCCTGAATAACATCCAGCAATGTTACTGTCCAAAATCGTCTCCACCAGCTGCCACCACAGGGTCTGATGGGTGGAGGCAGGGTGTGGGTGGCAGTGCCTTGCTCAACTGCTCTCTTTCCCCCTTTGCTTTTTAACCAGGAGGAGGCTGGAGCACCAACCAGACCTGACGGTGGTCTTGACAGAAATCCAGGCTTCCGGTGAGCTGGGAGCTGCAGCGTGATGAACAGCATGTCCATCTGGAGGAGGAGGAGGAGCAGGAGGAGCGGCGTCTGAACCTGCAGTTCCTTGAAGATGAAGCAGGGCAGCGAGGCTGAATGAGGCTGATTTGGCCTCTCAGCAGCAGCAGAGCCAGGCCTTCAGACGTTCCTGCAGCGGGTCTCTCTGCTGGTCCAGACTCCGAGAACCCACAGGAGCAGCTCAACAACTGGTGGTGTTGATGTCCTTTCCAATAAAAGCAGTTTTCACCCCATATGTGTCTGAATTCACTGGTTCTTGCTCAACACAAGCACAGCAGTGTTTTTGCATTTGGCATTTCTTTCTAAGTAGTGGTGCTGAATGGAGATGAAATAACTCCATTTGTAAAGGTTGCATGTGGTGTTTTGAATATTTTACATGGTGATTATCATGAACTTCAATCCAGATAACTCTGCACTGCGACACGTTACAGTAACGGTGCTTTATGGAAACGCACTTCAGTCTGACTGCTGTTGAAGAGCCAAAGGTAAGGTGGAGCCAGAGTCATGTACATGTAGGAAGAAGTCAGTACTGATTTAATCTTACCGTGTTACATCTTTTAACACAACTGTCACTATATACAGCCTTATAAAACAATCCTGTTATCAACCTACTTTTTTGAGCTGGCCTCATGTTGACAAGCATGCAGCCTGCACAATTCCTAAGACTAGTTTGAAACTGTAAACCTCCTGACAGTGCTGTCAGAGGAATTTATGAATGTTTCCCAGGTATGGGCAAATCTATGCTTCATATAGAACAGAATAGAGTATCTCACCATGGAGACATTTAGTTATGGTGGCTTGAAGAAAAACCGGGTGCAAAAAAAATTAGGAAATTTGAAAATAAAGAATAAAGAAATTTAAAAGAAGAAAAGATCAAACTTAATATACAACAGATCTAAAATATAACTACTACTACTAAAATATAACAGGAGCTATAATATGTACAAATATGTACAGATATTTTTAGTGCAACATAATGAGTGTATAATAAAGTGTCTATGATTGGCGGGATCATAAAGTGACCATAATAAAACAACCAGGTAAAGTCAAAATGTTCAAACATTTTCTCACCTATGATTTTCAATGAGTTTGCCATGACTTCATAATTTGGTGCCGAATTTCCATGACCAAAACACAGCTTCGCTGAAGTGGATATTTATTCGAGTATTGAAACATTAGGTGCTGAGCAGAGCTCCTCAGAGCTCCTCCACTCCTCGTCTGATGTCTCCTCCTCATCATCTCCACTCCTCTCGGTCTTTCCTTGGCAGCGGCTCTTCTGCTGAGTGGAGTGTTATTTAAAACGCAGCCCGCCTCTCTCGAGGCTATATTGTACACACCAACTGTACTAAAAATAGTAAACAAACAAAGAAACGTTGATTTGAAATTAAAAAAAAAAACATTCTAATCTGTGATCACTTGGAGATCGAAGTCGAAAGGACACCGTCCGTAGAGGGCGTCCACTGTAACCGGAAGTTTTTTGTGCGGTCTGAGATTTCAGCGGAAATGACGTCACGTTGCTCCGTGCATAGCGCCTAACAATCAGGCCCAAAGAGCAGCTGAGTAATTATGTGTGCGTAGTAGTAATATAGCTACGATGAGATATTTGCAGTCCTGACAGGAGGCTGGAGCAGCTGCAGTCAGAATCGTGTAAAGACTTTTACTCTGAAGAGCACGGTGCAAACATGAGCCAATCAGGAGCGAGAAGTGTTAAGCCCCGCCCACCTGTCAAAAAAGAAAAAACAAGTCGAAAATCCATTTTGTCAGTCAGAACGGAAAAACGAAAAAACGATTTGAATTCTCGTTTTTTCGTTTTGTGAAAAAACGAAAAAAAGAGAAAATGACCCGTTTTTTGGAATCTGATGATGTCAATTTGTTAAATTGACATCATCAGATTCCAAAAAACGGGTCATTTTCTCGTTTTTTCGTTTTTTCACAAAACGAAAAAACGAGAATTCAACTCGTTTTTTCGTTTTTCCGTTCTGACTGACAAAATGGATTTTCGACTTGTTTTTTCTTTTTTGACAGGTGGGCGGGGCTTGACACTTCTCGCTCCTGATTGGCTCATGTTTGCCCCGTGCTCTTCAGAGTAAAAGTCTTTACACGATTCTTTCTGACTGCAGCTGCTCCAGCCTCCTGTCAGGACTGCAAATATCTCATCGTAGCTATATTACTACTACGCACACATAATTACTCAGCTGCTCTTTGGTCCTGATTGTTAGGCGCTATGCACGGAGCAACGTGACGTCATTTCCGCTGAAATCTCAGACCGCACAAAAAACCTCCGGTTACAGTGGACGCCCTCTACGGACGGTGTCCTTTCGACTTCGATCTCCAAGTGATCACAGATTATAATGTTTTTTTTTTATTTCAAATCAACGTTTCTTTGTTTGTTTACTATTTTTAGTACAGTTGGTGTGTACAATATAGCCTCGAGAGAGGCGGGCTGCGTTTTAAATAACACTCCACTCAGCAGAAGAGCCGCTGCCAAGGAAAGACCGAGAGGAGTGGAGATGATGAGGAGGAGACATCAGACGAGGAGTGGAGGAGCTCTGAGGAGCTCTGCTCAGCACCTCATGTTTCAATACTCCAATAAATATCCACTTCAGCGAAGCTGTGTTTTGGTCATGGAAATTCGGCACCAAATTATGAAGTCATGGCAAACTCATTGAAAATCATAGGTGAGAAAATGTTTGAACATTTTGACTTTACCTGGTTATTTTATTATGGTCACTTTATGATCCCGCCTATCATAGACACTTTATTATACACTCATTCTGTTGCACTAAAAATATCTGTACATATTTGTACATATTATAGCTCCTGTTATATTTTAGTAGTAGTAGTTATATTTTAGATCTGTTGTATATTAAGTTTGATCTTTTCTTCTTTTAAATTTCTTTAAATTATTCTTTATTTTCAAATTTCCTAATTTTTTTGCACCCGGTTTTTCTTCAAGCCACCATAACTAAATGTCTCCATGGTGAGATACTCTATTCTGTTCTATATGAAGCATAGATTTGCCCATACCTGGGAAACATTCATAAATTCCTCTGACAGCACTGTCAGGAGGTTTACAGTTTCAAACTAGTCTTAGGAATTGTGCAGGCTGCATGCTTGTCAACATGAGGCCAGCTCAAAAAAGTAGGTTGATAACAGGATTGTTTTATAAGGCTGTATATAGTGACAGTTGTGTTAAAAGATGTAACACGGTAAGATTAAATCAGTACTGACTTCTTCCTACATGTAGATGACTCTGGCTCCACCTTACCTTTGGCTCTTCAACAGCAGTCAGACTGAAGTGTGTTTCCATAAAGCACCGTTACTGTAACGTGTCGCAGTGCAGAGTTATCTGGATTGAAGTTCATGATAATCACCATGTAAAATACTCAAAACACCACATGCAACCTTTACAAATGGAGTTATTTCATCTCCATTCAGCACCACTACTTAGAAAGAAATGCCAAATGCAAAAACACTGCTGTGCTTGTGTTGAGCAAGAACCAGTGAATTCAGACACATATGGGGTGAAAACTGTTTTTATTGGAAAGGACATCAACACCACCAGTTGTTGAGCTGCTCCTGTGGGTTCTCGGAGTCTGGACCAGCAGAGAGACCCGCTGCAGGAACGTCTGAAGGCCTGGCTCTGCTGCTGCTGAGAGGCCAAATCAGCCTCATTCAGCCTCGCTGCCCTGCTTCATCTTCAAGGAACTGCAGGTTCAGACACCGCTCCTCCTCCTCCTGCTGCTCCTCCTGATGGACATGCTGTTCATCACGCTGCAGCTCCCAGCTCACCGGACGCCTGGATTTCTGTCAAGACCACCGTCAGGTCTGGTTGGTGCTCCAGCCTCCTCCTGGTTAAAAAGCAAAGGGGGAAAGAGAGCAGTTGAGCAAGGCACTGCCACCCACACCCTGCATCCACCCATCAGACCCTGTGGTGGCAGCTGGTGGAGACGATTTTGGACAGTAACATTGCTGGATGTAATTCCCAGGGTGTAATAGCAGAGTGTGGTCTATCAGCTGACTGCTCTTCTGTAATGGATTCAATATGATCTGTTGTCGTTTGTCCAGCAGTTTTTGTTACTTCAGTAGTTTGTGTTCACTGTAACACTGGACGAGAGAGACAGCTGTTCAACATAAACATCCACAGTTCACAGAGCAAACTGGAGCTTCAGAAACAGCAGCATTTATTTATTTCAGTGCTCTGCATCCATTGTGCTGT